>NC_132850.1:31331795-32010795 GCF_048164855.1 Canis lupus baileyi
TAATAATCAGCAGTGTTGTTACGTTCAGCCTTTTTAAAAATGATCGCATACGGCATTATGACTATAACCATTAACCAGGATACCGAGTTTGTGGGACAGCCTATCAGTTAACCCATGACTGTCTGAGAAGCTTTGGCCAATCAACATTTTATTAGAGCAGACTGAATAATAAACAGGGAAGAGATAAGATAAAGTGATAATGTTTCTTCAGTTTTTTTAAATCATGAAAGGAATAAAAAAAAAAACTTGCAAGACAAATATCTATCCTGAATTAAAAGCTACCCAGAGGATAGGAAATAAAAAAGAATCTATTACGCCTTACAACAGGTCTCCAGAGACCTGGGGCAATTTTTTTTTTTTTTTCTACTATGAGCCGTTGATTAATGACTTGGGAAAAGGAATGTTTAGGGAGTTAGAGACTCATAATTTTATATCCTTCTGGGAGTAGAAAGTGCAGAAGCAGGAAGAGCCATCTGAGTAATTAGAATTGGAAGATTTGAGTTTGGGAAAAACAGAGGAAATGAAATTAATGTAAGGAATCCTATAGAAAGAGTTGAAGGCATGTAAAATAAACTCTTCATAGAAATGAGAAGGATAACTAACAGTTACTGAGGGCTTGCTTACTATGTGTCAGGAACTTCCTGTGCCAATTGGACTCTAGGGGGCAGACACTACTACCTATTCCATCAATTCTAAATTGAATATATACACAGATTTCATATATTTAAATTTAATACACACACATGCATGTATGTAATATAATACCAGATAGACAGTGCTCTCGCTCTCTCTCTCATACACAGACACACATAAAACATTTTCTTACAGGATTGATGTCATCTTACAATCACTATGAACCCAAGGACAGACACGCTATAATTCTATCACTGTCCGTGAACGTGTAAACTCACGTTACTATCACATCCCCTGACCGATGCACATCATTGGCACTTCATGTGGTTTAATTGCCATGTAAAAATCTTTAATGCTATGACCTGGTATTTAAAGATTATTATGCAAGCAGAATAGCATGAAAACCAAGCAAAGAAGTCGATTCTATTTGCTATTAGTAAAGCAAATATACATGCATCACAGTAAGGAAAGACCCTGATTCCATGTTTTTTTAAAGCAGCAATCGAGTGCTTTATAGAACCCTAAGAAATTAAACTACCAACAAATAGATGAAGTTGCGCTTTGTTTCGTCACTGAAATATATGTGAAATATTACACGTCAAGGAATGCGAATAAAGCCAGAACAAATGACCAAATTCCCAAGAATATCTTGAAGACATTTCCAAACTTGGAAAGCCTAGTTTGACTGACTCATGCATGATTCGCAGTGCTGTTTTGTATTTTCTTAGTGGGACATAAAGTTCTGGTGCATCTTATGTCTCATCACACTTAGATTCAATTAACCAGGATATTACTGCCTCTTTTCTACAGATAAGAACCCAGAGACTCAGGTAAGTTAAGTTATTTGCCCCAAAGCTCACAGGGAGTGAGTTCTTAGAGACAGAGGTCCTTTAGAATGAGGTCAGTCTTATTGCAGAACTTGCGGCCTTAACCAATTTGAGAAACTACTTCTCAAAACAGGGAAAGAAGATTGGCATAGTTCTTTGAAAACTTAAGTTAGATCATGGCACTTCTCTTTTCAATAAATTTTCACTTCAAAGTAAAAGCCAAGAAGTCGTTTTAGAAGGGCCTTTTAGACCTTAGGGCATCTGGGGCCCGCTCCCTCCCCTACCACCATCTCTCTCTCTCTCTCTCTCTCTCTCTCTCTCTCTCTCTATCTCTGCCTCACACACTGAGCTCTAGTTCCACTGACTCTTTGCTTTTTTCTTACTATGCTAGCAAGCTTGTCACCACTTCAAATATATTCCTGCCTCAGGGCCTTTGCACTTGCGGTTCTACCTGGAGCACTTTCCCACCACATCTCCACTTGGCTTACTCTCCTGTTCCTTTATTGTCTGCTCAGATGTCACCTTATCAGGGAGACCCTAGCCAATCACCCTACAGAAAATAGCAGCACTCTACCCCACCTGAGACCCTCTCTATAACCTGCAGCATGTTTTATTTTCTTTACAGCACATCACTCTATGAGATATTAGACATGCTTTTGTTCATTTGCCTATTGCTTGCAACAATGTAAGTAAGTGTCAGAAGGCAGGGGCTTCGAGAAGGCAGGGGCTTCATTATATACCTCTGTGCATCTGTAGAGAGAGAGGGCACTTGATGAATGAAAGCACAAATAAATCTTCCTGACAATGTCAGCATACCATCTTTCCCTTCTGTTTTGTCAGGTCAAAAAATTATCATAAATTCATTTTCCATTAATTTTCCAAAATAATCCATCTGTGGATTATTCCATTTTGCACTCCACTTGGGGGGCTTAATAAGGAGTTATACTTTTGTAGCAAAGCATTTTCAAATGTAGTTTCCAGAGCCACGCTACCAGGATTTTAATGCTGGCTCTACCACTTGCCTATGTGATGTCATGAAAGTCACTCAAATCTCTGAGTCTTCGTTTCCTCTTCTGTGAAATGGAGAGAATAACAGGACTTATTTCTGAGGATTCTTATAAAGATGAAATTAAATAATACAGGTGTGTGGCCTGTCTCCTACTAAAGTCATATTCAATGAAATATTTATTTTGATTGGAAAGCTGTTTTAATTTACCTAATAGGAATTGTTAAGATGATTCATAGTCAGAGGAAATTATTCCCCCCAGAGGACATTTGGCAATGCTGGAGATGTTTTTGGTTATGATAACTGGGGATGCTACTGGTGTCTAGTAAGTTAGAAGCCAGGGATGCTGCTAAACATCTTATAGTGCAGAGAGGGGGCCCCTACAACAAGATTTATCGAATTCAAAGTGTCAACAAGTCACTGATGAAAAACTCTGATAGAGAATGTTTGTTTCAAGATAACTACAAACTCCAACATTCCAGAAGTTAAGAATTTAAAAGGGGAAACTTTTCTTTTTTTAAAGCCGCCACCACTCCTCCGTCTGTCATGTCTATTAAACAGCTTAAAGATCAGAACCCAAGCTTGCACTATCCATCCCCCTCTAGAGACCTGGCCTCTGATGGATTCTTTCCATTGCTTTTTTATAATTCACGGCCAGGTAGATGCAAGTGCTGCTGTCCAGACCTCAGAATCGCCAGCCAATTTTCCTTGGACATTCGTGGTTTGACCACTTTAGTTCTGCATCAGACCACTAGAGGGTACAGAAACACTATCAATCATTCAACAGTTGGGTGCCAGACTCCTCACAGTTTTCAGTAGTGAAAATCTTCATAAAATGCTAAATTATTTCTGAACCCTATTAAAAACCTAAAAGTTTATTAGGCACCTCTGTAGGTACACAGTTTTAAAAGCTGATTCAAGTAATTACTCTAATTGCCCTCACCCCAAAAATGTAAGCTATGGTAGTAACTTAATTTAATGTCATATGTTAAATGGAAATCTAATAACGACTATTGGTCCTGTGAATAAAAGTATGAGACTGTTATAATAATATTCAGTTTACTATATTGGTAAAACTCTTTCTTTGATGAAGGTTTGGTTATGCTGTGACTTAAATCATGCCAAATAGTTATATATGATCTCACCTACCAGGAATTAAGCAAAAATTAAGCAGGAATTGGAATCCAAACATGACTTCAAGTTGGAAGAAATAGTGTTACTTTGCTGAACAATGAACCAAACACAAACCAAAATATAAATGATCATTGTCCTAAATATATTGCCTTAGGACAAACCTGAATGACTGAAAAAAATATAAAGGCATCAATAAATATTTAGACCTATCTCACTTTCACATATCAGATTTGGAATAGAGGCACTGAAGAAAAGTTATAGGGAACTTTCCAGAAGAATTCCAGAATTGTTTTATTTTTTTTTCCAGAATTGTTTTAAAGAGCAGAGTGTCCAGTTGTTTTTCCTTTCAACTAAAAATTAACAAATTGTGAATACAAGTATCCTGCAAGTGATTCAACTACTTGTGGCATTCTAAGTTGCGTCTAATTATCTCTGAAAAGATTGCACAATTCTGTTAAAAAATGATTTTAATTTTCTTTAACTTACATGTACTCACACACACAAACATAAACAAAAATGCCGTGTATTTTGACTTAGAGCGGAAGAGCTACATGATGCTGTCAAATCTAATAAATGAGGATAAAGGTCAATGATTCAGAAATGTTTAGGTATCACACTAAACTAAATCAGTTTTTAGGATTCTGTAGAGAATAGGGTTAACGCCATAGCTCTGATATCAGACTATTTGGTTTGAAAACTGTCTCAACAGGTAATAGTTTTGAAGCTCTGGCAATATTATTTTATATCTCTATGCTTCAACTATAAAATGGCTGTAAATATCATAGTTTTATCCCATAGGGTTCATGTTGGGATTATATGAGTGAATATAAGGAGAGACCTTAGAATAATACCTGGCACAAATTAACTCTGTATATGTGTTTTCTATGATAATTGTAATTTCTTTTAATAGCTAGACCAACCCAAGCAGTAATATCTATACCTATTCTATTTTCGATTGGACATACCCTCTCTTCCTAAAGTATCACTGAGACATTTTTTCTTAAAAAAAAAAAAAAGGCAACTGACTGAACATATGGATTTCATGGACTTGGAGAAATATGGAAAGTTGGCTCAGTATCTGAGCCATCCCACCACAATCATCCTAATAGAGGCAGCCCCTCATTCTTTGCTTTTCCTTTTCTCTCTCTGTCCTCCTACTATATTCTCCCTCCATCTTTTTTAAATCAGCACAGACCTAAGCAAAAGGTGCAAATGAGGGAGAGTAGACGTTATCATTCTTTTTTATTTTTATTTTAATTTTTCCATCTAGTCACCAACCCTCAAGCCAGGCATGAGGATAGTCATACTCTATAACAGAAGAAGCCTCTCAAAACCTTTGTGAGCCACCATTTGAAAAGGTCAAGTGAATTAATGGGAGCAACATTTTTTCCTTTTATCAGGTTCTAGAAAGTTTGGCCGGATGCTGATCTTGTTTCTTCCTCCTGTAACAACTGGTTATCATTAGCTTGTGATAGGACCAGATGCAAGAGGAAATATATCCAGGAAGTTGAGAATATGAGAAAGGGAAGAATGTAACGTAAACCCAGAACCCAAATCTTGCCATCATGTCAGCCCTGCAACAGTTAATGCCTTGACCTGTTGCCATGGAAACAGTCGTCTGTGTCAGACTCCCAAGGGTTCGGGGCATGCAGCATATCTCACCCTGCACTTCATTCAGCTTCAATCAATTACATTTCATTCAGAAAAATCCTCATTTAGGGAGGTCAGTCCCAATCTTAAAAAGCCCAAATGTCAGATGCTCAAGATACTGAGGTGTGTTGTTATTAGCGAGAACTCACTAACCTATGCCACAATCAGCCTTATATAATCAGCGTACCATCAAAGCAAGATTGAGCTGCCCAGAAATAAAAATTTAAATATGTATTAAACTGAAAATAGGTACCACTATGCTTATATTAATGTTATTTCCTTTAGATTTCCTTCTCTTGATATCTAGCTCAACAGGGCCTCTCTAGCTGAAAAATACTTAAAATACTTATTTACATGTTCTTTATATCAACTTTTAGAGAATAGTTGTGAAGTGACCAGACTCTAGTCCACAGATGGACTAGGTTTGGATCTCGACCTTGCCCGTTATTATATTACCTTGGTCTAAATCCCTAACTCTCTATGCCTCAGTTTTCTCATTTGTAAAATAAGGAAAATAGTAGATCCTACCTCATAGGGATCATTGTGAGAAATAAAATATTGGTGCCTGGCACATTACTAACATATATAGGTGTTTGTCACAATAAAAATCATTATTTTGCTAAAATTACTTAATGAAAGTCTTAAATGCTCAGTCTTTATTTTAATTAATTTTGAAAAATCCTGTTTGCAGTGCCTTAGGCACTGAAAAATTCTACTTTCATTATATGCAATGGCCAAAAGAGTAATCAGAACATTAAAAGAAGGAAACGGTGAATTCACTTAGGAGGATTTTCTGTTTTCCTTCATTTCTTGTTTTTGGGACTCTGTGCAAAGCATGTTTCCTACATCCAATCACAGTTCAGGACAACCCCGAATGAATGAATGAATGAATGAATGACAAACAGAACAGTTTCCTGACCAACCAGCAACCAGGCCCATTCAATTCTAATCTTGGGACTGGATTGGAAATTACTTTGCAACTATTTGAATGGTGGTAAGTAGTAGGGAAGACTCTACACAGCAGTTTCCATGGAGCAGTTTGTAATTAAACAAATATCATTAAAGATGGTCTCCTGGCCATATTTCCTCAGCTCTGCTTATCTGCAAGTCATCAGAATAAACAGGTCCAATTAAAAAAAAAACAGGGACATACTCCCCAGATCATGGATGCTGAGAAACATGTGATCTTAAAGCCCTTGGGAGAATGCTTCACAGATTCTTTGACTCATATGAAGACATATATAGTATTACAAAATGGAATGTTCGGGTTGTAAATCTTTACCAGGACATAGGGTTAGTATCATGTACACGTGTATTTAATTCCCGGGTAGGCCTGGAACTTGAATATTTCTTTCCTATGCCACCCTGTGACATAGTCCTGACTCAGTTCTACCATTTTCATCTGACCTTCTGAGAGCCTAGGGTCAGAAGGATCTGAGCAAGTGAGTTCAGCCTCCCAGTGGTTTTTCTTATAGAGAGTCGCAGGCCGCACGCAGCATGAACATTTCCAGAGGTAAATTCCAACTCCCCTTGAGACGGCTCATCCCCTCCATACACATTTATAGAGCACCGACTATGTTACATATATTGGGTTTTGTGTTAGGAATACAACATTAAATAAGATTAATTCCTTGTTTTCCAGAAGCATGTTATCTGCTGAGAAGAAAGGCATGAGAAAACACACAACGACAAAACAGCATGAGGTATTTGTAGGGAAGAAGCACAGCATGCTATGTGATTATATAATAATAATGGTTATCATAGTTCACATTTATTTCTCATCAAGCACTGTTCTAACGTTCTGCATGTATTAACTCTTTCATCCTCATGACAGTCTGCAGTAAGCTGAGGTGCCAAGAGGCTAAATCATATAGTCACATAGTAAGTGTTATAGCAAGTTGAGGAGAAACATGCAACCCACCCTGGGAAGATTGAGAGGAGTGCTTGGAGGAAGGAGGTGGAATATGAGATGATCCCTGAGAGATGAATATGAGTCAATCAGATTCAGGATGAGCATCCTAAGAGGATGGGGAATATATGTGGCCAGTACCACCCTTAGACCCAAAAATAGGGCCTATGCTCTGGTGCTCTCTAGCTGTGCCCCTCCACGTGGGGATAGAGTCTGTAATGCCAAGAGGTCATGCCCACAGAGCCCTTTCCCACTCCTTCCAGTTCAGACCATGCTCTAGAAACTAGGACCCCAGAAGTCCCTGCCCCAGTAGCTCCAGGCTCCCCAGCAGAACTTGTATGGCTTCTTCCAAACTTTCAGGGGTGGGCCAACCTGCTCATGTGCTTACTGGTAGGGAATGTCCATTTGTAGGTAGTGTGGGCACACCTGGATGTGCAGTCTGGGGTGTCCACACACCCACCTGCAAAACCCATGGTGCAGGACAGATCAAGGGGTAAAAGAGAAGATGGGGGCGGGGGGGGGGGGTGGGCATTGTGTGCTGGGAACACTTCCTGTGCTGCACTATTCTGATGTAGAATGCTGAAGGGTCTGAGATTCTAAAAAAACCTCTAACTTTCCAGGTAGTTACGAAGGTATTTTTGTCAAAGGTAGAGGATAGAGGGATCCCTGACTGGCTCAATCAGAAGAGCATGTGACTCTTGATCTCAAAGTCATGAATCTGAGCCCCACATTGGGTGTAGGAATTACAAAAATAAATAGATAAACTTTTTAAAAAATAGAGGATAGAATATATTTTAAATAACATGGTGTTATCTTAGTCTATACATTTTAAGAATTCAGAAATACAGCCTTCATCCTCTGTTTGTACCCAAGCCCTGGGTCCTACAAATGTTAGAGGCAGATCCATTCTGTGTGAGGGATGAAGACGTGAGAAAACACAGCTTGCTTAGGAAGCTAAAAGTAGCTTGGCAAAGCCTGAGCCTAGATTACAAAGCAAAGGGTTCAGGAAAGCACTTGCCTGCCTCGCAATTGATCTTAATGCTGAAGGCACCAGAGACCATTAAGGATTTTGAGGTGGGGAGTAAGCCAGCTGTGGGTTTGGAGCCCTCTCATCACGTGTGGCAGTCTGCTATGTCCCCTAAAGAAGTACATGATGATTTTTCTATTCTCTCTTCTTGCCTTTGTCCCTCTCCAGAAGCAGGAAAGAAAAAGAATGGTGTTACCTGTTATAGATGTAGGAGTCCAAATGACAAAGCCTGGTGCAGTCAGAAGAGCAAACATCTGGGAGAAAAAATAGCAACCCCATATCCTTATCTGGCCTCCTCAGCTGGACAGGCCTGAAATCACAGACCCAGGGAAGCCAGGTGGCCAAGCTGAAGCCCACGAGCCCACAGACATCAAGGACACGACATCTGGGAATGGGACAAGAAAATGGGTCAGTGCTAGGTAGGCAGTCAAAGATCCAACATAGACAAGAGACACACAGAGTCCTTGGAATCCGGCTTGCTTGTCTCCAAGCCTTGGGGCTGTCCCGGGTACAGCAGAAGACTCTCAGTTACTGATTATTTCCTGAGCAGGATCAGCTGGGCCCGGTGTTCAGATCTATCTACAGGGCAGGTCTGTCATAGCATCGATCATGCATGACTGCATGTAACCATAAACCACAGATGCTGGACAAACAGAATCCACTGTTTCTGTAGGTCTCTACAGTGGATATTTATCAGATTTTATTGCGAGGAATAACCTGGCTTCCTCATGGGGAATTATCCTTCCACTACTGTCTGTGATTTGGAGAAAAAAAATCACGAACTCCAACTGAATTTCCCACCAACAGGGCCGATCTTGTGATTACCGTCCTCACTGCACTTACAGCCCTGGGGGTAGTGATGTGACCTCAGCTCAACCTATCAAACACTTGGACTTGAAACTGTGAGCCGGTGAAGTGAGAATATGAGAACAACTGGGGTGCCACTTATTGCAGCAGCCGCCTTTGGGGCACCAAGAGACACAGCTGTGATGCCAGCAACTGCTCCGAAAGAATGATCTTGGAGGGGGAAGAGGCTGCCCACACTTTTGCAAGCCCCCTGTGCACTCCCTTCATCCTGCCAAGAAGTCCCTAAGCGCACCCATCAAATCAGCTGACTTTCCTTCCGTGTCGTCAGTACATAGCTCTTGCCCGCAGACCAACAAGTCAGTCTGAAACCCTGGAATGCTGCCCTGAAGTATCTGTGAAGACACAGATTTTCACACAATCGTGGTTTGAACTGGCAAGCCAGTGGCTCCTCCATTTTTCAGCTAAGTGTGTTTGACACAACACTGCATTCTGTGTCTATGCTCCCTCCCCACATCCCAGGGCGTGCTCACCGTTACAGATCCACTGGACCGTTGACTCTTCTGGGCCAGTGGTCCCCAAAGGAAGAGGAGTCATTTTTTCTTTCCCTGGGGCCCTGTGATTCCTGCCACTATGGTGAAAAGTGGGGGGATGCTGACCTAAAGTCAGTTTGCTGAGACCAAGGGGAACTACCCCAGTGGCTCTGCTCCTTGCACTCAGGAACACTCTTGAGCTCGAGCTGGGAGAGAAGTCAATGCGTGGTGGGGGCTGGGCTTGAGCTACTGGCTAGTGAGCACGTTTGGGCAGATAGATTGCCATTAAAAATGTCATTTTGAAAGTTAGGAAAGCATACACACATATGCAACTCAACAGATGTTCCTATCCGTCCTCCTCTTCCTTCTAGAGCACTCACAGGAAACACATGTCTGTGTTGTCCTAAGTCCAGTTACTAATTAGCACGTTTCAGTAGCACATTTCACGGAGGATAGGGAGGATTTCAAAGGGATTCCTTCCTTTTAAGTTGAGACAGCTGGTGCTAATTACCAAGCAGGAAAAGAATGTGCAAACAGAACATTGAGAAGCCCTCGGTGAAGCAGAAGGCTGAGGGGTCTTTTGGTCCTACTGTAGAACTTTCCTCCAGGGGTTGGAAGGGGCTGCAGATTACCCACCTCTTCACCTTACCCCCAGGAAGCAGCTGCCCAGTTTCATCACCCTGCAAAGAGGTGGGAAACACAGTCCAAGAACATGGGCTCAAAAGTCATCCACAGTCTTCACGTAAATTTCACAGAGATCTAGTCAGAGCTCTCCTGGTAAACCAACTTCCCCACTGTCGAAAATACACAGTGAAATAAAAGCTAAGCGTGGCCATTCCCTTTTTCAGTAACTCAGGGGATTATCGATTCCAAGTTCATCTTTGTAATCAAGTGCTATGAACTGAAAGCAATCCAGACTCTCCAGATGACGTGTGGTAGGGAAAGCAGGCCTCTTGATTCAAATTCACTCATACCTCGAATGGAAAGAGCACTACAAACACCAAGAGATCTCTGACACACACTAAGTATAAGACTTTGGGAAAGTACGACCCAACAATTGCACTGCTGGGAATTTACCCCAAAGATGCAGATGCAATGAAACGCCGGGACACCTGCACCCCGATGTTTCTAGCAGCAATGTCCACAATAGCCACACTGGAAGGAGCCTCGGTGTCCATCGAAAGATGAATGGATAAAGAAGCTGTGGTCTATGTATACAATGGAATATTCCTCAGCCATTAGAAATGACAAATATTCACCATTTGCTTCGACGTGGATGGACCTGGAGGGTATTATGCTGAGTGAAGTAAGTCAATCGGAGAAGGACAAACATTATATGGTCTCATTCATTTGGGGAATATAAAAAGTAGTGAAAGGGAATAAAGGGGAAAGGAGAAAAAATGAGTGGGAAATATCAGAAAGGGAGTCAGAACATGAAGACTCCTAACTCTGGGAAACAAACTAGGGGTGGTGGAAGGGGAGGTGGGTGGGGGGTGGGGGTGACTGGTTGGCGGGCACTGAGGGGGGCACTTGACCGGATGAGCACTGGGTGTTATTCTATATGTTGGCAAATTGAACACCAATAAAAAATCAATTTATATAAAAAAAAAAGACTTTGGGAAAGTTGCTTAGTTTTTCTGAGCCTCAGAGTTTCATCTATAAAATGAGAATAATGGAATCTTCCTGTCGACTTTTTGTGAACGTTTTAGAGTATGATGGAAGAACAATGCGTATTTATGGGAATCTCTAGATAAAGGTGAAATTAGTGTAGATCTTTGGAATGTGATTCCAGCCAAAGCCAATCAAAGTAATCTCAGTCCTGGGGAAGTATATGAATATCTCACTGTGGGAGTTGTTGGCCTGGGTCCTCAGGCTGTCCAGAGACTTCTATAGAGAAAGCTTGTAGCATGATTAACTAGATATTGGCAACTACCTTCACGATCAGGAACAGTTATACAAAACCAGTCAAGCAGAGCGACTCCAGGTCAACTAGCTACAAGTTCTGAACTTCCCCTGCCCAGTTTCAAAGTCTGCTCTATCACTTCCCACCTGTGTGATCCTGGGCAAACCACTTGACCCCAACTATAAAATAAGAGCAACAATAATGACACCAACTCATGGATGGCTTCACTGTGAGGATTAAATGGAATGTAACATAGGCACGATGCTA
The DNA here is from genome assembly GCF_048164855.1 of Canis lupus baileyi. Lineage (NCBI taxonomy): Eukaryota > Metazoa > Chordata > Mammalia > Carnivora > Canidae > Canis > Canis lupus. The sequence goes on from NC_132850.1 coordinate 31,343,489, forward strand.
TGACTTTTGTCTCAAAAAATACCAGTCCCACTATTTCAAAGACAAAGGAATAATTACAGAGCTGAGTAATGAGTTCATTTCGCTTTATTTTTATTTTAATGATTACTATTAGCTAACATGTATACAATGCTTACATTATGCAGCTTTTATGCATGTTGATTCATTTAGTCCTCATAGCAACCCTGTGAGATATGCTCATAGTGAGTAGCAGGGTTGGGATATAAACCCAGGCAGAAGGCTTGCTCTTAATCACTGCACAAATTAATGTGGGCTGGTGATTAAGGCCGGGGGTGGGGGTGGGGGTGAGGGTGGGGGGCGGGAAGTATAAGAGTGAACTGCTTGTTGCAATGGTAGTTTGTACAGCTGGATTTGAATATGAAAATATTCCACATGCTTGCTGGGCTGAATGTCACCCCTGCACACCATGAGGGCAAGTATATTTAGCTGCTTCAGCATCATAAAGTCCTCGTGCCTTGATTGACTGAAAGCATCACCTTATTCTTTTATCTCCATTATCTCTACGCTCAGAAACTGAAAACACTCTGAAAGATAAAAGAGGTGTTCCCCCCATTCCAAATATTCTACTTTTTAAAGACAAAAATAATAACTCAGAATAATGGCAAGATAAATTTGAGAACTGAATACCATTGAAAACCCTTTTAACACCCACATTCACTGTCTATCTGAAAAGTTCCAAGTTCTATCATTTTCAACAAAGCCCAGAGATTTCACTTGGCTCTTTTTATATCAAAGAAAAAGAAATCTCTGAATCATTATGAGTGCTTTTTATAAAAAACCTAACTTTTAGGAATAGTGCCTAGACCCATACCCTGCGCATCAAGGAACTCACTAAAGGCTTGATTGCTCAAGTGCTGATGAACAGTGTCTGGTTGATATTACATGATATTGCCATTAAGTTGGAAACGTACCAGTTTTTGTGCAGAGACTCCTTTGAACCTGGGAAGGCATACTTGGAAGATAATTAGGTAGTGGCTGGCAGTGAGGGCTGTGGATTAAATATAAGCCAGTTGTGTGAGACCAGAGGAGAAAACAGCTTCATGTTTGAGAAGATGTACAGAAAGCCTGAGAAGTAACACAAAAGAGACAGTGACAAACAAGATCATCAGACACTGCCGTGGGTCATTTACAGACCAGAGCTCCGCCGAGAACTCTGAGGTCATGCCAGCTTGTCCAAAACCCTGCTCTCTTCCCTTCTCTGCCTCTCTAGCATAGATTCCGGTTCTCGTCATGCTCATCGCTTGCCAACCAAGTTGCTACATCCTGCATCTGTGCTTATTGACGCTTGGCTTCCTCTCCAACTTCTCTTCCCTTTCTAATAATCTGCATCTTACAATCTTCAGACACCTGACCAAAACTCATGTGCCAACTCCTAGAATATAGTTCTGGGGTTTCTTTTTCTTTTCTTTTTTTTTTTTTTCACTCAGTAGACCTTTCTACATTGAGCCAGTACTACATATTCCCTTGAAATTAACTTCTTGCTGTTTAATTATTTACCAGGTCTTCCACACTTACAATATTTTCTTACTAAACTGTTTGGGAATAGGATCCATGATTCCCACATCTTTTCTGTTTGCCAGTGAATTGCTTCTTGTGCAATGCATCATTCCCAATAGATATTCCATTACCGTGGTACATTGTCCATAAATCCCCCTACCTTCAAGTTGTCTGCCGTTGAGATGACTATATGAAAAAGGTATAGTTCTTGGTATTATGACAAGAAAGTGTAGAAACATCAGTTAAGTATTGACTCTGCCAAAATCTTCAGATAACATCTGTTTAAATTCTAGAAGCAGGTGTAAAGCTTCAGGATAACGGTTGATGTATGCAAGGTCAGCTAACATGGTGATTATAAGCATGATTTGGGGAGTCCAACTCTCCATCCTCTACCATTTGATAGCTGGATGAGCCAATTAACCTCTTTAACCTCAGCTTTCTCTTCTATAGGATAAAGATAACCATAGTATCCATCTCACAGAGTTTTTATAAAGAGGATACTACAGATAGCATAGAATCTGGGACAGAGAAAGCCCTCAATAAATACATGCTATTAATGTCATGATAGAAATAATTAGCCAAGAACTCAAAAACATTTGAAAGACACAAAAGACTATTGCTAATGATATTCAGTGTATCCAGTTTTAAAGTCTAAATTTTACAAATACATATATTGAGTATTTAAGTTACTCATAATTAATAGTCCTAAATCTTGAAAGCAATGTGGCATCCAGGTATCGCCATGGCTTTATAGTCATTCAGGTATGAGTAAGAATACTAGTTTTTCACCTACTGACTAAATGGCAGAGGACAAGTTGGATAATATCCTGAAATTTCAGTTTCCTTATCTGATATGAGAAGAAGAGGTAATTCCTACTTTGCAAGCTGGTTATAATCTCATATAAATCCTCTGGCAATCAGTGAATGACACCTGTCATTCTTTCCGAGCTCACTATTTTCCTGATTATTGGAAGGGACAGCAGCTAGGCAATTTTCAGAAATCTGTAGGAGAAAGCTATACACCAGGATGTTTCACAGAGCGTTGCCTCTTCATCTCCCTAGTAGCATCCTCCCAGAATTAAGAGGCGAGTATTTCTTTGGGAACAGACTCATGTGGGAGAGCTTGGAGTAGGCAATTTGCGGACTCATTTTCTATAGTGTTGGCAGAATGTGGGTTGTCATCACAGGCTGGGTATTGTCTTGCTTCCTGCAGTCTTACAATTGCCACACTGTGGCCTGGTGTTATTTTCATCTCCATGATGGGCTGATTATAAGGTAAAGCTGCACTGCCTGACCAGTGTGCCAGGTGTCTCCTCTAATAACTCCAAGTGTTATTACTTAAAAACAAAAAATAGAGATGTGGAGGGAAAACAAGGAACCACCAACCAGCAGGCCTATCAAACCTCACCACTAACAGACCAGATGTTGCTAGACTATATTTTGTTTGGATGAGGAATTCCACCAATGCCTGCCCAAGGCAATTAAACTGACAATTATTTAGCAACATCTGGAACTGAGGTAGGTTCCTTTTCCTTTTCTCCACTGAGGAGGCAGTGAAAAGGTGGAGAGGAGGTATACACAAAGCTATGAAACAGCCAAACTAAAATGATGGGTAATTCAATTCATGCTTCCCCTACATAAAGTATAGGATTGGAGCTGTTCACTCACTAATCCCAACTTCACTAGGAACTGAAAATTTCAGGGGATATAATTATGCCAAGGACAAACATACAAACTTAGTCCTTGACCTCAAGAAGCTTATATTCTAGGGATTTAACAAACAAACAAAAAAAGCAAAAGACAAACAAGTAAACCACACTTGATGATAAACTAAAATAATAGCTTTAAGAGCTAAAAAGAAAACAGAGAGGGAATCACAAGGAAAGGGTACTTATTGCAGGAAAAGTCACCCGCAGCAGTAGTCATTTAAGCTGAGCTATGAAAGGTAGATAGAGGGATGGATGAATGTTCCAGGCTGAGGGAAGAGGATGTGCATATACCCAGAGGCAGGTGGGAACTAAATGTAATAAAGGGCCTAAAGAAGGGTGAGTAATGGGGAGAGTAGCAAAGATGAATGTAGAAAAATAGCTAAGGGCCTTCTCACGCAGGACCTTTAGGTCATGATTCATATTGTTATTGAATAGCTTTTAGAAGGGGAAAGACATGACGTGATTTAGTGACTTAGACAATTTAACATAACAATCAGGACAGGTTCATGAGACAGATTACTGTGATTCAGATGCTGACTCCATTAGCTGGGTGGCCTTAAGCAAAGCGCAATAAGAACATTGTTTATTCCCTTGTTTTGAGGTTTAAATGAACTATTTCATGGGAAACTCATAGAACAGTGGCTAAGACTTAGTAAGTACTCAATAAAAGTTACATATATCACACTATTTTATATACAAAAATTCCAAAGTTTAATATGTTGAAATCTTAATCCCCAATATGATGGTATCAAGTGCTGAAACCTTTGGGAAGTGATTAATTAGGTCATGATGGTGGATCCCTCACTAATGGGATTAGCACCCTTATAAAAGGACCCCCAGAGAACTCTCTCTCCTTTTCACCAGGTGAAGATACAATGAGAAGGTGGCAGTCTGCAGCTCACAAGAGGGTCCTCACCGGAACTTGACCATGTTGGCATCCTGATCGTGAACTTGCAATCTCCAGAGCTGTGAGAAATAAATTTGTCATGTTTATAAGCCACCAAGTGTCTCGTAATTGCAGCCCAAACTAGGACAATATACAAAATAATTTCATTTTTTAAAGGTAATTGCTCTTGTTGCTGTGTGGACAAAGAATGAAACACAAGAAAAAGTATAAGCAGGGAGACACACTGCGAGAGTGTATTTGGGAACACAGGCTGGAAATACTGAAGGCCCGAGATAGGAAGGCAGAAGTAGAGATGGTGAGAATGAGATGGATACCAAGATAGTCCGGGCATGAATAAATCGGAACTTCTGATACACTAGATGTAAAAATAAGGGGAGGAGCACCTGGGTGGCTCAGTCAGTTAAGCAACCAACTCTTAATTTCAGCTTAGGTTGGGATCTCTGGGTCATGAGATAGTGCCCTGAGATGGGCTCTGGGTTCGGCAGGGAACCTGCTTAAGATTTTCTCTCTCTCTTTCCCCATCTGTCCCTCCCCCTGCTCACACGTGTGCATGTACTTTCTCTCAAGTAAATAAATAAATAAATTTTTTTAAGTGAAAGGAAAGCGAATCAAGGATAGACCTTAGATTAGTAATAGTAGCCGAAAGGTGGCAATAATTCAAATATCCATTATAGATGAATGGACAAACTGTGGTATATACATGTGATGGAACACATATAAAGCCATGATATGGCTTTATCTAGCCATAGAAGGAATGATACACTGAAACACTCTACAATGTAGATGAACCTCCAAACATTATGGTCAGTGAAAGAAGGCAGACACAAGCGATCACATATTATATGATTACATTTATGTGAAATATATAGAATAAGAAAACCCATAAAGACAGAGTAGATGTTAGTGCCTGCCAGGAGCTAGAAGGAGGAGAGCATGGGTAATAACTATTTAATGGGTACAAGGTTTCCTTTTAGGGAGCGGAAAATGTTTTGGAACTAGATATAGAAACATCATGATTATTCCAAATGCTGGCAAACTGTTTAAAGTGGTTAATTTTATGTTATGTGCATTTCACCTCAATACAATTTTGAGAAGAAAGAATAAATCTTGGGGCATATGTCTGGCTCAGTCAGAAGAGCATGTGACTCTTGATCTCAGGGTTGTGAGCTCTAGCCCCACATTGGGTGTAGAGATTACCAAAATAAATAAATAAGCTTTTTTAAAAAAAAATAATGCTCTTTAAGGAGCATCTGAGTGGCTCAGTCAGTTAAGCATCTGATTCTTGATTTCGACTCAGGTCATGATCTCAGGGTTGTGAGACTGACCCCCACATCAGGCCAGGCTGAGTGTGGACCATGCTTAAGATTCTCAATCCCAAAAAACAAAACAAAACAAAACAAAACAAAAAAAGATTCTCAATCCCTCTCTCTCCCTCCACCTTTAAAATTAATTATTAATGAATTTTGAAAAGACATAATATACAAATTAAAAAAGAAACAATAAATCTTAGATTTTGTCTCATTAACTGGATGAAAAATTGCTCAAGTCAAAAAAGATTGAGGAGCTCAGTGTTCTGTTGGGGGCATTGGAATATTGATGTTCATAATTTATACAAGCGACAGTATAAGAATTAAGTTAGATATCCAATTCTGGGGATCAGAGGAGATGTTAGACCTCAATGCATAAAATTAAAAACAGTGGAAATGGAGGATATAAGTGATACAATTTAGGTATAAGACAAGATAAAGACGTAGGGCAAGTCCTGAGAAACGCCAACATTTAAGAAGAGACCCAACAAAGGAGATTGAGAATTAGAATAAAATTAAGAAAAAAATCCTGGAAGCCAAGGGATACTTAAAGCAATAGAGTGCCAACTTGGACAACTATTGCTGGAAAGCCAAGTAAGATGAGCTGGGAAGAAGTCCATTAGATTTGGAAATCTGAAGTTTACTGTTAGTCTTACCGAAGAGGGTTACAGAGAGAAGTGTAGGTTGAAGAATGGAAGAAAGATGAGGAGATAGAAGCATTTTGTCTGAATACCCAGGAATAGTGTCATTGTTGTTGTTTTAGGAATAGTGTTATAAAGGAGAACAGAAAAATAGGGCAGGAACTGAAACAGTATGTATCGTTACGTGAAATAAAATGTTTTAGAAGATGGGAAATACACTGAGGGGGGCACTTGATGGGATGAGCACTGGGTGTTATACTATATGTTGGCAAATCGAACTCCAATAAAAAAAATACAAAAAAAAGAAGAAGATGGGAAATACTAGAGCATGTTTATATGATGATGAGAATGATTAAGTAAATAGTCAGATGTTACTGTTGAGGGAAAGCATGAATGAGGCAAGGAGCAAAGTCTTTGCTAACCCAAGAGGTGATGGGATCCAGGGAAAAAGGAGAGAAATATTCCTTCTTGGAAGAAGAGGAACACCTCCCTCAATGTGGAGGAAGAAATATTCAAACACAGATGTACCAAATCGACAGGTTTTGTGGTGGGAAGATGAGTGAGTTCATTTCCAATGACTTCTATTTTCTCAATGAAGTATGGGTCTGGGTCATTAGTAGGAAGAGGATGTGTGGGAGGTTTGAGGAAAAAGGAGATGATATGGTACAGTCATCTCATACAGATGAAGAAATTTAATAGAATCCCTGAGTAGTCCTGCGTTCCTGCTTGAGGTTTCTGAATTCTGAATCAGTCATCTTGGCTTTGTGATTTTCCCCCAACGAAGTTGCTTCTTGGGTTTGGGCAAGGGAAAAGCAGGGAAGAGTCCTGCAACCTTAGAATAGCCTTTATGATTCAACCCAGACCTATCATCTTCCATTTCCTGCTCATTGGCTAGTGGGCACTGAAGGAAGTTCAATAAGCCCATCTGTTAAATATAGAACGGGAGAAACATCAGCATCAATGTATTTTGTGCATGGACAGCTGCCAACAGTAGTAACAAGGTTATGTCCAAGTCCTTGGTCCAGTTAGCCAACACATCCAGTAAGAAACAGATTTGTAGCCGTGTAGCCATACGTGCACTGCTGATTGGAAAGGTTGCCATGAAAATCACCATATTAAAAAGGGGAAAGTTGGGGCAGCCCAGGTGGCTCAGTGCTTTAACGCCACCTTCAGCCCAGGGTGTGATCCTGGAGACCCGGGATCGAGTCCCGTGTCAGGCTCCCTGCATGGAGCCTGTTTCTCCCTCTGCCTGTGTCTCTGCCTCTGTGTGTGGGTGTGTCTCTCATGAATAAATATAACAGTTAAAAATAAATAAATAAATAAATAAATAAATAAATAAATAAATAAATAAAAAGGGAAAGTGGTTTCAGGAGCTAAAGTGAAGGTTCATTAATTCAGTGTAGGCTATGTTTGGATTAAAGACAAATGATAGAACAAATGGAAAGAATCGCAGTTGTGTTTCTTTCCAAATATACTTCGATCTATCTAGGTGAGCCTAAATTGTGTCAAAATAATTTCCAAAGAGTAGGGTCCAAGTTAATTACCTGATAAAGGAAAGTGAGAAAAGAAAAAAATACAGAGCCTAGAGATCCCACTGAAATCACTAAAATAAAAAATAGGATAAGAAGAAAGGGTGGATTTTAATGTCAGAAAGGACTTTTATATGGATTCATTGAAGAAGAAAGATTGTAGCAACTGATGCTCTTGTTATGGACCAGATGCCTCTTCGGTGCTATCCTTTGGGAGTTTTCCTGTCTTTGTCTTTCATCACATCATTTAGCGAGGCTCCCCACCATCTGTCCACACCTACTCCTTCAGGAATCCATTCTGTCTTCTCCTACACGTGCTTCAGGTGTTGGCTTATCAAACTCTCCGGGAAGATCTTCCTATACGCCACTCAGCCTTATGCCCTGCCTTCTATGGAGTATGTTTTCTTGAGGACTCTTACTACTAGTATAATTATGTTGGGGGGGCGGGGGTAATTGTTTAAGACCTGTCTGCTAACCACTGTTTTCCCAGTTCTTGGCATATATCCTATCCCACAGAGACCAGGACATAACTGTGGGAGAAAAGAGAAGAAAGGAGTTTTTGAAAAAGGAAGGGAAGAAGAACAACAGGAAGGATATTCGTCAGCCTACAAAAGTTTCTCCTCCCTTTGAAATCATAGGAAATTGTTTCTCTTTAATACTTCGATATATACTATTCTGATACTTCTCTTGTATTTTCTAACATGCAAATACTGCACACATAGTAAATGTTTAAATGAATAAGACTCATACCATCTATATGTAAGGATGTAAGAAATGCCATTAGCTATGAATGGCATCAAACAGGCCCTCAAACATGCTACTGATTTATCATGAATTCTTCAGAGTGTTATCTGAAGTATTCTTGACTGTGGACCTTTCCATGGAATAATGTAATTCTTAAATGGCCTTATTGGCATGTAAAAGTAGCAAGGACTTCCTACTTACTTCTCCACCTTCACCGCCCATCCCACTCTTCTTCATGTTTTAAGCTCTAGCAATTCTGAATTATCCATAGTTCTTTAGAGGCTTATTCCTTTCTTCTGACTGCAGTGTTTCCTCCTCAGGACCAATTTCTAGTCACTCAAGACACACGACATTCTTCACATCATCCAGATGCTCTCCAGCATTCCCAATACCACCTCTGTCCTACCTGAATTTCTGTATGAGGCCCCGGTTCAATGCAAGACTATGTTTCTTTCATCTTTGTATTTCCAGGGCTTAGTGCATTGATCTAAGTCTAGTAGCTACTCAGTAAACACACATGAGTTACTGTTCATTCTGAAGCTATAGCTTTTGGGATTTCACAGATTTCTCTCAGCCTCCCTGAATGTTCTTTCCAGGTCAGTTATTGTAATTTATAAGATGCCCCACTTTGTAAGAGGTATAGTGGCTACCAGAAATAGATTTTTCACATTAAACAGTTTTTTACTTTAAGTTGATCTTGATTAAGGGTGACAGAAGGTAGCTACGCTTGTGGTGAGCATAGCAATAACATACGGACTTGTCAAATCACTATGTGGGACACCTGAAACTAATGTAACATTATGTGTCAAGTATACTTCAATAAAAAACAAAAATAATCTTAAAAAATTAATGTATCTTGGTTATACAAGATACATCAGATATTTTACAAAATTATCCACCCCTGTAAAAATTACATTCAAGAATATCATACTAATTTTATCCACAGAAAATGGAATCAGCTTCTACCACACAATAAGGAAAAAAATGGCATTAAATGGACATCTTGAAGCTAATGCATGCTTTTAGTACAAGATAAGGTGGACATATTTTATTTCTCACCACTCTCTTTCTTCATCACTCCATTCCTCTTGTCCTACTATTTTTCCTTCCTTTGTTCTTATTTTCCTTGTGTTCTCCAACTGCCTGTGACATATAGGACTTTCTTAGATCCACTTAGAGCAATCATGGGTATTAAGTTTACTAAATCCTTTTTTTGCCTGAGGGCTTAGGCAGCAGGTAGTATAGATTAGAAATGCAGGTTTGTGTTCCCAGGTCCTACATGACCCCGAATCAGAAAAGAATTGCATTTGTAAGGCTGGAGACTTTATCTTTCAATAACCCCCTATCCCATTCTTAGCTAACAAATGCAAAAAAAAAAAAAAAAAAAAGAGAGAGAGGAAGAGGGTAAGTGAAAGCACAAGGAGAGGATTTTTTTTCTGGGACATCGTAAATAGTATGAAGGAGGAGTGAATAAAATTTCAGTTGACAGTGGAAACTGACAAGGAGAAGGATGGGAAAAGGAAGTAAGAGCTGTGACAATGTCTACTGAAGATCCAGTGAAAGGGCAGGTTGCCCTCCATCTGCTTGGATGGTGTAGGCTAAGCCATTGCTGGGGGGAGCCATATTCAGGGAAGCTGTGACTCAGTGACTCTGCCTGGAGTGATGTGTGGGCTAAGCGAAGAATTACAGTAAAGAAAATGACTACTCAGAATATTGTGGTGACAGCAGCACTTACTGGCACCTGTAGTCAGAAAAACTCATTCATTCACCTTTTCAAGTGTTATGAGGCACCCACTCTACCAAGTCCCTAAATAAGTACTTTTTTTTCCAGATTCTCATAACCTTATATTTAGAGTGTTCCTAAATGGTCTTTTCCCCTCTAGTCTCTCCCTGTTCCAGTCTATCCTGCACATGAAGTCCAGGAAATTCTTCCTCCTACACAAGAATGGCTATAAGCATAGGTTCTAGAATTAGACTTTTTAGATTCAAATCCTAGCTCCAGAACTTTTTACCCTTATATCTTAGGCAAATTAGCTAAACTCTCTGAGCCCTCGTGTATCAGTCAGGTTGGACAAAGTAGCAGAAACAAATGTCCCCAAATCTTCATTGTTTTAGCAATAATAGCTTGTTCCTTGCTCGTGTTCGTATCCATCATAGGTTTGAGGCTATGCTCTGCAATCTCCTTGTTTTGTGACTAAGGCTCAAAGTGCAGTGTCATCTAGATCATGCTGGTAGTGGCAGAGGAAAACCATGCAGTGCTATGAAAGTTTTTGTGGATTCCTTGTCTGAAAAATAACTTCTTCATTCTTTCCTCCTTAATGCCGTACTCACCACCACCACCACCCCCATACAAACATTCAGGCCAACAAAACCAAAGTACCATTTGGCATCTTCCACCCAGTAATTGTTTGATATTTCATATACAGTTGAATCAATTAATATAGAGTAATGAATCCACCCAGGGAAAACAGGGCTTTCTAAAAAAAAAAAAAAAAAAAGGTGCTGCTTGTAAGATGGAACTAAGATACCATGACTCCATGGTTACCTCAACATCAAACAAGTTACCCAACACAGGAATGATATGGGTGGGGGTGGGAAGGAGGGAAACTATCTAAGAGCCTTCATATTCTCAATGAACATACCCATACATCTTCACAAATCCTCACATTTCCAAACACCTTTTTTTTTTTTTTTTTTTTTTATTTATTTATGATAGTCACAGAGAGAGAGAGAGAGAGAGGCAGAGACACAGGCAGAGGGAGAAGCAGGCTCCATGCACCGGGAGCCCGACGTGGGATTCGATCCCGGGTCTCCAGGATCGCGCCCTGGGCCAAAGGCAGGCGCCAAACCGCTGCGCCACCCAGGGATCCCCTCCAAACACCTTTATAGCATATTATCTATTCCAAAAAATACATTTGAGTATAACATCTTGAAAGCAACTGCATTTGTGAATATGATGAGTAAAAAACAGCACTGTCACATAGAAGAATGACAGCCAGTCCATACACCGGGCTCCAAACCCCAAAACTTCACACAAGAAAAGTTTTTCTGTTCTCATCATTATCCAGTGTGGCTTGGTGGTGGCAAGTGACTGGATCTATTGAGTTCTGCCCATTGAACTCTTTCCATTTTGCCACATTACTCTCTTTTATCCTTGGAGTCCTCTCCATTTAGTGGTGAGATAGAAAGTGCCTAAAGGATCACATTTGGGACAGTGTTAAGACCTACATCCCCAGATTCATTGACCACAACTCTGACACAACATTGCTTCTAACTGCAAAGGAGACTGGGACACATGGTTTAGCTAAGTGCCAAAAGGAAGGTAAGTGGGGAAAATGCCTAGGTGAGTGCCAAAAGGAAGGCAAGTGACAAAAATAATCTGTACCAAGGGACCTAGGCTCACTTTCTAGCTAGGTGACTTGAATCCATACACAAGCCTTAAAGTCAATGATTCAAATATGCAAATTTACAAAATCACAAATTACAGCACGTTCTGTACATTTGTCCTCATGTGCCATGTAGCTTTGGAAATGGCAAATACCTGTTTTGCTATTATAAAGCACCATTCTGATACAAATTGCTGATTCATTACTTGAAAATGAGGAGTCTGATCACTGCATTAGGCTACTTACAAGCCAACAGGTAGAAGAAAATAGCTATTCAAACGCTCACCCACAGAACAAACACACAGATACAGAGCACCATCATGCTATGCTTTGTACAAACACATAAACTCCTCCCACAGATGCTGATATAATGGAGAAAAAAGGAAAGAAGTGAAAGGATGTGTACACAAGGAATTGAACCAAATCAAATATTTTGGGATACGCTTGACTACCTGCCCTGATAAGGAATAAGATGAATTCATAAGATTTGCCTGGCCTCACAGTCAATAATTGTCATAAAATTGTCAGACCCAAGATGGATGACATCATGCAGGGTAAATAAAGATCATTTCCTTCTACATTGATTGGTGCTTGGGTTTTGTTTATACCCTCGCTGCCTGGGCCTTGTAAGTAACCAGATATTGTAGATTTGAAACAGGCTTTCCATTTGCATCACTGGGCAATGAGTGCAGCCAACAGGAAGCCCAGTGATTCAGATAACTTGTTTTAATTGAAATCAATACCAACATAAGCAAAACTGCCTGGAATGGCAGTGCTCTGATGGAATATTTTCATGGCCCCTGCCAATAACAACTGTTATCAAGAATGAACTATTAAAAAAAAAAAAAAGAATGAACTATTAACTTCAACAGTGACTCATAGTGCTTTCCAGAAGGAAAAAAAAAAAGTTTTGGACCAGTGACAGTTTTCAATTAGGAAAAAAAAAAAATGAAATTTTACTTCTTCACGTCTCTATTAAGTTTCAATCATAGACTCAAATTCAATTCCATTTGGAGCTTCCATTGAATGGAAAGAGACCATTAGCCACCCTAGTCCCTCTCCTGCTAGCTCTTCTCCATCCTTTCTTTTCCACTCTCACCCAAGCCTAGTGAGAAACAGAATAATTATAATAATATTTATTGAGTATCTTCTAGGTGTGGGGACATGTTCTAGTCCAAGGGTCAGCAAAATTTGTTTTTAAAGGGCTAGATAGAAAGTATTTTAGGCTTTGTGAACCATACTGTCTTGATCGTGACTATTCAGTTCTGCTGATGTAGTGCGGATACATAGACAATACGTAATGAATGAGTGTCCCTGTGTCCCAATAAAACCTTAATTACAAAACAAGCAACAGACCAGATTTGACCTAAAGGCCATAGTTTATAGACCCTGGTCTAGACTTCATATTTATCTTCACTGCGGAAGATATTACTATTCTTATTTTAGAGATTAAATTGACATCCCTCAAAGCTTCCTTTCTAGTTATGGGTAAGGTTATGCCTAACATCAAAAGCAGCCTATACTCTCTCCACTTTGCCACTCTACTGCCGAAAGAAGGCAGCCAGACCACCTGCGAGAGAACAAAAGCTACACTCCTGGGCCTGATTATTTACAAATGCAGCTACTAGTTGGAAGAGATATCCAGTTCTTTTCTCTTGGTGATCCAGTGTTGATATGACCAAATTGTCACGATGCAGGGGCCATGAAGAGTCAGATTCTACCTAAGATAAGCTCTGTAAGAGCATGTAAATTCCTAAAATAAGTTTCCCCCCTAGGGGCCCTGGAACCTCCAATTCAACATAAAAAAAAATCAATAATTGGGTCAGATTTGAAGGGTACTTGGGAATTAGATATTTCACAAGTACCGTATTTATAGTATTCACATGTTGAATGTCTATATCTCCAGGACCTTGCATAGTACCTGACACATAGGAAGTCCTCATGAAATACCTGTGTTATGTCTTCATGGAATATTAGTGTAATAAAAGTAGACATTATTTCTGCTCTCTGAAAGCTGATACAAATACTGTACAAATACACACACACATACTATTGTCTGCCCTGCATTATTGCTTAGAATCAAAAGAATTTAAAACTGCTATCATTGTTCAGAAGAGTAAAGAGAGTTTAACTCTTCTCAAAAAGCATATCATCATGGAAGAGATGGCATCAAAGCTGGCTCTTAAAACCTGAGTAGGATTAGGTAGGTGGAGATGTTGGAGGAAAGGCGTCTCAGGCAAAGGAGATGTGGTGAGCAAAGACAGGGAGATGGGAAAATGGTGGCACATTTTAGTAGAATAAAAGCTGCATGGTTTGACTAGAGCATTGAGCAAGACAAGGGGGATAGTGTAAGAAACGACCAGAAAAGTAGGTTGGGAGAAAGTATGACTTGAATTGTAATAGTAAAGTTTTGAAATAAAAACTAATGATGGGAAGTATATTTCCAAACGGAAATTATTTTAAAGTTTTCCATCTTCTCCAAAAGACAAAGTTATTTTCTAATTCAAAAAGAAATCAATAAGGGGAAAAATGATGCTGTAATTGTAATAAGGTAGACAAAATTGTAGTCTTGAGGTGGAATAAATGATGTCACTACCAATTATCTGTAAAGTTAGGATATTTGTTATTTGTTAGATGTGTGAATTTAAATCTCTTCTAATTTAACTTATTATATCTCAGGAGGTACTACCACCTCATGAGGTAGGAACTGACTGTTTTTCTTACTTTTATGTCCTCACCACCTAGCATGGTGCCTGGTATGAAGGAAATGCCCAATAAATGTTTAAGGAAGAAAAAAAAATGTTTAAGGAAGAAATGCATGAAGTAATATTGTCCTTCACATTGATAAAAAAAAAACAAGTGTTTTTGTTTATTTCTTGGTGTGGGTAAATAAATGCCAGCTATTTGAAAGCCAACTAAGCAAATCAAAAATATAAATTCTATTTAAACACATAATAAAACAACAAACATTACTTAGGTTAAGACACTTACCTTGATTTTAGTGTTGATTGATAAAAGAATCACTTAAGCCTGGGTTTTTATTTTATTTTATTTTATTTATTTTATTTTATTTTTATTTTTTATTTTTTATTTTTTTGGTTTTTATTTTAAAATCAAAACGCAGACCGGGTGGCTCAGTGGTTTAGCACTGCCTTCCACTCAGGATGTGATCCTGGAGACCCGGTACCGAGTCCCATGTCGGGCTCCCTGCATGGAGCCTGCTTCTCCCTCTGCCTGTGTCTCTGCCGCTCTCTCTCTCTCTCTTTCTCTCTATGTCTCTCATGAATAAATAAATAAATAATCTTTGAAAAAAATAAAATCAAAACCCTTTGAATTTAGTCATTTGTGAGAAGTTCATATAGTTCATTATTTTCTTATAGCTACAAATAATTTTAACACAGAATCCTATGCTTAAATCAAAATAATGATTATCAGCCTTCTAACTGGTCTTCCATCCCACCATCATCACCTGCTCCTATCTGACCTAACTCTCAAGTTTTCTTCAAATATGATTGTTTTTAGCACTTTGTAATTCCAGACAAATGGGTCATTTTAAATTAAAATATTTGCAAAATCTTAGTTAGCAATATCCTAGCAAAAATATGACAACAACAGAAGGTAAATTATGGCCTGCAGTCTAGAAGGTTTTCATGGGAATTCCTATGTCTGCCTGAGCTTGTCTTTGGGGTCTAGACTGAGGGAAATCACTGCCTACATTCCTAATTACTGAAGCTAAAGCAGGATTTCCGTGCCAAGTAGGCAAAGCATAATCCTTAGAGACACTCCTGCTGCAGAGTAAGATGATGAAACCCCCAGATGGTGGCTTGTTATTTCCATACAGCATAGGCAAGTGTCCAATGTCGACTAGGAATGAAACCAAAGCACGAGGATGGTAAAGAGCAGTGCAAATTTCATGATAAATTCAGGGAACTTTTTCTTTTTCTTTTCCTCTTTCTTCTTCTTCTTTTTTTTTATTTGTATCACCTATTGCTGTGTACTTAAGAAAACATTTCTTGGTGGTAATGGTTACAATGGTGGTGGATGTCATCCCACAGCCCTGCAAGCAACAGCTAGCTCCTGAGATTATTACAGTGGTTGTCTGAGCAGTGTGGCTTCCAAAACTGGAGGTGGAAATTAAATGGCATTTATGTAGTAGAGCTGTAGGGATAATTAGTAATTCGACACACAGCCATTCAGGGCAAGGTCAACAGGAGGAGTAACATAGCATCATATGATAACTGTTTAATGGGTGTGTGAAATGAGTGGGTGGTCTAGGCTCAGCTCTGACCAGGTACTGGTTCCCACAGTCCCAGTCTCGGGAGAGGGTCTAGAGTTCAACTGCATACAAAGAGTCACACAGACAACTCTGGCTGGGTACAGTTAGCCACAAAACTCCATTAGACCGGAGGCTGGAGCTCCTTCTGGATAAATAAAGTCATTCAGCGAAGCTACAGATGTGTGACATTTTAAGTACACTGACCTAACTAAATTATACCAGTTGGTATAATTTTTCAACTTGAATAGTTTTTCCATTTCTATGCCACAATATTGTGAAATGGACTGGGCAAGACCCATGTTAATCCTAAGGAAAATGAGATGTTTGGATAGAGGAAGTTCAGGAAGGCTTAGTGTTGAAGTTCTGCTAGCAGGAAAAAATAAAAACAGCTTTCTATTCATTAGAAATGCCTCAGAGTGGCCTGACATCACAGGAGTTCATGAGACTGCTGGGCCAACCTTGGTCATTTCTAGCTATGATGTTTTCACCCTTCCTTTGCCCCAACTAGATTCATGAAGGTATCCATTTTCAATAATAATAATAATAATAATAATAATAATAATAATACCAACCTTTCTTTAATGATAGAGATCACTCTTAAGTGTTGAGGGCAAACGAGCAGAAAAAAGCAAAAATTTATGTCACATTACATCAAGAATTGCTAATAACGTTTTTCAATAATAATGTTTTGTAGATATTTAATTCAGTGGGCATTTGTCACAGGCCTACTGTGTGCTATTCTAGACACCACTCACCCTATGCTCCAGGCTCTATCTAAAGAGAATCCACACATAAGTCGACATATAGACACTTTTCAAATTCTTTATAACAGGGGTCAGTAAACTTTGCCTCCAAAAGGTCCGACAGTAAATACTTTTGGCTTCACAGGCCATCTGTTACTCTTTGTCATACTATTTGGCTCTTCCTTGGTGGCCTGAAAGCGGCCGTGGACACTATGTCAGCGAGTGATGTGGCTGTACACCAATCAAATTCTCTTTTTAAAGCAGGCAGCAGATCTGCAGACTGTAATTTGCCAATCCCTGCTCTAGAACATGTAAAGTCACCTGAATATCAAACCGAGAGGGAAAAGAAAGAACAGCCAAAGTTCACTACTCTTTTGAAACTGCATTCTAACTTCTCTTAGTCTTGACTATGGAGACATTAATTGAGTCCCTTAGCCAGATGCAGAAGCAGCTTCAATGTCAGAATGTGTGATTAATTCATGATTTATGCTTCATCTACTTTCAAAGAGAACCTGAGCTGGCTATCACTGGGAATGCATACCTACGGGCTTACCTACATGGTGTGATTGAAAAGCCTTCCCTAACCAGTGCAATTCTAGGGAAAATTATACAACATCATGTAGAAATCCATTTGAGGCAACAATTTGCCTTCCTCTGAAACTTAGTTAAAAGGGGCTGTGCCAAGATTAAGCAAACAAAGCCAGCAAGAAGAGAAATTACTGTATGCCAATCTCAGTATTAAGTATTTTAAAATGGGCTATCCATTCCATCTTGTCAGTGTTTCAAAGTAGGTATGGTTAGCCACATATTACAGAAAAGAAAAAAATGAAAACATTTTCCCCAAATTTACAGTTAGTGGCTTCTGTAGTTGGAAGTTCCCTCTAGTTCCAAAGTATACAGTTTTCTGTTACACAGTACTGCCTCTTGAACTTAAAAGACCAACATTTTGCCCATCTCAAGAATTCTCTTACTTCCTCCTAATTCCGTTTACCTATGACATGATCTTATCCTCTGCTCATGGTTGAATCAAATTGTAATCAAAATGACCTTAAGCAAAAGCCAATACTATGATTGTAATATAGTTCCTCAGGTTCGAAGATACTTGGCCACTGGTAATCTAAGAATAGGCCATATGTCAAAAACATTTCCTTGTCTTTTCTTATTCAATTAAAAGGCCTCCAAATAGTCCATAACTCTCATGTATTTAGCTGCAATTCAGATCTGATAGTATAAGAAAAACAAGCAGAATAGATAACATTTACTGCATGTATAGATGCACCAGCGACATCATTCAGAATCCTTTGATAATCTTATGAAATGGGTACTATTAGAGCTCCAGTGTATGGAAAGTTTCTCTTAATAAAGGCTAGAATAGGGCAGCCCAGATGGCTCAGTGGTTTAGTGCCACCTTCGGCCCGGGGCATGATCCTGGGGACCCAGGATTGAGTCCCACATCGGGCTCCCTGCATGGAGCCTGCTCTCCCTCTGCC
The DNA here is from genome assembly GCF_048164855.1 of Canis lupus baileyi. Taxonomy (NCBI): domain Eukaryota; kingdom Metazoa; phylum Chordata; class Mammalia; order Carnivora; family Canidae; genus Canis; species Canis lupus. The sequence goes on from NC_132850.1 coordinate 31,361,736, forward strand.
TGTATCTCTGCCTCTCTCTCTCTCTCTCTCTCTCTCTGTGTGTCTCTGTCTCTCACAAATAAATAAATAAAATCTTAAAAAAAATAAAGGCTAGAACAATTTGGTTTAGATCACCCAATTAGTAGGTAGCTGAACTGGGATTCAAATTCACATCTTAAATGATTTTTAAATTCAAATCTTAGAGAAAAATTGCCAGAATATTTTTCCTGCTAATCAGCCATAAGACCCCAAATGGGGTAGGCACTTTCTTTCCTACCACTACCTGAGTACACTTTGGAGCCCCAGAAAAGGAGTTTCAGGAAGAGTAAGCAGCTGCCTTATTCCAGTTTGCTCACTCTTCCTGCTAGAAGAAATCTTCTTCAGAAATTGGGGCCCAAAAGTAGTACCAGAAGAAAAGGAGAGGGGACAGACATTTTTGAAGAAGGAACAGCCTAGTCATAAAATCCTTTCAAAAATATTCTCTGGAGGATTTATATGTGTATATACCTTGGTCCAAGTGTGATCACAACTAAAATTCAAATACTGCACTTGTCAGAACCTTTTAGTTACAAAGAGACAGAATTTGTACAAAACACAAACAAGTAAGAGTTCTTTCCCTCTGTTTTATTTTCCAATGACCAGCTCTCCAGACCACTCTACGATAGGTTCCCAAAGTTACAAATCCATGACTTTTTACTGAATTTCAGCAAGCCCACATTCTATATGCATTCACCTAAGGCTATGAGGCAAAGGACAAAGGGTACACTTTATTCCCAAGTAAGAGCATTCCAATTTCTCTGAAATTGTTTCACATATATTGTCCTTTGAGCCTTTCGTTACAACAGAGTACAATGATAAATCTCTTTGCTTATGTGGAATCAAGATATAATTCTTAAACAACAAAGACCGTAATTGTATTAGCAGCACAATGAGTCACCCTATCACTTATATCCTGAATAAATGTGAGATGCATCTGTTGAAATGGAATCCGTGGGCTCCCTTTAATGGGCCAAATGTCTCCAAGGACAGAATAGTGGGAGGAAGTGATCCAGCTGCTCAGACTACAGATCTTTAGTCCTTGAAAGAAGAATCAGGAAAACATTATATAAAAAAATAGATGTACGCGCTTTACCTTGGGAAAAGATTAACAAAGCTTAATTGGAACACTGATCATTTCTCTGCTTATGTTTCTATTTATTCCTCACAGGAGGTCTGGCAAGAGTGAATTTTCCTCCCTGGAATGTTTCTCAAACTATGATTTTCAAACTATTACAAGATCATTTCAGGGAGGCAAGAGATCATTTAATCTACCTGTCCTACCTACTCTGATTGCTTATTGGAAAGAAAGAAACAAACAAACAAAAACAACTTCACCAAATGAATGGAAAAAAGAATATTGTTGCTGATAATATCAAGGGAAGACATGAACAAAATGTCCTATAATGTAAAAAACAAAAATACAGCACAAAAATTATTGTATTGGTGGGGAGGTATCTCAGCTATCTACCACCACTCAGGGCACACACGAATGGCCTTGGGTGATCTGCAAATGCCCAAGGACCATGACAAGACTACTTTGCAAAAGGAAAGAGAAATTTCCTCATGAGAAAAAGTTGGCTTAGAACTTGAGGGTGAAAAAAAAAAAAAAAAGGATACATGTTCTAGAAAGCAAATAGTTGCTCCAAGTCTCCCGGAGTCGATGGCTTCTGTGGGTCACTCTCACTGCCCCCTCAACCCCCCTGTCTCACCAATATAGGGTGAAATGGTCACCATCTAGAATCTGTGAGAATACCACAACATTGCTTACCCCGATCCTTCCACATACGACCTGGAGAGAGGGAACCTCAAAGCACAAAGGACATATTAGACAAGCTACGCTTCACGGATCACTCATTTTCTCACTCTGAGGGGGTCAAGCTTAATTTCTTTTGTTTTCATTCTGCCAAAGGCAATAAAGAAAAGAAAGGTCCCAACCCTGCTGAGGAAAGGAAGTGCCAGGGGCAACACCACAGAGTAGTTCTGGCAAAGGCCAAGGCAATTGATGAATGTGCATAGAGGTGCATACCTTGTGTGAGCCACAGAAAACCATACCCGGCAAGCTGAGCAGCTCAGAGCAGCTCAGAGCAGTGGCAGACAGCAAGACTAGGCAAGGGAGTAAAACAAACTCTGACCGCCATGTGCAGTAGACATCTGAGGCACCTTATTCTCCTTGCTGTGAGTAAAAATGAGGTGGGAAAGGATTGCATTGTTGAAATTAGCCACTGAGAAGACTGGGGACCTCTAGAGAGTTTTGTTACCAGAAGGAGGGTCCTTATCATTAGCATCATAATAAATATGTATTAGGTATTTGCTTTGGCCCAGGCCTTGTGCTAAACTTTCCATATGCACTATCTCTTTAATCCCTGTAACAACTAGTTTAAGGTCGATACTGCACTTCCCTGGACTGGTTTGGCTCTGTTCCAGATGAGAAAAAGGAGTGCTTTGGAAAGTTAAGAATCTTGCTCAAGATAACACTGCTGGCACATGGCAAAATGAAGACTGGCCCTTGAGTCTGTCTTACTTCAGACATGGACTCTTTAAATAATGCTGAAGTACGCCAGGCAGCCGTGCTCTGTCTCTCTCCCGAGGATTTTCATGTACATTCATATTCGTTCATCATTCATGCAACAGAGAGCATGTGCCAGGCCCAGCACTCAGCACTAGAGAAACATTTGTGGACAAAGATCAGCAGTCTCATGGCTGAGATAGGCATTTATCAAATAGTTGTACTGATAAGTGTAAAATTGCAACTGTAATCAATGCTTATGCAGGATTTTTTTTTTTTTTATGCAGGATTTTAAAGCAGGTAAAGGGGGCCCTTGCTTAACCTGAAGCTTCCCGACAAAAGGGACTGGTGGGATGACAATAGAAAAATGAATAGAAAATAACTAGGCTAAAGGGTGGCGTTAAGAAAAGCATTTCATCTTGTACTAAAGCCAGGGAGGGGAAAGGGAACTGGACTTGTTGGAGAAAATAATAAAAAAAAGGAAGAGGATATTGTTGTGGCTCCAAAAAGAGAGAGATAAAAGGGTATTTTTTTAAGTAGGAGTCTTGCTTGTGTTTCAAGGTTGATAGGAAGAATTCAGTAATAATAACAGTCACACATATCCTGTTGGTCATGTGCAAGACAATGTTCTAAATGCTTTACATAGATTTACCGATTTAATCTTTCTTACAAGGCTCTGAAGATGAGCCATTTTTATTATTCTCATTTTACAGGTAAGCCTATGGAAGCACAAAGTTTAAGTAGTGACCAGCTAGTAAATGCCAGAGTCCTTGATCTTGACCAAGATGGAATCCTACTTCTATCTTTTTGTTGGGAGAGGTTATCAAGAGGACATAACTGCCACTGACTGGTAAACTGGACCCTGGCAATTGGAGGCCCCTCCGTCCCTCCTCTGCCCTTGGAATGTGTGTTCTCCTTGCCTTCCCTGCTCCCACAGCCGCCCCAAAGATGTAGCCTTGAGATAATGATGTGGTGTTGAGACCATCTGGATGAACCCATTTAAGGCTTCTGTATAAACTTTTAAGACTGGCAGATGGGTGCAGGAATCTGCTCATTTTGTGGCCTCCCAACACCAGTCTTGTAAGTAAGTTCCCTTGTGTAGTAAACCTGCTCCTTGCCGATCTGGACTGGCCTGTCTCTCTCTTCAGTGTCTCTCTGCCCTCTGTTGGGCCTGTTTCAGATTACTCAGAATCAGTTTCGGGAGGCTCCTGAGGAGCTTGTGAATGAAAATTCATAGAGAAGGAGATGAATATATTAGAGAAAATATAATCAATAGGTTAAGATCGTAGGTCTTAAATATCAGGAGAATGTACATGAGAATCAACAAGTGTCTGCTCATTGAAATTCAGATTCCCATCTACCCACTGGGTTTCTGAACTAGTAAGTTCGGCTTTTTTCAGCACTCAGTCCAAATGATTCCAAGGCAAGTGATCCAGGGACACAACTGCAAGGAATACTGCTTTGCTTTAACAACTGGGAAAAATAGGCATAGATGCAGGTAGATTGGTATGTTTGGTAGGAGCTTGGAGGTTCCTCTCCAATGGCTTCTGTGAGGTATGATATATCACATGCAATTAGAAAAAGGCATACCTGGGTGTCACCTGAAAGATCCTCATGAACCATAGAAGAATTAAGAACCCACCCCTGACTTTGAGAACCATTGTCCCAGTGGATTACTTTGTGATTTGTCCATTCCTGCCCCCAAAGTGGTTAAGGAACACCTTATGTCTATTCCTCATGCAATTGCAGGAAGATATATACATATCCTAAGACAGTGAAAGGAAAGCCAGATGACTGAAGAAAGACTAGATGAAGAACAGAAATAAACCAAGTCTGCCAAGGTTGCTACAGGCTACAAGTCCTAGAAGAGGGAACCAGTAAGATCCAGAAGAAGAAAAGTTCTATTTTTGGCTGAAGAGGAAGCAAACGGGAGACTTGGTTTATTTACAGTGTCCTCCAGTTTGCAATGAACATTGTTTAAAGCTTAACTTTATTCCAGAATTATTTCCCGGAACTTCCTACCAAGCCTCCTGAAACACTGAAAGTCACATATGAGAAGTCAACCAGGACAGCAGGGGACATCTGTGGTCTTCAACTTACAAACCTAATGGCCTTTCCCTGATTCTTACCCCACCAAAGAGCACCAGCCAACACATGCTGTAAGGATGTGACCAGCTGTAGGGAAAACATTTATATCAAGGAGAATTGCCCAAATCCTAAGGACTCTGCTATGGAGGGAAAAAAAAAATATCGACAATGGAAATATTAAAAGTTGACTTCCCTTAGTTCTTTCATGGGTCATTGTCACTGCCTAGTTCAGTCACCCGTGAGAAGCAAATCCACGGGCTTGAAGTCACATTTGAACTCTCAACTATCTGTGTATTTCACAATTTACAATCCACCTATAATCCAAACGCTTCACTTAGCCAACAATTTCCTCTGTTCCCTCCTCCTCACCCATAAATAACCTTCCCACCACCTTTAACTTAGAGGAAAAAGCCTAGTTTAAGTTTAACCTTGTCCTCCTTCAGCCGGCTACCTGGACTGAAATAGTCACCGTTCAGGTGTGTAGCAGGGAGACTCCTGGCTTCTGGGTCACCACGCAAGGAGCCTGCAAGTCACCGTTTTGCCCCCACAAGTAAAAAGCTAAACAGGCTGTAAAATCTCATCTTGCGCCTGAAACAGAGTAGAGAACATAGGGCAGACCACCGGCCTCGGAAGGGGAGAGATGCACAGGGGCTTGGGCGGGGGGGTGGGGGGGCTCCCAGCTTACAGCAGAGAGGATCTTGAACAGAAACCACCTCGGGAAACCGTGCTGGGCCAGGAAAACCTGCTTTTGACAAATTGCAGGAGGCTCAGTGTGGTCAACTCTGAGAGAAAAACTCTGGAGAGGCGCAGTCACAGGGTCTTACCATGTCCACGGTATTGTAAGAAGTAGAAGGAACCCCTCCTGCCCCATGAACTGGGTGCAAAATGTAGCACCCTCATCTTCAACGCCTCATGAGTGTGTAACTCATTTGCTAGAGTGAACGGGAGGCGGAGCTTCGCCAGGTAAGCAGGGCAATAGGGCCGTTAACTCAGGCTAGGCCCACGCCGCACAGCCTGCCTGGTGGACAGCCAGCCGCCCCCTGGGAAGCGCCGCAGACAGGCCCGCGCTGGGCTCCTGGGCCTGGAAGCTTCCTGCAGGTCCAGGGGTCTCCTGCCTGGAAGCTGGGGGAACAGCCCGAACTCAGGATCTGTGCCCCTCATCCTGTCCAGGGCCACAGTCAGAGAAGCCCCATCCAGATGACCTCAGTGAGCTGATGGAAAAACAGAGGAGAGAGAGGAAAACTGCAGGACAGTCCAAAGGGTATGGAGAAGCATTTAAATGCATGTATACATAATACATAATTCGTATAGACCTGTGACAGAGCTATGTACCTAATACGTAGCTACAACATATCCTACATGTGTGTGCGTGCGCTCACGTATGTGTGTGTACGAAGGTGCATGCACTTTACACATGATCTAGAGTTTGTCCATAGGCACACGCATATAAAAATGCAGGTATATACACACATATATGCATATAAAATAGTGCCCTTCCTTGTACCCAACACATATTGGCTCTGATTTCGGTGTCTCAGAGCATAACCAAAAGACCCAAGAGAATTAGAATTAAAAACACAGAGCAGGGCGCCTGGGTGGCTCAGTAGTTGAGCGTCTGCTGGGAGCCTGAGATGGAGTCCCACGCCAGGCCCCCCACAGGGTGCCTGCTTCTCTCTCCCTCTGTGGCTCTGCCTCTTTCTCTGTGTCTCTCATGAATCAATACATAAAATCTTTAAAACACACACACAGAGCAGGTTTCTAAGCAGGAGTTGTCGAAACTTGATTTGCAAGGCCAGGCCGAAGAGCTGATCCGGCCCACGGGAGACGGGTGCCTGAGGAAAGAGATGACTTGGCAGCCTCCTCCAACATCCTTCCATCTCCAAACATACAAGTTCAACAACCCACGCTGTTCCCTCGTTCTTCCTCCAAATAGGAAGAAACACTTCTGGCAAGACATCTGTTTTAGCTCCCAAATGCCCTCCAAACACCCGGAACAGCCTAGGACCTGCCGGCTGGGAGGAGGGCGGAGGTTGGCGGGGAGGGGAGAGGGGACAAGCTGGGGACCACTTGGGTGGCAGGCATTTCCTTCTGTGCAGCAGGACACCTGGCCTTTGAAGTTTGGAAAACTTCATCCATGGCCCATTGATTTTCATACACTGTGATTCTTCGGGACATTAAGAGACATGGCAAGGATCAACTTGCCTCCTTGAGGGAAGAGGGGGAGCAGAGGAAGGAATTAGAGATGCGCTTTCCTGTCACCACAAACAATCCCGCAATGGTCAGAGTGGTCTGTACTGCAGGCCCAAGGCTGCACAGAGAAAACTCTGCTTCCTTCATGACACCACTAATGGGAGTGTGTTTGTGAAGCAAAAGTCTCCTTAGACTAGGATCCTTGTTTAAACCGCAGAACGGCATCGCCTGGCCCAAAGCAAACATGACAAGCACACTGTGGTTCCTCTCCCAGCTGTTTTTGTGATTTTCTGTCTCAGAGGAGCTCAACCTGGCTGCTGTCTCTACTGGCTGGACTGCTCTCCTACTGTTAGAATGCAGATTTAACTAAAGGTAAAAACCACCAATGCAAACTGTGAGTATTGGAGCAATTCTAAATGGAAGGCTTGTCCCACGGGATCGCATGTTGGAAGCTCAATGTGACATCCCTGAAGCCAGCTGAAACAGAGAACGGAGAGGCCCTTTGCCATGAGGAAGCTGAGAACTGCCTCTGTCAGCATTTGAGGCTCTCAAGGACCTGTCTCCAGCTCCCTGTGTAGGTGTTACACTCAGTTCTTCAAATCAGGTTGTGCTCTCCCATCATATTAAGCTTCTTCTTAACTCTTATTAACCACGAGTTTACTGCCTCCCTGGCTCTTCCTGACCTGCCTCCCTACCCTCACCGTTGCAATCCTAAGTAGCCTAAAGAACCTGGCTCCATGTGAATGTGAGACCTCAGACACATGGATTTTCCCCTTCTCCAACTGTTCTAGTCTCTCTTGCATATAATTAACTGACCCATCAAATTATCCTGTTTCCCAGTTATCAGCACCATGCAAGCAATTGTTTTCTCAAATATATGTAAACAAATATGTGGATGAACAAAAAATATTGTATGTGGTCTAAACAAATAAGACACGCTAATGGCTAAGAGGGAGACCAGGGTGGGAGTGAAATTTTAGTCAAAAAGGCCTAAGAGGACACTCGCAGTGATTCTGGGAGGAACAACAAGAAGGCTGGTGTGTGGTGGAGAAAGTGGTAATGATGAGAGCAGAAAAGAAGGCGGCAGGAGATTGGTGGGGTCATGTTGGCTGGATAAGGAGTTTGGGTTTCATGCTAACAGCAACAGAAAACCCCTAGAGGACTTGAATAAAGGAAGGAACTTAAGCTGGTTTATGTTTTTAACAGATCTCTCAGTTTGCAGTGTGGTGAGCATATCGGAGACTAGAAGCTGACTAGTTGGGATTCCAGGGGAAAAGTGAGGCTTGCCCTAGGGTGGTAGCCATGAAGATGAGAAGTGGTCCAACTTGGGGACATATTCTGAGGATAGAGCTGGCAAGATTTGGTAATGGATCAAGTACAAGTTATGAGGGGAAGAGAGCAATGAAAAACAGTTGCTAGGAAAAAAATAATCATCACTAGATTTGTGGTCTAAGCAGTTGGATGTCACATGACCCTGATGGACTAATGTTTTTATTTCTCAGTCAATAAACATTATTATCTACCATTTAGTACCTATTATTCAATGTTTTTTATATGTTTTAGCCACTATTTATAAGTGCTGTGTAAACTTGTGAGGTAGGCACTGTTACCAGCATGTAGCAGATAAGGAAAGTGAGCCTGAAGAGGTTAATTTGCCCAAAGTCACACAGTGGAGTCAGGTTTCAAACAATGCCTGATGTGACTTCAAAAATCTATACTGGTTCCATTCAATTGCAACTCCCTTTACTTTTCCACTGAGTGCTAGACGTGCATTAGCGTAGAAAGGAGCCCAGACAGAAAGACAGTAGAAGTGAACTTCATTTCTCTCTGGATAGTGAGATTACATAAGAATTTTATTTTTCTGTACATATTCCTCAGAAGTATTTTTTGTTTTGTTGGTTATTGGTTTTGTTTGTTGTTTTTGTTTTAGTTTTCTGTGAGGAAAGTTGAGGAATCTAAAGCCAGATCTGAAGACAAGCAGATTCAAATTCCAGCACTACATCTTAATAGTTATACATCTTCCCACAAAGTTCTTAGCTGCTAAGAATGTTAATTTTCTTGACTACACCGTAGGGGTAGTTCTATTTACCTTGGAGTAGTATAAGGATCAAATGAAAAATGTAGGGAGCATTTAACAGAATATCCAGCAAATAGCAAACTCTCAATAAGTAAATGGTATTTATTTTAGTGGTAGATTCCCAAAGTAGACACAAACAGGACAATTATGCAAGTCAGTATTTTATTCTCTGTGATTTATTTCTATCTCACTAGATGAGGCAAATCTGACAAAAGACAAAGTGACTTGCCTAATAGGATAAATTAGAGCTAGAATAAGAATTCTCATTTCTCAATTCCTGAATATATCCATCAAATCACCCAGTGTCTTGGATATCATTTATTTTTTTATAGATTTATTCATTTATTTATTCATGAGAGACAGAGAGAGAGAGAGAGAGAGAGAGTGAGAGAGAGGCAGAGACACAAGCAAGGGAGAAGCAGGCTCCAGGCAGGGAGCCCGACATGGGATTCAATCCTGGATCCCCAGGATCACGCCCTTGGCTGAAGGCGGCACTAAATTGCTGAGCCACCCAGGCTGCCCGGATATCATCTATTTTTTACACTACTACCCAATTAATTGCTTCTGGATAACTGCTGCTTCAGACTAGCCATTCTAGTGAATAAACCATAAAGTCGTGTAATCATGCTTGAGGAAGCCTTCTACATCAAATTTCTACCAAGCATAGGTAGAAAAATCTATGCTAGCCAGAAAATTATCAAGGTATTTTCACTTGGAAGATCTACAATCTGCTAAATACGTGTCCTAGAAGAAATACATTTTCTAATTTGCTTTATCAAGTCACGTGATGCAGAGAATTCTGAAATTTGTGACACACAGAGATCACTTTCTTTTAAGTCTGAAACAATTCCCTTGAGGTAATTGCTAAAATGGGAACTGGTTCTGAAGCTGGCTAATTATCAAAATCACCTGAAGAATTTAATAAAAATTACAGATTTCTCCAAATCCAAATTCTCAGAGATTCTGATCTAGTGTACCTAGGGTGGAGTCGAAGAATAAATGTTTTTTAAAATCTAATTATTGGTTACCAGAGAAATGCAAATCGAAGTTGCAATGAGATACCACATCACAACCATTAGGATAGCTATAATCAAAAAGACAAGTGTTGGTGAGGATATAGAGAAACTGAAATCCTCATATGCTGCTGGTGGGAATGTCAAATTGCATAGCAGCTTTAGAAAACAGTCTGACATTTCCTCAGAAATTTAAACATAGAGTTACCATATGACCCAGTAATTCTGCTCCTAGGTACACACACAAGAAAATTGAAAACATATGCCCAGATAAAAACTTGTTTATGAATATTCATAGCAGCATTATTCATAACAGCCAGAAAGTGGCAACAACACAAATGTCCATCAAACAATGAAATGATTACTAAAATGTGGTCTATTTATACAATGGGATAGCATTTGTCGATAAAAAGTAAGAAAGTACTGACAACATGCATGAATCTTGTGCCAAGTACATGAAGCCATTCACAAAAGACCACCGATTTTGCCTAATCCCATTTATATGAAGCGGCCAGAAAAGGCAAATCTGTAGAGGCAGAAAGTAGATTGATGGTTGCCTAAAATCTGGGGATGTGAGGGTGGGAATGCCCTTCTGATGGATATAAAGATTTTGGGGAGGGTAATTAAAATATTCTCCAATGGCTTGTGGTGATGGTTGCACCACCCTGTGAATGTACTAAAGCCACCGAATTGTGTACAGTTTAAATGAATGAAGTGTATGCAGATTAATTATATCTCAGTAAAGGTGTTATACCACAAAAATTGTTGCCCAGGTGATTTCGATGTGTAGACAGGTTTGAAAACCACTGTTCTAAATCCTTGCTATTCAATGTATGGACCATGAACCAGCAGCTGCATCCCCTTGGGGTTTGTTAGACATGCAGAATCTCAATGTTGGGGTGAAACCTGAGATTCTGCATTTGAGCAATAACTGGGGATGATGGGAGCACATATTAGGTTTGAGAAGCTCCACTCTAAGGTATTATTTTGAACCTTCTTAAATCATGTCTATTCAGTCCAAATAATAGACCGAAGCCTTTGACCTCCTTAGTGCCTAAACTAGATAAACCTAGCATGCAAACATCAATGGTTCATTCACTTCTTGGAAAATTCACCAAAACATCCTTGGCAAAGTGAAGACCTTCTCAACTAAGTCTCCTTCGTGTGTCTTAGGAATTTTAAGTAGTGTCACTGTCCCACAGGAGAACATAATGGTCTTTCTGATTGCAGGGGAAGGGAGAAGAGGATTATGTTAACTTGATAGCCAACCAGAGCCAAGGCAGAGAGGTGTATGTAGGTGGTGAGAATTGAGGGTAAAAAGAGATGCTTGCATAATTCAACATATAACATAAGTCTCTCCCTCATTGCTTTTTGTTTGCATTCACTTATTGTAATGAGAAAATTGTGACTTTTTTCATACTGTCGCAAAACAGCTGTGACTTTTCTTTCACCATTGATGTAGGTCCTCACATGTTTTATCCTCTCTCCACCAGTTAGAGCGCCTTTTTCTTTTTCTTTTCTTTTTTCTTATATCCTTATTGAGGACATTATGCTAAGAGATATAAGCCCAACACAGAAAGACAGACACTGGATGATCTCCCTTATATGTGGAAACTTAAAAAGTCAAACTCCTAGAATCAGAGAGTAGGGTGCTTTTTTAAAAATTTAATTCTGCATCCCTGAGATGTTATGTTGGCCCCTGGGGGGAAGTATTTTTAAGCAGCCAGGCACAACATGTTCACTTGACATTCCAACTAACACTACAGGGTCAACTTACTTCAAATGCTGGTCATCACGCACTCACACAGAATTATAAAAGCCACAAAACATTGCAGTAAGGAACCATTTTTATGTCCTTATTCTATTCACAGTGGCTGTGTTGCACAGCTAATGGATGAGCAGTTGATAGATCAACATAGTTTGAATCTGAGGAATACCGTTTAATCGCTGTATGATTTGTGCATGATATTTAAGCATTTTAAGCCTCGATGTCCTCTTCTGTAAATTGATATAATAGCTTCATGAAATTGTTGTAAGGAAAAGATGGCACATAAAGTACTTAATACACTTCTTAGAACATAGTAAACTCACAATAATGTTAGCTTATTATTATTGTCATTGTCATCTAGATTCTAAACGGGACAATCAGCAATGTATGACAGTATATTTGCTTATAAACCATTTTGTAATCTGACTATTATCTAGTTTAAAAGGATGAAATGTGTTTCTGGTAAAAACTGAGAATCTGTAAGGCAAAATGAGTTCAGACATAGGCTGTAGGACATCAGGTAAGATGTCTGAATGCCTGAGTTAAAAGACATAGAAGAATAGCCAGCCTGCGCCAATCTTCTATGTCCACCAGACGAGTCAGTTATTGGTAACACTGCCTGTTATGGGTCAATGGGTTGACTGTGCCCCCCTCAATATTCAGATGTTGATGTCTCAACACTAGTACCCCAGAAAGTGACCTTATTTGTATATAGGATCACTGCAAATGTAATTGGTTACATTAAGATGAGTCATACTAGAGTTCATAAAAAGGGGAAGTTTAGACACAGACACGTGAGGAGAACAGTATATAAAGATGAAGGCATAGATTTGGGTGAAGCTGCTACAAGCCAAAGAGTGCCAAAGATTGCCCAAAAGCCTCTAGGAGCTAGGAGAGAGGTATAGAACAGACTCTCTCTCACAGCCTTCAGAAGGAACGCACCTTGTCACACCTTGATCTAGAACTTTTAGCCTCCAAAACCATGAGACAATACATTTCTATTGTTTGAGGCATCTGGTTTGCGTGCTGTGTTATAGCAACCCTAGGAAACTGACCAAGCGTCAAATGAGTGGCCTGGTAGCAAATAATGTGGGCCAGTGATTCCACATGTTTTGTTTTTTTTTTTAAAGATTTTATTTATTTATTCATGACAGACACAGAGAGGAAGAGAGGCAGAGACAGGCAGAGGGAGAAGCAGTCTCCATGCAGGGAGCCCGACGTGGGACTTGATCCCAGGACCCCAGGATCACACCCCAAGCAGAAGGCGGCATTAAACCGCTGGGCCACCAGGGCTGCCCTCACATGTTTAGTCTAATTTCAAATCCCTTGGAGGGCTCCTTAAGACATAGACAGCTAAGCCTCCCCTCCAGACGTGCTAATTCAGTAGATCGAGGGCAAGGATGAAGAATTTACATTTCCCATCAGTTCCTAGATGATGCCCAGGTTGCTAACTTAACCTCTCCATGAGTCAGTTTTCTCTTTTATAGCATGATAATAATGGAAACTACAATCACAAAGGTGCCAGATGTATTAAATGAGTCAGTATATGTAATGTTATGGTAAAACGATATCTAGCACTATGTAATGACTTGCTTTATTATTACTGTTGTTGTTGGTTGTTAAACATGTCAGTATTAAGGGGATGCCAGTAAGAGGTTGTTGTTGAGAAATACGAAAAGCTCTTAAGAGAAAAGTGAGTTTTGAACTGTTCTCATATAAAGAAATAAAAGTCAACTTGTTGATTCACACACTGGAAATTTTTCAGTCATTGTAGTAACCGGCAGGGAAAGTGATTAGGAAATCAAATCCTCTAATGAGTCTAGATGATCACACTGTGACATGTGCCCCAAATCTGTATTTTAAAATAAATTAAAATAATACAGATCAGAGAGCAAGAAGAGCTGAGACTGTCTTTCTTGGCCAAGTAACCACCATGTTCTTCAATATTCATCTGGATAAGAGCTGGGTCTGTGTCAGATGGATGAATATTTACAAGTTACCTCAATATCCTCATTTCTTCAAACACAACAAAGCCCTCCCTGGTTTAATACTGTTCGTTGCACCATGGTTTGGAAATATTATTTGGCCTATTTGGACTCTCTTGAATTAAATAAGAAAATATATGGAAAACCTCTGGTACTGTAACAAGCACATGAAGAATACTCAATAAGAGTTACCAGATCTGGGCAGCCTTGGTGGCTCAGTGGTTTAACGCCGCCTTCAGCCAAGGGCCTGATCCTGGAGACCCAGGATCGAGTCCCACATTGGGCTCCCTGCATGGAGCCTGCTTCTCCCTCTGCCTGGGTCTCTGCCTCTCTCTGTCTCTCTCATGAATAAATAAATAAAATCTTAAAAAAAAAAAAAGGAAACTGCATTTCTAACATGAAAAATTTTATGAGTTATGGAGAAATCCCAGATTTTGCTCAATTTATGCCTTTTATCTAGAAAAACCAAGATGAACTCTGAACCTGAGCTGAGTATATGCACAATCTCAAGGAAGGTGTGTGGGCTTCTCTTTACCCTCTGGCTGAAGATGAAAGTCTTATTGAACCCAACAGAACCGGGTTTGGTTCCTGGTTCTGTCATTCACTCTGCCATCTTGAGCAACCTCGCCTCTCAAAATCCCCATCTTCCCATTACTAAAATGGGACTAATAAAAGTATTTGCTGGATTCTGTTGGTTCAGGGTCGGCCTTCGCTCTCAGAGTCCTGATCTCTGTTGGTTCAGGGTTGGCCTTCGCTCTCAGGGTCCTGGGACCAAGCCCAACTCAGTGGGGGGGTCTGCTTCTTTTGCTCCCTCTGCTCCTTCCCTCTGCTCATGCACTCTCTCTGTTTCAAATAAATAAATAAAATCTTTAAAAATAAATTAATAAAATTAAAAGTATTTACCTCAAAGGATGTTCATTCACTCAACACATACATTTTGAGTGCTTACTTTGTGCTAGGTGATATCTGAGGCCCCGAGAATAGAGTGGTGGACAAGGAAAACAGAATCTCTCCCCATGATAGGAGACAACATGGAACTCATGGTCTAGCCAGGGAGACAGTGCAGGGCATCCTGTGCGGGGTCCAGGCCTGTTGCAGAACCCTGTCTTAATCTGGACCCACTGAAAACTAGCAGCTTCTCAGGTGATAGACCACACTCAAATGAGGTCTCTATTGTTGCCATTAAGTCACTTTTTTGTGACTTATCACAATGAATGGAGAACTTAACCCTAGAAGGGGCAACTTGATGTGTCTCAGACCATTGCACTCCTAGAAGTTTCAGAGTTGGGGAGTAAATTCTCTGGGATTTACTTCCTACCTCCTAGCCGGCAAATGTCTTTACCAGGTGGCTGAAAGAGTTGCTGTTTCTCCTCACTAGGTGCCATCAGCAAAATCTCATCACTCTAATGAGGCCCTGTGGAAGCGATTCCGATTGCATTGTGACATCAGGGTGAGTATTTGATGATATAACATGCAAAAGGTGCTTAATGCAGTTCTGGGCCTGAACAAATCCTTGACAAACGCTCCTTATTGTTGCTCTGCTCACAATAGATCCCACACATCAGGATGTTAGACAAGGACCAGCAGCCCCAGTGGCTGAAGAAAGCCAATCATGGAATTGGCTTCTCGTCTACAAACAGCTCTTGTTTGTCTTTTCCTTATTTACCATTAAATTGTTTTTCACAAAGATATGAATGAATATTTTACACTACACCCCAATAAATATTTCTAAAATTAAAGCACCACTTAATTGCATCTCAGCAATGCTCCCTTGTGACTACCCCATTAGGCTTAATGAATAATTCACTGGCTTCCTGGGGTATGCTGTGTTCAGCTAAAGAGCAAGAAGAAATCATTTACTGTTTGCCTTTTAGTCCCCCCTACTCTTGCCGCTGGGCAAATGTATGCAAACGGATGCCCAGCAGGACAGGCCAGCAGGCTATGGAAGGTACAGATCACCCACAGGTTATCTGTTATGTTAGGTAGGGGCCTAGACCGCCCCCAGCCCCACCTCATCCTGGCACTGCAAGGCTGTTTTAGGGTCTCTGCCCTCCCCACCCACTTGAACAGCCGCTCCCTCCTAGACCTTGTGGCTTAAGCCATGCTGGGCAGAGGGCAAAATAGACCTCAGGTTGGGGGGGAGCTGCAGGCAGTCGGGGATTTCACTCAGTGAACTGCAGGCTAATGGAGGATGCTCGGGATCCACAGGCTGCAACTGCCCGGTGCCAGAGGGTTGGGTGATCACAGTGGCAGCCAGAAGCCTCCTTTCTCCCAGTGGAGCTGCCAGGAGGGCGATGGGAATGATGAAAGGACTTTCCTTCTGACATCTTTCATCCACCCCGGGGCATCACCTGTTTGGCAGCAGTGCAAGTCAGAGCCATATGTCCATCTGATCCTCTTCCTTCTCCTTCTCCTTCTCCTTCTCCTTCTCCTTCTCCTTCTCCTTCTCCTTCTCCTTCTCCTTCTCCTTCTCCTTCTCCTTCTCCTTCTCCTTCTCCTTCTCCTTCTCCTTCTCCTTCTCCTCCTCCTCCTCCTCCTCCTCCTCCTCCTCCTCCTCCTTCTTCTTCTTCTTCTTCTTCTTCTTCTTCTTCTTCTTCTTCCATTAAAGGCAAAGAATTTCCTTCTACTGTGATTTCCTCCGCCATTAAGCCCTTAGAACTTGCCTGTAAGACTCCAGTGTACCAAGATGGGGAAGAGGGCAAGGACCGACTCTTCCAATCAGAACCCGCCTGCCCCGTCATATTAAAATGATGATAGCTGTCGTGGACACAGAGTCAACTCTATGTCTAGCAGGATTATTTCATCCAATACACACAAAGTAGATACTATTATTATCATAATTTTATGGATGAGACCACTGAGGCTAATAGAGGTGAATCAACTTGCCTAAGGCCACATGGCTAGAAAGCAATGAGGCTGAGTTTGAAACTCAGGTGGGATAGCTTCCCCCACTTCTCTGCTAGGGATCCGTTCCAAGACCCCAAGTGGAGGTCATGCCTGAAACCATGTATAGTCCTTAGCCTTATATCTATTATGCTTTTTCTATACTTATACCCTTATGATAAAATTTAATTTATAAATTAGGCACCATAAGAGATTAACGAGAATAACTCATAATAAAATAGAACAATTAGAATGTACTGTAATAAAAGTTACATGAATGTGGCCTATTTCTCCCAAAGTATCTTTCTGTACCCTATTCATCCTTCTTGGGATGATGTGGAGCGATCAAATATTTGCATGATGAGACAAAGTGAGGTGAATAATAGGCATTGTGAAGTGTCAGGTTACTATTGACCTTCTGACTATATGTCAGGGGGATCATCTGCTTCCGGAATGGTTGACCACAGGTAACTGAAACCCCAGAAAGCAGAACTTCAGACTCCTGTCATCTGATGCCAGAACCAAATTCTCAAATTTCTAATTCTCCAACCCCATTCCACCCCCTTTCTTTGGCTGGTTTCTTCTCTTTTCAATTATTTTTTTTTTAATTTTTATTTATTTATGATAGGCACACAGTGAGAGAGAGAGAGAGGCAGAGACACAGGCAGAGGGAGAAGCAGGCTCCATGCACCGGGAGCCTGACGTGGGATTTGATCCTGGGTCTCCAGTATCGCGCCCTGGGCCAAAGGCAGGCGCTAAACCGCTGCGCCACCCAGGGATCCCTATTTTTTTTTTTCTTTTGAAGTTTGGACCCTAATTTGTGATTTAACCTACATGAATGACAAGCCCTCTGTCTTTGTTTGCTCAGTTTGGTGATAAGAATAGTGAATGGATGGGAATTCATAAACTTAGTTCTTTTACCCTTTCAAGTTCTCCTTGTTTTTTGAAAATTCCCTTGAAGCTGTTTGAAATATAACAGCACAAAAACCAATATGGTCCAGATTGCCAAAACTGGGTAAAATCCTATGTAAGAACTGATGTGTCACCAGATGATACACTGGGGACCTTTGGACTTGATGTTGGATACCTGGGTTTTAGTGCTGCCTCTCTTCCCTGCAATATAGGTGACCCCAGGCATGTCACTTAACTTTCTGAGCTTAGGTTCCTTTTCAAGAAAATGAGGGAAAGCTGTAATATCTACCGCAGGCATGCTGTTTAGAGGATTACACACTGTGAGGTATGTACAATTGCTCATAGCTCTCACTTTGACCCTTCCTTCTGGGGCCTTTCATCAATTCTGTGTAACCAAGCAGAGGAGGTGGCAGTATGAGGGACGAGGAGTGAGACAGATAAAGCTGCTGCCAGCAAGGAAAGCAGAAAACTCTTCTCCCTTCCTCTGGGACCCTCCTGGGAGGTACTTCTCTGCCCAGCACTGGCTCCAGGTCTGAAGGGCCCAGCTTTGGGGGAAGGTCACATCCTGGCTCCCACAGTTTCAAAACTCAGCTCTAAATCATAAGCGTTCTCCCTCCCTTCCTCCACAAGGTCACCTACAGCAAGAACATCAGAAAATGCCCATTGTAGGGGCACCTGGGTGGCTCAGTTGGTTGAGAGTCGGACTTTTGATTTTGGGTCAGGTTGTGATCTCAAGGTCGTTGAAATCGAGCCTCCCCCCCACTTCGGGCTCTGTGCTCAGCCTCTCTCTCTAAAATAAACAAATAAAATAAAATCGTTTAAAAAATAAAAATAAAAATGCCCATTGTCAGTTCATGAGTGACATGAACAAGAAAAGAAAAGAAAATGTGCATTTTTGATTGAGCAATAAAGCCAGATTGGGGGTTCCCGTGCATTCCCCTCAGTACTCCACACATAATTAGAAATGGAGGCACACAGTGAAATTATGCATTTATGGGTTAGTTTGTTGTAGGTAGGTTGGGGAAAAAAAAAGACACTTAAAACTTCTGGAAATGATTATGGCCAAAGAGAACTTCTCAGTTTGTCTCTGGAGAACGACTTTGACTTTTGTTTCTTCATTGCACTCCTTCATTGCACCCCTGCCAAGGAGGCATGCATTGTCCTGAAAGTCAATACATAGGTATGGCCATCTTTCCCTTTCCTCTCCCGGGTGTGACTACCTGTGTGTCAGCACTTCCGCCGAGCTCCCGACCTCTGTCCCTCTCCTCCTTCTCCCCATACTTCGTTTTTCTCACTACTGCACAGCTTCCCCATGTTATACTTGCACTGTTTCCACGTCTGTCTCAAAGAAAGAGACATCTCAAGACTTACCACCTTCAGCACCCATAATAGGACCTTCTTAGGTCTTTTCCTTTTTTTGGACATGAATACCTTTTTAAGTGGAGGAAAGAGGAGAAAGAAGCCAGGCAATCTGTGACAATCAACACACACTGCAGCGGGACAGGGTAGGGAGGGATGTGGGAGAGAAAGCCTAAGGCCACCTGTTTGGAATAGATTAGTGAGATTTAAACAAAAACATCCCTAAGTCTCCACTCAACCTCCAGGACAAGGATGTATTTTCCAATTCTTTACTCCCACACTTTATCCTGACAAGGGAGAAATGAAGAGATTGGCTTGAGACCAAATGGGACAAGGCTCTCTCAGAGCAAAATGGAGCCTTGGACAGGGGCTCACAGGGTGGTCTACGCTCTTGTACACAGAGAGTGGGAGAGGAAGCAACAGCTGCAGGAGCTTGCCTCCCCTGAAAAACTGCCAGATGAGCCAGAACAAGAGATTCTGTTTCATGAAGGGGAGTGCCCAACCTTCCCGAGATAGGACATTATTTACTCTTTTAGGACAGTAGCTATGTGTACCACAGTGATGATATTTCCTCAATTGAAAAGACAAAACAAATAAGCTAACCAAAGATTTTGTAAATCGGTAAATGCAATTATATAAGTCAATTCTAGGGGCACCTGGGTGGCTCAGTTGGTTAAGTGTCTGCCTTCAGCTCAGGTCATGATCCCAGAGTCCTGGGATCAAGCCCTGCATCAGGGTCCCTGCTCAGTGGGGGGTCTGCTTCTCCCTGTCCCTCTGCCTTCCATTCCCCTGCTTGTGCTCTCTCTCTCTGTCAAATAAGTAAATAAAGTCTTAAATATATATAGATATATATATATATATATATATATATGTCAATTTTATAATACATCTTATATAAATACATGAAGATTTAAATCATTTTATTAGAAAATAATTATTAGGATTGTCTTAGAAGAAAAAACTTGAAAATATATATGTACTGTACTCATACTTGTAATCACTCCCTGTAGGGTTCCTTTTAGGTATATGCCTGAATACACACACATACACACACACACCCTATACACATGCATGTTTGATATGTGAGTATTTTGAAACCACTTAGCCTGATTGATCTTTGATGCATTTCAATCATGTTTTCCTGGAGGAAACGCTAATCCCTGAGAAGGTCCTTATTAGTAAACTTGTAATGCCTGGCTGATGGGGAAAATGACCATACCAGGTAATGGTTATGGACATTTAGACAGATTGACTTGACCTTCAGAGTTCACAGTGTGGACCATGGCATCGGGACTCATTGTTGACTGAAGTCAAAATTAATACAAACTATTTGGAGATATTATTAAATGTCTTTTCCTTTGATCCAGAGGTTCCATTTTTATTTTTTTATTTTTTTAAGATTTTATTTATTTATTCATGAGAGACACAGAGAGAGAGAGAGGCAGAGACACAGGCAGAGGGAGAAGCAGGCTCCATGCAGGGAGCCTGACGTGGGACTCGATCCTGGGTCTCCAGGATCAGGCCCTGAACTGAAGGCAGCACTAAACAGCTGAGCCACCCAGGCTGCCCTAGAGGTTCCACTTTTAAAACGTTTGAGGACTTCTGTAACAGTACTGTTTTCAGTGTGAAAATTGAGCACCTAACATCCACCAATAAGAGATTGGTTAAATTATTTGTTATTCCCATTAAAAAATACGATATAGATCCATATGTACTGATATGTAAAGATGTTCACGATTTATAGTTTAAGTGGAAATGGAGATTGCAGACAATACACAGAACATGATTGGATATTGTTTAATGGAAATGTGAATTATATATATGTGTATACAATATATAAACATGCAAACATCCTGGTTATTCATGGCAAAAAATCCACAACAAAATATTAACAGGGTTATTATACATGGATTGTATGATAGTATCTCATACTTTTTAAACATTATTTTTTGCAATGGGAAAATATTATTTTATAATCAGAAAACATAACAAAACTATTTTAAGTGAATCACTCTAGGAAGAGCTTCTTTACCTATATGTGCCTAGCCAATCTTCTCCTAAGTACCTGACACTAGTTCCTCAGGGATGGCCAATTGTCCTCTGGGGCCAGTGGGGAATGCTGTGGTAGGGACTCTGCAGGAGCCTCAGCCAGACTGGCCTCTAAGATCTGTTTCAAATTGAGATTCTGACAATTTTGTCAATACTGCAAGCCAAGCTCCAAGATGGCGACCAGGCAATTAATTGCACAGATTTATCTATGTCTAGCTTGTAATAGATGAGTTGGCTCTTCACCTTGAAAGTCTGGGGAATTCAAAGGGCAATTCACTGAACATCGACTTGGGATCATCTACTAATACTTGGATGTGCATGTCTGTACATAAGCCAATGTAGCACAATCGCATTTCATATATTCGTGGATGTGTTGTTCATTCCCAGCAACTTCTATTACTGTGTGTCAGGCAGCAATTGGGGGATCCAAAGCTTTTGTGTGGGCAATGATTCTTGACTTTTGAATTTAAAAAAAAAAAAAAAAACATGTTTGACACAACAGGGACAACAGTATCAGAGGAGGAAAAATCAAGCCGCTGAAGGACTCTAGGCATGATACTTTTAGCTCTTAATGAAAAGATGTATGTGAATGATCCTCTTTATAAGAACAAGTCATCCATCCTAACATCTACCCCACTTGAATGAGAGAGAGAAGCCTACAGAGTGAGGAAGGTAAAAAAGAAGAAGGAAAGAAAAAATGAGATATTTCCACGCTGTTCAGTGCCTCTAAGAAGAGGCTATGCATTTGACCCCTTCCCACAACCCAAGTCAGGGAAAGGACAATAGAAAAACCTGAGGTCTGTTTGGGATTCTGAGAGCAGAAGAGAAAGTTCCTTGTTTCCCAGGTGAGGCTGGGGACCAAAAAGGACCTGCCCCAGCATAACATAAGAACTGCAGGCAATCAGTGCTCACGGAGATGTAGAAGCAGAAGAGTCTAGAGCAGCTTCTTGGAGGCCCTCAAGCCCCGATGTCAGGGTGTACAGCCGAGAACCACACGGAGCTGGTGACAATGGGCTAGAATAAACCCCGTGGCTAGAGTAAAGGAGGCATGAGACCTGCATTGATATTATGCTTGACTCCAAAATGTAAATGCAAGGTCAAGAAGAAAACAGGAAGGGAAAAACACACATGTACTGAGTCTACCTTGAATTACTAAGCTTAAATTGCTTGAATTACATAAGCTTAAATTGCCACCACTTGGGAGATTTTATTAGAAATAAGTTCAGTTGCAGGAAACTAAAAAAAAAAAAAAAAAAATTAGTGTACAACCTGAGTTGTGCATGATATTGTACTCGAACCACATAAACTGAGGATCTCAACTGAGGGATCCTTCCCCACCCAAGGAATCCTTGACATCAGCCTAGGCCATTCTCATTGTCATATCTAATCTTGCTGACCAGCCCCCACTATGCTATGCTGATCATTCTGGCTGGCTATGCACCACGGTAGCCTCACAGTCAAAATGGGCCTCATGAGGACCACTGTATTTTTCTGGGACCAGCCCCACCCCACCCCCAGTACATGTGTCCTTGGGTAGAACCTCTTATAATTTTAAGGACCTTTATTTGCAAAGAAATTATTTGGACTAGAATGTCACTATTCTGAAGGACTTTTTCTATTTCCTTTAAAAAAAAACCCTTTCCAACACACACACACACACACACACACACACACACATGCACACACACATTGCTTTCAACACACACACACACACACACACATGCACACACACATTGCTTTCAACATGCATATGTCTTTCCAACAACTAGACATAAACATCCTGATCTTGGCTGTTTAGCTGAAACCAGGAAAGGCAAAAACAAAACAGTCATTTCTGTATCCTGGTGCAAATTCTTTAGTATTCTTTACACCCTGTAGTCTTACATCACCTTTAGATGCACACAATAAATAAGAAAAACAGAATTCTCTAGCCCATTCCTGTGGAACACAAGAAAAAGGGCTGCCAGAGACCATACTAGTGCTCAAGTTTGAAGATAATATATAAGAATGACCAGTGGTCCCACCATAAACCTTTAAAAATGGTTAGCTCAAAAGATTAGTTAGCTCCAGCTGGTCCAGTGAAAAAAGGTGTGGTGCAGAAAACAGAAAGGGCTACCACTTAGAGCCGACGTCGAGAGTGATCATTGGAAGCAGCCAAAATATAATTTAGACAGAAGTAAATTTGACTTGAATAGTGCTTTTGAGGACTTCAATTCCGCTGAGTGCCCAGAGGTTTGTATAGCTTTTATCTTTGATTAGCAATTTCACCCTGAGAGGGAAGAGACACAAAGGAGTCACATTATTTGGAAAATGCATCATTTTTATTCTCCTTCTTACTCCAGGGGGACACCTGATAGTTTGCAAAAGAATTACCCCCATGCCCCACTGGCTTGTCCCGTGGACGCTTGCCCTGCGCTCATCTTGCCCACGCCTTCTACTACCAGGAAACTCGCACCCGTTTCAATCCCAGGGCAGGGGCGGAAGGGGCAAGGATGGACGAGCGAAAGGGGTCTGGGGCTCTGTCCACCCCCTCCCAGGATCCACAGAACGAAGCCACGGATTCCGTGAGCTTCCTCCAGTTTCGTTCCTTCTCCAGCCTGCGTCCCGCCAGGTGCCAGGACGGCCCAGGGGCCCAGGGAGTGGGGAGTGGTCAGGCCGGGGTCCCTGAGGCCACGGAAGCTCTGCCCCACTGCGTCTTACCTCACCGGGCGGTTTTCAGGGATTAAAATCTTGCCACAGTCGAGAAATTGACAAAAAGCTTCCATGCTGTACATGGTTCTTTCTCTGTTTTACTTTTAGAAAGAACAACCTGGAAAGATGCATCAGATTTGTGTAAATGAGAGTATGCCAGGAGGGTGGCCGGTTTTGCTTTATGATCTTATGAAGGAAAATTTGTGACCCAACATACGTGTATACACACACACATACATACATATATATCCCGAACCAGCAACGGGACTTTGTTTATATTGCAAAGAAATATTATTTTTTCTTTAAAAAAAAAAAAAAGTTATCCCCTCCATAGATAACTAGTCAGGAGTTTGATTTTTATTATTCCAGGCCTTTCTATAATTTTCATTATGTGTTATTATTTTATTATTTCATTGCTTTATGTTATTTTATTGTTACTTTTGGAGTTTGGGTTTTTGCTTGGCTTGCTTTGTTTTATAATTGAAGTATATTTTCCATGCAGTATACAAAATTATACATGCGGTATACAAAAAGTATACACAACTTTAAGAATTCAACTCAGTGAATTTTTACATGCATGACCACTCTAACAATTAATATGTTAAAACCTTCCACATCCTGGAAATCTCCCTCATGTCCTTTCCAAATCAACATCCTCCAGCCACAATTCCCATTTCTGTTACCATAAGTTGGTTTTGCCTAAGGCCAGATCCAACTCTTGGGCTTAAAGAATCCCCTCATCACTGCTGTTTGTGATTATGGATTTTCAGACCATTAGAAAATGGACAATAAAATAGACTGGTCGCAAAAGATATGGGACATATCTTTTGGTTCAAAAAATCTTTCAGTCATTTCTTTTGCTTCAGGGTCAAAGTGGTAAGGAGCTAGGTACCAGAGATTTCCTCAATTATTAATAACCTCATTCTCTGACCCACAGATGAGAGGCTGAGTTGACTTAAACCCAAAGAGAGAAAAATCCTCTGTAGGTTTCTAGAAGACTAGGAGAGCCAACACTCATAAAGAGAGGCCAGAGGAAAATAAATTAAATTAAATTTAATTAAAAAAAAAGAGAGGCCAGAGTTGGGGAGGAAGGGTACTGCCTAGGGGCCCCCTATCATATGTGCATCCAGAGGAATTGAAAAGAGACTGCTTTTAATTACCTGGACTGCACTATTAGGTGTATAACATCAGAGTCTAGGAGTAGGTCTGCCTGTAAACTCTCACGGAGAGCAAAAGAGACACACCAAAGATCCCACCATGCTATGGTCCTATTCCAGACACTTGGGCATGTTCCAGCTGCATTCACTTGAGACACAATCTTTCCAAAAATAACTAGCATTTACTGAGCATCTATTCTGGGTCAGGCACAAGGAGCTACTTTATATAATCAATTGATCCTCAACAACTATCTCATGTTGTAAGTATTATTGTTGTTACGGTTTTGACATTTACTTTACAGAGGAAGAAATCATGAATCAAAAAGATAGTAATTGTTATAAAAATCACATAATAGTAAGTGTTGGCTGAACACTGGACCAAAGTCTCCCAAACTCCAAATTGTGATTAATTCATGCCTGTGGTAAATTAATTATGGTAATAATTTTTGATTAATTATTAATCAATTCCTTACCCATCCCTAGGTCTATGTCCCTGCCATGTACCTCTACAGTTCCTGCCTATTCTCACTCTGCTCTCAGACACATGTGTTTTGTATTTGGCCAAGGAAATGCCACAAACAGACTTGAAAAGCACTTTCCCAATTGGGTTTCACTGCTCTAACTCTTTTATCATGGCCTGAGACCATGTGTGCTAAGTAGGAGCAGTACCATCTCAGTGGGCCCCACTGAGGCCGTCGCAAATCAGCTAAAGCCAACCAATTCCCCAGCATGAGGGAGTCCAGCCTAGATCAGCTGAGCCTTGTAAACTTGTGAGTTAAACAAAGGCTTCTTGTTGTAAGCCACTGGGGCTGTGTGGTTGTTAATGCAGGACTGTTGTGGCAGTCGATAACACACCACACTGCTTTCTAGTTAGACTGTCTGGGTTTGAATCCTACCTCCAATAACAGCTGAGTGACCTTGGGATGTTGCCCAACCTCTGTCTCGGTTTCCCCACCTGTATAACATGGATAATAATAGTATTTCACGGGGCTTTCTAAAAGGTTAAATACTTGTTTATGACATTTAATTACATAAAACACATCACATAAATCTTTAGCACACACCTTAACAGATTTTTACATATATATGTATGCATATGCCCATATGAAGATATTTCTAGATCTCCAAAATGTCCCCTTATCCCCTCACTACCAATAATACCTTAAAAGAAATCACTAACCAAACTTTTATTATCATAAATTAGTGTGACCTGGTTTTGAAATTCATATAAATGGAATCATCATTTTTGTGTTTATTTTCTTTGGTTTAATATAGCCATGAGACCATCCATACCTTGTATATGGTACTGGTTTGTTCTTTGTCATTGCTATTTAATATTTCATTGTACAAATACACCACATTCTATTATCCATTCTATTACTGTTAATGGACATTTAAGTTGATTCCAATTTGGAGCATTTGAAGCATCATAAATGTTCTTGTATGTGTCTTTCAGTGGGTATTAGATCTCATTTGTGTTCCACTCATACATCCATGAGTAGAACTGCTGGATCATAAGACCTACATGTTTTGCTTTATGAACATTGCCAAAACAGTTTTCAAAGTTCTGTACCATTTTACAACCCTACTAGCAACACATTAGAGTTCCAGTTAATTTGCATTCTTGTTAATATTTAGAGTGAATAGTCGTCATAGATTGAGGGAAGATTCTATAATTACAAGTAATTGACAAAAGAGTTTCTGGAGAGAGAACTACGAATCAATTCTATGATCAAAGATTTCTACCAAAAAAAAAAAAAAGACAACCCGACTAAGAATGGGCAAATGACCTGAGTGACTCTTCATAAAAGAAGATATCCCAATGGCCAATAAATAGGTGTTCATCATCCTCAGTTTAATGCAAATTAAACCACAATGAGGCAACATTACCACTAAGAATGCTAAAATTAAAAGGACTGACAATGCCAAGTGTTTTCTTTTGTTTTTAATAAATGGCATTTACAATGGCATTTCAGTAATGGCTTTTAATAAAGGAAATCTCTCTACACATCATTCAGCAACTTGAGTCATTCACTCAACAAAAGGGCTTAGAGATCTGAACATGTTGTTGCAAATATCACTAACTCATCCCTTTTAATTCTTTAGAATTCCATAGTATAAAAATACCATAGTTTGTTTCAACATTTCTACTTCAGTGGAAATTTAGGTTGTTTCAAAAATTTTCACTGTAATAAAGAGTACAACAGTGATCATTCTTATATGTTCCTTCTGTGCATGTGCAAATGCTTCTCCACGATAAGACAATGAGAGGTAAAATTTGGGTGTCACGGGGACTGCGCATGCTGAGCTTTAACAGATACAAACAAATTACCTTCCTTATCAACTGTACTAATAATTATCACTCTAATCAATAGTTAATGAGAATATTTTGTAATACTTCCTTACCAGTATTTAATTTCATCAATTTTTAAAATTATTTCATTGATATTCAAGTTGATGTTATTCAAGTTGATGTCCAACATGGTCTATTATCTTAATTTTTATTCCCTGGATCACTAGCAAGGTCATAACTTTTCCCCCCTCCCTTTTTTCTATCATTTCTTTTTCTTTTTTCTTTTCTTTTTTTTCATTTATTTTTCTTACTAGTTTATATTTCTACTATGTGTCCCCAGACTGCTACAACGTGTGTTGCAAATGTTTTCTTCCAATCTACTAGTTGTTTTCTAACCTTTTTATTGAGCTTTGTTGTATAGGGGTTTATAAATTGTGATTAATGAAATTTAACATTATTTCCTCTTTTGGTTTTTTGCTTTTATCTCTCGCTTATGAGTGTCCTTCCCATGCTAAAGACGTTTTTGTGTTACATAGGTTGAGTGTTCATGTTTCTAATCCACTTGAGTTTATGGTATGAGATAGAAATCTAATTTTTTTTCCAAATGGAGAGCAAATTTATTGAATAACCGATTCTTTCCACTTTGGTCTACACACCAGAACCATAATAAACCAAAATTGTTTGTAAGATGATATATATTTCTAATTTCTATTCTGTGTCATTGCGATCTGCTTATCTATTCCTGCAGCAACAACACATTGTTTCAATTAATAGAACTTTATTTTCTAGCAAGTGCTGTTGGCAAGACATCACTCTGTAATTCCTTTTCAAAATTGCCTTAGCTATTCTTGCACATTTACCCTCATAAAACTTTTAGAATCATCCTGTTAAATTCCATTTAAAAATCCTTTTTATATTTTGATCAGGATTGCATTGAATTTGTAAATTATTTGGAGGAGAATTGACATTTTAAAATACTATTTCTTAATCCTTCAATGGTCAATCAATCCTTCCATTAATTTGGATCTTTTTTTATATTCTTCATAAAGGTTTGCAATTTTCTCCACAAAAGTCTTATGGAGTCTTTTTATATTATTTGAATTTTTAAATGAGATCTTGTTTCCCTCTATTTTATTTTCTAATGGGATATTACTGCTGTATAAGTAAGTGTTTGTTTTGTTTTTACATAGCATTTTCTAGAAAATGTCTTAATATATTTTTTCTATTTTCCTGATATTGCCAGTACTGGTAGGAAAGACAAAGGAAATATGCCAATTAAGAGTATCCCACAAAATTAATTACCTGTCAAGAATTCATGAACATCTTAAAATAAGTGTGACATAATGAATTCAGTGTAAAATGAGTGCCTATTAAACCCTGTTCAGGAAGTGTAGTTCCCAAAAATACATCATGATAATGTAGATATTATCACCCATGAAATCATCCAATGTGAACCATTCCATCCAATGTGAATCATTCCATGTGAACACCACCTCTAAGCTTCAAAAGCAAGTCCTTACTGTCATGACTTCTTTACTCTTCCTAGTTAGCTCCCCCACAAATGTCTTATCTCAATTGCATGAATCACCACACTGCTTCCTGTCCCTTCTATTCATCTCTCCTCCTCCCTGAGGTCAGCATCTCATTAATCCAGTAAGAAACTGTTCATTTTTTCAAATGAGCAAAGCAAGAGAGAAAAGTTACATTGGCCTTTCCCATCCTAACAGTGTCTACGTGCTGGCTGCAACTTTTTAAAAGAGGGACAGGGAAGAACCAGAGATATAGAAAAGTTTAAAGATCCTTTCCCTCTGATTGACTCTGGTTTCATCTTCAGAGGAACAAAATCCACTGTAAAAACTAGCAGGTGTTGAGCATGTGCTAAGTGCTAGGGCTCGTGCAAAGCATTTAGCATGCATCATACTTAAGTTCCCCAACAAGCCTGGAAGGTAGGGGTGAAGTAAAGGAAGTAGAAATCCTGTGTAGGATGAATAACTTTCCAAATTGCATTAACAAGTAGAGTTGGCTAGGAGTTAACTCCAGCCTTCTGACTCTAGCCCCTCCTCTTAACCCCCGACTCTAACCCAGTAATGGTGTGGGAAGAAACTATGGTGCAAAATAATAGCAGTGCTGATTCTATCTGCCACTTACATGCCTGCATTTATGACACTGAAGCCTGAGAAGTTTTAGACATTTCTTTCTTTCTTTTTTTTTTTTTTTTTAGGTTTTACACATTTCACTGCTCACCACAGTATTGATGGTTTTAGCCATGAAGTATGCCCATATTTTGGGCTAACTACTGGATAGAAATACACAGCCCCTTAGTTACATGGAAACACAAATTGGGAGTTGCTATCCCCCAAAATGCTCCTGGACCCGTGATTGCCAAGAAAGAAGAGTGCAAATGGAATTATGATATTTAACCACTACTATCTTTTGCAGGATTCTGTGAGCTTCCGACTGTGTGACCTTGGGCATATCATTCCATTTCTCTCTCTTTCTCAGCTCAGCAGTAATATAGTGATATACCAGGACTGGTAGGGTTACCAAAAGGATTAAATGAGCACGTATATGGTGCCCACGAGAGCAGTTGGCACATTTTAAGCACCATATGGGGGTCTCCACCATCCTTGGAGCTTTCCTAATTTGGGGCAACAAACTCAAATTTATTTTTCTTCCAACATCTCAAACTGGTTTCCATTTGGGGGAGTGTCTAGAAATCCAAATATCCGGGTTTTTCAAAAGCTTTTATTTTCAGACCTATACACTTGTCAAAGACACTGTGATGTATGTTTCTGGCTCACTGAAAAGGATGTTTGTTTTGCTTCATTCCCCACCACCTCCCTAAAAGCCATTTCGTTTTCATCTACCATGAAACTTTTAGGAAAATAAATATTTTTTAAAGGCTTTTCCTTTGAAGTAGAACATGATGCTTTAGCCAAGGACAAATCTTCAGCAGTATATGCATCCTTCTGAGGCCGGCCTCAAGGGGCTGGAGGGGCTCTGCTCCCATCTCTACATCTGCCATTGACTCCCTGGGTGCCCAGCTGCCCCTCTGCTAGCCCCCCTCACCACCGCAGCTCGGGGCCACACCGCCGGTTCTCATAGGCACAGTCTAGACCAGCTGTGACCCGTTGCCACCAAATCACTGCTGAAGAAAGCCTCAGAGGCAAGAACAGGAAGCCTACTCGGATGGAATGTCCCTGATTACAGATCTGTCCTGCACTGCCCGGCCTGTTCCCTCACCCACCTTTTATTTTCCTACTCCCTCTGGACTTAATTTGACTCTGACTCTGACTTTGGGCTAATTTCTCTCCCTGAAGTTGATTTCTGGTTTTCCTGATGCCCAACCTACACCTGTGACTAACGCCAGCCTGTCCCAACTGCCTGCCACCTGTGCTCACCTTTGGCTTTGGACAATTGTCTTTGGCCCCAATCCCTAAATAGTGATTTTGGACACCTGTGCCACAGGGTGGACATAGTCCAACCTCTTCTCTTTGTGTTTCTGGGAAAGGCCTTGGCATCCTCACCCAGGAAGCTCTCTGGCTAAGGAGGCTCAGAAAGATTCGTTTACCAGGATGTGGGTGATGTATTGTGGCATTGCAGAGCCAGAGAAAACACATTCAGAAAGCCCTGTTTATTCTTTTTATATATAATCTTGGTATGTTGGGGTTTCTAAAACCAAAGCATGCAATTTTCTTTTCTTTTTTTTTTTTTCAAAGTATGCAATTTTCTAATGTTATTTTGAGGAAAAGAACTCAGATATTCTGTACTTATTAGTGGATGGCTTCATCTGGTTTCAGGACCATTGTATATGTGATGAATGTACCAAAACCTATACGTAATCCAGGGGCCAGAGTTCATACCGTTTTTGTGGCACCAGCTATTTGCCTTTGGGAAAGTCTTTTAATTCCTCCAAACTTCAATTTCTGCTTATATAAAATTGTGACCCAAAAAGTCACTACACTTTACTCTTTGATCTTATGAAATATGTCTTATTTTTACAAGACTCTTTCCCTCACAACTGACTCAAAAAGAGCGTTCCAAAAATTGATATCATAAGCCTTATAAAAGATTCAAATAAATTAAGGTATGCATAATCACTCTGAAAATTGCAAAGTACAGGAAATATGTTTTTGTGATTGTGAATGAGTTTTATGCCAAAAGTTTTTATGGAATTCAGAAACGATTTGCCCCCCAAATCCATGCTGCAATCCTTTCATCCCTCAGGGCTCAAATCAGATGAGACTTGAATCCCTTTGCTTCCCCTCCTTTGTGCCTTCATCAGGCTTGTCCCATCCTCATTCTATTATCTCCTTGTCTCAGCTCCCCACTAGACTATAAACTCCTTGAGGGCAACCCATGTGGCCTATGCCAGAGTCATTGTACATACTAATAATATAAAAAGCTTTCAGTATAATTGAAGCTTCATCATAAGTAGTTTATATATATTAACTCATTTTATCCTCACGGATTTCTATGCAATAGAAATTACCGTGACATCCATTTTATAAATGTGGAAACTGAGGCATGGGAAGATTAAATAAACTTCCCAATCATACACATCCAACAAAGGGCAGAGCTGAGCTTTGAACCCAGATAGACTAGTCCCAGCAGGGTTCATGTTATTAAATGCATTATATTGTCTTGGTTGGTTGGACAGGTAGGTGAGTAGACTGGCAGGCTATTATATTTATTATTGTCCTTTATTATCTCAAGTCACAGGCAAGATAGTAATGCAAAAAGCAGGAAGATATAATGAAATACATATGAGGTATCAGAGTTCTCCACTCAATACACAAATGTTTTTTGGTGGGCATCAAACCTGGATGGTTATCTAACCCAAACTTTTTTTCACTTGCAATCAACAAAACAAAAATTATTTAATTTTCTACATCTAAACAGCAATTATTGCTTACATTTAACTATACCTTTTTCCTGTTTTTAAGTAGAATGTGAAATTTACTATAAAAGTGAATGTTAAGATGCGCAAATGTCTCTGTGGTTATATATAGTGATGGAGAAGGGGGATATGAAAGGATTATATTTCCCCCTCCCCAGTTTATTTGAAAACTAACTGCTTCAAGGCTGAGGTTTGGAATCCCACCCTAACGAGGGTACTCAAAGGATTCTAGTGAGCCTGGAAATGATAGCTTTAAAGCAAAAATGACTCCTGCAAACACAGAAACATTCACCCCTCCATCCTGGCCACTCACATAACCCGCAGGTTCACCCCTACCCCCATACATGTTAAACTGGTCTAGAAACACTACCACTGCGGTCTAGTTGGTTTGCTTGGTACTTCTCTCCCAGATAGCTCGTTCACTCTCATGTTTTAAATTTCTTCTAAAAAACATCAATTCCCAAATTCTTTGTCCAGCTCAGACCCATATATTGAACTGTTTACTCATCAAACACATTTATGTGGATGCATTAAAGGCATCTCAAAGTTAATATATCCAAGCCAGAACAAGTGAGCTTTCTCTTCAAGTGTGTTCCTTCTAAGAGTAAATGGTACCACCATGACCAGGTACTCTAAACAGAAACCTGGAAATCACATTAATCATTCCCATCTTCACATCGTATACCTATTCAATGATTCGCAAAACACCACCATTCAATCTGTGAAGTATTCTAAAGTTTCCTTCTCACTCTTCCTCAGCTCTGAAATCTAAGCCACTGTATCTTATCTACACAATTCTGGGAGCCTCCTAACAGATAGCTCTCTTCCATTCTTTCATTTCTCCAATCTATACTAGCTTAACAGTTTCAAAAGGAAAATCTAACTACGATTGACCCTTGAACAATGTCAGGGATATGGGCACCAACCATCATGCTGTTGAAAATCTGCAAATTACCTTCGACTCCCCCAAACTTAACTACTAAGAGCTTCCTGTTGACCTTACAAATAACTGTCAGTTCACACATATTTTGTAAGTTATGTGTATTATATACTGTATTCTTAGAACAAAGTAAGCTAGAGAAAATAAAATGTTAAGAAAATCCTAAGGGAGAAAAGATACATTTGCTGTACTGTATTTATTGAAAAAATTCTGTGAATAAGTGGACCTGAGCAGTTCAAAACCGTGTTGAGGACCAACTATATCATTTCCCAGCTTAAAGTCTTTCAAGTACTTTTGGGAGAAAGGACAAAATCCTCAACATTGTTGCAAGATTTCCTTTTCTTTCAGTGCCCATGGTTCTTATAACGCTTCTTCAAAGAATGAAGAAGGAGACCAGATGAGGAGTTGTGGGCAGCAAAGCAAAGTATATTGAATGATAGTAAAATGTATTGAATAATAGAGGACAAAGCTCCTGAAGAGAGAGGGGCCCTGAAAGGGTTGTTACCAGCCTTTCTAAGACTAGGGGGTTTTAGGGTCTGTTGACGGGCTATTTTAATCTGATTAACCCTTCATATGCCTGTCATCCAATCAGGTTTTATCATGTGGGCAAGGGTGGAGAGCTCCTTCCAGGATGGGTAGTCAATCCCACGTTCATCTTTTGGACCTGTTTAACTGTCTCTTCAGTGGAGAAGCCATGCTTGATCACCCACTCCTGGAGGCTAGGTCAGATCCCCCATCATACACTATCATGACACAATATACTTTTCCTTTAGTAAATTTGTTGCGCAGTCTATTTTCCTTTGTTGTCCCTATTACAGTGTATTGTTTCCACAATTATTTGTTTTGGCCTATCTTTTCTGTAAGTTCCATGAGGTCAGAGACCAGTGTTGTTCACTATTCCACTTACCGTGACTAAGGCACATCCTTAAGTGAGTCAGCGAATGAACTGGGTAGCTTAGAAACACATAATAACAGACAGCTGAAGCATACTTTTTCATTCTGTCCTCCTAGCAACTTGGTAAGGATATATAATCGTCACCTTTTCATAGGCAAAGAAGCCAAAGTTCATGGAAGGAAGGTTGCTTGTCCAGGCTATATGGGACAATTCTTCCAGGGAAGAATCTTTGAGCTACTCTAACTTTAAAAAAAAAAAAAAAAAAAGTAATTGCCCACTAATAGATTTCTCCAGCTGCTTTGTCCTTTATAAATGTTAAATAGTATTGATATCTCTTTGCCATTTCCAAGGAGTTCTTCAGGATAAGCAAAACCAGTTACCACCACTTCTCATTTAGGGCAAAGCCCACTAAAGCCTCCAGGGAAAGTCCTGATAAATGAAGAAAGCATTTCTCATTCATTGAAATGGAAAACACACAGAGAAAGGAGCTGGGTG
This sequence comes from Canis lupus baileyi, assembly GCF_048164855.1. Lineage (NCBI taxonomy): Eukaryota > Metazoa > Chordata > Mammalia > Carnivora > Canidae > Canis > Canis lupus. The sequence continues at coordinate 31,395,955 of NC_132850.1, forward strand.
GATTAAAGCAAATCAGGTAAAAAAAGAAGCTTGTGTGATAATGGCAGGAACAAAGCAAGTAGGCGAGATAAAGAAAGAGGAGAGATAAACACAAGGACACGGGAAACAAAGAAAAACAGACTTCTCAAGTCCTTGGGAAAGTCTAGAAGAACATACGGTGAGGAGGATGCTCTTTTGTTTGAATAAAACTAGTAGCATCTCTGAATTACCCAAGTGTTTAGTAGCAAATAACCAGAGCACCTGATGGCTACCTGGATTGTTCACGCCAAGATTTTTGGTGGATCAAGATTAATGTAGTATTTTCTATTTGCTCCTAATGTATGTTTCAGTATAGATGAAAGTGAGAGGAAATTAGAAGAATAAGGTTTCCTCCTCTATCCTAGAACAAAATATATAATGTGTCCCCGTCTCCTATGCTCTGTTCCCCCTCTGGCACCATTCTGAGGTTTGCCCTGACCCCCGTTAAATTAATTAAACAAGGAGGCCATTAGGCTGACATGGCTCTCAAGCCACGGTGGCCTATTTAAGCAAACCAAAATCTAAGCTTATAAACACCTCAAGGTTATGAAATCAAAATCTAAGGGAAACCAATCGCAAACAGCCAATGAGGATTTAAGCTCCAACCAATCAAATCATTTCCTTTCTTCCTCTAATTTCCTTTCTTTCCTTTCCATACTTTCTCTATAAAAATCTTTCTCAGGTCACCTAGTGGCTGAGCGGCTGAGGATCTGCCTTTGGCTCAGGTCGTGAGGTCCTGGGATCAAGTCCCGCATTGGGCTTCCCGCAAGAAGCCTGCTTCTCCCTCTGCCTATGTCTCTGCCCCTCTCTGTGTCTCTCTTGAATAAATAAAATCTTAAAAAAAAAAAAATCTTTCTCTTTGCTCCTGTTGGCAGTGCGCTCCTAACCACTTCCAGTGTGTCACTGCCAGATTGGAATCCATCTTTTCTCAAATAAACTCTTAAAATGTGTAATATGCCTCAGTTTATCTTTTAACACTCCCTCACCCGGTACTTCCATGAACCAGCCATGGGAAGATTATTTTACTCCTCTAAATCTCTCTTCTTGTCTTTACAATGAAAAGAATCATTCATGGCTCAGGATGGCTCACAGAATCTCAGTAGGGGGAAGCACCTGAGGAGACCACTTCTAGTGCAGCCTCGATCTGGATGTGTGAATCTCCCCACTGCATTATCCTACTTATCCGCCAAATTTATTCTTCACCCTTCCCTCAATTTCCACCACTTCAAATATTAGACTTTTGATACTTACCTATGAAACAGTTTTTCTGGAATTATTTCTATGAACGGAAAAATTTTGTGGCTTTTAAAAATTAAGGTGATATAGTTTCTCTTTTATGCATTATATATTGATGAAATATAAAGTGAGGGTAAATGACAGTGACATCAAGTGTGGAAAATATTTTTAAAGGAAATATGGATTTTTTTTTAGTGTTGTTTTGGAACCTAATATGGAGGGAGAAGTAAGTCTTAAAGGTGCATTCTTGAGGATGTTACCCTTCTATACCAGTAGATCCCAGAACCAGTGTGATCTTGGACCAGCAGCAGCAGCAGCAGCAGCAGCAGCTGGGTATTTGTTAGAAATTCAAAATCTCCCAGTGCCTGGGTGTCTCAGTTGATTGTATCCAACTCTTGGTTTTGGCTGGGGTCATGATTTCTGGGTCTGGGGATGGATCCCCATTGAGCCCCGCATCAGGCTCCACACTCAGTGTGAAGTCTGCTGTATATTCCCTCCCTCCCATTCTACTTCCCTCACCCACTCATGTCCACTCTCAACTCTCTCTCTCTCAAATAAATAAATGAATAAAATCTTATTAAAAAAATTCAAAATCTCTGGTCCCATCTCAGACCTACTACACCAGAAACTCTGCGGTTGAGGACCAGCAATCTATTTTCTAACAAGGCCTGCCCTTTAAAGTTTAAGAACAATTGCTTTATGCTATAAAGTGGGGAGCTTGAGTAGGAAGCTGGGGCAGTAGATAGAAAACAGAGCAAATGTGTCTTGATGTGTGTTCATCATTAAAAATGAAGATAATATTAGGTTGAAGCATGTGAAATTGCCAGCGGCCGACTATTTTTGACCTACATAGAAGCAAAAATGTGTATTTTGGGGGTATTATTATGAAGATAGGATAACTTATGTGAAAAAAAACCTTGCACAGAGTCTGGATATGAAAGTTCAATAAATATTAGTTTCTCTTCGTTTTTCTTGATGCTTGAAAACATACTGATCAGGGCCTATATTCTCAGAAACAAACTCTAAAGTAATTATCAGGTGTGCCTTCCAGTGCCAAGAAAGATGAAGGGCAGGCAGCTCACCTCCATACTCACCGGAAGGAACTCTGTTGTTAGATGAAGAATGTGCCCCCAGCTCGTGTTCCCTCTAAGAAAGAAGTAGTTTTCATTGTCCAGTAATTAAGACAATATGAGTAATAAAAAGTCTAGATATTTGCTTACACATATCTCCAGACCAATATAGCAACTAGATTTCCCCTCATCTACCTGCTTTTTTCAGGTTTTTGTATATGCCTAGTCCTTCCAAAATGTTTCCTTCCAGCTGCTTGCCTGCAATTACATTCTTGCCAAATAACTGGCTCCTAAGAAGAGATGGAAATAAGCACAGAGCCCAGAAGCAATTCTGAGTCTTGGCTGAGGTCACTACAAGTCAGGAAGAAGTCCCAGGTGTCTCTCATCGTGCTGGGTTTGTCAATGTGGTACCATAGGTTGTGTTAATTGGAGATGGCCAAGAAGGATAAAAGAGCACACCTTCTAACCAATCTATGTTAACTAGATGAGAAATGATAAATCTGGATGTTTAACCTAAATGCATCTTATAATCCTTGATAGCTTCAAAGGAAAAAGGTGAAGATGAGGTTGGAGGAGGAGAAGGAAGCAAGAAGAGGAAAGGGAGAGAGAATGGAAAGCTTTTCTTGGGTAAGTACGCCCTTTCCCCGAATTAAAGTGCATAAAGGATCCGAATTCTCTCATATGCATCTTTAAATAGTGCCCTCCCCAACGCAGGGGAGGGAGAGACAGTCAATAAATAGTCAATACTCATGAATGAAGTCAGGGACCGAAAAGAGTCCCTGAAGGGGACTACAGATTTCCATATAGAAGGTTGGCAGGATACACACCTTATCAGGTGCCTTAGTCAGTGAAGACTTACTGTGGATTGAATGTCTGTGTCCCCCCAAATTCATATGTTGAAACTCGAATCCCCAAGGTGATTGTATTTAGAGATGAGACCTGTGAGGTGTAATTAGGTCATGAGGATGGAGCCCTCATAAATGGAATTAGTGTCCTTAGAGTAAGAGACCAGACCTCTTGCTCTTTGTCTGCCAGGTGAGGATATACAGTGAGGACGTGACTGTAAACCAAGAAGAAAGTCTTCACCAGAACATGACCATACTGACACCTTGATCGTGGACTTCCAGTCTCTAAGACTGTGAGAAATGCATGTTTATTGTTTCAGCTCCCCAATCTCTGGTATGTTGTCATAGCAGCCTACACTGACTAAAATAAGACTTTATTTGCCATTCAGATTTTGAAATAATGATGCCCATCCTTACCATCTGCCCCCTACTTCAAACTGATGTATTATTATCAAAGCACCTGTCCAGGTTAGAAATAATCCATATGCTCAAGAGACCCCCCCCACCACCACCTTTTTTTCCCTTTGGTAGAATATTAGTGCCCTGCCCCTTTGTTGGTGCTCACTTAATTGTTTGGGGAAATGAATCTGCCCTTCTCAGTTCATTCCCAGAGCACACAGCCAGATGGATAATAACCTTCTAGCTCAAATGTGAGGTTATGGTGCACTTGGGAGTTTGTAGTTATGTATTTTCTTCCTAATGACAGTCTATCTTGCTTTCCTATCCAACGCATCTGACCTCAATCCTTCAGATTCATCACCTGATAGCTTAGGGCAGGGCCACTCTGCAACCAGATTGGGGTGTGATATAAACACTACAAGTTCTAAAGAGCCTGACAATCTTGAGATAATTGGAACTAGGTAAGGACAATCTGTTATGTATTCTGTTCTTTCTTAATTATTCTTGTACACCCTCCTTTCACACACAATTTTGTTTTGAATATTTATGTGTTTCTGATCATAAGAGGAAAAAATAAAACTCGTTGCATTTTACTGTGAACCACCTTCATCTGATCAGTTTTCTCTGCCACCTACGTATTAAAATTCTAGTCCCCTCGAAATAAGACAGAAATACTTCTATTAACTACAAAAGCCTGGGAGTAATTTTTCTTTCTTCAACTTGGCCTTTCTGACCTAGTCAAAGAAAATGGTAAAAAGGATGAAAAAGTACTTAACTTGAAGTTACATAAGATCAACATATTTTACACACACACACACACACACACACACTCACGGCTTTATGTCTCTTGAGAAGACTTTTTCCTTCATTTCACCTTACTCTTTCCTCCCACATCCAGGCCCCCAGAACTTCTAGCCCAAAATACAACAGAAGAGGATCTTGTCAGAGAGGTTCAAGAGAGCACCTTCCCTGCCAGCTCTCCAGCATACAATCCATTCTTCCTGCTGTGTCAAACCCATCAACATGTAGTTCTGTTTAGGACTTCCCTGTCCTCCTCCCGTGTGAGTTTTCTAGGACTGCTATAAAAAAAAGTACCAAGGACTGGGGGGCTTAAACTATAGCAGTTTATTCCCTCACAGTTCTGGCGGCTAACAGGTGTCAGCGGGGTTGGGGGCTTCTGAAGGCCTCTTTACTGTGTCTTCACCTGCTCTTCCTCTATGTGTATCTATGTCCACATTTCCCCATTTCATAAGACACCAGTCCAACTGGATTAAGGCCCACCCTAAGGGTTTCATTTAACCTTAATTACCTCCTTAAAGACCTGTCTCCAAATATAGTCACTTTCTGAAGTACTGAGGGTTAAGATTTTAAGATATGAATTTGAGGTAAGGGGTGTGAAATTTAGCCCATGACAACCCCTTATAATAGCCAAGATATAAAAACAACCTAAGTGTCTATTGATAGATGAATAGATAAAGAAGAGGTCATATATATATGCATAATACATGTGCATATATATGTATATATATACTATGTATGTGTGTATATAAAATAGAATATTACCGAGCCATAAAAAAGGAAGAAATTTTGTCATTCATGGTGACATGGATGGACCTAGAGGGTATTATGCTAGGCAAAATAAATCAGAGAAAGGCAAATACCATATGACTTCACTTACACATAAAATCCAAAAAACCAAAACAAATGGACAACCAACAACAAGAAAATAAAAATAGACCAGGGTCATAAACAGAACAAACTGGTGGTTGTCAGAGGAGTCGAGGGTAGAGGGGATCGGTGAAATAGGTTAAAGAGATTAAGAAGTACAAAATTCCAGTTATAAAATAAGCCACGAGAATAAAAAAAAATACAGCATAGGAAATTATAGTCAATACTATTGTAATAATTTGTAAGATGACAGATGGTTACTTATCGTGGTAAGCATTTCCTAATGTGTATAATTATTGAGTCACAGTGTTGTACACCTGGAACTAATATAGTATTATATGGCAACTGTACTTAAGCAACAACAACAACAACAAAAAAAGTTTTTTACAAAAACTTTACAAAAAAGTAAATCCTGCCGTTTGGGACAAGGTCAGACTTTGAGGACATTATGCTAAGTGAAATAAGTCAGAAAAAGAAATACTGTATGATATCACTTACACGTAGGATCTAAAGAGCTCAACTCATAGAAACAAAGCAGATTGGTGGCTGCTAGGAGTTAGGGGGAACGAAATGGGAAAGGTATAAACTTTGAGTTATAAGATAAATAAGTTCTGGGGGTCTCATGTACAGCATGGTGATTATAGTTAACAATGCTATATGACATACCTGACAGTTGCTAAGAAACACGGCTGACCTTTGACCAACAGATTTATAAATATATTTTCTCTTCCTTATAATTTTCTTAATAACATTCCATCTAACTTCGACTTTAAAAGGTCTGTTCTGTTCTGGGAACAGAATGTAAGTGCTGTTTGGCACAGATTGTGGGTATAATTTTATTATGTTCAATAATATATGGACTAGATCCTTTATAAGTAAGCATACCTAATATCTAAAAACACTTTAAGTGGCCAAAGGATGAGGAAAGGCCAGTGTAGATAAGCAAATGTAAGAATGAAGGGCAGCCAGGAGTTAAGCTGGCGTTGCAGAATAGAAGAGAATATGAGATTTCAGTGAGTCGGCATGGATTAAGATCTTGGACTATTTTGAAAGTTTGAGAGCAAATGAATAAATGTTGACCCTGTATCAAATAAGTAGGATGCTTAAGTTAGATTATGACGGATCATGGCTTTGTAGTGTTCAATTACCAAATGTAATATAATCACCTCGAAATTAGCACTTTAAAATAATAACAAAATGTATTTTGCCCATGAAACTGCCATTTGGGCAGAACTCAGCAAGAACTGCTCTATTTTCCACACAGCATCGGCTGGGAAAATTCGAAGGTTAAGGGCTGGAGTCATCTGCAGTCTTTCTCACATATCTGATGGTTGATGCTGGAAAACTCAAAGAGAGCTGGCACAATTGAGCTTCTGTGATATTGTGATTTATAATAAGAAATATATATTTGATTCTTATCCAGTTCTTTCCTGGCACAGAGCACCTAAAACCCTTAGAATTTCCTGTGATGAGAGCGATCTCGAGGTGTCTTTTGTTATGCTAATGAGGTGACTTTAGAGAGGTGCCGAAGGATGGGAGCTGGTTGCCAGGGGAACCAACTGTGATTAAAGGGTTGGCAAGTTTCAGTCCCCCCCAGACATCTGGGGAGGGGAAAGGGCTGGAGATTGAGTTCAATCACAAATGGCCAAGGATTTAATCAATCATGCCTATATAATGAAGCTTCCATAAAAACCCAAAGGATAGGATTTGGAAAGCTTCCAGGTTGGGGTACACAGGGAGATTTGGGAAGAGTGGTGCACTTGGAGGGGGCACGGAAGCTCCACACACCCTCTCGCATACCTTGCTCTATGTGTCTTTTTCCATCTGACTGTTCCTGAGTTATATCCTTTTGTAATAAACCAGCAATCTAGTGGGCAAAATGTTTGAGTTCTGTGAGCTGCTCCAGCAAATTAACCAAACCCAAAGAGGTGGTCATTGGACCCTCAAATCTATAGCCAGTTGGTGAGAAGCACAGGTAAGAACCTGGACTTGTGGTTGGCACCTGGGGCGTGCAGGGCGGAGGGCAGGGGGCTAGTTTTGTAGTACTGAACCCTTAACCTGTGGTATCCAAAGCTGTCTCTCCGTAGTGTCAGGACTGAGTTGAATTGGGGGACACCCAGCTGATGTCACAGAATTGCTAAATGGTATGGAGGGAAAAATAACTCGCGTGTCAGAATTGGTGTTCAGAATCTTAGCTTCTGTATGTCTGTGTGCACTCTTTACACGGTCTCTCTAGTATGGCAGTTTCAGGGTTACTTACACATTAACTTGTGAGTCCCAAGGCAAACGTCATGAGAGATAGAGAGAGCCTGGTAGGAGCTGTATCACCGCTTATGATCTAGCCTTGGAAAACGCACAGCTTCACTTTTGCTACTTTCTATTTGCTACAGGCGAGTCTCGAAAGCTAGCCTATATTCAAGGGGAAGAGATTAGACTTCACAGTTACACAGGGAAAGTTTCAAATAATCTGTGTACATGCTTTAAAACTACTACATAGATGTCTTCCTTACAGCTCTGTGGATACCTAGAACAAAATTGCATAAGCCTCTGACCCTGATGTTGCCAAGCCTTCTGAGCGTGGCCCCCTTCGTAGGTGTGTTAGCCCCTGCTAATCCTCATTCTGGAGAAGAGGTCTGAAAATAAATGACCCTCTAGGGGTCCTCCTATTTATGCCCACCAAGGACCAAAAGGCATAATTAAGTTCCTAGAAACCATTTGCTGTTGTTTGTAATGATATAGAGGAGGTCTGATGGGAGAAGATGAATAGACAGCTTGGAATGGCAATCAAGCAATAAAAAAACAAACAAACAACAAAAAAAAACCTACTGACTTCTGGGCATTTCTACCTAGATATCAGGTCAACACCCTGAACTCAATATATCCAAGGCTAACTTCACATCTATCTTTCCTCAGCTCTACCCACTTGGATTCCTTATTTTCATTTCCCTACCCACCATGCATTCCTGTTGCTCAAATTAGAAATCTGGTAGTCAAGTGACGCCCCCTCCCTCTCTTCCACTGCCTATATTCAAAAAGTCCACCCTCTAAATATCTCTTGAATCCAGCTCTTCATCTCTACCTCGATTGTTTCTGCCTTAATTCAATCTTCTATGTCTCTCATTCATAGTAACCAATAATAAACTAGCTATTTAGCCTCTCCTATCATTTCATCTTCTACTGACAATTTCATCTTTCTATAAAACACAGATCTAATAAGAACATTGTCTTGAATAAAACAATGTTTCTTCATTACTCTTATGGTTCCTTATTACTTACAGGATGAGGATTCCAGTTTCAGCAGAGCGTGAAACACCAGGTTTCATTTTTCATCTACAGTGCACTCAACACTTCGATCACTGCATCCTTCTTGCCTTTCTCCACACGTCATGTTGTCTCTTGCCTCTCTACCTTCGGTGTGGTATTTCTTCCAGGAAAGCTCTTTATGCCTTGGATCCATCAGTGAAAATCTTTCATTTTTCAAATCCCAGCTTCAATGTCACCTCTGTTGTAAAATCTTCCCTCTAAGACCATGTTAATTACTTTTCTGTGTTCCACAGTATCTCGTACTCACTTTTCCCCCCATAGTCTTACCATATTATTTCATAACTAACAATTCTCACACCACTACCCCATGAAACCTGTAAGTTCCTTAAGCATACAAAACATTATCTTGTCCATCTTTGTGTCTTACCTGTCCGGCACATAAAATATAGTCAATAAATATGTATTAAACTAATGAATGAATACATTAATTAGAATTAGCATTATTTTAAGCTAACACAAACTGTATACTTGCCCAAAACTTTCAGTGATTTCTACCCCCCAGATTATTTCCCTTGTAGGGGATGTTTATGGTGCCATTCCAGGAAATATTGGATCTGGCAAGGGATTCAGAGAATACTTAGTTCATTTGTGTCCATTTTGAGATAAGGAAAGCAAGGCTCAAAGGAGAAGGAAAGGAATAATTTACTGACCCAGCCATATCTGCACATATATATATATATATCATATTTAATCTTCATGTCAAAATGTACCTCAGATGTTGATTTTTCTGTAAAGAAGATATGCTTCAGAGAGATTGTTTAATTTTCCCTTCTGTCACACAGTGAACTGGGCTTCTTTTTTTTTTTAATAATAAATTTATTTTTTATTGGTGTTCAATTTGCCAACATACAGAATAACACCCAGTGCTCATCCTGTCAAGTGCCCCTCTAATTGCCCGCCACCCAGTCACCCCCATCCCCCCCTCCTCCCCTTTCACCACCCCTAGTTTGTTTCCCAGAGTTAGGAGTCTCTCATGTTCTGTCTCCCTTTCTGATATTTCCTACCCATTTCTTCTCCCTTCCCCTCTATTCCCTTTCACTATTATTTATATTCCCCAAATGAATGAGACCATATAATGTTTGTCCTTCTCCGACTGACTTATTTCACTCAGCATAATACCCTCCAGGTCCATCCACGTCGAAGCAAATGGTGGGTATTTGTCGTTTCTAATGGCTGAGTAATATTCCATTGTATACATAGACCACATCTTCTTTATCCATCATCTTTCGATGGACACCGAGGCTCCTTCCACAGTTTGGCTATTGGGGACATTGCTGCTAGAAACATCGGGGTGCAGGTGTTCCGATGAGAGAGAAGTAAATGAGAGATGATACGTTTCACTGCATCAGTATCTTTGGGGTAAATCCCCAGCAGTGCAATTGCTGGGTCGTAGGGCAGGTCTATTTTTAACCCTTTGAGGAACCTCCACACAGTTTTCCAGAGTGGCTGCACCAGTGAACTGGGCTTCTAACACTGTTTGCTTGTTGTTTTTCCAATACATTCTAATATCTATTACCTGTTTTTTTTCTTCTTATTTATTAGCTAGATGTAATAAAACCTCAATTAATTACTAAAACCATATTCAATTTTCTAATTCACCCGGATCTCATTTCTAATGTTTTTTAAAAGAAGAATGATTTGATCTTCTCCCTAGAGACAAGGATTTGAGTAAAGGTATGATATCTGCAAAGAAAAGGGACACAGGAGTAAATCACAAGAGACAAAATAGGAGAGACAAGAGGTCATAGGCTTTGGAATCCAGTGGAAATGAAGTCAATTCCTAACTCTGTATTTGATTGGACCATGACTCTGACCAAATTCCTAAAAGGAATAAGTGTACCTCAGAAGATTATAAAAAGCATCAATTATAATTACTTTTATAGATTCCTAGTACCTCTTACAATGGTTACATAAACTCTAATTTCTTCATTTCTTCTTGAAGTCTTAGAACACACAATCCAATCCAATGGCTAGATAAGCATTAAGAATCGGCTAGGTAAGCACTAAGATGTATCCTATCTTAGAGACCTAATAAGATAAACTAAAATAGATATTCCCATTAAATATTTTTTCAAATTAATCTTCTATGTAGGATTGGTTTTTTCTTTACTAATCAAAAAGAACCATGTTTTCTCAAAGAAGTTTGAACTATATAGTGACCATTTTAATAGAAGAGAGAAGTAGCAAACTATCCTTGTAAATAAAATTCTTTTTTTAAAATATTTTTATTGGAGTTCAATTTCCTCATAAATAAAATTCTTGTAGATAAAATATGGAAAAGTCAGATCTAAATAAGTGTAGAGATTCCAAGAAATCAGTCTTTTACAAAAAGAAATGAGAGAGAAGTAAATGCAGATGATGGATGGAAGGATATAGCCCTAGGTACCATAAGACATAACTAAATGATTCTGCCCAAGAAAAAGTAACTCCTCTACCTGAAACTTGCCCAGGAAAGTGAGCTACAGGAAATGTAATAGCCCTTCTACCCACAAAGTTTCACAGAAAAGAGTAGTGTCAATAACAGAAATGACTGGGGCCAGCAACATGTTCATCAGCACTCTGTCAAAATATAACCAATTCTTTTCATGACAGAATGATTGTAGAATTTAGTAATTCTGGTGAACAAAGGAACCGTCAAAAATGTACAGAGTTTCCCAGAACTTATGTATTAGATTTTCAAATAAATGTCTTCTCATTTTCATCACATAAAATGTGACTAGTTTCATTGTAGCCACCTTTCATGCTACACACATATGGAAGGTTAATATCTTTAAAGTAGTAGACTAAGAAGAGTATACATATAATTCCTCAGCTCCATGTTATCCAAAAAAGAGGAGGTGAGCATTCATGAATACCAAGTTTTGGTAACCTGGAAAGAGAGCTTTTTTGCAGAACTGAGCAGAAAGGTGTGATCACTCAAACTAGAGGATCAAACAGAAAACTGCATCTCCATGTGCTCCAGATGCTTAACCAAATGAGCCACCCAGGCACCCCTCTTTCTTTTTCTTTGCTCATCTTTCTCTTATCTTTTTCTTTTTCATCTCTTTATTTGTTATCCTTTCTCCCTCCTTTCTCCTTTCTCTTTTTAAAAAATTTCACCAGTAATTTTCCTTATTCACCTGTCAATTTCTGCCTTTACAAGGGGAGCCTCTATTTCCACATGATGTCACAGGCTCAGAAACTTACATTTGCCAAATAATTGGGCGGGGCGGGGGGCGGGGGGGAGCTGACAAGTCCTGGCTGCAGAAATGGTGAAGAATGAACCTTTCTACGGGAAAAGAAGCACTTGAATCTTCCTCACATTCCCACCATCTGTGTTGACCTTTAGTCAATGAAAATAATATTGGGTTACACAGGTGGTTGACTTCTCAAAGAATTTCAAAGTGTATTATGAGGAACAATTTTGGATTGAGTTTTTCCCCCCTCGAAATAATGAGTAATTAACAATTATTGCTTTTTATTAACTGAATAGGAATTTTTCATTTCTGAAGATTTTCAAGCAAAACCAGGTAACTGCTAATAAAAGATATTTTATAGGGGATTCTACTACAGAGATTTTAGCAAAGTGCCCCTTAAGACTCCTCCAAGCGTGAAACTGAATTGCTTCACATAATCTATACCATAATGAGAGTACAAGAAGTATTGCAAACCCCACTTAAACTGAAACATGAAGAGGCTATTTGTCCATTGATTTATGGGGCTACATTCCAGATCTCCAGATGCCTTGTTATATGTTCTTTCTATTGCAAAAGAATAGTACCTTCATGCAATATTTTCCAACTCAGAAAATACAAAAGAATAATGACAAAGGAAATGTGGACAAGAAATGCAAATAGAAATCAAAGCTTTCCAGTTCATAGAGCCAACAAATTTTACTGCAGGACCTGGTGATCATTTACCCCAGTCAGGAGGAAAACTGTTGGCTGAAACAAATGAAAGAGATTGAGAAATCCTCTGGTGAAATTGATGACATTTCACCCTCTCCAAAGATTAACTCAGTAAATGGTGTAACGGAAAGGATGTGACTTGAAGATGTGCCTTGCAAATACTGAAACTCAATGTTTTCCAAAGAGATTATGCCTAATAGCATGAGGATAAAACATGCTTCTAATTAACAAGAAAAAAAAAAAACTAATCTGAGAGAACCTTTTGATTAGATTGGCCATTCCATGCAAAATGTCACAATGACAATCAGAAATGCACAATGAAGGGTTTTTTAAAGAAATGGTTTGCCTGCAGAGAATAGGGAACAATGCAATTGAGTCTTTGTGTAAAAAGTCTCAGCCAGAGGAAATGATGGGGTGTCTTTGAGCAGTTCCAAAAAAATTGAACAAAGAATGTGAAACAGATTATGTTACTGCTTCCTTCAATTCTTATTACCTCAATGACTACTCATCCTTTTTCCTACTCCTCACAATCATGAATAATCTGGAACCCATGACAGAAGATGAAACAGTCATCACCCTAAGACTGCCCTGATCAAGTCTGGTCTGGTATTAATTTGAAGTAAACAAGGCATGTAATAGGAGAGAGTGGATATATTTTCATAACATAAAAATTAGTAGGCATCAATTAAAATCAAAACTATTTTATCAGTAAAGTTAGAAAGTACTTAATATATATCAGTGGGGTAGATGTGAGGTTAGACAAGAGCCAAGGGAAAGGAAAATTATTTTTAAAAAATACCTGACAAAGAAAATACTAATAACATATTAAAATTCAAAAAGATAAATATTTTGGTTACATTATAAATATGAAGAATATTTGATCAAGTGGAAAGCTATAAAGGATGATAAAACTGTTCTTTTCTGCTCTAAGGCTACAGTTTCCAGCGAAACTGGATAATGTTCCAAAAGTAATTTGAAAGATACTTATTTGAAGTTCAGAATATATGTTCCCATAGAAACATTTTTGAAAAGTGTGAAGTAGGTTCCTAAGTTACCTATGAATTCTGTCTAAACCCGATATGCAGCAAAATCATATTAATTTATATTTTGAGTCAGTAGAAAAGAAAACTGTTGCACTGGAACACAAATTAGGTGCAGGACCATGAAAAATTTCAGGAAATAGTTTAACGGAGCTCCTGATAAAGGGCTTCTGGGAGATATCAAAGAAATTGGGTGTTGATTGCACCTGGTCATTATTCAGGTCCGTTTTCCCTTCTTTTCTAGCTATATCCTCTCCCTTAGTGACCATAACCAGTATGTGGCTTTATATATTACCTATACTCTAAGCTTTCCCAAAGAGAACTCTAGCTCAGATCTTTCTGTTAAACTCAAATATATCCCAGTTTCAAAACCCCCTCTTGTCTTAAAGACATTTCAAACTTAGTATGTCCCAAACCAGATTTCTAATCTCCCCACCACCAAACCAGACCCACCTTCTGTCTTCCATGGAAGACTAGAGGCAATGCTAGTCTTCCATTTCTGACTTCTCTCCTCTCATACCTAAATCCAACCCTTTACTGTATCCTGTCAGCATTACCTTTAATGTACATCCTGAATCCTCCTTCCATTTCTCATTTCTTTCTTTCTTTCTTTCTTTCTTTCTTTCTTTCTTTCTTTCTTTCTTTCTTTCTTTCTTTCTTTCTTTCTTTCTTTCTTTCTTTCTTCTTTCCTTATTCATGAAAGATACACAGAGAGAGGCAGAAACACAGGCAGAGGGAAGCAGGCTCCCTTCAGGGAGCTTGATTTGGGACTTGATCCCAGGACCCCAGGACCATGTCCTGATCCAAAGGCAGACGCTCAACCACTGAGCCACCCAGGCATCCCCATTTCTCATTTTCTCTGGTCCAAGACACCATCATTTCTCAGCTCTATTATGGTACCTTCCTCCTCACCGATTTCTCTGCCTGACTCTTGCTCCCAAAGGTCTATTCTTGCCACAGTGGCCAGAAAGACCACGTGAAACCATAAGTTAGAGCCTCTCAACATCCTCCAATAACTCCCACCTCACTCAGGGTAAAGCCCAAATGTTTGCACCGCTCTGAGCCTCATCATCAACCTTTCTGAGCTCATCTTCTAGTCCTTACCCCTCCAGCCTTATTGGCCTCTTTGCTCTCTCTTGAGCATTCCACTTCTGATGCTCCCTTGGAGATTCTGATTCTGCTGTTCCCACTGCCTGAGATGTTCCCTGGGTAACCACACAGTTAACTCCCCCACCTCACGTCTATTGGGTCCTTCCTGAAATTTCACCTCCTTAGGCCTTCAATGGCCATCGTACCTTTAGAAAAAAATCCAACCTCCTCAGCTACTCTGCATGCCACCTCTGTTTTATTTTTCTTTTTAGTCTTTATTGTCATCTTACATGCGGTATTTACAACTTGTTTATGGTCTGTCTCCTCCATTCTAGAATATAAGCTCAACAAAGTCAATGGTTTTTGTCCCCAGTACCTAGAACAATGCCAGACATATGGTAGGCATTCAAATATTTGTTGAGTAAATCAAATAGAATTAGCAGATTAAATACCTGAATGACTAAGTAGATGACTTTATTTCACAAGTGCTCTGTTGGCACTGTTCTTACTTACCCTTATTGTCCATCACAGGGATACATTCTTTTTATTATTATTATTATTATTACAAATAGGGAGAAAAGAAAACGTCAGTAACATCGTATTTGTCTCTCTGTCTCCAGGCTTGCCCACTTCTCAGTCAATTTTCCACCCATCAGCCACAATGATCTCTGTAAAACTCAAACGTGCTGCAACTGCATCTACAGAACTCCATGACTTTGAAGATAAAATCCATCCTTTTAATCTGGCTTATAGAACATGCCATTGTCCACCTCTTGCATTTCTTTCCAGCTTCATGGTCGGTTAATCATGTTTCTGATAGGGAAGAACCGAGGCAGTCAAGAGATTTCGAATCAGAGATTTCTCCTGTAGGTCAATGGCTGTTGACACTGGAACAGGCTGGCTTGGTGACTGTGAAGAATTTTTTTATGAGTTGGCCACCTGCCCTTCGTGTGTCTGAGGTTGTCTGTCATTCATTACTCACAGAGGCTCTATGCCTTTTAATGTTATAGTGCAGTAGGTTTATCCACTCCTTTTTTTCTTGAATTAAGTGTTATGAAACACTCTACTGATAGAAACAATTGAAGTGAAACTGCTCTACCGAAGATAGGGGGCACTCTAGAGAGTAGTTTTAAGCCCTGACCCCTGTCTGTGCAACTCCCAAACACCTGGTTGGCCCCCGCAGTGCCTTTGAGCAACCACTGCTAGTGAGGCTCCGAGCCCCAAAGTCCCCAAAGTCGGGCAGCCTGGCCTTAAACCGACGCAGGAGAAGGAAGCCTTTCAAAACAGCTGCATCTATTGGTTATTTGTAAAAATTGCCCAAGCAACTGAAATGCACTTTACTCTTCTCTCCTCTGTTTGGCGTGTGACAAACAGCAACATCTCCAAATGGCAGGAAACAACAAAATGAGAAATATGTCAGCGTCTGCATGGTGCAGGAGATAGAACATTATGCAGGTTTTCGCCTAATGATTGGCTCCCAAGGGAGTAATTAGGATTTGGTGCACTTCTTAACTGGCGCTACCTCGCCTTTCTGCCAGAGGATTCTGAGAAAAGATTTGTTGTTTCAGTTTCAAAACTGCATTTTAGGCCGACTCTTGAATAGAGTGCATGTAGGGACACATGGCTCGACTGTTTAGCAATTCTGTCTCCCTGCCTCGGGTCCAGAGCAGGCTTATTTTTCAGAAGTCTAATTAAAAAAAGCAATATTAAAAAATGGAAAGTGGAGTTTTTAACTGCCAGAAGATACGATTTTTATGTTGGGCACTAAGATGAGGCTTCAGAGGAGGCTGTGTGGTGGGAAGGGGGAGTCTTTGTCATGCCATTTGCCGCTGAGCAGGTTTATTTTCAGATTGAGAAATAAGACCCTATCCAACTTGGAAGACCCAGTTTGAGCCAAACAAAGGCAACTTGAAGTAATAGTCCACTTGCAAGAAGGGCAATGGCCAGTGCAAATCGAATGATGTCTCTGACTTGCAATGAGACACATATACAAATCAATGAATAATTGTATGGTTTTTTTTTAACACTTGCACACAGCCCTCTGCTTCTTCCACTTCCTTGCAACATAAGCCGGCTCCCCAGAGGATCGGGGGCGAAGGAGGCCTATTGGAAGGAACTGGTTAGTCATTCCTGTCTGCAACCTATCATGACTTGGGAAGAACCAAGAAAAAGGAGCAGCTATTTCTGTTACTGTTGTATTTAGCTTCTTTCAAGACAGAGCCCATTGCAATAATGATTTTGACTAGCTCTTCAATGAATTTGGAGCTACTAAAGGATAAATGGCCACCCTAGCTATACCACACGCCCCTGTCTCTCTCTCTCTCTCTCTCTCACACACACACATCATACAGACACGTACACATAACGCACATACTACATACAAACACATCACACACACACCGATAGATAGCACACACATATATACACCACATGAAAACACCCCCCCAAACACCACACACATTATATATATATATATATATATATATATATATACACACACACACACACACACACACACATGCACCCACCTTGCATACACAGGCTACATATACACATCACACACGCATGCCATATACAAATGTACACAAATATACATCATACACACACCATGTATTTCATACATCTATGTAGACACAATGTATATGAACATACAATTCTTGCAAACACTACATCCAAATACATACACACTACATAAATTCACCACATATATATTCACCACCTCAAATGTAAATGCACACCCCAACATAATCACACACACATATCACAACTATACACATGCACGTCCAGAACACACAGAGACATACCTCCCTACCACTTAAATGCACATCTCACATTCACACAGCATGCATACACCACATGCAAATTTACCATACACATATGCACATATCCCATGCAGATATGCATACACACACATCACAAGTATATACACACTGTGCACACCTATATATCACACACACATAGCACATGCTCATATGTTACAAACACAAATACACAAACATCACACACATACTGCATATGAATACATCACATGAGCATAATCCACATGACACAGACACCACGTATATACAGATACCACATACATATACATACCACACTCATAGCCACGTACCAACGTACCATGTGCAAATACACATATCACACAACACAACACACACAGCACACATGTGCACACCCCAAACCACTTACAAATGCACACACCACACATATACACACGCTTCATACATATACCACATACAAATTCATCTTTGTCTTCCTATGGAGGTTCTGGGGAGCCTAGGAAAGAAAATTTAGAGAAGAGAACTGGGACTAAAGAGCACAGTGGGGAAGCTGGAGTCAGCTTGGCTTTCTTGGTCCTTGACTGAAGGACCATATTGCACTGCTGCCTACGCATCATTGCTGTTGCTTTTACCCACGTAGGTAGTTGTTCAGAAATCAGATCTTTTAGCATTTTCTATGTCACTGAAACATACCAGCATCTATGAAGCCGGCGCCTCTTGTTTCATCAGCTCATGTGTTGGCGTAAGAAATGCACCAGCAGAGAAAGTTTAGAAAAGGGATTTACCCCCCAAGAAGATGTTTTTATTTTTCTTACAAATAACTAGATCTTACAGTTCAAAAAAAAAGGAAAGTAGCTTTTAGTTTCCAAACCATTATTGAATCTGCAAAAAATAGTCATTTCCAAGATGTCCATATTACCCTTTTCACAGGCCATCCTCAAGGCCTTAATACATGGAGCCATTAATTACTCCGGGGGCCTGGTCCTGCCACTGTTCAAGCATTAACAAGGATGCCTTCCACCTATGATGACTGAGCCCAGGTCCAGCAGCAAAAAGTGTATTTAAGCTGAGAACAATCGCTTCCAGGGAAGAGCCCTTGTTTCCTTTAACAGCAGGTCTTAGCCAAACACTAACCTCTTCCTGTTGATGATAGTGAAGTTATTTTCATTCTTATGGCCATGAAAGGTCTGGCCATCCTTTTTGGCTTTTGGGTACCAAAGAAAATGTTTGCCCCAAATACATGCTACTGGGAGGCAGTGTGTATGGTAGTTCAACATGAGAGTTCTAAAACAGGCCTGCCCAAGGGAAGCTAAAGCCAGTTCTCCTGCTGAGCTGCCTACCAGTTGGATGTCCTCAAGCAAATCATTGAAACCCTTAAAAGTCACAGCTTTTCACTGGCCAATTAAAAGCATAGCTAGCTCATGAGATGGTAATGAAGATTAATTGAACAAAATGCTAATACTAGCTGGCAAAAATTAAGCCCTCAATAAGTGGTAGGCCAATCAATAGGAAAAAGGATTACAAGAGAATTAGAAGGTTCTACTGTTCTAGTATCAGCAAGGAAATTGAAATGTTCACATTTATTAGGATCTTCTCAAGGCAAGGCTTTGGCCTTCAATAATTCCATGATGTTAGTGCTTAGTGCCTCAATTTTTCAGATACAGAAACTGATGTTCAGAACAGTTAGAGTAACCTTCTTGTCACACAGGTGACAAGCTTGAGATTTGAACCTAGGGTAGAATAATCCCAGAGCTCTCTTTCTTTCTACCCCTCTCCTACATTTTGCATGTTCTCAAAGCCTCCTCTCATTATCCTACAGAATCGTTACCCCACCTCCTAAAAGTCAAGTTGATAATATCAGTTCATTCCTAGCAAAATAGACCAAATATAGTATTGAGCTGTGGAATTTCAGAGAGATCTGGGAAAAGGATCCAAAGCCATCCTGATTATGGGAACTTAAGTTCTACCACAAAGGAGGGAGGGTCTTGCAGACAGCTTAATGCCTGAGTTGCTTCATAAAAACACATCTTCCCAGGGTTGTTCTGAAATGTGCAAGGACCTCAAGACAATCAAGACTTTTTCCTGGTGGCATGTTCAGGAGGAAAACAAAGGAGAATCTGAGAGAAAAATACACTGAAAGAGAGGAAGGAAGGAAAGAAGGAAGAAGGAAGGAAGGAAGGCAGAAGGAGAGAGAGGAGGAAGAGAACAAGAAAGAAGAATCACTACATCCTGAAAGAATTACAAGGGAAACACAAGGCCCCACATATCAGTGGTACATCTGAAGGATACTGGGAAAGGGAGTGATGTCCCTCGGGAGCCAGGATGCCAACAAGCCCAAACACCCCATTACCACAACACCAAAGCCCTGTCATCTTTTTCCAGTTCTCTCTGTCTAGCCCAGGGTGAAAAAGTCTCAGAAAATCAGGCTCTCAGCGGAGGATGGCTCTGACAGTCTATTTTCTAGATGTCCGAGAAGAAAGATAAGTAAAGTGGTGCCAGAGGTTGTGATGGGACCCCCCTTCTCTTATGTGGACTACAAAGGCTTCCACCTCTTCCACAGGCCTGGTAGTAGCCTTGGGAAGTGGGGGAGGGGGTGGCATGAAGATTGCTAGGAGGGACTATAGAGAAGCTGCGGTGACAAGGGCCCAGCTGGTCCCAGGAATGTCACCCTCTTGGCAGGACCCTGAGATTTGAGGGCATCTCCCTGCCACCCCCACTCTGAAAGTCACTTGACCTCTAATGCTTTCACATCATAGAAGAATCCTTGTTTTCAGTTCCAAACAGCCAGCGTTCTTCATTTGTCAGTCTCCCACATTCTCATGGAAATCAGGCAAGATGCTGATAGAGCCATGTTCATGCTTTTGGAAGAGGTGCTGCTTTTTCAGGAGCCAGGAAAAAAGTACCATGGAGGAAACACTATTTACAAGTGATCAAAATGCGTGTGCACAGGCGAGCAGAGAAGCAGAGACAGGCTCAGTCTGTGGACACGGAGGCACAGCAGTGAACACGACCGACCGCTGAAAGCCAGGGAGGTGAACTCACCTTTGGAACCAATAGGAGCCATTGTTCAGCTTTCCTTTCTTCCTCCTTTTGATCTCAGGCTGCCTCTCCTATCACTTTCTCCTCTGACACTGTAGCTCATTGTCAGCACTGAGACTAAAGAAAATTGGTCATTCCACGTAAGAGCCATGAAGTCCCCTCTTTTCGTCTTTTTCAGGAAATTAGTAGCTTGTGTTCCACTAACTGGAGTGTTTTTTGCCTTATCTCATTCCTATAAGTAAAGTGGAAATTTCGAGGCCATAATTTAAAATTATTCTGTCCAATTCATTCTAAATGCTCTCAATTGCAACCTTTATCTCTAGACCATACTAAAGATTATATTCAGGCTCACCTGCAGGCCCACAGTTGTCTTCTTTTTGGAGCTGAGGTCTTTAGAAATGTAATAAAACGTGACAGCCTTTTGAGTTGGGTGCTAGAAACTGTCCGTTTCATGACCAGATAGATTCTTTGGCATCTTAGAAGCCGGTCTCTACATTGTTGTATAATGTATTTTACAGAAGGACTTGAGAAACTCTGGTTTCCTAGAAGGCAATACAATTTCATTGTTCCAGAACAGTCTTACAGAGATTTGTTGCTGTTTCTGATATTCATTTCAATCTTAAAGTTGAAAAAATAGTCATCAGACAGAGGCTTCAATGTACCCTTTGTCATGTATTACCAACGGTGACGATGAGCGCTAATGGTGCAGGCTAATATGGCAGCTTTTTACTGCGTGCAATTCAATTTCAAGAGAAAACCTATAGAGCTAAAAGCTGGATTACCATCTTCCAGAATGCACCAGCTCCCCTCGTTGAGTTTTTCATGAATGGCATCTATTCTGATTGGTGGGAACCTAAGTTATGCCATCTCAGTAGTTTACCATCTAGTCTAATTTCTTATTTTAAAAAATAAGTCAGGTCTCAAAGAAGTCAAATGATGTACTGAAGTCGTATAGATAGTAGATAGCTAAGACGAGCTCATGTCATTTGAATTCCACTCAATACCCTTTTCACAAACTTGTATGGGCCTCCAAAGATGTGTAATCATGAACTGTGTTCTAACAAGACTCCACTGTTTCAATAACTGAAAGGGGGCCTTGCAATTCAATATACTAGCTCAGTTATTCTACAGCACTTAACAGAATTCTAAAAATACATAGATTGTTGTAGCTTATAATTAACACAAATATCTCTTCTCTGACACCACGGAATGATAGAAACAGAGCTCCAAAGGGTTTATCCAGGAGCAGTAGAAGGAGAATAAAATTTATCATGTTTTCTGGATTCTAGACCTGATTGTCACCACTAATTCTGTGACTCTGGGTAAGACTTTAGTTTTCATATGTAAAATTGGGCAAGTCTAGAAGATTTTGCAGGTGAATGGTTGGACCAGGTGAAGAGTGAGATTTCCTTTCAACAATGAGGTTCTATTATTCCCTGATCTGTTTACCAGGCAATTAGTTGAATGCTCTTCCCTTACTCACCCCTCCAAGAGCTTCACTTTCAGCATAGGTGGCACAGCATAGTCTACCCATAAAGCAGCTCTGATACAGAGAAAACCAACCTACAATTTCAGATAAGCCACTGTAGCAAAGATAGCTAAGCATCCAACCAATATTCACTTCTTCTTTCTGGTATTGAAATCCCACACCCACCAACCAAGATTTTCCCTGGGTTCAAGCCTTCCAACTACTGATGACAGTTCTTGGCTTCACTTGCAACTAGGTGTGGCTCTGTGACTAAGTTCTGACTCATGACAAGGGAGCAAGAGAAGTGGTGTGTATAACTTCTAGGTTTTACCCTTAACTGGAAGGGATGTGTCCCCTACTTCCTACTTTCCCTTCCCAGTGTCAGAGGGAGAGTCACGATAGCCAACGTGGACAGAGATAGAAGCTGTGTGTTATATATAATAGAATTAACGTACCTATTTTGCATTGTCTACTTCTAGACAGACAGAGAAGAGAAAAATAAAATCTAATGGCATTGAGAAGAGTCTCTTTGTTTTAACAGCTTAGAGGGTTCACCCAGTAGCACAGCCACCAGTGAATGCTGCCACGGAAGAAAGATGAGGAGTCCAAGCATGATGCTCTATTGGATTCTATTTGGAATAGAATAGAATATTCTATTTGGAATAGCCTTGGATTCTATTCGGTAGTGACCTAGTAGTGAGTAATTGTAACCTAAGGCACCTCGAGTTTCATAGTTCACAAGAAGACCTAATGATTGCTAAGGCCAATGATGTTTTTAATCCAGTATATTCCATAAAATAATGGTATAGTGAATCATCATCCCAAACATATTGTGGTCAAATATACTTTTTAAGAATTCCAATTTCAGTAAATAGTCTCATACTACAGAAACAGCATAAACTATAAACATAATATAAAATATAAACACTAGGGCCACCAGTAATGAAGTCATCGGTATGTTGTTTTTTTTTTTTAAAGATTTTATTTGTTCATGAGAGACACAGAGAGAGAGAGAGGCAGAGATACAGGCAGAGGGAGAAGCAGGCTCCCTGTAGGGAGCCTGATGTGGGACTCCATCCGGGGACTCCAGGATCAAGCCCTGAGTCAAAGGCAGATGCTCAACCACTGAGCCACCCAGTGTCCCAGTATTGGGCCTTAATAGCCACCAGGTCACCTTTAGAAAAGTATTTCTTTACATAAATAATCTCTGTGAATCCTGAAGTCCCAGGAGCCCAAGGACCAGAAATCCCTACCCTGCTGCCAGTATACTAAAAGAACTGTTAACAAAAATTTTAATTTACTAGTCAGTTCACTGCCACATCTCTTTTTCAACACTGGGTAATTCACACACCATGATGTGAGTATGTAAAAACAACCTGATATCTTACCAGCATCTAGCTTCAGAATAAAGAATGAACCACAATTTGGACACGATAATTGTGGCAGATACTACAGACCAGTTCACTCAACAGCCATTCCAGCCTCCCTTCCTGTAGAATAAATGGCTGGAAAGCTAAACCCCACACTCCCCAGAGAGCTCTGCGTGGGACCCAGGTTCTTCTAGTCCCATTCACATTCTATAAGCTACCTGATACCTTACTAAATCTCTTTCTGTTTACACTGGCTAACCTCGATTCTGTTTCTGCAACTGAGAGTCCTGACTGCTACAGTGGTATTTTAATTCTCTACCTCTTCAAGGATTGAAAACATGAGGTTCTCAGAACTTGAGTTGGCTTTCTTCCTATCACTGGCACACTTAACATTAATTATTTTCATAAAGGAAAGAGAAGGAAACACCAGTCAGGAGACGGTCATAGGCGCTCTTTGTGCTAGTCAGAAAAGTCACATAGCTGCCTTTTTTCCAGATTGACTCACTAGCCCTCTGCAGAGACACATAGTCACTCTCACATTGGTCTCAATGCTCGAAGACTACAGTAGGCAGCTGAGCTTTTGGATGGGATTCTTACATTTCCAGAAGCTAAAGGTGTAAGCAACAGGAGCTAGTCCTTAGAAACCCTGTGGATAGAGGAGTTGTTAAGCCTGTTTCAGGTAGGTTTGTAGTTCTCAAAAGGGTGGTCCCCAACAGGCAGCAGCAGCACCCGGAAAATTCCCCAAAATAACAATTCTCACCTGTATGCACACATCCCAGACCTACAGAATCAGAAACTCAGGGTGGACCCAGGAGTCTTCTCTGGCAAAGCATCAAGATAATTCCGATGTGTGCTTAAGTTTGAAGACCACTGACATAGGTTGTCTGACCCTAGCAGAGGTTAAGTGGAGTCGAAGAAAAACAGTGAAACAGTGGGAGGGTAAGAAAGAGAAAAGACAATTGAAGAAACTGGACTTTAATCTCAAAGAAGGCTGTTTGACTATAACGAAATCTCTTCCCATGTGAAATGAAAGCATCAGTAGAAAGAGCATTGCGCTGGGAATCTAAGTTATTGGATTGGAATTTGGGATTTCTAACTAATAACTAAGTAACATTAAACTAATCACTTAACTTTTCTGGGATTCCATTTCCTCATTTGTAATATGAAAAAAAAAGGGATAACGTGTTCCCCAACACTCACAAATTCTGTTTTCTATCAGTTCTGGACGAAATTAACACTATTATCCCTGACTAGCATCATATTGCTTCCTGAGTATTGTGCCCTTTTTTGTATAAACCTGATAATAGAAATTTCCCAGTATTCTGTTTCTCAACTCAGGAGCCGTACCTGGAGGAAAATTATCAAAAGATACATGCAGTTCTCCACCTCAAGTCAATGGTTCAGGCATCTACTCCAGCTTAATTCAGGACTGATAAAAATCCACTGCGTGTCTGAAACGCCATATTTAACACATAAAAAAATATTGGAAAATAGTATTTTAAAAATATGTACAAACTCCTTATATATATCTCTTATATTATTGATGCTCTTGATCATATGTGAGATTTGAATGTTAAGGACTAGATTTG
The DNA here is from genome assembly GCF_048164855.1 of Canis lupus baileyi. Classification (NCBI taxonomy): domain Eukaryota; kingdom Metazoa; phylum Chordata; class Mammalia; order Carnivora; family Canidae; genus Canis; species Canis lupus. The sequence goes on from NC_132850.1 coordinate 31,420,774, forward strand.
CACAGTTCAAGATACTCAATGTGTATGTGTGTGTGTGTGTGTGTGTGTGTGTGTGTGTGTGTTAATTAAATGCTTTAATCTACTTCCAAATTTAAGAATTGAGAATCACTGGCATCCAGCCAAGGCTGAGGCAGGTAGTAATTACACTTGGGAAAACCACAAAATTACATCCTTTAACCACATGGAAACATTGCAACACTGACAGGAGATTGTGTCCACTCGGTGAACTTGGGAATCATAGAAGAAGAAAAAAAACAACCCTCTGTGTAATTGAGGCTTGAGTGCACAAAGGAAAGGAAGGCCTGGCCTACCTTTGAAGCAACAGGGACCAAGAGTTAACCAGCTAATGAATTGGCTGAAGATGGAAATGCAAACACATCACGTAGCTATCAAATAATAAATTGATAAAGAATGCTAGAAGAAGGCACCGCAAAAACGTGTGATCCTTAAGGCTGAGACTCTATCTTTCTTCCCACCACCTAACTTGGCAAACATTAGGTACTTAGTAAATAGTTGAGGTTGAATGGATGGATAACCATGGAGAACAGGAGTATTTTTTAACTCTTTGTATATAATTACAAAGAAACACAAATTTTAGCCATGTGTTTCAAGTAGCAGTAAGTTGCAGCGTCAATGGGGTGGGTATGAAGATGTAAGTTATATTATGTTGAACCTTGTGAAATTACAGAGCTTCACTGCTTTTGGCCTACAAAAATGGCAAATTTAAATGGTCCAAAGGGTCCAATTTTTGTCTTTTTTTTTCTGTCTAGGAGATATCATCTACACTTTAAAAATTGACTAATGTTCTATTTGTAAACACTGAGTCACACAGACTCGAACCTGGCACCAGCAGGGATGGTCCCCTATATGTTAGCAAGACTTACCCTCCCTTAACATGTGTGACTGCCAATTATCTGCAGGGATAATTTCAGAGCACAAATCTTCTTTAAAAAAAAAAAATAAATGAAACAGTGCTGTTCTGGAGCTAGTAGAAGAACATAATTAGAAAAGACTCTTAAGAAGGTCTTAAAGTGAGATTATGGTGATGGTTGTCCAATTCGATAAATAGTGAATAAACTATAAACCAGTGAATTACACACTTTAAAAAGTTGAATTTTATGGTACATCTATTATATCTCAATAAAGATGTGTTTTGGGGGGTTTTGTTTTTGTTCTGTTTTTAAAATAAGAGACTAGAGCTACAGACAGTGGAAATACAAATGCACTTTGTGGACCTTTCTGCAACTCTGAGGAGGAGGAGGAGGAGGAGGAGGAGGAGGAGGAGGAGGAGGAGCACATTACTTGCCAAACCCCAGACATCTGCCTGCTTGCTCGCCAACCCTCACGGTATCATCTCTTAGAAGATTGCATGTCGCAGCTCACATCCCTGCCAAGTCATGAAAATAAATATACACGCGGTATTAATAGCCTCTGGTATTTTCAGCGTGATGCTTGAACTCTGGAAAGGGATCCCCCGAACATTCCTAAGTGAAGCATGGTGAGAAGTGTCATCTTTGCAAATGCCATTTGAAATGTCTTTGTGGGAAGGATCTTTTTCCATCTATTTGTCCAGTCAAGTTCATATGGCTGGTTCCAGGACACAGAGTAAATGTAAGAGTCCCCTGTAAGCAGTGATTCTTCACCTGGGGGAGATGTCAGGAATCCTAGACAAATGGCCAGAACACTTAGAACAATGTAGACAGGCACAGACTTGGTTTTCCAGACAACATCAAGGGCCCAAGAACCTTTGAGTCCCTTTCATGGTCTCCAGATTAGGAATCCTTGTTCTGTCTTCTATAGCACGTCCCCACTCTATTCCAGAATACTGTATTCCATTAGAGTATTTTAGAGAAATTTAACATTGAAAACTAAATACTAGAATCTGAGAGAGACTCTCAGGCGGCCATCCCTTTCCTTCACTATCGCAAACACTGGTCTTTAAGCTCCTGGCTAGAACCTATGGCGCCTTCAAATGGGATGGAAATGGCAGCTGACAATGAGGGAAAGAACCTGGTAGATTAAACTCATCATTCCCGTATGTTTTCATTACCTTTGGTTTCTCTCTGGGTTTTCTTTTTTTATTTTATTTTCCACTTGTAATCACATACATTATTATTCTATTCCCAGTGTCTCTTTGACATTGTGTTGTTCCTCTACCCTGCAGGCTTATATAGTTTAAAAATGGTTTAGAAGGCCTATTTTTATTTAAGCTTTTATTCAAATTTCAGTTAACCTACAAGGTAATAGATATAGTGTATAGTTTCTGGAGTAGAATTGAGTTTCATCACTTACATACAACACCCAGTGCTCATCACAAGTGCCTCTGTAATGCCCACCACCCATTTAGCCCGCCCACCCCCACCTCCCCCCCCAGCAACCCTCAGTTTGTTCTCTATAGTTAGGAGTCTGTTTTATGGTTTGTCTCTGTCTCTCTTTTCTTCCCCCACCCTATGCTCCCATGTTCATCTGTTTGGTTTCTTAAATTCCACATATGAGTGAAGTAATTATGGTATTTGTTTTTCTCTGAGTGACTCATTTCACTTAGCATGATGCACTGGCTCCATCCATATTATTGCAAATGGCAAGATATCATTCTTTTTATGGCTAAGTAGTATTCCCTTGTATATATACAGCACATCTTCTTTATCCATTCATCAATCAAAGGACATCTGGGCTCTTTCCATAATTTAGCTATTATTGCTACTGCTGATATAAACATCAGGGTGCATGTGTCCCTTCAAATCAGTATTTTTCTATCCTTTGAATAAATACCTAATACTGCAATTGCTGGATTGTCTTCTTAGATACATCTCTAGAGGCAAGGGAAACCAAAGCCTTATTTTTAATATTAATAATAGCCATTATTATTAAGAATTGATTTTTAATACTAGACATTAACCATTACAATCTGTAGCAAAAGAAGCCTGGAGAGACCAAGAACTCAGTCATTTCTTACAACTTACATAACCTGACTCTGATCATGCTGAGCATGGGTCTCAAGACAGGTTTTGAATGTAGTTAAAAGCAGCTATTTTTAAAAAGGGGATGGAATCTAAAGTGGTAAGAATTTACTAAGCACCCATTGTATTCTCAGCACTGTATATAAATGGCATGGAGAACACAAAGGAAAAATAGCTTCTTCTGTCAGAGAACTTACTAGAAGAACTTCTAGAGAAGGCAAGGTAGACAAATACAAGGCAATGAGAAAATAACAACTGGTTCTAAGTATTCAAATTCATAAGCCATTTTTAAAAGTTTCAAATAAAAAGAAAAGTATTTTATGTTCTACAACTTGCTTTCACTGAAAGCCAAAGACTTTATAAATATTGCAATGAAATAGACAACCTTGAGGAAGGGGGCAACATAGGTCAACAGTCACCAATAAGCATGATTTCCTGGCACTCTGCACAACTCCATGCCATACAATATATACTTAAAAAATTAACAAATCGTGGCCCTTGTGCATAAGTCCCTCATGAGCCAAGTTTGTTTTCCAATTGATGAGGAAGAAAAAGCTGCTTTCTTTTTTCCTACTTCAAGTTCCAACAGGAAGTATCAGAGGAGAAATCTGTTCTTGCAAGTCTTTCAACCAGAAACAGAAATGTTTCCATCAAAAATATAGCAAATAGGACTGTTCTCCTGAGATTTCTAACCTAATTAGTCAGATGAAAACACCTTTCAGATATTCCTTTGCTAATGTGTTTAGAGATGATAAAAAATTGTGGAGTGCATTTTCTCCTTTGCTATCTATGGAACACAGGCTGTGTCACTTGAGGTAAAAGCAGGCTGACGAAAATGAATTTGTGGGTCATTTAGGAAGAAAGCAGGACTGGAATGAAAATAAAGGAGCCCAGGCTAAGTCCCAGAGATTCCCAACCATTCTCATTTACTTTACATTAATGCTTAATGGTTTGTATCTCCAAACCAAATTGCAAGATCGAGTGGGTAGTTACGAGTTAGTTGAATAAAGTCAATCAAATCAAATAGGCTTTTGTTGAAGGATCCTTTGTGTCAACAGCCCAACCCAAGCCTGGACCACAATCAGCCAATGATGTTATGTGAAGGAGTAGCATTTTGAAGCCAGTGCACACTTTGCTCATAGGTGCCAGCCTGGACTCCCTTCCAAACAGCCAGGCCCACTTTAGCCTATTAGGCATTATACAGACACAATGGTGGTCTTGAAATTTGTGTGTGTATCTGTGTGTTTTACTTTTTATTGCAGCATAAAATACACACGCAGAAAAGTATCTAAATTGTACCTGTACTCTTTGACAACTACTTAAACATAGTCTAGTCCAGGTTAAGAAATACAATATATTAGCTCCCCAGAAGACCTGTGTGCACATCTCCCCGAGAGATAACTACTATCTTTACTCGTGTTTTTTTTTTCTCTCAAGATTTTTGTAATTTATTTGAGACAGAGAGGGAGAGAGAGAGAGCACAAGTGGGGAGGAGGGTCAGAGGGAGAGGGAGAAACAGACGTCTCACTGTGCGCAGATCCCCATTAGGACTGGATCCCAGGATCCTGAGGTCATGACTTGAGCCAAAGGCAGACGCCTAATGACTGAGCCACCCAGGCACCCCATCTTTACTTGTGTTAATCATTTTCTTGTTTTTCTTTATAGTCTCTACTGCTTATTTATGCATTTCTAAACAATATAGTTTGATTTTGTCTGGTTTTGAATTTTATTGGAAGAGAATCATAGTGTAGGTGTTTTTTATTCCATGATTCCTTTGTTTCACCTTAACAATTGTGACAATTCCCATAGTATTGCCAGTAACTGTTGTTTGCTCATCTACAGTACTGTTTAGTATTCCAATGTATTTATCCATTATCCAGGGACCCACAGGCAAACATTTCCTGAGGGTATATTCCTGGAATTGCTGGGCCATATGGTACATATATCTTCAGCTTTCCTCTATAACTCTAAGCTTTCTTTCAGTGTGATTTACATCTTAATTTTAGCCCATCTGGTCAGTATATCTGTCATCTCAATTTTCATTCTTCTAATTGCTAATGAGGTTGAGCACCTTTTTCTACATCTACTGGCCTCCATCATTTCTTAACAATCAACATCTGACTAATTGGGACTTTCCTTATTTTAGTGTGCCACATTCATATGCAGCAAGTACCCTGACCATTTTCCAACCAATGTGGAATGACTTCATCGCTGTGATTAGAAAACTATCAACCAACTTTACTTCAGTTTTAACAGTCATTGAAACAGCCTTCTAAAGATAGAATGTTTTGAGGATTTTTGTTGTTGTTGTTGTTGTTACATCTACTGCCTGACATGATAAAGAAATGTTTTCAAGTCCCAGCCTGTATCTACTCCTTAAACTAATCATGCTGAAGTTGTACAAGGATAAATGATGAACCTTGAACTCGTCTGCCACAAAAAGAAGACTGTTTAGGACAGAAATTGAGGACTTAAGATCCATCAATGCAGGGTATTATGATAGCTTATTGAGTTGGTTTCTGTTTTCTGAGTGGAATTACAGACTTTGATATTTAGGGTAACACTAGTATTCTCTTCTTCTAACTGAAAGAGCCCTAGAATGTCAGAGTAAGAGAGATGTAATGTGCTATTCTGTTTCTTACAGAGGCATTCATTAACTATTTACCTCATATGCCCCAAATGGTAAAGGGCAAGCTGCACTGTCACTGAGAAAGAGCATTTTCTGAAAGAGTCTCTATTTTGCAGAAATGTGGCCGGCTCTGCATCTGCATAACCTTGAGTGTGTGTAGAGTGGAGCCTCCCTGTGCCTGGCACTAATCTTTTAATCCTCTTAGATTATTTGGTTTATTGTCCAAATCTACCTGTTTTCGTTGTCTTTCTGTTACAAATCAAAAAGAATCTAGCAAGTACCAGAAAATATTTTTATAAAAGGAATTTTAGATTGCTAAATTCTGTAGATCTAAACTTAAATGAAGCTGTTTTCATGTCTTTCTCAAATTCCATGGATGTATATCCATCTACTAGGGTTTTTTTTTAACTCCTTTATGAAAAAGAAATTTCCAAATCCTATACACCGAATAAATATGCTATTAAAGTACATAACTATAGAGGATACACATGAAAGTCAAACTATTCAAAGTGCCCAATTGCACAAACAGCAAAAAACTTGTTCAAAGCCCTGTATCTTCTGGGGGCTTTTTGTTTATTTTGCTTTTTTTCTGTCCTTTTCAGAGTGAACACCAAACACACCAGGAAGTACTAAATTCAGTATGTAAAGGAAAAATAATTTGTGTGAAATGTGAATGTAAAAGCAAGTAGCCAATCGTCACTTAGATGAAAATAAAATCAATTGTTTAGCCCGCATTGAATAATAAAGTTAGGACAGGGGATCCCTGGGTGGCACAGCGGTTTAGTTCCTGCCTTTGGCCCAGGGCACGATCCTGGAGTCCTGGGATCGAATCCCACGTCGGGCTCCCGGTGCATGGAGCCTGCTTCTCCCTCTGCCTACGTCTCTGCCTCTCTCTCTCGCTCTGGTGTGACTATCATAAATAAATAAAAATTAAAAAAAAAATAAAAAAAATAAAATCACTTTAAAAAAAAATAAAGTTAGGACAGTTGCTTCATCTAGCTGTTGTCTCAACATCTTAAAAAAGCATATTAGAGAAGTAGAATTGCCACAAGTATGTTAACACATTTACTCCTTATCAGAGGTGTCTGCGTGAGGCAATTTTCCTAAATGGGTAACTAGTTTTAGATTTCTACTGATTGTTTCTGACAAGGAGAGTTTTACGTTATTTTATATCACAATATGTTGAATTATTCATTCGAAATCCATTTCACATTTATATGAGACATGATATTCAATACAACTTTCCTAATACCTAGCACAGTGGTAAGTACTTAGTACCAGCATTCAAATTTTTGTTGAATAAATAAATGAATTTTGTAGCCCACAATGTACTTCATTGTGAAGGTTTAATTTGAAAAGTATGATATATTCATTGTTTTAAATAAAGGTATATCACATTTTCAGTTGGGTCAGGTTAAATCTAGTTTTCTCTCTGATAGCCAGCATAGGCTTCAACAATCCAGTCAGTAGATTTTAAATTACAAAAATAAAGACTGAAGCCTGTCTCTCTCATTTATTTGAGGGGGAAGAAGTCTCTATAATAACATTTACAGAAAGGAAAATTTAGCCCCCTTGTCCAAATGCAGATGGTATAATGGAAAGAACATGGACACTAGCTCCATTCACATTTATTCAACAAATATCTATTGAAAGCTTATGTCAGGCATTGTGTCAAGAGCAAACAAAGTAGAAAAAACAAACAAAAAAAACCCAATTCTGGACAATCTTATATTTATTTTGAGTGTTCCGTTCAACCTTGTGTTCAAAATTCATTTTTACCACATGCATGACTTTTACACAAAGTTCTCCAAGTCTCGACCCAACCTGTCATTTGCCTGCTTTTGTAAACATAACAGATTTTTAAAATATTGCACTGTATCTTAACTTTACCATATGAAAAACAACAGTCCAACCTGGATCCTAAGTGGCAACTCACCCTCAGTGTCAAGGAGAAATTTGAGAATGGTGAGAATTGTGTCAGATACTACAGTTCATGTCCCATGTAAATGAGGTGGGAAGCTCACTACTTAGCTCCTGCCACATGGATATTACAGGTCCAGCACGACCAATCCTCTCCATTTTTCAATTTTTCAGAAATTTAGATTTTTGCTTTAGCATGGGAGAAAAATTTTTTTAATTTTAAACACTCTGCAAAAGCAAACAAAACACATCTCATGGTCAGATGTGGCTTGTGTACTCCCACTTAGACTTCCACTAAACGTCTAAAATAATTCTGCGTGTCTGTATATGTGTGTTTGCGGGAGGAGGTGGTGGTGGTGAGCAAATCAAGGGCATAATGTTCTGTAGAGTGGAGAAGTAGAAAAGAAAAGAATGTTAAAATTTCGTTCTACTAAAATTTGAATTCCCATGTTTCCTTGCTTTTTTTTCATTAATGGAAATGATTTATAACCTCTAATTATAAATTAATTGAGATCATTTAAGGCTTTTGTAGTGAATTCCCTTCTTTATGAAAACTACCATGGTAGATTTCATTAATTTATTACATGTTATCTAACAAAGTTTTGGCACTTCTGAACTTCTCAAAACCACCAGAAGAACATTACAAAATTGCTTCCGTAGGCCCCAATTCTGGTGTCAAGCTTAATTGTCTACTTCATAGAAGGGGCCCTATGCCAGTTTTGTGTCAACTTGACTGGGCTAAGAGATGCCCAGACAGCTGGTAAAATGTTATTTCTGGGTGTGTCTAAGAAGGTGTCTCTGGGAAGAGATTAAATTTGAATTAGTAGATTGAAAAGCAAGACCATCTTTACCAATGTGGGTGGGCAACCCTGTGAGCCAATTTCTGAAATAAATATATAAATCAATGAATAAATAATAAATAAATCTTAGTTGTAGTTTTCTGGATATATTATCTAATACAGATTTTGGTATTTTGATGAGACTAACATTTTAAATGGTGGGCTCAATGACTCTTCCCAATATGGGTGGGCATCATCCAATCCATTCAGAGTCTGAATAGAACAAAAGGCAGGGAAGGAGGAATTCATCCTTTTTTTCCCTGCCTCACTGATCAAGCTGGGACATTTTATCTCATCTTCTTCCCTTGATTCCACTCCCCAGGTTCTCAAGCCTTCAAACTGAGATTGAATTACATCATCACCAGTTTTCCTGGGTCTCTAGTTGTAGAGGGCAGATCATGGAACTTCTCAGCCTCCATAATGATATGAACCAATTTCTCATGATAAATCTAGATCTACATCTACGTCTACATATCTACAGATACATATATGTGTATATATATATGTATGTATAGGTGTATAAATCTATATATACATATAGATAGATAAATAGATGTAGATCTAGATCTCCTGTTGGGTTTGTTTCCTTGAAGGACCCTGACTAATACAGGATCTTCTCTGAACTAAAGTTAAGATGTTGCACATCAGACTGACTCTGGCCAGCCTAGGGAACTTGCTGATTTCCTGTCTCCCAGATTGCATTGCCTCATAGAGTGACTATCAAAATCTCATCTTCACCAGTGTTTCACTCTGAACATTCTACATTTTGAAGTCTTTAATTAATTTTTTATTTAAAAGGAGCTTGTTGAGGGGCTCAGTTGGTTCAGCGTCTGCCTTCAGCTCAGGTCATGATCTCAGGGTCCTGGGATCGAGCCCCAAATCTGGGCTCCCTTTCTCAGCAGGAAGTCTGTTTCTCCCTCTTCCTCTACCCCTCCTCCCTGCTTGTGCACACACGCTCTCTCTCTTTCTCTCTCTTTCTCAAATAAATAAAAATCTTTTTAAAAAAGCATGTTTACTATTCTTCTTTATACACATGTATTCAACTAAAACCTGGTACTGAACTTACCGTTTTTTCAATTTCAGTTGGTCCAATACTTACCTAAACTTGATTACTGAAAGAACAGCTCGAGCAAGAATAACCATTCCTAATCACTGCCAACTGTTTAAAAATATTCAAAGTATTTCAAATCAATGACCTGAAAAGACACTTAATAACTAGGATTTCTGACAGCCTGCAAGAATGAAAAGGTTTCTTTTCTTGATAATTACACCACGTCTGTCTGCATGGTGGCGAAATGGGAAGGGTTTCAATGACTCAGTTTTGTAAAACACCAAAGAGGGCCGGGGAAGACAAGCAAACACAAGGAAACTAAGAAAGAACAATGAACTTCCTTATTTCAAAGAAGCAGAAGCATTGAGAAATGGAAGCTAATCTCCATGTTATCCGGAGGGGGCTTTCAGCTCTCTCATCTTTCAAATCAGTGGCAATTTTTTGATATTGATGAGATCATTTATTAATTTCCAGAATAGCAAACTCTCGGGTATATACTCTGAAATGGAAAGATGGAGGGGATATGGATAAACCAAATGGGAAAGAATCAGTAGGATATTTTTTTCAAGTACATATTTGGCTTTGGCAGGAACCTCAAGCTTTCATGTAGTAACATTATATTTCTTTTCCTAATCAAGTCTGGATTAGTGGAAATGAAAATTAGTTTCTGCTTCCTAAGCCACTGAAAACAAGGGAGGACAGCTTAGAGCATTCTTCTGACTAAAGCGATTGCTGTTTAACCAAGGGCAAGCCACGAAGCCGAATCCCACACTCCAATAATCTAGAGCTCAATTTAACACACATTCTGCATAAAAGAAATCCAACATTCATGACTAAGAGAACCCAACTCAAAAGCAATAGCATCACCTTCCTTCACTCCCACCAAGTGAAAATAAACTGGAGGGTGGCTAGGTTCCAAAACAGTGAGTTGCTAATCATCATGGTTTTTGCCTCTTCCAGAGGAAATGATATGTAATCCAACGCCTGCATGTGCCTTTTCAGGAAATTGCTCATCTGTCTAATTAAGCTCTTCTTTCTCCACAGGTCTGTGGATACATTGAACAGACATACAGCTTCCAGAAAACCTTCTTGCCCTCTTTCTGTTGGTCACTGGAAATTTCTGATGTGATGGACTCTCCTTAAAATGGAGATTTTTTTTTTTTAATCTCATTTTAAAGAGATTCCATCACCTTGTATCAATCACCAGCTATGCTTCACTGACACTTCATTAGAAAGTGTCATTTCCTATCGGGAAGCACTTTTGAAAAAACATAAATTAAAAGGCCAAGGAAACTATGCAGATAGCTTCATAAACCTTGTCACTAGCATGGAGCCTCTAACTGCTCACAGACTCCAAGTTTATATGTGCTCAGGCAAGAATGTTCCAGCTTGTTTATTTGTTTTTCCAGTGGAATAGTTATTGTACTTTGGCCTCTGCTCCTTTCATAACACACTACTGAGAACCTGTCCTCTGTCCTACCTTCTACCAATTAACCTCGCTTTATTTCCTGTCCTTGCAAAGTCAGTGCAACCTACTTCTGCCACAATAATTTACCATTTCCTTCCTTCTAAGTCAGCTTCTTCATTTCAACTTCAATTAAAGAACAATGTAACAGACATTTATGGAGTTCAATGTCAGATCCTGGGGACATGAAACAAAATAAGATGAAGGTTTTGTCCTCCAGAAGCTTGCAATCCACTGGGAAGAAAAATGCAGAATTAACCCCAAACCTCCCATCCAACTACAACAGGTGCAAAAAAAAGAAAAAGGGGGGAAATGTCTTATAAATAGCATGCTAAAGAAACAAAGAGGAAGAAGCAAGATGTCATTATCCTCTCTACTTACGAAAAAAACTATCATTACTTTGAAATGCTTTTATACGTTGCAAATAATACTGTTTAAATATATATATGGTCATACGTCTGTAATTAGAGAAGGGGGCTTAGCAAGCATCCTCTGCCACCGACCTGTTGCATCTAAAATACTTATAAGAAGGAAAACTGATTCTTATTTGTAAGTTACATTCTCACAGAAAATAATGATAAATGAAGTTAAAAGAAACAAAGATCATAGCATTGAAGTCTATTGAAGCCAATAACCCCCCACTACCCCCACCTCAAAAAGCATACTATAGCATAACAGTACAGGACTAGAACCTAAGTCTCCTTCAGTTTTACCCTCCCCTTAGCCCACCTTGAATCAAAACTACACAACTTCTTAGATCCATTGAAAGGCATCACAATAGAGATAATTATGGGCCTTCAAGCAAATCTCAGAATTTGAGATTTAACATTCCAATAGTTCTGGAATGCTTTCGGCTCTATTCTTGCACACCAAAGTAGTTGGCAAAGATTTAGTTTATCTTGGAGCAACCCAAGCCTGTAGGTTCCTAACATCTGCTACATTTACAGGGTCAGAGCAGATCCAGGAAAAGCCAGTTCCATTCCATTCAATGAGTATTTGAGCCCAGGCAGTCCTTAGGATTTGAACCCGCATTACGCCCTATCTCACAATTACCTGGTTGCTTAGGGAAGCAAAGAGGTACCGTAATACAAAAATATTCACAAAGGGGCAGACTGATGATCTCTTGTAATACTAGTCACCACTTACCCTTCACTTGGCCCTAGGTGCTGTCTCTACCCATCACATCAATACCAACTCTGATAGTGTAGATGTTGTAGGCATTTACTCAAACAATGCAAACACAGTGCACTAGGTTGCCAGGCAAAATGGCAAACATTGCAAAAGTTGTAGTATTTCATAAGATGGATGAAAGTGATGTTGGAAAACTTCTTGGATCACACACACAAAAATGAATTGGCAGAGGCGAACCTATTAAAAATTAATGAAGAGAGGGGCAGTCCGGGCGGCTCAGCGGTTTAGGGCCGCCTTCAGCCTGGGGTGTGATCCTGGAGATCTGGGATCGAGTCCCACATCAGGCTCCCTGCCTGGAGCCTGCTATCCCCTCTGCCTGTGTCTCTGCCTCTGTGTGTGTGTGTGTGTGTGTGTGTGTGTGTGATGAATAAATAAATAAAATCTTAAAAAAAATTAATGAAGAGGAAATCAACAAGGATACTGGTCTGATAGGCATGGCAAAAAAGAATGATTTGATAAGAGGCACTAAGAGAGTGCTTTAGGATAATTGACAAAACCTTCACTTAAGGCAAAATAACCTCAATTGTAGTAACATTGCAAAACGTTATACAACATTAAGTGAAGACTTCCCTACTGCTGTCGTATAATTTTATTAGGAAAATTAGGCTGAAAAAGAAGGATCAGCATTTGATTCATCTCTGTTTTCTTAAAATGCTAAATATAATTTTTTCCGGGGAACGGTTATGATTTTCTCTTTGTTTAACTGGCCGTGTCAAACTTAAAGAAAATGGGACGCAGTAATGAAGTTGTGTAGGTGGACATTATTTTCAGGAGACTAGTTTGACAGTATCCATCAAGGTTTGTTTTTTTTAATTGAAGTTTAATTGACACACAACAGTTACCTTAGTTTTAGGTGTAGGACATAGCAATTCAATAAGTCGATATATTATGCTCTGCTCGCAAGTGCTGGCTACCATCAATGACCCTACAAGGCTAGTGCAATACCATTGACTATTTCCCCCATGCTGTGCCTTTTATCCCTGTGACTTACTCATTCCACAACTGGAAGCCTCTATCTCCTACTCCCCTTCATCCACTTTGCCCATCCCTCCATTCCCACCCCTTTGCCAATTCTCTTTGTTCTCTGATTTATAGGTCTGATTCTGCCCTTTTTTTAGTCACTTGTTTTTTGTTTTGTTTTGTTTTTTGAGATTCCACAAGTGAAATCATATGCCATTTTCTTTCTCTGACTTATTTCTAAAGTGCTAAATACAATTTAAGTTTATTTAAATATAGTAAGAATAAACAAATTATCAGCAGATCTAGTTTCCCTTTGAAGACATGGAACCAATCACAGTTCTCTTAATCATTCAAAAAATATTTTAAGTAGGTTTATTTTCAGGAGCTTTGAATATATAAATATTTAAATGTACATAGATACCTATTTGCCAATTTTCCTTGGATAACAAAGACCCATTCACTGTTGCAGGCATGGCCCTTCCCCTGAAGAAGCTTCTAAAATTCTGCCAGGCTGTCTCACTAATCAAGTCACAGGTGAGCACTCTAACAGCAACCAGTGCAGAGGGATTCATTGGAATGTTGCACACACATACCCACGGTCAATTAACTTAGTGCTGATGGGAGGGTTTTGCTCCTTATTTTAACTGAGGCTTTTCCTTTGATTAAAACGAAGGACCTGCACACTAAATTCATTTTCCCAGGACTAATGAAAGAACATCCATCAAAGAAAAAAGTCTCTAAGTGTTGAATTCCAGTTTATGAACCTCAGGTGGCTAAGGATGCTTTATTGGTGAGTTCAGGTGCAATGCTATGAAGCTCATGGAAGCACAAGAGGATCCTGCCCCAAATCAGCCTGTGGGTGGAGAAAACAGCCTCCTCCACCCCAAATGCCCTGGCCCTCTGGTCATGGAAATTTTTCTGGAACTCTATTAGAAAAGCACTGCTCTCTCTACCATAAGCCACAAAGCCCTCCATGGGAATCAATTTTGTATCAGCCCTTTCCTTCTGAAGAGGTATCCTTGTACAATATAAAGAGCCCAGATGTTTGGGAGTCAGATAGGCTGAGCTTCAAATTCCACCTTTGTATTTACAAGCTGTTTTATTTGGACACGTTTCCTACCCTTTCAAAGCCCTAGTTTCAATGTCTGTGATAGAACAGTATCTATCTCAGGGACACCTGGGTGGCTCAGCAGTTGAGCATCTGCCTTCGGCCCAGGGCGTGATCCTGCGGTTCTGGGATCGAGTCCCACATCAGGCTCCCTGCATGGAGCCTGCTTCTCCCTCTGCCTCTGTCTCTGCCTCTCTGTGTCTCTCATGAATAAATAAATAAAATCTTTAAAAATAATAATAAAAAAATATCTAACCTACAAAACGACCAGAAGACTACATACAGATGAAGCAATGACTGGATGCCCAACAATGTGCAAGCTTCACAGCAGGCACATTTTTAAAAAGAAGTTCGTTCCCACCACTTCCCCCATGACAACAGAGATCATGGGGAAGCACAAGCCCTCTGGCACCTGGTGGGAAAGGAGGAAGTGAAAGGCGATTAAGAGAGCAAAGAGGAGATAGAGAGGGTGAGGCCAGCTAACTTCACTGGCACCACCTCTCCAGATCCCCCCTCCCCCCACTGTCCTGCTTCACCCACAACTGCTTTTCTTCTCACATTGATGAGGGCTGAAATATCTATGTGTCAGACAGAAAGGACAGACTCAGTGCATCTGACTCAGAAACTGGGCCAAGCTGCCCTGAGCCGATAATAAATACAATCACCCTGATCTAATTCAGAGGCCTCAGAGTCCAGCCACTCCCCGCCCAGAGGTTCTCCTGCCACTGGCAGGAAACCCACTCTGGCCTGCAGGTGACCGTTGCTAATGGTTTTCTAATCTCAGTGTCAAACCTTTCATGAATGAGGTTTGGGGTGTGTGTGTGTGCATGTGTGCATGTGTGTGTGTGTGTGTGTGTGTGTGTGTGATGTTTTAAGATGGTATATAAAAGGAAGTAGTCTTTTCCAGAACTTGAAAAAACAGACATTCAACAAAAAACTGGCCAATGTTTATGTTAGTCTTTATCCTCAAGGTCTGAGCACTTTCATCTACAATCAGTCAACAAATATTTATTAAACCCTGAAATATTTGCTGTGCCAGGCACTGTAACAGAGAAGAGGTGGAGGGTGAGAGTGCAAACTCTACTCTCAAGAAAACTGCAACCAGCATAGGCGCACAGGCCCTAATCCTGTGTGAAATGACTGGCCCATGGGACAAAACAAAAACATCTACCATCTAGGAATGGTGTGCAAGAATGCCCCCTGCCTCAGAGAGTTGTCATGAGGCTCAGATACAACGACACACTGAAGGCTCCTAGCAGGAACATGTGCGTTTAACGAGTTCATTTTCCCTCCCCCCAGGAAAAAATCTAGGGCAGAGCAATGTCAAAGCCAAGACAGCGGGCAGTTACAAGGAGGAGGTTATCAACAGCTAATGCTACTGAGAGATTTTGACAAAAAGGAAGTTACAATTGACCTTTCAGAGAACTGTTTCTCAAGTGTGATGAAGATTGTCAGTGAAGGGCAAAGAGCTGGGAAAGGAAGGCATATCTAGGAAGTGTAGCCAACAGGCATCAACTATAACTTTGACAGGTTTGGAAGGAAAAGGAAGACAAAAAACCATAGGACCTAGTGAGGGTCATTCAGTTTCTTTTCTACATTGTGGAGCTCAGTTTAAAAGGTTTTTCTACAGGGCACCTGGGTGGCTCAGTCAGTTAAGCATCTGCCTTTGGCTCAGGTCATGATTCCAGGGTCCTGGGATGAAATTCAGCGTCATGCTCTCAGCTCAGCAGGGAGTCTGCTTCTCACCCTGCCCTTTCTCCTTGCTCATGCTCTCTCTCTCTCTCTCTCATTCTCTCGAAAAAAATAAATAAAATCTTTTTTTTAAAAGGTTTTTCTGCAAAGGGAGAAAGAATTAAACTATTCTAGAACTTTCCACAGCTCCTATCTGAAGCCAACAAAGCAACCACATGGCATCATGCCTCCAAGGAAGTCAAAATAGATGAAATCAATTCCTTTTTTTCTTTTTAATAAAAAAAGTTCTAAAAAATAAAATAGCTTCCCCAGGGTTTTTAAAATATATATTTATTTATCAAACAAAATTCAATATTAGCAAGGCAGACAAAGATAGAGGTTAATTAGTTTTAACTCCAGGAAAGTTAAGGGACTTTCACCTAGAATCTTACTAATCTTTATTAAAATTATTAAGATTTGGTTTATATTTTAAGTCAATAAACAGTGACTTATTATTATTGTTTTTTTAATAGCCCTTCTATCACTGAGTAAATGTTAAAGGAACTATAAAGCTATTCATGGAAAGCCTTTTGCCCTCTGGAGACTTCAACTCCATAGAGACAACAGAAAATGTATACGTAACTTTTGTATAAAGGACACTGTGAACGATTTAATAAAACACTAAAGATATTAGGAGGAGAAAAGAGAAAGCAGTTAATTCTGGGCTGGGGAGATCAGTGTTTTCCTGAAAGAAAGATGGATTTAAGCTGGGTTTTGAAGATAGCATAGGAGTTTCTAAGGCAACTATGGCAGAACCAAAAAAGGGGTGAGGGGAGGGGCATTTCCACCAGAGTCTAGGCAGCAGGAAGGAACCAACAAAACCACTGGTAATGAGGACAATCAGGAACAAGACACTGTTAGCATGAAGGGATAGTTGAAATCCACTACACCCATACGGACCTGCCTACATGCAAGCCCTCTGTGTGGATTATCTGCACCCCTAGGCCTCTCTGTCTCATTCGTTATTGCATTATTACTCATGCCACTGTTTCCTAACTTCACATTTCAGCTCTAGGGTCTATTTTTTTTCCCATTGTACTCATACAGCAAAAAGAGGAAATAACTCATCCAGCAGTGGGGATTTCTTAGTAGGGTTTTGAAGAGAGATGCTGGGGGTGGCTGACTCTGCCAAAATGTTTCCTTTTTCTCTTGCTGTTTGTCAGATATTGCTGTTGAGCAACCGTGGTGAGTGTCATCAACATGCAATCTCATCTGATTTATCTTCCTTTACTCACTCAAACTCAGCCTTTGCCCCCTTTTTTTCGGGCTCATTTAGAGTTTCACAACCTCTTACCTTTAATTGCTGAGTAAGTGTAATGCATTGTGTATCTGGCATCAAATATTATAAGCTCCAAGGAACAGGACTCATGGATAGCTGTGGCTATCCATTAGGCCTTCATCTTTTGCTTGGCCTTTATTTCATTTTAAAATTACAATTCTATTTTTCTCATAGATTCCAATTCAAAATAATAAATTTTTGTGGCTGTTTTTCCCTCCAAATCCCTCCCTTTTGAAATGTGGATGACTGAAATAGACATTCTTGTGAGCTCCAGAGAGCCCCTAGCTTCGGTCCCTCCCGAGACCCATAAAAAAAATTCCACACCAATAAACCATTGATACAAATACATAGGCAATGGAATATTTGGGTCTAGTGGGATCCTAAAACTGGCTTTCAATCACACAGATAGAAGAAATTAACCTCATTTGTAAGTCAAAAGCTTTCACAGTGTCCTAGAGGCAGTGCCCACCATAATTACTTCCTCCACCCCACTAGCAAGATATGGGGCCTTTATCCTTTAACTCCAGAAGAATCTGACTTTCTATGGATCAGCTAAGAACACACTCCCTTCTCTTCCAATTTCTCCTCTATGCACCCATCTTGATAGGAAGAAGAATGGTTTGGGCTTTCATAGAGGTTTCTAGAGCAGAATTCCAGATCTGATTGTTAAATGAATAAAAGAAGTTTGAGCCTAGTGAAAAATATGGCTGTGCTAAAAATGGCTAAAAAAAGCAGGAAAGAAAAAACAAGACAACATGCTAATACTTTCAACAGTCTAGAGCTTTTATAGATCCTGCCACTCCATGCCAGTGTCTGGACTCACAGACTCAGGGGCGACAAGCACTTTTAAAGCATTCAAAGCAGGAAGGATTGTAAACGCATTACAACGTTTCCAGGACCTCCTTTCACATCCCTGGATGCAAGTGGGCCAGTCTACCTATTATCTTTTTATATAAATATCTTCTCTTGCCCACAAATCCTGAAAGGGTCAAGTTCTGGGAAGTCACTTGTCTCTGTCAACATACAAAGGAAACACCTGCCGTGAGATGTTTCCTGCCTGAGGCCATCTTTGCATCCAAGTTGCTGCTTTATCCACAAAGCCTTCAAGAGCACCTGGAGCTTAGTAGGAGCTCAGCAAATATTTGTCAAATACTGAATAAACTGACAAATAAAAAGGTCTCATTGTTGTTGAAGTGTTCTCTTAAGTGCCTACCAGGCCACAAGTGGGGACAAGTGGCTGCAACAACCAATCTCTATTCTCTCTGAATCCTTTTGCCATTTGCTTTTGTTTAGGCTTCCAAGTGTTCCTGACCCTTTGGATTCTAGCCTGGATTTGGCCCACAGGCACTAAGCAGATGAGCTACTTTTATGGATGCCTTAGAATTAGACTGTTTATTAAAATGGCTTCCATACTTCACCACTTGGTTTATCTTGGTTCCCAGAGACCTCGGTCCTAAATTCCAGAGCTACGTGGATAGAAATCCACATATAGCATGTTGATATAAAGAGTGATTATGCAGAGATTTAGGAAATGTGACAGCCAGGCTCTAAGATGTCTTCCAATGGTCTCTGCCTCCTGGGCTCCAGGTACTCATGTGATCCTCTCTTCTTGAGGATGGGCTGGACTTACAGCTGGCTTCTAACAAATATGTAGAAGTTATAATGTATCAGTTCCAAGATTTGGTTATAAAAGAGTGCTGATTCCATTTTGTTCTCTTTCTCTCTCTCTCTCATCACCTGCTCTGGGGAAAGCCAGCTGTCCTGTGGAACAGCCCCATGAAGAAGCTCATGGCAAGGAACGGAGGCCTCCCAACCAACAGCCAGTGAGGAGCTGAGATCTGCCAATGACCACCTGTGTGAGTTTGGAGGTGGATTTTTTGACCCCAGGAAAGCCTTCAGATGACCTTGGTCCTGGACAACAGCTTGACTGCAACTTTATGAGAGACCAAGTGCCAGAATTACCCAGCTAAGACAGCCCAGGTCTCTGATCCACAGAAATGTCAGAAAATAAATGTTTGTTGTTTAAGCCAGAATGATGGGGGGGGGGGGGGGGCGGGGGGGGCAGTGGTGACATAGTTATAGACAACGAATGAGTACATTAAACTGGAAGTCAGTGATCACTTCCTTAAAGCACCAGATAGTAAGTATCTAGGGATTTGCAGGCTATAGTGTCTGTTGCATTCCTCGGTTCTGCCATTGTAGCCCAAATCAGTCAGAGACCATTTGTAAATGAATGCATATGGCTGTATGCTTATAAACTTAATTTATAAAAACAGTCAGCCAGTTTGTGGTCTATCATGTGCCAGTCTATGCATGAAATCAAAGTATTTTCAGCCTTTAGAGTTTATGTTTCATTGTCCTGAAGCTACCCTATCAAGAAACAAACATGGTCAATTCAGATCATAGAGTTTCTTCTATAATGTGAAGGGGATACCCTTCCCTATTACTACTTTTAAAATTACTATAAAAAAATGAGGTTGAGGGATCCCTGGGTGGCACAGCGGTTTGGCGCCTGCCTTTGGCCCAGGGTGCGATCCTGGAGACCCGGGATCGAATCCCACATCAGGCTCCCGGTGCATGGAGCCTGCTTCTCCCTCTGCCTGTTTCTCTGCCTCTCTCTCTCTCTCTGAGTGTGACTATCGTAAATAAATAAATTAAAAAAAAAAATGAGGTTGGGATACTCTGCGTAAATTGAGTAAGATGCAGGGAAAATCCCTTCCAGAGTAGGAAAACAAAAATCCAGACATTTTATTTAAGTCCCAAAAGAGTTTAGAAGGAGCCTAAAGAGAGGTGGTCTGACCAGAGAAGATGCCAAGCTTCTACAAATCCTAAACAAATACTAGGGACAGAAATTGGGGAAAATGCTTCAGATACATCTGGATAAGTACAAGAACCCTAAGAACTTTAGAACTGGTCGCCCAACTGCCCGGATATAGTGGAAGGCTCAAAGGTGCAAGAAGAAATCCAAGCCATTGAGAACAAAGTGGCATAATACTGATAGCATTGGTTAAAGGAGACTGAACTAAGGTTTACAGCCTCCTACGGACTTGGCAGAGAATACAGACTACTCAGAAGTGCTCACGTGGCCCTCCAGTAGTTGCAGAAGTGCTAAGACCACTTGGTCAGCAGAGTCCAGGGCTGGTTAAGGATGGGACCTCAGTGACCAGGGGCAATAGTAGGTCTAATATAGGCAGTAAGGGAAGAGACTATTATTTTTTATTTCTTTTTTATTTCTTTTTTTTAATTTCTTTTTCCTCTCTGGAAAAGATTCACTCGCATCTTACCTTTCTTTTCCCCAAAGTACCATTCTCCCAGTGCATGCCCATAGTTCAGAAAGACTGACTATAACACCAGCACATGTAGCAGAGGCCAACAAGCAAAGATTAGTGGAACTCGATCCATAATCAGAGGATTATAGATAAGCCACCTTGCTCTCATTCCCAAGAAGATATATAAGCCCCTTCCAACCCATTGGCCTATGGGCCACTTTGAGTACCAATAAAAAAAGAAAGGGAAAATGACTCTGGGTGTGCAAACATTTACCCAAAAGAGACCGAGTGACCTCAACACATAACACTTTAAATCAAAAGGGATTGAAATACTTCTACTTGATGAGTTCACATTGTTTTTCTAAATAGGCAGAGAGATGGGGGTCTCATGAGAAAGTCTATCTCAATTATTATATTAGTTTTCTGTTGCTGCCATAACAAATTGCCACAATCAAGGCAGCTTAAAACAACACAAATTTGTTACCTTACAGTTCTGAGTCAGAAATCCAACATGGGTCTCACTGAGCTAAAATCAAGGTCTCAGAGGCTATTTCCTTTCTGGAAGTTCTATCCTTTCACTTTCCAGCTTTTAGAAATGGCTTGCATTCCTTGGCTTCTGGATCCCTCCTCCCATCTTCAAAGACAATAATGTAGCATATCCCTGACCATATATTCATCATCACATCTCTTTCCGTCACCCAGCTTGGAAGAGTTCTCCATTTTTAAGGATTCATATGATTAAAATGGACCCACCTATGTAAGGTAACAAATGGACAAGTTCCCTCTGGACATGTTCAGAGAGGAGGGCAATATTCTATCTACCACAGCTATGGAAAACAAAAGAGTGACATTCCATTTCAATTTGTGCTATCAGTAAGTTTGGGACCCTGATGATGATAGCCCAACATTTAAGTATAATTTATGTCCTGCACATATTGTAATGTAGGAACTTTCCAAATACAACACATTCTGCATGAGGAGCTAACGGAGCTAATCCCTTACTCTTCTCTACTAACCTTGAATTAAAAATCTAGTGAAAAAATATATGAACTATGTCTATTGGAAGCAGTATCCTCACTCAAAAATAAAAACAAAAACAAGAAAACCAAGGTCTCTCACAAATGTTCACCTAACCAAAAACACATTTCCCTGTAGAATTCCAAACAAAAAGGAATGATGCCTATGTAACCATTAAGAGATAGACAAAAAAAAAAAAGAGAGAGAGAGAGAGATAGACAAGACTTTTCAGGGAAAGAGTCTTAAAAAACCCCTAAAGCCCTAGTTTGCTTCAATTAAAACCTAATAAGCCAGTATGACTTATCATTAAATTAGGCAACCTAATTAATTACTGAATGGCATCAAACATGTAAATCATATGATTCCTACCAGAATAATACATAGTGTTAAAAATAGCAATTATTATAAGTTATTGCACTCTGAATGAACTAATGCCATTATTATAAACATTAATACATGTATGTTGCTTGAGAATTTTGTGTTAGTATGAGTTAGAGTGCTTATTTTTTGTTTTGGGGGTTCTTTTTAGTTTGTAGATGAAGACTACTATCTAAATTGAAGGTATATTATGAGAATTATTGTTATTTTTTCTAGCATCTCTTATTACTAGAATTTTTTAAAAGATATTCAATAATCAATTATTGATTCAAATAAAACACATCCATGCTGTCTATGACAGCCTTATCTCAGATAAGTTTTTAAACATAGGGTTTTCCATAAGTTAGACCGGTTCCACAGTGATGTTCCAAATATAGAGAAGGAAACAATGTCTTTGGCAGTGAGCGTATCTAGAAATTCCTTTGGAGAAATTAAATGTTTTGGGTTTATATTGGTTGTGATCATCATCATTGGTGTCATATACATTGACAGACTTATGCTTTTCTGAGGTCTGACAGGGGTTAAAAATAAGCACATTTTAAATTTATAAAATATTCAGCCTAATGCAGTTGCATGAAAGCCAGTTTTCATTGTTGTTTTGTTGTTTTGTTCTTTAGAAGTAGGAGGAATTCCCTTCAGTCTTTTCCCAAAGCTTTCTTTTCTGGCAAGCTTTTATCCATTCTATAGAAACTTTCCTCAGGAGAGAAAGGATCAACACATCCTTTTTAATTATTACCTACATTTCTGCAATTTTTCATCTTCTTTGTCCAGTCACCTGAAGACACACAGAGATTGATGCGATCAGATCACTGGACAAAAACTAGCCACTTAACAATGAATGAGGCAACATCATGTGGACATTTACTGTATATAAGATACCTTCAAGGAGCTAAACCAAGCATGGACACAAGAAAAGAGGAAGGTTACAAAGGAACAGAGGAAATGTAGAATTAAATGTTGAGGGAATGTCAAGGAAGGAGAAATGGTTCAATTGGGTAGATAAAAGAAAGCTCAATGAAAGGCTGTGGCATCTGAATGAGCCATTTACAGACAGGAGGCTGTAATGATTGAAGGGAAAGATTTATCAGTCATCAGGAACAGCAATATAAATTCTTCATTTTGCATAGAATCAGAAGCAACACACATATCCTTGTCTTTAGCAAAATGTAGCAGATACGGATCTTAAGGACCACATGGGGTAATAGAAAGAGCACATGGTTTGGGTATAAAAAGACGTGGGGAATGAGGAGTGTGGTCCAGTTACCATGTGATCCCTTACAGTCTTATTACCTTGGAGAAATTACTTCGGCTTGGTAAGCCTCAGTTTAACATTCTATAAACATGGAGAGAAATAAAAAACAAGTTGGTAACATTTTTTGTATTTGTAAGCAAGAAATGTAGCTCCTGGTATAACATTTATGTTTGGAAATAAATGTCAATTATTTTATTATTATAGAGTTTCTCCCTAGCAAAGATACCACAGACCTAAGTACTTCCTTATATGTAGATAAATTTCCTCTTTTAAGATTACTCTGCATCTAACTTCTAAATTCTCTTTCTAAAATTAACTCTGGGATCTGGAGACTAGAATAATAGGAACTCTCACATGACATTTTTCCAGGAGCAAGCTACTGAAAAACTGCTAAATATAGAATATGCAAAGAAGAGGGATATGGAAAATTATGGATATATAGGAAAATTGTGGCTATAAAATTTCAAAATCACATTGCAAAATGCCAAATGCTGGAATTTTTTTATAAAGCTTAATTGTGTTTATTTCAAGGAGACATATTTTGGAAAGCTGAGTTTGAGAAGTTCCTCACATTTTGGCCTACCAATTCCAGTTATGCTGGAAATTCACTATCAGTCCTCACACTAGAGATGTATCATTATCTAAACAATCATTTCCATTTCACAGAAATCCCAGGACTGTTTTTCTAACAATTGAGCCATAACAGTGCTGTTCCCATGGTTACCAAGAGTTCTAATTTCGGTTCCTCAATATGCATTTTATCATGTGAGATTGTACAACACTTCAGAATAGGCCACTGTTAGTTCCACATGCTCTTTCTATTATTTTTCCCCAAGTTTCTCACACCCAATCCCCACTTAAGCTTCCTGTTTTGCTCATTTTTTGACTAAAGTTTGTATAACCAACCTATATAGTGATCATGTTTCTGGCCAATAAATTCAAAGCAATAGAATAGTTCAGGGACAGAAATTGGACAAAGATTACAAGAATCAGCTCCTCATCAGTTCCTATAGCCCTAGATTTAGCCATAATCATGGTGGAAAGGGAAAGAACCACATGAATCTCAGACAATGGGATCCTCAGTGATTCAGTGACCCCATTTTATCTCAGTTTTAATTTCTTGACAAGAAAAGGGTTTGAAGCTCACAGCTTTGAGAAATAGTTACTATAGAGATTAGGGTCTTACACCAGAGTCCAGAGAATGGACTTCAAAGGTGTTTAAGTACCTGAAATTATGTGTAGAGGGGGAGGTGTGTGTATGCATGTCACACCATGTAACTGAGGGAATTTAGCTGGGGGCGAGGATGGGAAGGTCCATAGTCTTCATCAGATTTTCAGACATGTGTACAGCAAAGACAGTTTAAAAGAACACTTCTCTTGAACAAGATCTGTATTTTCTTCTTGGATCCAGTCAATGTATGGTAAGGAATATGTTTTTAGGGAAAAATTCAAGAAGACAAAAAAGTAAAGAGATGTTCATTTTGATATTATGAATGATAAGAAAAAATTAGAACCTAACGTTAGAGACTAGTTGAATAAATAATGTGACATCAACATAATGAAACATTATAAGGCTACACCTAAGAAAATTCTATAGGAAAATATAAAACACTCATGATGAAATACTAAATGAAGCCACAAATACATGTATAAGTAAAATGGCTATAAAATATGTAAGCATTTGAATAATCATTTTCAAAATAGTTGTACTAAGGTACTGGGATTTGTATGATTTTTTAATTTTAAAATCCTCCCAAATTTTGATAAGCCATTAGGCCCATGTTGAATTAAAAATAAAACAGAGATAAGGGTGCTTGGGTGGCTCAGTTGGTTAAGTGCCTGCTTTGGGCTCAGGTCATGATCCTTAAGTCCTGAGATGGAGCCCTGCATCTCACTCCCTGCTCAGCAGAAAACCTGTTTCTCCCTCTCCCTCTACCCATACCCTCCAACTCATGTTCTCTCTCTCAAATAAATAAATAATCTTTAAAAAATAAAAATAAAATAAAACAGAGACTTCTGTTTAATCATGACAATTTGAAGATACACTCTTAACCTTTCTTCACTCCTTTGTCACACTTCACTAAAATGACACTGGAGATATATACAAAGAAAATGAGGACAGAAAAAAATGGCAGGATCAGAATTTTGGAATCTATGAAGTCAACAAATGAGGATGACTAACATTTAAAAAGGGGAAAAATAAACACACACTAGCAATGGAATAAAATCAGGAATAAGCTTGAACCCTGGAACATTTCAAAATCAATGACATCTTTTATATCTAAAAGAGAGATAAAGATAGTGGTTGAAACAGATACATATTTGAAAGTAACTTCTGGATCAGAGCCAAAAATAATTAGACCCATTCCCTGACCTTTCCTAACCTGCTCAGCCAGAGAACTTTCCCTACCCCACACAACAACAACAACAACAAAAAAACCCCTATCTTTTAGAGGAATTGAAGCAGAGCAATCTTATATTATGAACAGTTGAAGTCAGAGGTAATATACTGAAAATAAAGCATTTAAGTGACATATTAAAAAGTAGGGTCCTTTGCCCTATCTTCACTCAAACTCCAGAATGCACCAAGAACCAAGTTAGATCCCTAGATGAGAAATCTTAAAATGACCAGCCTGTGAGAAGAGATCTACAAATATTGATGGTTGTGGTTCCCTCAATGAAACAGCCCAATTGAATTGTGCTGGAATAAAGGCAATCAGAGCTTCCAGACAGCTTTTTGGTGCATCAAACTTCAGTATGAATGGACACCCAGAGGACACAAGACATTTGAGGAAAACTTTGAGTATAAGGGACAGCAACCAAAACAAACAATAAAAAAGACTGGGAAGGATGAGACAGGGTAGAGACAGAAAAATTCTTCTCCAAACAAATATCCTCAGAGAGATAAGAAAAGACATTACAGCCATGGAATAAAGAGGAAGATGCTATTTTTAACAGAACATTAAGAATATAAGCAAGAGCTCTTGAAATTGCAAATCTAGTATTTGAAGTTTAAAACAGGAGTAGGATTGGAGGGTAATGTGGTGAGCCATCTAGAATGCAAAACAAAGGACAAAGACTTAGAAGATAAGAGAACAGGCATAGATCAGAATGTCCAACATTTAAACAAGAGAAGCTCTAGATAAAAAGAAGAGAGAAAAGAAAGGACAAGATTTTGTTAAAGAAATAATCCAAGAAAAGTTTCCATGAACTGAGTTTGAAAGTGCCCATCAGATTCTCAATATAAGGGCATCTGAGTGGCTCAGTGGTTGAGTGTCTGCCTTTGGCTCAGGGAATGATCCTGGGGTCCTGGGATTAAGTTCTGCATCAGGTTCCCCACAGGGAGCCTGCTTCTCCCTCTGCATATGTCTCTGCCTCTCTCTGTGTCTCTCATGAATAAATAAATAAAATCTTAAAAAAAGAAAAAGATTCTCAATACAATAAATAAAGAAAAATCCACATTAAGGTGTAAAATCATGAATTTTCAAAATACCAAAAGTGAAAGGATCTCAGATCTTCCCACAAAGGAAAGCAGATCAGAAGCCAAGAATTAAAATGACATCAGCCCCCCAAAGGCAATCCTGGGGCCAAAGTAATGCTTTCAAAATTCTAAGAGAAATGACATATAATATTGAAGTCTATACCCAGATAAATTACTTATCAAGAGTGGGAATAGGCTTGAAAGATATAAAAAATGTACTTCCCATGCTCCTTTTCTCTGGAACTAGCGGAGAGGATAAAACAAGAAAGAGGAAGGAGGAGATGGGAACCAGGAAACAGTGTCCAACACAGGAGAGAGTTGAAGGGAATTTCCATGACCATGATGGTGAAGGGGGATCCCAAAGACGCAGCAGTGCAGCTAGACCGGCAACATCAAATCTACCCATCCAGGAGGGATAACTTCAATGCTTTTAAAAGAATTTAAGAAATTTTTTGATATGTTTAAGTGTATTGAGAGAGGATTTATAATCCTGGCAAAAAAAGTGTTGCGTTGAATTGAGATAGGTGCTTGGGAAATTAAACAAAAGGAAAAAAATTAGATAGCCATGACCCCAAGAAAAAGAAAATTTACATGTAAAAAAGAAACAAAATGAGAAAGCACTGAATAGTTCATCTGTGAATGAAGTCTATTTGGCTATAGAAATGTAAACATTGAATATTCATTTAATTTAAAAGAATGATAAGATTGTGTCTGGAAAATGGAGGAGGAAAAATGTTTCAGTAGTAAGGGAAAGGAAGTACATATTACAAAATTAAATCCTTGGCTTCAGAGAAAAAAAAATAATAGCATCATTTTATAAAAAATAGTTACTGTAAGCATGTTATTAGAAATGTGGAAGCAAATACTAGAAGTAGTAAGTAGAAGCTCTTAAAATAGAAATGAAAATTGAGACTATAGAGAGTTGAGGAGGTTTCTGATGTTTTCAAAAGTAAGTCTTCCTGACTTTTTAAATCTATTTACGTGTATAACATGTCCAAAATGAAGAAAATAAAGTCAAGAGAAAAAAACAATGATAAAATGGGTAAACTAGAATGTGAAAGGAAAAACGAGTGCTTTCCTAGATTCAATTTTATAGAGGTTGACTGTTCCAGATGACATTCAAATTACAGCTTCCATTAATACAATAAAATAAAATCAGAAAAAAAAAGGACGAAAATTATTAAGAAAACAAGAAGGCTCATAAAAGGGATTTTCCAGGGCTAAGGACATGAATATCTCAATAAAAACTTCTGTTAAGTGCCCCCAGACAATGAAGGAAAAATACTCCAACTTAGATGCATCATTTAAAGATTTTTTAGAACACAAAGTATAAAGGAAAATCCTTAAAGTATTTATGTAGAGAAAAACACAAATAAGACTAAGACTATCAGATATCACATGAGCAACCCTGACTTTGTTTATTCTGCTCTCTTTAGATTGCTTTGTTTTTTTCCTCCTAATGTTAATATAATGATTATGTTTTATCTTTCTTTTTAATTAATGAAAACATTGAGAGGTTATACATGTAAATATGTTTAAAAGTCAATCATTAATAAAACACTTTAAAAAACAGCAGTCACAATGAAAAAACTGGCTTCAATGTTAGGGAAAATAATTTTAAAACTACAGTTCTGTATCTAGCCAAATTAGCAGTCAAATATAATGTAGAATAAAAGCCTTTCAGACATACAAAGACTCAGAATGTTTACTCCCTACACATCCTCTCTTAGGAAGTTACTTAAGGGAGTTTTCCAGGAAAACAAGGGAGGAAACTAAGGAAAGCTTCAAGTCAAGAAATGGGGCTTGAAGCCAAGAACCATGCCAAAAAAACAAAAACAAAAACAAAAAAAAACAAAACCAAGAATTATCACTACCTGGATGAAAACTGCAAAAACCTCAAAAGATCCATCACAACAGAGATACCTAGACAAAATAAGGACTTAAAGTTGGCACTTGCCTTAGAAAGTTGAAAGACTAAGGGTTTAATAAAGGGAGACAATGTAAATTAGAAACTAAGAAAAGCAAGGAAAAAAATCTATATAAGAATGAAAATTAGCACTTGATATGCTATGAATGTTTTCTGAAAACTATAAAAATGCAAATAGCATTTATTTATTTATAAACTGTAAATATAGCTTATACACTCGTAGTCACAAATCAGTAGCCCAATGGGCTACATCCAACAGAAGTGTTTTATTTGACTTAGTGTGTGTGTATGTTGTGTGTGTTTTCATTGAATGAGGTTCCAGTATTTTTAAATCAGAAGATTTCACATAAAAATATGGATTATCGGGGATCCCTGGGTGGCTCAGCAGTTTGGCGCCTGCCCCTTTGGCCCAGGGCATGATCCTGGAGTCCCAGGATCGAGTCCCACATCGGGCTCCCTGCATGGAGCCTGCTTCTCCCTCTGCCTGTGTCTCTGCCTCTCTCTCTGTGTGTCTCTCATGAATAAATAAATAAAATCTTAAAAAAAAAATATGGATTATCTTAAAACACTAGGATATTCTGCATCACTGGGTCCACATTCATCCAGGCAACATTCAGCATGCACTCACCAGTGAGGCAAAGTTTACCAATCTCTTTCACTCATGCCTGCCTGCTCTCCACAGCATATGAAGTTTCGGCACCTCCCATCTACACTGTACTAATGGTTCAATTATGGTCACAAAATAATAAAGAAATATTATCAATATTTCTTGACAATATGAAAACTACCCATGCCTGAAGCTAGGGGATGAGTGTGAGAGGAAACTAAGGCAAGAATAGAAAGGCTAACAACCTCATCTTTCAAATTCAAAACTCAGGAATTAATAGAATAAACTCCAAATATTGAGATACATTATTCAAAGTTATAAAATCACAACTAGAGGAATTAAAAAATAACATAACTATATTAGGATGGGAAAAGGAAAGTGAGAGATTGATTTACCTGCCATAGCAGATTGTGCATAGATGGTCTCAAATTGATAAATGAAAGGCTAGTCATATAAACATTTTAAAGATTTTTTTAAAGTTTTTTTTAAATTTTTATTTATTTATGATAGTCACACAGAGAGAGAGAGAGAGGGAGAGGCAGAGACACAGGCAGAGGGAGAAGCAGGCTCCATGCACCGGGAGCCCGACGTGGGATTCGATCCTGAGTCTCCCGGTGATTCGATCCCGGGTCTCCAGGATCACGCCCTGGGCCAAAGGCAGGCGCTAAACCGCTGCGCCACCCAGGGATCCCCATATAAACATTTTAAACACTGATATGCTTCTAATCCTTAAAAAAAAACCTAAAAGACTAGTTTCAGAGTTCGCAAAATTCCCTCTAGGACACATACTATGTATGTATGTATGGTGGGGTATGCAGGAGATTATTGTTTTTATTTTTTTATTTATGTTTTTAAAGATTTATTTATTTATTTATTTATTTATTTATTTATTTATTTAAGAGAGGGGGAGAGAGAGTGGAGGGGGGAGGAGCAGACTCCCTGCTGAGTGGAGCCCAATGCAGGGCTGGATCCCACAGCCCTGAGATGATGACCTGAGCAGAAATCAAGAGCGGATGCTTAACCATCTGAGCCACCCAGGCGCCCAGGGGATTGCTGCTTTTCACTAGAAGACAACTTTTCTTCCACCAGTCATTTGGAGTCAGAAGTGAAAATGCCAGAAGATTTAGATAATCAAGTGAGTAATGCGTTTATTTAATTCTAAAATTTGTAAGTTTTTATTTAAGTTTTTACATGTGCATATAATACTTTGATAGTGGATGAAACACACATACTTTACACATGAAAGAATGCACAGAACAGTTAGAAATTTTAGAAAAAATGTGGTAGCAACATCTAAAATAATGCAATTGTGCAATATTGACTCAAAAGTCAACATGCAAAATGCAACAAAAACACCAGCATGTATGTGAAGCAGGATTTTTAAATGTAATTTCCATGTTATTACAGTTTCAACTAACAGTACAGCAACACAACTCATCCAAAACAATTCCAGTGGCTGCCATGGCTATGTCTGCTAAAAGATTTCCAAAGGTTGTGGATTAAAACCAGATCCGCCATCATTACTATGTGAGAGGTGACTAAAGAATCAGTTTAGAAGACTAGAGAGGGGGATCCCTGGGTGGTGCAGCAGTTTGGCGCTTGCCTTTGGCCCAGGGCGCTATCCTGGAGACCCGGGATCGAATCCCACGTTGGGCTTCCAGTGCATGGAGCCTGCTTCTCCCTCTGCCTATGTTTCTGCCTCTCTCTCTCTCTCTCTCTCTCTGTGACTATCATAAATAAAAAGAAAAAAAATTAAAAAAAAAAAAAAGAAGACCAGAGAGGGAGAATTGGGAGAGGGAGGATAAATTTGCTCTTGTGCCATAGCATTAGGCCTGACGAGCATGAGTGTGTCTTTTTCCTATTAGATTGTAAGCTTATTTTATCAAGTAAGTGTATTCTTGCACATGAAGCTACTTGTAATAGGAACTGAAATACATTTTTTTAGATTTTTTAATTTATTCATTTGAGAGAGAGAGAATAAGAGCACAAGGTTTAGAGAGAGAAGCAGACTCCCCACTGAGCACAGAGCCCATCTCAGGGCTTGATTTCAAGACCCTGGGATTGTGACCCAAGGCAGACAATTAACTGACTGAGCCACCCAGGCAACCCTAAAATACATTTTTAAAGTCCAGTTCAGTGTTGACATCAAAGATCTAAAGTTTTCTCCATACGAAGTTTGTTTCCTCTTCCCAACATAGGCCTGAATCAGGCTGTGAAGCCTGTACAGAAGACCTAGGGTCTGGCCAAGTTCTTCTCTCTCCCTCACTCAACCTCCTCCACCTTCTTTACCTGGTATCTTTGACTTGGTCTAAGATCAAGCTTGGCACAAAGACTTAAGAGAAAAAGTCAGTCTTAGGTGGCCCTCTTGAAAAAAATTGAAGAAAAAATAGGTTAGCTGGAATGGCCTGCTTAGTGATAGAACAAAGAGAGAAAGCTTTATTTTCACTGAGAGTAGTGCCAAATATGGGTTTCCCAGAGTTCTGTGACGTGGCACAAATGTGGACCTTGTGAGGGGAACCAGCCATGGGCATCTTGAGAAGGACTCCATACAAAGAATGTCTGAATGAGCAGAGCCAACCAACAGAGTGGTGACCTGCAAGAAGCTGAGGCACCAAAGGGAAGTCAAAAGCAGCAAGCTGAAGGATCTTGCCTAGATCAACAGAAATGGAGCTGAGTTTCTCAGTAATAAGATCTCTGAGGAAATCAATAAAAGTGACCTACAGGAAAAATATCTTAGAGGTAATATTTTTCTTAATATTTTTACATATATATTATGTATATTCATTAATTGAATCTTCACAACTCAACATGGTAGAACTGAATATTACCCCCCAAATAACAAATTATGAAACTAAAGCATGTAGGGGTAAAACAGTGTGGCCCAGAATACAGTTAGCAACAGCTAGAGCTATGATTTGAATCCAGGGGCTCTGACTCCAGGGTCTAGCTTTTAATGGATTTTATTAAAGGATCCTCTTGAAAAATAGACACCAGTTGTTTATCAACCACACAGAGGCCTCAAGGCCAAGTTAAACTATCCCATACACCAAAATTCTTAGGAAGTTCCACTAGTTCTTACACATTTTCCACATAAAGAAAATAGACCTATGATAGTGTGCTAGAGAATGACAGTGGCCCAGTTGCTCAATCACCCCCAGCTAACGGCCAACCAACCATCACATGTGAGCAAATTTAATAGAAACCAGAATAACCACCCATATTAAACCACTGGCCCATGAACTCATGAATTAAATAAATGCTTATTGGTTGTTTCAAGCCACTGAGTTTCTGGGTAATTCATAGCAATATATAATTGATACTCTCTCAAGTGAAGATTTCCTTCTGCAGGAACTAATCAAGGACTTAGCTCGGAGCAACAGTAGAGAGTTGCTTTCCAGTGAGTGGTCACCAGTGATACCTAGAATCCAGGGATCTATTCACAGGGAAGATACAGGATCCATAGGCTGGTCAGTGGCCACATCTGCAGGGAGGGCTGCCCCAAGGAAGGAAGCTACATCCTCTATTATGGCTTTTAGACTAGATCATCCATGAAGGTACTCAGCATGTGCTTTTATCCAGGCCTAGCCGATGGTCAGTTAAAGAATCAGTCTGCAATTCAGTGCTTATGAGCAAAAACCTAAATTGTATCTTTAATATCAGTCTGGCAACATAAGCCTTAGATGATGCTCATGGAGGGTTGAGTATATTGGTAAAGGATAACCTATTTGAAAACAACGTAGTCATGTATTAAGAACCACAGACATAATCAATAGCCATTGACCCAGAAATCTCAATTCTTTTTTTAAAAAAGATTTTATTTATTCATTCATGAGACACACACACACACACACACACACACACACACACAGAGTGAGAGAGAGAGAGAGAGAGAGATTGAGAGAGAGAGGCAGGGAGCCTGACGTGGGACCTGATCCCAGGACTTCAGGATCACGCCCTGGGCCAAAGACAGGCACTAAACTGCTGAGCCACCCGGGGATTAGAAATCCCAGAAATCTCAATTCTGTTAATTTATTCTAAGAAAGAAAATTTAAAGGCTTTTTTTTGGGGGGGGGGTTACATGTATGTTCAAATTCTCAATGACACACCACTGTCTCTCAACAGCCATGCAAGTATAGTCCATTATCAGACAGAGAACATTCTCATTCTGTTAGCTGATCATAAACAAATTTATAGAAAATTAATATGGTGACTTCTAATGTCAACTTTTTATATTATATCATCTTTTAGTCAATAGATTTACATGAGTGAGTGGAAGCCTCATTTCCTATGATCTGCCTCCCTTTTCTTTTTTTAAGATTCTATTTATTTATTTATTCATGGGAGACATACAGAGAGAAGCAGAGACATAGGCAGAGGGAGAAGCAGGCTCCCTGCAGGGGAGCCTGATCTGGGACTCGATTCCAGCACCCCAGAATCATGTCCTGAGCCAAAGGCAGATGCTCAACCACTGAGCCACCCAGATGCCTTCTTTCTCTTTCTTGTTGATTTTTAAACCATCCTCCAAACCCTCCACATATATCCATAGTACATACTCCATTCTGGTGACATTCCAGGAGGTCAAGGCCATGAAGCCCTTTGCCTCAGGCTTCATCATTAAAAGATACTTTTTAATAAATCATCATCAAGCCACGTGGAATTATTATATAGTTAGTTTAGTGTTCCTGTCCGTACTTCATCGTGGAGTTCAAAGCCTGTTTCTTTGGAGGACTACCATGGGTTTCTTATTTTCTCCCAAGATGAAGACTGAGTGTGTTTACAACAAAGGAGCACACAAGAGAAATAGTGGATCATGATTCAAAATTTCTAAAGTCAGGGAAAATTAAATTTGAATATATAGTCAAAGCAAGGCCAGTGATAAGAACAAAGGGAATCTCACCTCTACAGACATAAACGGCAACGTAGTGGCTGTAATTGAAACTCGGATTTGGTGTTGATATTCCTGGTAGCAAAAGCAAAAAAGGAACATAAGAGTTTTTGGTATTGTAAAAATCAGGGAAAGAAAGGAAGCATTATCTAGATGTAGGGAAAGAAACAAATCATTACCTAGATCTTAGCTATGGAAGAAATACTTTAGGTAGAATATTGGCTGATCATAGGAATAATATTTCTGTGTAACATCCCCAGAGCAAATGAAAAGCAAAATTTCATAAGGTTGTTTCTCAACATCTTCCCCCATGAAAGCCCAGAGGTAACCACCACAAGGTAACTCCGCAAAGGCAATTTATTAACAATTCATTCCAAGACAACGCCATCCAAGGATCCATTTCTCTGTCCTTTGAGCCAGAGGTGAGCAAACCACATTGTAGACCAAATTCAACCCACTTCTAGTCTTATAAATAACATTTTATTTGAAAACTACTACAGCCATTCATTTGCTTAGTGTCTGTGGCTGCTTTCAGGCTACAACAGAAGTTTAAATTGAAACATTTAAAATGCTGCTACATACTGTATGGTAGGTCTACAGAGCCTAAAATATTTATTTACTATGAGCCTAAAATATTTATTTACTATATGACCCTTTCAGAAAAAGTTTGTCGGCCTCAGCTTTAAACCAAACCTGTATTATTATCACTTTTATCCATAGAGCTTTTGATGAGACTTGGGATAGAAACAACTTGTTGATTTCACTGAATTCATACACTAGGCGGAGCCACATGAAACTGCTAATTTTCAATAATCTTTTTTTATCTACAAAACATCCAAGTTATATAGTTCAACCTAACACTTTAGAAAAAAATAAAATTGAAATCATGTTATGAAAATTAAAGAGCTGAACAAGTCTTTTACTTGGATGGGTAATAACGCTCTCACTAGGAGTAGAACATGAAATATTGTGAAGCAAAGCGAGGACATTTCTTAAAGATTTTATTTATTTATTCGTGAGAGACACAGAGAGAGAAAGAGAGAGAGAGGCAGAGACACAGACAGAAGGAGAAACAGGCTCCCTGCAGGGAGCTGGATGCAGGACTCATTCCTGGGATCACGGGATCATGACCTAAGCTGAATTGAAGGCAGATGCTAAACCACTGAGTCACCCAGGTGCCCAAAGCCAGGACAGTTCTGAAGAAGAAATTTTAATATTTCCACAACATAAAATCAGACCTAATGATATTTCACTTTTTGACTGCTAGCATTCCAAGTAAGAGAAGGAGAAAATACCCATCATCCTAATTAAAAACCCAATTTAATGTCAAATTCAGCAATAATGGCTATTCATTTGGCATGTTGGCTTCTACTGAACAACTGCTTGTGTTTACAGTATGTGAAATGGTTGCACAAAAGACTTACCATCATCTCCCCAGAATTATACCAGCCCTGGGGACATGCACGACATTGTTTCATGAAATTTTAAACAAAAATGTGGATAGGGTCATCTATGCACTGAAAACGGCACAGCTTGAAATGTCAACAGAACACCTCACAATCAAGGAAATTATCAATAATAGATGTTTATATGGGAAGTTTTTACATTTCTTTAATTCATACTTAATATCTCACTAATATCTTACTATACACACACTAGCGGGCTATAGAAAAATATATGGCTTAGTTCCTTTGGGCAAGGGACTTTAAATCTAGCTGGTGAGACATATAAAGATGGAGTGGGCACCCATAAGGCATGCCCTAATGAAGTGCTAAAGGGATAAAACTGACAATAAGTGAACCATTACTATATCATGTTGAATTCACTCTCCATGAAAATCAAACAGGAAAAGAGTCAAGAGGCCCAGAGTCTAGTTTCAACTGTGACATTTCCCAGCTAGAATATAAATTATTTTATTTAACAGTGTTGCGCTTGTTTATTTTGCTGGATTGCACACACTTCAGTTCAGGAGAAGCCTGACATAATTACCACACCACCACTAACAAATTTTGAGCCCTTAGGTTTCTGTGGAAGAACTTCTGTGGAAAGGGCTCAACAGATATTGGACTCGATTTGCATTTTAAGGAGTTTGGAAACATTTAAAATGCCATAATATTTAGAACACTCAAAGGAATTGTATGCCAGATGTCAGCACGTTGGAAATCACCACTGTATTAACTTGTGTTTCCAGTTTGACTCATTTTTGAATGGACCTCAGAATAAAGGGTCCTCCTACAAGAATATCCTGGGATTACAAAGCGATCTGCTAAACCTCCCATCTGCAACTAGTTTTATGTGTAAATCAAGATATTTTAATCATACTCAAACACACAAAAATATTAAAATAAGTGAATGCTAAGGATGCTACGAAATCACAAGTGTCCCATAGTAGCTCTGATTCCAAGTTTTTGCACTAATCAAAGCAACTCCTTTAGTTTCATTTAGTCACTATCTAAACAATAAATACGTTCAGTTTAACTTATAATGTCATTTTCACTAATAAAGTACTATCTGTTTTTATGTAGCAGAGTTCAATTTAAGATTTTATTTGAAAGGAGTTACTTCTGCTAAACAAACTAACTAACAAACAAAAAACCCAAACCCACCAGAAGAGATGATCTGAAAAGTCTTTTCCAGATCAAATAGTGTATGAGTCTGAGTAAAACTCTGTTTTACAACAGAAATATAAAATAATTACCTTGTACCTTAAGATTTTATAATCTCACACGCTATATATAAGGCAACTGCCGCAATCTGCTTACTAGTTATAAAATATTTGCTCTTCCCACTTGGTTTTTGCACAA
This sequence comes from Canis lupus baileyi, assembly GCF_048164855.1. Taxonomy (NCBI): domain Eukaryota; kingdom Metazoa; phylum Chordata; class Mammalia; order Carnivora; family Canidae; genus Canis; species Canis lupus. The sequence continues at coordinate 31,457,527 of NC_132850.1, forward strand.
CACCTGCAATTTAATCAGGATGTTTTTGGGTGTGCCCACACTTCCCTGTCAACATTACAGTTTTGGGCAAATGCCAACCTGTAAGAGATTTTCATCTTGAGACTGTTTCCCTTCTTGCAACATCAGTTGTACTGTTGCCAAAAACATCAACCTACTGAGGGAACATCCCCTTTTACCCACTCCCATCCATTTCTGGACTCAAATAAAAAACACTTAATAGCTACATCTGGATCAAGCTTTCCTTAGTAACTGACCTAAAACAATCCTCACCAACCTCATGGGTCAATCTTTTTTTTTTTTTTTTTTTCACACGTTCCTAAAACCCTAAGTATTAGACTACTCCCTATTTTAAATTTTTTGCTTCTGGTTCTTTTTGTCGAAGAGAATTCTTGTAAGATTTGAAACTCCCAAATTACCCACTCCTTCATCCTAAAAGAACTCAGCTCTCTAATTCTACACAAGAGAATAAAAGTCATTTCTATTTCTACCCATCGTGGTATTTTAGAATGTTAACTTCCTTGGTGGCACCAACAAAGAACTGTATCCTTTCTTACATGGTGGACGTTACTTGTTAGGTGTGATCAAACCCAGGAGCCAATTTCCTAGTGAGATGCAATGCTAGAGAAGACAGGTCTGATCACCAAACAATGACTCAGTGTGTTAAAAGGACAAACCTGAACTGAAACAAGGCTATTGAAGACAATGCATAGTTTCTGAGAAAGAAGTTTGTAGACAAGAATGCTGTATTTATCTAGATTTGGGTCTGTATTCTGTTAGAAAGACTTTTCCTTCATTGCTATTGCATTTTTAATATCAGAGCAAACTGTAATTGCTCAAATCGCTCAAAGATGTTAAATATTTATACTTTCTTGGATGTCTTAAGAGGAAAATGCACCTGATAGAAACAATCCGCTAGAGTGGTCAATTGGCCTGGTTTGGACTATCGTGAATGATATTACTCAATCTGGTGAATTATTTAGACTTCTATGTTTTAAGGAGTAGAAATATTTGTTAGCTAAATTCTGTCACAATAATTATCTATATAATATTGAGGATAAAATACTATGAATTTTTTAGACTATCTTGTGTCTGTTCTGATATGCTCAGGATTATTGCATAGAGTACAAATTAAAAGCAAATTTACCCTAGAATTTCTAAAACAGTGAATGAGATAACAAATCCTAAGAATAAAGTATAAAATCAAAATTCTTAACTGTGGTTTCCAACACACTTCTCCATATATATAACATTTCTCCCCCCTAGATCATCCTACACAAGCCACCCTAGACGTCTTCCCATTCTTCAACATACTTGGCTTCATACTGGCTTACAGACTTCCCACCCGCCATTCCTTTTTCTGAAATTGTTTTCACCAGTTCTTCATAGGACTTAACCAAAAGAGCAGAGACTTTTTAAAGCGGAAAGCTGGGAGCACAAATCCCAGGACACAGTGAATTAATGTATGTAGATGACTAGAATATAATTAAGTGCTCAATAATCCTAGATCATTATTGGTTGGGGTGTCACTGTTACCCTTCTGTTCTCAGCTCAAATATTACTTCCCCACACAGACAGCCTTCCTCTGAACACTGAATGTAGAGTTTCTTCAGCCTCCCTTCTCTACACGCTAATTTCTCTCACATAATCCTTTCATTTCCCTCCCCACAAATGAGGATTGCCTAGTGAGTAGCATTTTAGAGAAAAACTAAACTCTGGATGGATGGCTTTATTTTTAATGGTCAGGAATACTTTCTCTGGTTTCTGCAGGTAAGAAAATATATTAAACCTATCACAGTGATAGTAATGAAAAGTCAGTACCTATTTTTAAATGAGTGGAATGACAGTGTAAGTGGCCTGAGGCTTGTTATTTATGGGAGAAGGGGCTAGTCTCCTTAAGGAGACTCATGATTATATATAACATGCTCTCTTGCCTTCTGAGCAAGTCAAAGCAGTAATATCTCAGGCAAACAATGACTAGGAAGTCTTCGTTCTTATTTTTTTAAAAGATTTTATTTATTTATTCATGAAAGAGAGAGAGAGAGGCAGAGGCACAGGTAGAGGGAGAAGCAGGATGGGACTCGATCCCCGGTCTCCAGGATCAGGCCCTGAGTGGAAGGTGGCGCTAAACCGCTGAGCCTCCCAGGCTGCCCTTCATTTTTTTTTTCTTTTTTTTTTCTCTTTTTTCCTTTTTTTTTTTATTTTTATTTTTAGATATGATTTGAAATTACGTTGACTAATTTACACTAAATTTGTGTAGGGAGGATAATAGGTTGAGGAGAAAAGAGTGCTGAGAGTGGTATTCTAGCAGAGATCATAATTCTTCTCTATCCCTTATAAAAATTACGAAAGTACTGCTTTATGAAGAATCACCACCAAAAATATAATGTTGGCTTAAATATAAATCTATTCCAGAAAGCATTGGATAAACTCTTGTACAATAGATCTAATGAATCATTAAATATGGTGTTTATCCTTTAACTTTGGGAAATTGTCTTTCCTGGGGGCAAACAAGGAAGACAATGTCCTTTGCTGTATATATGAGGTTGAATTGATGGTTAGTCTGACCACTCCATCCTCAACACAAATTTCTGATATTCCTTCTTCCCATTCCTTTCTCATGTCATTTTTTTACTCTTCTCCATCTTTATACTAAATGAGAAAGAGAAAACACTTCCAGTTTAAGATCCATTAGTGTCAGAATATTCTGGAAAAGTCAGTTCTTTCCTTTTCTTCCCGTACTTTTATTTCCAATCTGAAGTCAAGAGTTTGGATCTCTTGATTTCTCTGACAGTGATCTTTTCACCAGCACTTTCCCAGGGCTATTCACCATAACACAGCTCCAGTCATCAGAGGCAACCCTACCTTCTCATTTCACAATCCACTGTTTTACAAACAAAAAAGCTGAAGCCAAGAAACAATGAACAACTTACCAAGTTTATTTCAAATCAGTGAAGATGATATTGATACGCATGCCCGTAAACTTCTTGACTCATGGATAAAGCAAGAGACAAGTTTCCTCATTTCATGCTTTGAAATAACCAGGAATTTATCCTGAATTTTGCTCTATTATTGTATATTCTCAAGAGCAACCTGTTCTTGCATAATCATTTGGAGCGGGAGAAAGGGAAAGTCCTGTGAAGGCGGGTAGGAAGCAATTAGGAGGGAGAGGAAAGGGTGGAGTGGATTGGAGGCTAAACCATGGAAGGGTGCTGCATGGGCTGTGTAGAAACACTGGGTCCTTGGTCCAACAGGTCTGACTCAGCCCTAGGAAATAGATTATTATCATCAACTTTGTCTCCGCAAAGGAAAGATCGAAGCCACAAATGAATATGCAAGCATTAGTTAGACAAGTGGAAGAAATCTTCATGTTTATATGTATGCATATGATTTATTAAGCACTCACCATGTATAATACATGTGCTAGAAGCTTTGACTATATTATCTCATTTAATTCTTACAACAACCCTAAGATGAAGGCATCACTAGCTTCATTTTGGGACTAATGCAAGTAAGGCTTAGAGAAATTAAGTATGTTGCTCAAGATCACATAGTTGACAGCATGGAGAAGCAAAACTGCTAATCTGGATTTCTGAAGTCTTAAATGCCAGTAGTTATGCCTCCTATAGAAAAAAAAAAATCTCTAGTACCATAGTGAAAAGTTGTATGCCTGTGGACACACTTGACCTTGCCATTGCATGCTCTTTGGGATCATAAAGTTTTTGGTTTGTTTCCATATCAATGTCTTCAAAGCAGCCTACCCCAAATCCTGCCCATCATGAGATGTTCAGTTAATGTCTTTGATTTCCATGTAAATGCTCACATTAGCAAGGAGCAAAGTATGATTAATAATAACAGCAGGGGCTGATAGATAAGTGGCAGCAGTGATCATCTGTCCACACCCTCACTTAAAAACTCCGAAGGATAGTGGACAAAGGAAGTTGTAAGGGGCTGCTTTACAAGCAGTCTGACATGAAGGAGCATATGGAGATTTGGAGAAGTCCATCAAAGAGCCACAGGGTCAGGGTGCCTTGCCCCACATTCACCGTTAACTACAAGACATAGAAGTTAATGAGTGTGACTTGTACCATTATGGGAATCATTTTAGAGAGTTCTTTGGACTTCTGAGGTTGCAAGATTTCTCATATGTTACACAGACACACATTTTGTGTGCATTTTAGTAAGTCTTCTCTCATCTCCCCTCCCCGCTCCCATCCCCACCATCATCATGTTTTTCCAAATGCAACCTCCAATTCATAACAGGAGCAATGAATTCAGAGACCTAAAAAACAAATATATTGAATTCCCTCAATCTCTCTTTATTAAGCTTATATATTACAATAAACTATAGCCACCATAAATAATTATATAGTTTTTCATCAGCCATTCTCACAAAGATATTTCAGGAATTAAATTATATACATGTTCTATTTTTTTCTCCCTGAACAGAATATGGGAGAAAAAAAATCACTAACAATAAAAAGTGCTTTTCAAAATTTCTCTCAACATGGTAATATTTCCAATTCTTAAGTAGTCAAAAAAACCTTTATTGAGAACCTACTATGTACAAATGCTTATAAATGATTTTGAGGATTCAAAAAAATATAAGAACAGATCTCCTGCCACTGAGTTTAAAATGTAAGTGTAAAAGGAAGAGCATCACATATAAAGGTCAGGAGAACAAGGAACAGCACGTGCAAGTGGCATGCTTGTTACTGCAGGCAAGTAACAAGTACGCTGGAAGATGAAAGGAGATAGCCAACTGACTTGTGCCACAGAGAAATTTTCACGAAGACAAGACACGATCCAGAACTTGAAGAACTGACTAACAGGAAAAAAATAATTACAGATCTTCTTTGATTCACTGTGGCGTTACATCCCAATAAACCCATTGTAAGTCGAAAATATTATAAATTGCATGGCTGACTGGAAGCTGTGGCTCCTCATTGCAAGCATCACCAGAGTATCCTATCACATATCACTAGCCTGGGAAAAGATCAAAACTCAAAATATTCGACATGGAATTTCTATTGAGTGTGTACTGCTTTCACCGAACCAACCTAAATGAGAGATCATCTGTATTCACTGACTGCTCTTAATAATTATGCTATGTTGTTGTTTCTTCCCTGACTCTTGATACGTTTCTCAAACCTCTTCTCAATTGCCCTCAGAAATCCATAGAAGTCATCTATGACATCTCCCTCTCCCCCCATTTTCTCACATCTAATCCGTCAAGTAGTCCAGCTGATTTCCCTTAAAAATGAATGTCAAATGCAACCCCATTTCTCTAGTCCCACTGCTAACACTCTAGCCTACAATAGCTCCCTACCTCTCAGGAGGCTACTCCTGCTTCTTTCCAAACATCTCTCTTTGCAGTAGCCCATGTAATCTTTTATTTAACCTAAATAGGATTATTTCTTGGCTAAGGTCATTTAATGGCTCCTCATAGCCCTGAGAATAATATAGAATGCCTTTATGCTTCTCAAGGCTGTGCCTATTTTTGGTCCTCATTGGCCTCTGCAGCCACAGATTCTACACCCTCTCCTGATAACAAACACTACCCTGACAGGACTCTTTAGTGGCCAAACTCACCAAACAGTTCCTTCCTCTTGCATTCTGGAATGTTCTTCCCTTCAGTGTTCATATGATAACTTCTATTCAACCATTGTATCTCAGCTTAAATATTCTTTCATAAGAAAAGTCTTCTCATATCTCAATCTACATTACCAACCCACCCGACCCTGATAATATCTCTCAAATTCCCTATAATTTACAATTATATATTTAGAGTTTTACTTAAAGACTACTTCTCCATTAGTCTCTAGGCTCAGTGATAGTAGGAACCATGAGTGTTTTATTCACCATTATAGTCTCAGTTTCTAGTCCCTCACCAAAAAAATTAAATGAATAAATAAATTACCCAATTTCAACAGTTAAGCTAGTTTTCCATTCTTTTCCACCAATACTATTCCATGGTTTACTTTTTAGTGTCAAAGCAATTAACATGCTTAAAAGCTCCACAAATTTTCAACATCCACTGATTACATATATTTTCTCATTAGTCAATGCCACAAGGCCTGCCCTTCCTTTACTCTAAACTCAGAAAACTTTCAAAAAATAAAAATCCTGGGATCCCCAGGTGGCTCAGCAGTTTGGCACTTGCCTTTGGCCCAGGGCGTGATCCTGGAGTCCTGGGATCGAGTCCCGCAGCGGGCTCCCTGCATGGAGCCTGCTTTTCCCTGTGTCTCTGCCTCTCTCTCTCTCTGTGTCTCTCATAAATAAATAAATAAAATCTTAAATAATAATAATAATAAATAAATAAATAAATAAAAATCCCATGCTTCATGTAGCTTTAAAAACCCTTATTCTATACCTTAGCTTAATGTCTTTTTAAAAAATTATTATTCTTTCTGATTTTCCTTCTAATTTTTTTCCAAACAAGCTAAGCTTGAATCATACAAGCCAGGAAATAGCTACCTTTTTCAGACTAGTCCCTGAAGGAAGAAAAGTGAAACCTCCCACTGTCCTCAGATGGAAAAAAAGAAAATAACACATCATCCTAGAGTTTGGGGAAGAATAGAGCAGGAGTAGTTCACTCTAGAGGCCAGACCCAGGCCCCAGGAAGGTCTTCTCTTCCCAGGTCCTTAAATATAGGCTCTTTCCTCCCTTGGTCTAACTCTTAATATTTTATCAAAAACATTCATTGGTTATGGCAATTCCATGGAATGACAACAACAACAAAAACCAAGAAAAACCTGGTAATATCTCTGAAAACATACCCCAAAATTATTTTTAAAATTAAAATAATAATAGTGAATTGAGTGCTTATAATGAGAGACACTTGGCTAAGTGTTCTACATACGTTTTAAAGTGCTCATTTCCCCTACCCCAATAAACCCTCTGTAGTAGACGTAATGACTATCACAATTCTCAGGAAACGAGGCCCAATGAGAGTAAATCATTTGCTTAACTTCACAGAGCTATCAAATAGGAAAAACATTTTTCTGTGATAAAATATTACTTATCCACTCTTGTACTTTTGTATTTGTGCCCTTGTAACCCACACTAGATATCTACAAAAACACTAACTTGATAAATTCTGCAGATATCTGTTCATTCAACACTGTCCTGAGTTTTGGAGCTCCCAAAACAAAGAAATCATTGTCCTTGCCTTCCTAGAGCTTATAGACCTAGAAAAAGATAAAACAGTGGAAATGTAGGAAACCATGAGTTGTAAGGAGGAATTGACCCTCTCAGTCTAGGGGTGTCTCCTTGGGGAAGGTCACATCTGAATCATGCGTAATATAATGAGTAGTAAGTGATGTCACAGGTCCGTATAGAGCATTGAATATACATACTTACCTCTGAGTAACCCCTTTAAAATTACATAATGTAAATATTTAACCCTCAAATTTAAAACCAACAGAACAAAGAATTGGTGAGGAAGTGAGAGATGGGCAGAAGCTATAGAGCTGATAAATGGCTAATTTATTGCCTACAGAGGGGGCATCCCAGTGTGAGTCAAGTGGATTTGCCCCATAAGACACCAAAAAGGCTCAGACACTGGAACCAGTACCTCTGGGGCCAATATTCAGAATGGAGCCAAGAATAGGACTGGTTAAAAACCTATCTAGAGCTTTTCAATGTCTCCCATCCTTTCTACCAGTCTATACAGCCAGTGAACTATACTTTTGCAACTCTGAACAGAAGGCAAGAGCTTTACTCCCAGGAAAAGCTGAACCTGAGAGACTCTTCACTCGAACACCAAATACAGCTAAGGTCAGGAGCAAAATGCCATATTAGAAATAGGAGATTTCTTCTCCCTTCCCTTATACGTAAAGACTGCTAACTCTGGGAAACGAACTAGGGGTGGTAGAAGGGGAGGAGGGCGGGGGGTGGGAGTGAATGGGTGACGGGCACTGGGGGTTATTCTGTATGTTAGTAAATTGAACACCAATAAAAAATAAATTAAAAAAAAAAAGAAATAGGAGATTAAGTGAAAAAATCTCCGTACTGGACAGTGAGGCTCTTTGAACCCCTTTCCTAAGTCTGCAGTCATCCCCTCTAAGTAGAAAGCTGAAAGATTCTCCTCTAGAAAAACAGAATGGTCCAAGGGAGAAGACCTCTAGATACAGACATCGGAAGTCTACAGGGAAAGAACTGGGCTCTAGCTCTATTGAAAGCTGGCAGCCAGCCAGTGCTGCCCTGGCACACAGACCTGCTAATGAGCCTTTTAGGGCCCCACTCTTAACTACACATGGACAGGCAAAGATCTCCAAATATTTGAGGAAGTCCTAATATGCAAGACAGACCAAAGCAAACAAACAAAAAAAGCAGGAGACTGGACTGGGCTTAGAAAAATAAAAATCAACACAGAGAGGGAAAAGGCTTTGAGGGGAAGAAAACTAGATAACTTTAGGAAGATAGAATGAGACTCACTTAATAAAGCAAAACTGGGAAACTTAAAAAAAAAAAAACGTTATATTGAAGCCCAAGGATTTTGTTGTATTATCCTTTATATCATTTTGGAAGTCTTAAGTATCCCTTAATATTTTTTTTTTTTGTAAAAAGAGAGATAAACTAACTACATCAAAATTGAAAAGTCTTATTACTTAAAAAATAGATATTAATTTTCATACCTTCAACAGAACTTTTGATAAATGAAGAACAAAACAGAGTTCACAATTCATGTGAATAATTCACAATCCAAAAGTAAAGAAGAGCTCTTGAAATTAAAATGATGGTAGAAAAAAGTCAACAGAGGATTTTAAGACAAAATCAAGGACTCTCTCAAGCAAGAATAAGAAGATAAAGAATTTAAAAATGGAAAATACAAGAAAGAAAATAAGAGAATCAATCCAGGATATTCAACATCTGAACAACCTTCTTTCCCAAAATACAAATAGAGTTCTGGCTACCATCTTATTCCTTTTTTTTTCTTTCTTTCTTTCTTTCTTTCTTTCTTTCTTTCTTTTTTTTTTTTTTTTTTGGTGAAAAAAATGTATATTTAGATTTAGCCAGCTGGACTCAGTTTAGATGATCCTAATTTTGTGGTAACATCCAAAGCATCATAGTCAGGAGCCAGTTGGATATACACCTTCTTCTCTCCATCCTGCCTGATCAGAGTGTTGATCTTGGCAACATCAGTGTCATAGAGCTTCTTCCCAGCCTGTTTGATCTGGTCCTTGTTGGCCTTGACATCCACAATGAGCACAAGTGTGTTGTTGTCTTCTATTTTCTTCATGGCTAACGCAGTAGTCAGGGGAACTTGATGAAGGCATGGTGATCCAACTTGTTTCTCTTGGGGATGCTCTTTCGAGGATATTTGGGCTGCCTTCAGAGATGTAGTGTCTTGGGCCATTTGGAAGATGGGTGACATGCAGATCTGTTATAGTGACTGTGGACACCTTTCAGCATTGCCTCCTTGACCTTCAAAGCTTTTGCTTTGGGTTCAGCTTTAGGAGGGGCAGTGGTTACTTTCTTCACCTTTGGAACCATCTTCATGAAAAGGTGCCATCTTATTTCTCTTCTTGCCTTTTGGGGAAAGCTTCTTAAGAAAGTTGTATACACCCCCGAATTGCCATTCCTTCCCTCTCTCTCTGAATCCACTCCAGTCTAATGTTTACCTTACCACTTCTCTACATCTATTCTCATCAAGATCACCAAAAAGAAACTCATTTCTTGTCCTCATCTCACTTATCAACAGTACCTGACTGAGTAGATGATTCCCTCCTTCTTGGAAAACTTTTGTTTGTGGAACCCCACACATACCTGCTTTTCTCCTACACCTTGGCCACTTCCTCTCAGCCTTTCCTGCTGTTTCTTACTCATCAACCCGATCTCTAAATGTGGGCAGTGCCTCCAGACTCCATCCTTAGATCTCCTCTTCTTTAGTGAGTGTATAATCTACACCCACGTTCTGGGCTATCTCTTCCTGTCTCGTGGTCATACAGACTACCTATATGCTGAAGGTTTCCACATCTGTATTTCTAGCCCACATACCTCACCTCAACATGAAGACCGAAATGTCAAAATCACAATTTACATCTTTCTGTGGATATGTAACAGGCATCTCATACTGCTAATGCTCAATTCCAAACTTCTAACCCACACTCTCCTCCCTCTCCCCAGAAATAAAGATAAAAACAAGCTTCTCCTCCTGTACTTTTTTCCCCTTTTCAGTTTTTGGCAACTTCTTTTTTTAGGCTCATGCCAAAATCCTGAGTTATCTTCCTTCCTTTTTATCTCACACCTCAGATATGGTCTGTCAGCAAGTCACTTCTACCTTCAAAACATAAAGAATTCAACTGCATCTCACAATCCTCACTGCCACTACTTTGATATAAGCTGCTATTTTCTCTCTTGATTTGTTACCATAGCCTCCAGAATGGTACCCTTGCTTCTACTTTTGCCCTCTTTCAGAATCAACATACCAAAGTGACTGCATTAAGACATATGTTAGATCATATTATTTCTCTGCTCAAAACCCTCCAATGCTCAACTTCCTACCTCCAAGACCTTGGCATGATTTGGGCCCCAATTGCCCTTAATCGCATTTCCTCCCACTCTCCCATTTGCTTCATTTATTTTGGTTACCCTGGCTTCTCACTATTCCTTAAAAATACACTTTTACTCTAAACTTGATATTTTTTCCTACCTAAAGGCTTTTCCCCCAGAGATTTACCTAGCTAACTCTTTAATTCCTATCAACTTAAACCTCACTCTCTCAGAAGTCTTTCTTGACCCCTTATCTAAAATTGCAAATCTCACATGTATATCCCAAATCATGACTTCCTTCTTGGCCTTTTTTTCTTAGCATTTATTTTATATTTAACATTGCCTTCTATTTCACTTATTTAACTTATCTATCTTCACCAGTAGAATATATGCTTCATGAGGATAGGATTTTTAATCTTTGTGTGCACTGCTACACCCCAAGAATTTAAAAGAATTCACAAACATCACAAAGATATTTATCGATGAATGAAATAAACAAGAAATAGGAAACATAAATCTATCAAAGAAATAATTCAAGAAAAGTTCTTAAGACTTAAGAACCTTGGTTTGCAAAATGACACTCGGTACCTTATTAATAAAATAAGACCCACACAAAGACACAGCACTATGAAATCCAAAATGTTAGAGATTTAGAAATAGGAGAAATAGGTACTAAAACTTCCCGTGAGAAAATAACTGATTATATACAAAGAACTGGGAGTTAGATTGCCATTAAGCTCTTTAGAAGTAGTGCAATACACTAGGAAAAAATGGAGTGCTTTTAAAATTCTGATAAAATTTTATTTTCTATAAAAATTTCTTATCCAAATAATGTATCCCTTTAAGATTTTAAAATAAATTACCTCCTATATACCTTTTTTCAGGAAGCTTCTGGAAGATGTTTTTAGCAACCAAGAATAAGACATTAGATCCAGGAAATAGAAAATATAAAGAAATACATGAAGAGAATTTGGAGAATTAGAGTCTAAGGGTCAATCAGCTCAAATTGGAACTAAAGAACACAAAGCTACAGTAGGAATCTCAAAGACAAAAGAACTGCTGGATTTTCTAAAACTCTTTTTTTTATATTAAGAGAACTTCAATGCTTTGGGGAGGTTTCTATATTGACATATTGACATAGGAAATCAAGTGAATAACAACAATCTATGCAATTTTAAACTACAGAAAAAATAGAATGCTTTAGGAGTAGAAAAGTAAAATCGTGTTTGCTGGATTTGCTGGGATATGTAGCATTTATAGAGTCATGATAATTTAAATTTTGATTATTGAATTAACCAAAAGTTGTACACACACACACACATACACACACACACATACACACAGACACTAGGGAGGGAAAGTGTCTTATCATGAGTGCTCTGGAAAGAATGAGGCCTGATAAAAAGATTTAAGTACTGAGACTTTATTGGAGAGGTACAAATCCAGGTCAATGAAAGACAGGAGTAAAAAAGCAAAGCAAAAACAATGCTAAGCAATGAAGGGTGTATGTTATACATTGGCCTCTTGGTCAAAATTCACCCACAGATATAATTCTCCCTTATTTCTGAGTTGGGTTATCTGGCTCCTCCAACAGCCATTGGGCAGCTGAATTTCACATTCTGAGGATTGGAGCTTCATCTGAGTCCAGATGTGGTAACAAGAACCAGAAATGTTGAGCCTTTTGTCGGTTGGCCTACCTGTGCTGTTGGCAGCCAAGAGGAAGGGCCAAGATTCCAGGGCAAATGACTGGTTATCTCCTGGGAGAAGCACCCCAGTCTGGGAGCTTGATATCACCAGGGGAACCCAAGGAGGCAAATAAGACTTGTACCCAATACAGAGAGTAAACCAATATTGCAGAAAGATGTCAAGGGAGCTAAATTCTAACTTTCTATACTAGTATTTTGAAATAATGTCTAAACTCTTAAAATCAGAAAAGTGATACCTAGCTAGTCAGACAGATGGGTTAAAAAAAAAAAAAAAAGAAATGAGAAGCAACAGAAATACTAATTGAATCTGATTGCCTCTGGAAAGTACACAATTTTCCATAAGGGGCAAAGCAGGGACAAAGTTGTAATGTGGTTTGCATGATTAAAAATTGCAATTAAGTCTAAAGTAGAATGAGTGAAAATTTTATGTGCAAAGAAAAAGAGCAATGGCCTCTCTGCAGAGATTGCAGCGTCCAAGACAGCCACGTACATAAAGGTTTAGCATGTGGATGGGAATGATTGGAGATAAGCCTGAGGAAGTAGGGTGAGGTGATTGTAAGTCATGCTAAAGACTCTGAACTGTATCCTATAGGACTTAAGGAGTCAGCGAAGGCTTTAAAGCAGGGAAGAAATATGATCATATTTGTATTTTAGAAAGAATGTTCTAGCTGTCTTGGAGAGAATACTTTAAATAGAGAAAGGCCTGGAAGCAGAGAGTCCCTTTAAGAAGCTAATGGAATATCCAAATAGGAGGATGCAAGTTCTGAATTAAGTATAGTAGAAATAAGGAGAAGATAGATCTACCAGTTGTTTAGGATCCATAGACTGATTAGGACCAATCTCCCTTATAAGCCATTAAGGAAGAGGTTAAGGATGAGAGAAGCAGAAAGATGCCAATCATCCCACATAGAAATCAAGCCTATAGCATTACTCTTGGGAACACCATCTTAACTCGCCTTTCTATGTAATCTAATGTGAAACTCTCAGAAAGAGGCTTCTATTCCCTTGGCAAATCTATCACGCAGTCTACCAACTGTAGTCATAGTTATTTCTTGAATATTTTAAGTGAACATTTATTATGATTGCAATCATGCATTTCTAAATTACTAAGTGGGAGTAAGTTCCTGTGAAAGTGACCTCTTAAAGGAAGAAATATTTTTAAATGCTAACTCCTCCTCATATGACATTTCTTCCCTTTAAAAAAAGTCTTGCTCTTAGCCATATTGAGAGTGTTTTTTATGGCCTACTCATCTCATTCTGTGTGTCAGTATATGCCTGCCTCTTCCATTCTCAGCAATTAAAGTTCCTTTTCCTTTCACGCCAGCGTGAACAATGCCAACAAGTTTCTTCTCTAAAATCTCATTTTAACCACGTTATTTATTAATTACAAATCTCCAGGCTCTTTATCTACCCTATAGAGTAAATACATGCACACTGTATAGTGTACTTTCTATATCATTATCACCATTGTCAGCTCAAAAATCTAGAAAGTTTATTTTCCTTATTCTATAGATAAAAAGATCAAAAGGGGAAGCAATTTTTGAATTAAAATTGAATGACTTTCCACCTCTATTTTTCCCCCACTTCCATTTAGTCTGTTATCTAAGATCCTTCAAAATCTACATACTCCAAAGCTTTCTTCCCATTAATTTCTCATGAAATGTAGTTCTTAGTTGGAGGGACCACCCCCTGCCCTGGGAACCTCTTCTAGTGTACATGTATATAAGCCCCTAAAAATATATATATATATAAACTTTTGCATTTATATTTAAATGGTCGTTTTTTGGAGGGAATTCAAAGTATTTATCCAATACTTAAAACAATCCATGACCTTAAAAAAGTGAAGAACACAACTCTGCAGAAAAACTCTGTGCTAGAAGATCGGACTACTCCCTTCCCACTCTGCTTCTCTGCTTCTTTTCTTCTACCATAGTTGATCTCCACTTAACACAAATTTGGCTTTCTCTCTAAGACCAGGCTCACATCTTTCTTCCTCTGTGTGGGCTTTGCAGATCACTGCAGGCCACAATGGCCAAGTTCTCCTCTGAAGTGTTAGCATTCATTTCGTATATAACAAATCTAGTAATTAACAATAGATCACCGTGGGGCATTGCTTGAATTTTTGTATGTCTGGTTTTTAGGTAACTCTATTTTATTGTTATTTGCTTCATCCATTTAGATTTTAAGAATCCAGCATCTTAGACCTTCTCATACTCTCCACAGCATCTTGCCCAGAGCCCCTCAGAGCACGGATGTTCAATAAATATTGGTCTGGAATGAAATTAGCATCTTACTTCTCATAAAAGCACAAACATTATTCAGGGTTTTATTAAATACTCATGGTGCACCCAGGCTCTATCATGGAGATGGTGGTTGAGGACAATAAAGGAAAAAGAGTTGAGAATGCCAGGAACAGAAAGAAGCTGACTGTCTCACAAAAGGATCTGTCTTATGGGGGAGGTGAAACCAATTAGTCTTCTCTTTATGACATGGAGACGAATCCATATGCTACATTAGCTTATGATCATTCAACAAATATCTGTATGGGGTTTATTAAAGACATAAAGATACACTGAGAGAACTGAAAGTTTAAAATATCACAATGTTAACTTATTGGTGAACTAAACAAATGAACCTCTGAGAGTTCCATTTCAAACTCTGTGACGGCCACATCAACTTGCTGGTATATCCCAAGCAAATAGCCATGGGAAAGAAGACTTCATGCTCCTTACCTTCAAGTACTTCAAATCTAGTTGGTGAAACAAAGTTAGATACATAAACACAGACCAACAAGACAGCCAATAACAAAATGCTAGACAAAAACTATCTGAAACTGATAATTATGAGTCTATTTGCTATTTCTGAATTATTAAAATTCTGGGGTTTTTTGATGATGTCATAAGAATTTTGTTGTGAAAATAAACTCCAAAATACTTATTTGGTGATACTATACAACTTTCTCTTCTAGATTATATCTGAGAGGAGACTCACCAGAAGCATTTTTTTTTTTTTACTATTGATTAGTACACCATGCATCAAAATGGCTGTAAGATGAAAAACAGTGTCAGATCATTGTATCTATGCAATATCTTGTGCAAAGGACTGAAGCAGATAATGCAGCTTTGATGGAAAATTCACAAAAGAGATTTGCTATCTGCATTGGCCTGGATTAACTAGAAAACAAAGAAACAGGCTACACACACTGATACTTTTTAATGACTTGCAAGACCAGGCAGTGTGAGTAAGGGCAAGGGGGAATGAGACAATGAAGGGCCAAAAGACAAGATAATACATTACCATGCTAGCCACTCATGTAAACCGCATTGCAAGAAGGCACATGCAGATGTTAGGCAGATGACCCCTTTAGGCCGCATGATACAATGTGACATAATAGGACTTTAGACTATCCAGAGAAACCATGCCTTGGAGTAGTCCACTAGAAAGAAGAAGACAGCCAAAACTTCCTTTTGTAGTTCCTTTCCATCTCCTATCCCCTGATGGACTTCAGGTGTCATCACCTGTCTCCATCCCATGTTTTATCATACATGTATCAAGTCCTGACAGTTCATCAAGACATGGCAGGTTGGCTTCAAGCAGAAGAATGATCTATCCCAAGAGAGGGACAAGTGACAAGAGACTCCAAGGAGGCACATGAGATGGGTCCCACGCGTTATCAAGAAAGGCTCTCAGATTCATCAGTCACACTGGGAGATGAAAATCACAATAAGAAGGAGTGAAATGTATGAGAAACTGGTTTGACCATTTGTCACTAACTTGCAAGGTGTTGAGGAAGGGGTACAAAGCAAAAATCGTAGGCCATGCCAAAGAAGTTGGGTTTAGTGGACAGTGAATACAATGAAAATTCTTAGCATCACAGGTACGGTACTTATACCCAAGGACTCATTTGAGTCAGTGCCCCTTATTGGTTGTCAATGGGACAAACAAGATGAGCCATGAACCATCAGGGCCCAAACTCTAAAAGAACAAAAACGTTGCCATTGCATGTGAATGTGGCCAGGAGATGTGTAGAAGCATTGTATACAAAAATGCAGTATTTTTTCTACCCTAGAAATCCCCTGTGCTTCCTTAATTTATCACTCCTTCCTCAACCCCTGGCAACCACTGAACTTTGTACCATCTTCATAGTTTTGCCTTTTCCAGAACATCATAGAGTTGGGATCACATGGTATACAGTTTTTCCAGGTTGGCCTCTTTCCCTTGGCAAGATGCACTTAAGTTTCCTTTGTGTCTTTTCCTGGCTTTACAGTTCATTTCTTCTTAGCACCAGATAATATTCCTTGTCTGAATGTACCACAGTCTATCTATTCATTCACCTACTGACGGACCTCTTGGCTGCTTCCAAGTTTTGGCAATTATGAGTAAAGCCACTATAAACATATATGGGCAGGGTTTTGTGTGGACACACGTTTTCATCTCCTTTAGGAAAATACCAAGGAGCATAGTTGCCGAATTTTTTTATGATCAAATGCATTTTTAACATGTTACATAGGTTTTTGTAAATACGGCCTATATTTCATTGTTTTAAATAGGAAAAATAATGCATTATGAGTGCATTCTGTTTCTCTAAACAACATTATTATTTTTTTAAGTATTTATCTCATAATGTCTAAGGAATTTCTTGCAAAATATAAACCATTTACAAAACAACTTAACACTGAATTCTGACTCCCCTACTCACTGCGTGACACTCAAGTTCTTAAGTGATACAATGGCTGTTCAATATAATATCTAACTTCTACTTCTTCCATAAAGATTAAAAGTAATAAAGTATGTCAGTACCCTAGCAAAAGGTCTAGCAGATAGTTTGGTAGTCAACAAATTTTAGCTTCCTCTTTGTATGTTCTTAATGACTTTCACTACATAAATTCTTTGAATCTAGAATCAGGGAACATTTATCTTTGCTTTCTCAACATCTATTCTGTAATGAACACTCTGTGAATGTTTGTTCAATACAATGGAGTTATGATGCAGGCTACTGAGAACTAAAGTACCAGTCCCTAAAGGATTTTGAAGTTTTTAAAATTTCCTTCCATGACCTCTGAAGTTAGAGGAGGAACCTTATTTTAGGCTATCTGGGATCCTATCAAGAAGGTATCACAGAGGGGGCACCTGGGTGGCTCAGTTGGCTACGCATCTACTTTTGGCTCAGTTGTGATCTCGGGGTCCAGGGATCCAGCCCCACATCGAGCTCCCTGCTCAGCAGAGAGTCTGCTTCTGCCTCCCCCTCTGCCTCCCCACCCACCCCCACTCAGGCTCTCTCTCACTCTCTCTCAAGTAAATAAATAAAACCATTAACAAAAAAAGATAGCACAGGGAAATGTTTTCCTTTTCTTGGGGTTTTGAAATTTACTTTCTATCTCACAATCCTCTAAAATAAAAGTTACTGCTCTCTGTGGTAGTTTTATTAGAGAGGGACAATTTCTATGTCCCTTGAGAGAGAATAATTGGTTTTCTATTCTACAGGAATAAAATAAAATAAAATTTAAAGCAGATTAGATCTTAGAACTAAGCACAATTTTTTCCAATTCCGTCTTTGACCTTTCCAATTAATGATAGGAAATGTTTTCTTATTTTTTACTCAAAACTTTGTGTTAACAATTTTCATCATTACTATTGATTTTTAACAAGTTAGACTTAATTTGTTTTTCCTATTCACTACTCCATGGTGCATCTGGCTTCCCATTTGTTAAGAAAGTGGACAGAAGATGCTATTGAATTATCATATGTTTCCCAAATGGAGGCCTTAATTTCAATTATACCCATGGAAGAACAAAATACAACCCCAGTAAATGTGAAACATCTGATCATTACAGCTTTGAGATCGGCCAGATCGCAATCAACTGGAACTTCCTTCTACCTAATTTTAATTCCATTTGAGAATTACCCATGATAATTCGACCCAGGTCTATCCACAAAGTAACATTATCTTAGAGTTTACAATTTTGTTAACCTCTTGTGATTAGAAAAGGGAGGATTTCAAAACTTCCACTTGATTACCCTGAACTGTGACGGTTTCCTTCGCATGGGTTAAGCTTGTGTTACTTGCATTTAACATGGCAAATTCAGTGTGACCAATGCAACCCGATGCAATGCCTTCCCAGCAAAAAATACTATGGAGAATCTCATTGAAATCATACCCAGCAGCCTCCCGGCAGAATGGTGATTTTTCAAATCAGAACTAAGTACTAGAGACTATTTTGAACAAATTCAAATTAAAAGATGAATTAATTTAGAATCATTTAAAAACCGAATGATACCAACTTACCTGATTGACTAGACCTTAATAGCTTACTCTCTTAATCAGAGAATGAAAAAAGATTAAAACTAAATCTGGTAATCACTTTTAAAATCTAAGCTAGAGCTCAGCATAATGAAGTGGGAAATTTGAAGCATATTTTCTAGTCACAAGAGATTAACCAAATTGCAAACTCTAAAATAACGCTGCTTTGTGAAAAGACCTATGTCAAATTATCATGGAGTGAAATATGGAATTAAAATTCGGTAGAGGCTGGAGTAACATTTTAGTAAGTCACTCTGCATTGTAGTGCATCTAAAAGTTATCATATGTGCTTTTAAATGTGATGCTGATTTACCAGGAGGATGACAACAAATAATTAAAACTGGAAGTCCAGTCACCAGGGGTACGTTTAGAACTCTTTTCTTTCACAGGTCTAAAGAAAAAGTTAGAATAGGTTAATTATACTTGAATTTTTAAAAAAAGTTATAAAATAAGATAAAAACCAAGAGAGAACCATAAAAGAGTTTTAACTCTAGGAAACCAACTGAGGGCCGCTGGAGGGGAGAAGGGTAGGGAATGGGGTAACTGGGTGATGGGCATTAGGGAGGTCACTTAATGTCATGAGTGCTGGGTGTTATATGCAACTGATGAATCGCTAAATTCTACCCCTGAAACTAATAATACACTACATGTTAACTAACTTGCATTTAAATTTAAAAAAATAAAAATTTAAAAAATAAAAGCAAAGTTAAGCAATACAACGGTGTGTCTGATTGATCGTAATCTCATTAAAATTACTTGGCTAAGAAAAAAAAAATTTTCGATTTGTACCTGAAGCTCTTTTTGAAAATAATAATGGCAAATAAATAAAATAAGTTCTCCAAGTTTTAGATCATAATGTTTAAAATTCTGAAAAACCCCAAAGTTCATACTTAAGTATTATGAAAAAATCTTTCACCTTTTCACAATTAGGTATATCTACTCAATGCCATTCTTGTAACACTAAAACCATAAGCTCCAGGAGGGCAGAGCCATGTCTCTCTTGTTTCTGGCTCTATTCCCAACAGCTAATGTAATTCTGGCTTGTATTATGTGCTTAACCAGTGTCTGTTGAGTGGATGAAAAATCATGTACATGTGTTAATACTAAGAGTCCCATTAAATCACTAATAATGGCTCCCATTTGCTCAGCCATTCAAAACTAACCAAACAAATGTGTGCTGAGGGGTTCTATGTGCCAGATTCTGTTCTGGGCTTTTGGAAAATAGCCATGAAAAAAGCAGACATAAAGAAATTCTTATCCCATTGAAGCTTACCTTGTAGCAGGGGGAGACAACCAATCAATGCTATAAGCAAGTGAAATATATAGATTAGTCAGTGATAAATGATTTGCAGGAAACAAAACAGTTGGGCACAGATGAAGGGTGTTAGGTAGTGGGGAGTACTTTCCGGAATGTTTAAGGCACAGTATAGGGAGGCCAGTGTGGTTGCAACAGACAGTCAAGGGGAGAGAAGAAGCTGAGACTAAAAACATACGAGGGGTGCCTAGCAGGCTCAGTCAGTAGAGCATGCAACTCTTGATCTCAGGGTTGTGAGTTCAAGCCCCATGCCGAGTGTAGAGAGTATTTTAAAAATAAATAAATAAATACAATCTTTAAAACAACAACATACCAGCCATGATGAGGCTTTTCTTCTGAGTGAATCAGAAGCATTAGATTTGGGGCAAAGAAATGACACTGTCCAACCTACATTATAACAGGATCATTCTGGCTGCCATGTTGAGACTAGAATGAGGCAGAGCTGGAGCATAAGCATGGACACCAGTAAAGAAGCCATTTCAATCATCTAGGTAGGAAATGATGACTCTTAAATTTATTGTTCACCGTGTGCCAGATAGTGTGAGAACTGCCTTATATATTCAATACTTACACATTCGATTACCTAATTTTTACAAACTTCCGAGGTAAATATTCTACTGCCATTTTTTGGAGCAGGAAATGGAGGCTAACAATATTTAACTTGCCAAAGTCACGCAGCTAGCAGGTGGCAGTTGTAGGATCCAAGCGTCAGTCTGTCCAAATGTTAACTTCCCCACTGCAAGGAGACTCTAAGTTTTCACACATTTTTTTTTTCAAATGCTTTGTAATAAGTGGCATCAGTATATCCAGAGATTATAATAGCACTCACTCTAGGAGTAATGTGATGTTAATAAGAAACTAAAACATCCTCCCAGCTCTGTCCTCACCCCCTCTATGCCATGAACCTCTCTACCAGTCAAACCAACTGACCTATTGTCTCCTAAATATTCCTTGAACTTTCCTGATGATCTCACGATTTTAGAATGTAAAGAACCAACCTCACACGGAAGCAGGCGCCCTGTCTACGTAAAGCCTGATATTAGGTCATTTGGTCTCCGAATATTTCTAGTAGTTC
This sequence comes from Canis lupus baileyi, assembly GCF_048164855.1. NCBI lineage: Eukaryota > Metazoa > Chordata > Mammalia > Carnivora > Canidae > Canis > Canis lupus. The sequence continues at coordinate 31,478,418 of NC_132850.1, forward strand.
TAAAATAAGGAATTCACTGTTGGCTATACCTGTTCGTGTGCTCTTGTGAAACCCCATCTGGGAATCCCAGGGATGCTCACAATAGATCCTGCAAAGAGTTGCCCACATTAGAAGTATGGCTATAGGGTGAGAGCATTCACATTAGAGAACATTCCCCACCACCCAGGCCTCTTATGATAAAGATATGTGACACTAATGAAAACTGGGACCTAGAATAAACAAACAAAATCCTACTTCTATTGATACTAGAATGCTAAGACTTCTTGGATTGAGGTCTCGATTTTCATATTTTTAAATTACAGTTAATTTTCATTTTCATCTCTACCTCATAAAGAAGGCCATTGTATGAGGGACAGAAAATAGAACCATGAGTTATAATATTAGAATCTCAGTCCTACATTTACAACCACCCAGATGTGGGTTTCAGGAAGTGACTGACAACCACATCATATTACCACTGTGAACAATCCGTCTATTCTGTGGCTTGACACTTTAAATTCAACCCCAGGCAATGTACTAGGATGGAGAATTGAGGAGGCAATCTCAAGAGATTGGGACACTTTGGAAGCTCTGCCTATTGACCTGGCACCGTGGGATTCTGCTGGGGTCCCTGGTTGGGGATAAACTCTCAGCTATCAAGACTATGATCCCAGAGTTTGGTAAAAGTACAACACACAAGGCAAGCCACAGGGGATGTGTGGAGATTATTTTTTATTCTTCCACCTTGTATAGTGCTTCAGACAGTAACAGTGGAATTATTTTTTTTTAATTTTTATTTATTTATTTATGATAGTCACACAGTGAGAGAGAGAGAGGCAGAGACATAGGCAGAGGGAGAAGCAGGCTCCTTGCACCGGGAGCCCGACGTGGGATTCGATCCCGGGTCTCCAGGATCGCGCCCTGGGCCAAAGGCAGGCGCTAAACCACTGCGCCACCCAGGGATCCCTAACAGTGGAATTATGACTGAAAAAGCTCCTTCGTTTCTTGAAAGTTCCATCTTGCTCCCTTCCCTGGCTCCAACGCCTGGATGCCAGAAGCCTAAGAAGAAGATCCAAGCATGAGGAATGGGTGAAGTTTTACACATAAGCTTGTAACTGTCATTTCCATCTGAGCTACACAAGTGACCTTAGGAAAAGCAAATCAACTACCCATTGCTTCAATCCCTTTACACCTAAGATTAAAATGAAAACTATATCTGCTTTGATCTAATGATTTTTGGGAGCATGATTTTTGCACTTTTCCTGTGTGTTAGTCTGGAAAGTTGTAGGCTTACAGAACAGAATTGGGGGTCCTGACTAGAAGTCTGAGCTACTAAAATAAAGAGCTTTGTACGGTGGCTTCTCACATTGTTATTACAATGTCAAGTAACAACTCTCCTTAAAACACCATCCCAGGCTATTGCCTGAGTCATAAGTAAAAACACAAGTATGGTCTTTGGGCCGGCTCTGAAGCAACTTCTTTAGAACAGGATGTGCTTCTTCCTTGAGGTGACAGGTTACATACTGTGAGTTTTTTTCATCCCTATTGAAAACATCTCATTTGCTGCCAAACTATATGGAAGGGAAAGAAGCACAGTCTGCCCTCAAAGGCTCCTTGGAGACTGAAACCAGAGAATAGCCGGACATACACGCAGTATGAAAAGTCTAAATTAAACAATGGCTTTACAAGATCTCCTTCCCATGTGACTTTGAATCAGAGTAAAGGGAAGTTCACAAAAATCAAAGCAGTAAAAGGGATCTTTATTTGGAAAGTACTCATTAACTCGGCAAAGCCAAGCTTTAAGAATTAGATCTGTGAGGAAAATCCTCCTGGCAATGAAACCAGAGCTTTGATTTCTCCTGGCTCATAAAATAAATAATAATATCCACTTACAGTTCTCTTTCAGTGTACAAAGCGCTTTCCCATGCATTATTTTATCTTCACAATGTTCTTGTGAGGTCCTGAGGCATGATGACTCCCTTTCATGGGTTAAGAAGTTGAGGCTGGGTAAGCAGACAGGATTTCCTCAAGGTCACATAGTTACTAAGAGGTAGAGCCCAAACTGAAATTCTGGCCTCCAGACTCCCTTGAGGAGCCCCTTCCTTTCGCATCTCTGAAATGAGTAAACCATCATTCCAGATTACCCTATCTAGTGAAATGTTAATTGGGGAAATTCTAAAAGGCCCCTGGTTACCCAAGAGCTTGAAAAAAGATAGGCCCCACTAGGAAGAAAGCATACTTTCAAGCTGTTTTGTGTATGTTCCCTGGGACAATGGCAAGAACCCAAGGTATATTTTAAGGAACAACAAAATTTAAATGAACCATTTTGAATTTCATAATAGTAATGTCAAAGGCTAAAACTATAGCATATATCAAAAGCTCTGCCAATGAAGTAAGACGAAAGGAAAGTTCCCTAATTTATAAACTTGAGGTAAGTTTTCTAAGGTTCTCTCTCAACTGAATTGAATATGATAATTTGACATGTTGAAAATATTCAAAACTCACTCTAAGTGGGCTGAAATCAGAGGTGGTTTTCAAAAATTTTTTTTGACTGGGTGTTATAGTATATGTTGGCAAATTGAACTCCAAAAAAATATCCAAAAAAAATTTTTTTGAATAAAAATTTTTTTGGTCTGTTTGTTTTACAAATGCAAGACAGCACAAAACAGAGAGCAATGGCGGAAGGGCATTTACTTGGGTGGCTCCGGAGGTTGGGCTTTGAATCCTGGCTTCTGGAGACCTGAGCACTCTATTTAACTACTGACAGGGGCTTTATCTATAAAGCAGAAGCAAAAGTATAATTATGTGGTGGTTTAGTCAGCTTGGGCTGTTCTATGACAGAATACCACAGACTGATGGCCTGCACATCAGACATGTATTTCTCATGGCTCTGGAGCTTGCAAAGTCCAAGATCAAGGCACTACCAGGGGTGGTTCTTGATGAGAACCCTCTTCCTGACTTGTAGACGACCACCTTCTTGCTGTGTGCTCACATGGCCTTTCCTCTGTGTGTGTGCAGAGAGAGAAAGGAAGCAAACTCTCTGATATTCTCTCTCATAAGGGCGCTAATCTAATGATGGGGACTCCACCCTCATGACCTCATCCAAACCTACTCACCTTCCAAAGGCCCCACTACCCAACACCACCACATTGGGGGTTAGTGCTTCAAAATATGAATTCAAAGGGGCAATCATGTAGTCAATGGCACTTGGTTTCCACCCCAGCATGGCAGCAGACTGGAAAGATAAGGCATTTAGAGCTAAGGAAGCAATATTTTAAATGAGGTTAGGTACCCAAAATGGTGAAGACCACTGGGGCCCAGAAGTTCTGAGTCACTAACATTGGTCACAGTCTGTCAGGTACCCCTTTTGAAACCATCGAGAATACTGACTCAGATGCTAGGAGAGGATGCTAGGCTTGAGACACCAATCATTTCCTGCTTCCCGTGACCTATTTTCAGAGAATCCATCTGTTTGTACCAAATGACACCTGCCACCTAACCTGATGTGTGAACAGCTGCCCTGCGGAGAAGCCATCCCTAATTCAGCTGAGCGAATCAGGTTCTCCTCCACAGGAATGCAGCGTTGGGTTTCATCACGGAGATAGTGAGGTGACAGTTGCCTCAGGGGAGTGGTGGAGAGCCATACTGGCAGGTATAGAATGAAAGTCATGTCCGGACCCACAAGCAAAAAGCCACATGCAAGCAGAAGTTAAGGGGGAACAGGGCAGCCATAAAGAAGGTGGCAGATATGGAGCGCAGAATTGAACAGATGGGCAGCGAAAGCAGGATCAAGAGGCCAGTCACCCCCTGTGAGAGAAGGGAACACACTCAGGTACTGACTTCACAATCCTGGGGCCCCCTATGGCCTGCTCGTACTTTTTTTTTCCTGCCTCCAGATATTTCAGAGACACCCTCATCTCCTTTTCTTAGACTTTCTTTTTACTAGAAATAGTCTGAATGGCTTTCTGTCTCTTGCAAACAGAAGCCTTGAACATAAGACCAGGAAAGGGGGAGATTCACTGGATTAATGCAAGTCTGTGTGAAAAAGCCAAAGAACAATCTGAAAGCCACACAGGTGAGGGCCCGAAGAAACCCAAATTGAGCCTGCAGTCGGAGCCAGGTTGGGTTAACCAGGGAACCCTCTCCAACAACATAAATGGGGTCAAGTCTGGCAAGAAAGGGACACTGCAGTGAGAAAGGCATTTGTCTAGGAAGATTTCTGCAGAGACATTAAAAGCAAAACCACTGAAAAGTGAGTTCCAAAGCAAGCTAAAAAAAAAAAAACCAAGCCTGATCTTTCAGAGAATAAATCATTTTTCAAATTAATTTCATTTTTAATGCAGTATCTTCTAACCTAATAAAGATTTTTTAATTATTAGATTGCTTTGAAACTCACCTTTCCTTCCATTCAATAAAAGTGATTTTTAAAAAATTTATTAGTTGGGCTGTTTTTCGTTCCAAAATCAATTGAGGCTTTAGTTCCCGGTCAGTTGCTAACAATTTTCTGTGAATCAAATCTTCACATGCTCAGGTTCTCCTTTATGGGACGGACATCGATTTCCTACTTTGTGGCCTAATTCGGTAAGTAAGGAAACTTCCTGAGGTTAAGCATTCATGTGTCGGTGCTCCGGCTTAACCGTCTCACTTGGTATCAGCCATCACTTCTAGCACGTGTAAAAGTGAAAACACCTCGACATCGAGAGATATGCATATGATTTGCCTTAAATCCCAGTGTTTGCTCTAGCCTCCCAAACTACTAGAAGCCCCTTTTATTAGGAGCACGTCACAACGGATTAGCTGAAGGAGCAAGTGAGAGCTTTCGAGCGCTGACCATGTTTGACACAAATGGTCCATGTCACCAGCATGACCAGAGAGTTGTCAGATCAATCAGTGATTGCTGGCAAAGGAAGAACAGGTGACTCTTAATGGGAATGACAACAAATGGATGGGAACAGCTGTTATATGGCAGCGTCCTTCCCTATGGGGACATGACCAAGAAACCATAAAAGAGTAATAAAAACCAACTACAACTGCTAATACCTTGCTCTCCTACATTTTTTGGCAAACAATTCCAAACCTACTAACTTACTACTCCAGACTGTGCTATTTGAAGCACAAATATTTATTTGAAGCTCCTATGATGTGCCAAGCTCTGGGTGTATATTGCCGAATTGCACGAGTCCCTTTTTGGGGGGGGCACTTAGGATCTAGGGAGGTATGAGAAGTCTTACATGCAACTGCTTCAGTGTCATCCTCACCCAGGCTTCTGTCCTTCCAGGATGCTGTCACCCCTCCACGGAGGATTATCCCCCCACCCCCTCGCCACAGACACACAGGAGTAAGGGCATGCCTGAGAGGAACATATTCTTCATTAGCTCTTTCTTGCTCCTCAAACTGCAGCCCAAATGTCACCTACACTGCAAAGTGTGTTTCTAATTTCCTTTCTTCTGATTTCAAGGTGTCACCCTCTGTGCTCCCATATATCCTGTTTGCGCATCTATGAAAGTATGTATCACAATGTTCAATCTGCTCTACTTGCTGACTTTATTGTGGGTTTCCCCTATAAAGATAAGGGCCCACATCTAGCACAATACTTGACACACAATAGGAGCCCCAGAAACGTTTCTTCAAGGAATACATAAATGAGCTGCTAAGAATTGGTGGTGGCAGATGGGCTAAGAAAGGAAACAATTTTGGACATTGTAAACAGTGGTTCGGGTCAAAATCCAAAAGATTTTGATATGTGAAGGGGAAGAAAAGACTCTTCAGTTCACGTTGTCCTTAAGGCTTGGGAACAGATTCTATTTCATACCTGAGTCTCTTAAGAATGGTACAGCTTGCCCTGCACCAATTCAGCACTTTAATTTAGCAAAAGCCTGGGACTACAGCCAGTATTCTTTGGAATTGCTTGATCTAATACACATGGCAAGTGCTTGCACGCGCGCGTGAACACACACACACACACAGCATAAGCCTTCTCCTTAAGGTGAATTCATTGGATACATCAATTAACTCTTTGGAGCACAGCGCATACAGGTGTCATATAAGAGATGTTCAACTGGGAAATTTTAAAAAAATAAATAAATCCCTTAATTTCAGAAAAAAAAATCATTTTAACAGTCTCCTAAGTGTGAAATTGTAGCAGATGGCGCTAAAGAACGGATCCCATCTCCTGGACCTGGCTTACGCCACATCGTGTTGGGCCACAGTTAAACAGCCGGGTCTCCTGATTTAACTGCAACCTAGGGATATATTTGGCATTTCGATGGCACTGAGTGAGAGTCTTTCATTCATGTTCAACTTGCTTTTACACCACCTGAACTCTACGTGAGCTAGAGAGGACATGTAATCTGTCACTGTCATTAGAAAGCTGTCTTAGGGGAGCAACTGGGAAAAGAAAGCCCTGCCTCTCTGTCACCATGGGTCTTTTGCAGACTGAGCATTTTGGATTCGGATGATGGGTCATTCCTGTGAAAGGTACAGAGATTGGGAAAGAGTCCTTGTACAGTGGAAAGCAAGCACGACAGGGTTCACTGACCATACATACACTTGGAAGGCAGGGCAATGCCAAATTGCTGTAAAATTTCTGAATGCTTGCTCCCAATTTCCATACTTGTTTTGCTGCAGACAGATGACAAATAGTCCACTCCAGTGCCAGTCTGAAGGCCACACCGTGATTAGCACTCATCCAAAATTCTTGGGGGTTTTCTCTCCATTTTCTTAGGTTCACTACAAGGCCCAAGCAAGGTGGCTGAAGGTGACTGGTGATGATTTGTTGATACTTCTCAGGCAATGGGCAGCTTATGACATTTATTCTAACAGATGCTGACAGCAGAAGATAGTTCAACAAGGAACTGCCAAAAAATGGCCTGTTTGCAGCAGAGTTATCTTTTTTAAGGGTGCTGTCTAGGGAGTTATTAAGAAGGACAAAACAGGGGCACCTGGGTAGTTCGGTGGTTGAGCCATTGGCTCAGGTCGTGATCCCAGGGTCCCGGGATCAAGTCCTGCATTTGGTTCCCCGCAGGGAGCCTGCTTCTCCTTCTGCCTGTGTCTCTGCCTCTCTCTGAGTGTCTCTCATGAATAAATAAATAAAATCTTTAAAGAAAAAAAAAGGACAAAAAAAAAAAAACTACAATGCGAGAGATGAGAAAGCCTCCTTAGCAGGATGTGTGCAATTGCAGGGATTACATCAGAGGTGGCAGGAAGTTTAGCTCTCTATTGTTTATCCTCCCTTTCTGAGCCTTCAGGTTCCTGAAGTCAAAGGCTACAGATAATAATCGCTAATTCGCAGGACTTGAAGGAGTATTTATAAAGAAAATGGATTTAGATGGATTTTTCAACCTAGCCCAACTGCCCTCTAAAATACTTAGAATGATACAGATAATGACCAAAGGCAAAAGAAATTACATCTCCAAAAACAAAATTTGTAGCCTATTGCAAGAATCTACTGGGGATCCCTAATAAGTCTAACAGTGGGGCTGAATTTTAAGAAATTCAGAAGCCTATCAATGCTTTATTGGTTGAAAGGGAATATCTCAGCCAGCCAAAAAATATGAAGAAAAAATAGGAGTTCCTAGCAATCCTCTGTTCTTCCTCTCAGCTATTCACTCTCAGAGATCTGTAGACTGTAGTCCCTCTACTGAATGGCAGCTGAGGCAGCAAAAATTAGCTTTTCACCCAGCACCATTCTACAACCATTAGGAGACTAATTCAAAGAGAAAAAAATAGGTGAACACTCTTAAAATGAATAGCTCTAGAAAACATTCTAGCCATTTTTTCCTGGCATTGCCAATTTCCAAACACACTGCTCTAATTACAAAGGAGTTCCCTAAATAAGTTTCACGGAAGAGCTGCACCATGAAATGGCTTTCCAGAAGGTTTTGTGAACAGAGTTTGAGGAAAAGATGCATAATTCTTCCTTGGATGTTCACAGCTCCTATGACCATTTTGAGGCATCCTGCAGGTAATAATCATGATTAAATTTTTATGCGTCGTGTCCTAAATTCTTCTACCTAGCTTAAAAATTTACTCACATAACATTAACACTTAATATCCTACATAACAAATATTTTTCAGAAAACAGGAAGGTATTTTTCAGGAAAGCTTGTTCAAAAATTAGGAGAAGCAGAAGTAGAAGTAGACCAGATCCCTTTTCTGTACATGGAGCAGCCCTAGATGAGCATCTAATCGATTGCGAGTGGTGGACAAGAAGACTTGTCCATCAATTACCCAGTATAATCAAATTATTCTCCAATTTTGATCTGAGGAGAGAATTCATCTAGCATCACAAGTGTCAGAGAGGAAAGGCAAAGACAATCTGCAAATCCTATCTGGTCACAAACTCAGATAAAAAAAGAGACTTCTCTCTATTCCAGGATGAATAAGGAAAACCAAATTTAAGTCTATAAATTAGAGGAGAAATAGGAAAAAGAAACATAATCTGGAAGACTCCAAAGGAGATCATTCCCTAGAACTAATTCTATGTGCCACTCAATGTTTTAAATTGTAGATCATCGATAAAATACACAACTTCAATCAAATGGTAATGTGAAACTTACAAATAAGCCTAAAGAGACTTAATAGAGCTGAAATATATTGAGAAAAAAAATTTTTAAAAACTAATTCTAGAAAAAAAAATCTCTGAAGTTAACCTATTGTATGGTTGCGTTCTTTTAAAAAACAGATAGTAACCGCACTATATAAACAATGTCAGGATATATAGAAAGACACAAATCCTCCTCATTTACTTTACAAAGCTCACATAATCTGGGCACTAAAACCACACGAACCGTACACACACACTCTCACGCTCACAAATTTCTATTGCCACTAACACAGTAAATGACAAAGAGTAATAACACAGAGGCAAACTCTTAAATAAAATTCAAATATGTATGAAAAGCATAATCCATCATGATAAAGTAGGATTTACTCCAGGCACATAAGGATTGTTGTAGCACTGATACCCAATAATTGGCAAAGAACAGTAAAATTAAAACCCTAGCCCTGCATATGAAGAGTGGGTAAATAAGGTCCCTCCTGGCCTGTTTCAAAGACACTTAGGGTCTCAACGACGCTCTCATTTCCAAAGGTTTCTTCAGAGAAGACAGAAGCTGCTTAAAGACAAAGCTACTTCTTGTTTTTTGTTTGTTTGTTTGTTTTGTTTTGTTTTGTTTTTTTGGAAAAACCTGAGTTCATTGCGGTGAAGATGAGGACTTCTGAGAGAGAGGAGTGTCCTTAAGGGCAGAGAAAGAAGAGCACATCAGTTGCTTTACATTGGGTAGAGGCGGATGTCAACTGAGGAGTGATAGTGGAGACCCCCGGACCCCTTGGTGTGCTTCCCCAGGAAGAAGCTGGAGCTCAGGGTTGAGGGGGATCGCATAGGGAGGCTGGGCCCTCAGCAAGGGGCTCTCATATCACGATTCTCATGTGTGAAAAGTGAAACAAGAGCTGCAGAGTCATGAAGAAACCATGCCAACCGGGACCCTCAAAAGGTCTAGACTGGGTTGATGACAAACAAGAACTGTTCGCCAATGTATTGCCATTGCATAAACACTTGCGATCCTTCCCCAGGCCTGGAGTGGGGAAGCAAGAGCCATGAGAGACATGCACAATCCATTAAGAATCAAATTGATTAATTTCCTTACAAATATTTATTATAGGGATCCCTGGGTGGTGCAGCGGTTCGGCGCCTGCCTTTGGCCCAGGGTGCGATCCTGGAGACCAGGGATCGAATCCCACGTCGGGCTCCCTGCATGGAGCCTGCTTCTCCCTCTGCCTGTGTCTCTGCCTCTCTCTCTCTCTCTGTGACTATCATGAATAAATAAATAAAATCTTTAAAAAAAACAAATATTTATTATATTCCAGGGGTTAGAGATTCAGCAGGGATAAAAAGATGAATACCTAGCCCTCTGGAGCTTACGGTCTAAATTGAGGAGCTAGCCATAAACAATTATACAATAAAAAAGTAAGTTATATAGTATGCTAGAGGTTTCAAAAGGCTATGTAATAAAGAATAAAGACAATGTTTTAAAGGTTATTGTAATCTAGTCAAGAGAATATGGTGGTAGCAGGAACCATCATAAGAGGTAAGAAAAGAGGTGATAAGAAATGGTCAGATTCTGGATATATTTTGAAGGTAAAGCCAACATTATTTCCTGCAGACTGGATGTGGAGTGTGAGACTAAGAGTAGTCAAAAATTTCTCCAGAGTTTTCTACTGGAGCAACTGGAAGGATGGAATTGCCATCAATTGTTATCTGGAAAGGACTGAGGATAGAACAGATTGGGAGGAAGAGTTGGAGAGATCTGGACACTCTTTTCTTTACATACTGAGTTTCAGTTTTCTATTAAATATCCCAATAGAGGTATTGGGTAGGCATTGAATCTACAAGCCAAGAGAGTGTCATTTATGTTAACTTTCAGAAAGAGGGATGGAAGGAGGGAGGCAGGGAGGGAGGAAGGAAGGAAAGGATAACGAAGAAAAAGGAGAGCAAAGAAAGAGAGCAAGGAGGGAAAGAAGGAGAGGGGAAGGGAGGAATAGATGTGCTTTTTACACAGTAAGTTTCTGAACCAAAATTCAAACCCACTACATCATCATTGACGACATAACAGTGCAGCGTTCTAAGGCTTGTACGTAACCTCCCCGGCAGATGTTGGGAGCCGTCAGGGAGATTTCAGAGAGAAAGCGAGAATTAAACTAAGCTTCAAGGCGTGTATTTGAGCTCACAAGGCTGACAAGAAAGAGCAAAGCTAAGAAGATCAGGAATGCAATATACGTGAAACTTCGGGCCAGATAGGTAGGTAACCCAGGAGTGGGAAGACTGCACAGAAAGTTGGAAGAGTAAGCTGGGTCAGTGTGTGAAGGCTCTTGTAGAACTGCTAACGGATTCAACTTTCTTTGGAATATATTTGCATGATTGCAACTGAGAACAGAATCCAAAAAGCCATGACACTGGAAAATTTGTTTTTAGCAGGTGGAACAGAATGATGCTGCACTTGAAAGCCTGAGTAATCACAGATAGACTAGGGAGTTGCTGCAAAATACTGCACATTTACTGTAAATTGAGCAGTCTAGATCTAGTGTCATCAGAGGAAAAGTATGCCCAGGACAGAAAAGAGACACTCCTCTAGACAAATCTGCTAATAATTTAACCCCTGTCCTAGGGAAGAGCAATGATGAGATTACCCCAAGACTGTGCTTTAGTCCTGCCTATAATTCTTTGTATTTAATTTATATGTCCATGTTTAACTTTTTTTTTAAAGATTTTATTTATTCATTCATGAGAGACACACACACACAAAGAGAGAGAGAGAGAGAGAGGCAGAGACACAGGCAGAGGGAGAAGCAGGCTCCATGAAGGGAGCCCGATGTGGGACTCGATTCTGAGACCCTGGGATCACACACTGAGCCTAAGGCAGACGCTCAACTGCTGAGCCACCCAGGCGCCCCTATATGTCTATGTTTAACTTAATTGATAGGAAAATATTCATGTTTATTTTCCCCTTTTTAAAGATTTATTTATTTATTTTACAGAGAGAGAGCGAGAGAGAGAGCTGGGGTGGGGTGGGGAGTGAGGGGTAAGGAAAGAGAATCTTTAAGCAAAGTCCATGCAGAGCACGGAGCCCGAAGTAGGGCTCAATCTCACGACCCTGAGATCACAACACCAGCCAAAACCAAAAGTTGGACCCTTAACCAACTGCATCACCTAGGCCCCCCAAAAGTTTATTTTCTTAGTGCACATTTAGTTCTTCTCAACTAAATCTTTTTCTTCTTCTTTTTAATCAACAGTTTTCATTAAAAACCCTTTTGGTTATTTTTAAAGGTGCTTGAACCAGAAAAAAAAAATCAGTGGATGCCTACATTCAAAATAAACTGTTAAATAGACCAATTAATCTCCTATTGAAGAGACGATTTACATCTCAGACATGCATGACTTTTCTGGATATTCCCTCTTTAAACATACAGGTCCTAATAGGGTGGGACACCTCTCAGCTTGCCAACTATTTACTTTGCCCTGAACTTTAGAAGATTCAAACAACCAGATCCATTTCCCTTGTGGTATGAAAATGGGATTGGGATTCATTTGCCCTTCCGTGTTGACCACATGCTTCTCAATTGCACATCCCACGTGAAGCCATGATCAAGACCACGGAGGTCAGATGCAAGGTCCAAGGACATACAGGGCACCTTCTAGGAGAAGCGTGAATGCATACGGCCTGGGTTTTGCAGTGCTCCCTGGGACTGCTGCTTACTGGTGCATTCAGAACATTGGAATGCTCTGCATTCCACTTTTTAATCCAAGCCCAGAAATCTTTCCCAAATGGCCTCAATATTGCTCTCATTCTTGGACCTGAGCATTTTCAATCATCAGCTAAATGTTTCAAATAATCTTCCTCTGTCCTTTGACCCAGTCTTCTATTCCCACTTAAAAACCTGGACCCCGGAGGGCACCTGGGTGGCTTAACCAGTTAAGCACCCAACTCTTGATTTCAGCTCAGGTCATGATCTCAGGGTGGTGGGATCAAGCCCCACATCGGGCTTCACACTCAGCAGGGAATCTGCTTGAGATTCTCTCCCTCTGTCCCTCTCCCCCTCAAATAAATAAACAAATCTTTAAAAAGAAAAGACCTGGATGTGGCAATACCATTTTTTCCTTCGTGGAGCTAATTAGGGAATATTTTTAGGCGAAACAGAGTCATTAAAACATATAAAGATTAGATAGATGGCAAATAAACATTTAGAATAAAACAGTAAAATGAAATATCATGTTGCCCATTTGTAGGTTTAGTTTTAGGCATCGCACTAGGTGATTAATTTCAGTAAAGTCTTATAAAAGTCCTGAGTGATTCATGCCTCCAGGCGTAAACCATCTTCAGAGAATCCAGAACCATGAGGTTGAGAGATTATCCTTTTCTGGGCATTAGATACTTCTGGATTTAACCCAAAGCTTGCACTGAGTCATCAGAGATCTGCATTTTCTTTCAAAAGAAATCAGCCAAATTATTTTTACTTCGGGACTCTGGTATGGGGCATGAATGTGAGGGAGACAAATCTTTTTCTTTTGTTTTCCACTTCATCATGAACATTCAGTGTTATATATTCCCTCCCACAAGAAAGGCTAAAAGTTTAACTGAAGAGACCTAGTCATAAATTCATACCATCAACTCAAAGTTTAATTATGTAAGTTTATGGTTTTTCCAGACCCAGCCTCAACTAAAATCTGTCTTTTGATATCCTATGATCCATTTTATGTCCTGTAATGAAGACACATTCTTTTATCTTCCCTTTCTTGGGAAGCCTCACTTCCACTCCTATTTCCATCTTCTTTTGGGAAACACTGGTCCCCCACCACACCACAGATGCAGGTGAGAACTACGAACCATGACCATTCATCGGCAGGTCAGAAGTACATGCCACCTGCACCGGTATTTCCTGAAGCTTCTACAAATTGGAACATACGGAAAAGAGACAAACGATCCTTCTCTGGGTCCAGGCTTCTGGTTGAGTCTGAGATCCTAGCGACCTTGTAGAGGAGATCTGTAGAAAAACATTTTGAAAGGAGTAGAAATGAAAGCTAGAAGAGAGACTTGAAAATCTCCGCACCCCTGTTTCCAGTGACCCCAGGGACCAGCTAGGCCCTCTACCATTCCCTTTGGCCTAAATTCTTTCAGGTTGCATTTCTGTCACTTGTAGGATGAAAAGGGCCTTAATGAACACAGCCCCTCTCCCTGATTAACATAATCCCTCCATTAAGGGTAGAACAAAAAGGTGAAATCTCAGCCACATCCATTTCTCATTTGATCAGCAAATCTGGCAAAAAGTGTATTCGTTCTAGGAGAATCTGAGCCACAGGCCAACCGAAATTGAGAGCAAGAGGTGGAAGGAAGAAGTGTGGATCCACTCCTCTGGTGCCATCACAGGGGCAACATGACACCCAGTGGCTACCCTGTGGGCCCCATAGGCAGACCTTCACACGCTGAAGCCCTTCCTTGCATTCCTGGCTCCTGGATCCCGATGAGTTCACCAGGGTGACCTCACTTCGGAGAGCATTCAGATGAAAGGAAGTGCAGTGTAGGTGAGTCAAGGGCAGAGGCGAGACTCCCTCCTCTCAAGTCCAGTTTCCAGGCGGAGGAAGGCAAGGAGTGAAAAGATTCCAAAACCAGCTAATTTTTTTAGGCTGGTAACCAATGACTGGGCTCCCGCTGGAAGATGAGCCTTGAGGCCCCGAGGCCAACTCCACAAACAGCTCAGCCACTCCCCCACAGCGCTCATATTTTCACGCTGCAATAACAGCCACTCCTTTCTCTGGTTTGGGTCCAGAGCACAATCCCTCCCTTCTCTAATACCAGCCTCTCTGTAGTGAGCTCATGTCCTCCCTCCCCTCTCTCTCTTCCTCTCCCTCTGACTCACAGTGCTCAAAGCTTCAAGAAACAAAAACCTGTTGGATCAGCCAGGCTAGAATCATCAACTTCAAATGGGCCAACCCTTCTGTGAAAGGGAATCTTACTTTCATTGTTAGCACCAAGGCTCTAAGTTACTTAACTTGGTCGTGAAAAGTCGGGAACCTGACTCGTTCTTTAATGGCAAAAACAATGATGCTATAGGTCTTGAAAAGGAAGAGAAATAGGCTGTTGGGTAAAAACAAAGTAACTCTGCCATTTCGACATTTAAAAAAAAACGTCATTCATGTAGTTTTGAAATTGGATCACGAGGAGGTGGTCCCTTTACCTTGATCCCAGTTTTTTTTTTTAATTTTTTATTTATATATAATAGTCACACAGAGAGAGAGAGGCAGAGACACAGGCAGAGGGAGAAGCAGGCTCCATGCACCGGAAGCCCGACGTGGGATTCGATCCCGGGTCTCCAGGATCACGCCCTGGGCCAAAGGCAGGCGCCAAACCGCTGCGCCACCCAGGGATCCCTTGATCCCAGTTTTTTGACGTGGTTTCTCGACGAAGGTGTAAACTCTTTCAAGGAAGCAAAATGCAAAAAAGGAAGATTCATCAGTCAAGGACTCGAGTATAACTTGACCACACTGATCTTTATATATGAAGCACCAAGCATGGTGTCCAAATATTTTGATTTTTAAAAATAAATATTTATAGAATGTACCATAGAGTGATTTGCCAGTAGAGAACTAAGAATCAGAATAAAGATTGGTCACCAAATATTTTGGAAGTAAGGGAGTCGTGATTACCCACATCAGGAAACAATTGGCTAAATCTGAAATTTCTCAGAATTTTTTATGAAAATCTGGATTTGTAATCTGCGTAGGGAAAAAAAATTTTTTTGTCTTAGGTATCAGGACAAACAGAAAATATGTGGGGAAGGGGGAGAGAGTGTGTCTCCTTCATTTCCAAGCACTGTCCTTAAAATCAGATTGTCATTTTATGGCCAGCCTCTCCCAGACTCTGGCCAATAGAATCAAGCAATTCTTTCTTTCTTTCTTTCTTTCTTTCTTTCTTTCTTTCTTTCTTTCTTTCTTTCTTTCTTTCTTTCTTTTCTTTCTTTCTTTCTTTTTTTTTTTTTTGAATCAAGCAATTCTTGACAAAGGCCAAGATCCAAAATTAAACTCATTTTGTTTCCAACCTAATGGTGTCTTTTGAAGCTTTGGTACATATTTCTTATGATAAATATTCTTAGTTTTATGCAAGGGAGCAGAGAAAAAAGAATTTGTTGGGGAGAAAAAATAAATCCTGGTTCTAATCCTGCATTAATCATCAGGCAGTCTATAAAACAAGGTTTAATCAAATACATTAAATATAGCAATATTTTTCAGCATCATTGTCCTAACTGGCTGGTGAGCTTTGTGGATGGTTTCAAGTGGTTTGGCTAATTTTTTATGGAGAGTAGTTATCCATGAAGAGATGATTAGCTTTCAATGACATGTAATGAATACTCACGTGGATTTCTTTGCCCCCACCCCTTTCTCCCTTTGAGGGGAAAAACATATTCAATCTTTCAGACATTTAACTCTCTATGAACTGTCTCCATACTCCATCAAAAGAATAATAACCAGGAAACATAATCACATGGCTAAATTCTGTCGGTATTTTGCTGGATTCTTGGGAAAATCATTCCCACTAACTTGGTATTGAACAAAAAAAAGATTCCAAGAGAAAAGTTCGTGGTTCACAGCATATCCTGAGCACCTGAATAAAGATGTAGAAATACACTGTATCAGCCAGTTTACTAAGTGTTGGACTTTCTTATATTATGAAATGAAAGGCTCTTTAACTATCTTTAGCTCTTACTTTATAATGTACTGACATGGTCTTTTCTGAGATGGCTCACTTATAACAATACTGCTTGTGAAAAAAAAAGAGACAAAGATAAAAAAAATCAAGATTGAGAATCAGGTGTTCATGTAATTAACGGAGATTGGGTAGGGAGTCAAAAATGGCAGAGATGGGGTTTTAAATCAAGTCTCTCTGATCTGAAAATCTGCAAGTTATTTTTCTGTGTTGTCTTTCATCAGATAACATGGATGAAATATGTATGCAAGATCTCTAAGTGTTTTTTTTAACTCTTCTGACACACTTTTTGTAAGACTTGTGAGCATTTCCACAGCCAGTGCTTGGTGTCATATTAAGAACACAGTGCAACTCCAGGAGAACCCAAGCAAACGAGATTCCAATTTGTCTTGGGTCATTCAGCTCTCAATTCTCCATATCAGTCTAAAGTGGCAAAAAGCCTGACAATTCTTTTCTATTCACTTCTGGAATGTGTTTTTGTATTTTGAGAACGAGTGCTTTCCTTGTTCCAGTAATTCACACCAACCCAAATGTTTTCAATGAAGCCAGGCTGTGAAAGAATGCAAAAAGAAGCAAAGAAACTCCCTGTGATTGCTCCTGACGCATCCCTGCTCACTCCATTTCACAAACAGCTGGCCTCAACATAAAGCACCATCCCAAATTTAGTATAAAATTTATTTTAGGGAGTCTTTCATGTCTTATCATAGTCTAGCTGTATAACAGTATGGGCTTTTAATTTCCTTTTCTAAAATATTACACTATTCAAAAATTAAATCAAAATGATTCTTCAAAAAAAAAAAACAAAATGATTCTTCAGAATCCCCTGGTCTCTTTTTTTATTTGATGAAGCTAGGAGCTCGCATCCACTCATCAAAAGTGGGGAAAGCAGGATGGGAAATGAATGCAACCTCCATTTATATACATCACAACACAAGTTGTGTCTTCTAAGTCAACTGAAAGGGGTGCCATCTTGGTGAGCACGAAAAATGCCAACTGCTTTCAAATTTCCTGATAAAGTTTTTCCAGATGTGATTGTCTTTTGAAGAGAAAGAGATGGAGAGCACTCCAATCCCAAGAAACGTAGTAACTTAAAATATTTGCATATAACATACTTTCTAAGAAGTCATAAAGGTTAACACGGAACAGTCTACATCAATGAAGAGGAACAAACTATTGATAAAACAGTAACGCAGGGGAATCTCACAGACATTGTGTGTTAAGTGGAAGGAACCAAGGACAAAGAGTATGTACTGTATGATCCTGTTTATATGAACCCATGCAAATAACTCGAAACAGTGGTTTTCATGGTGTAGGGGCAGGGAGGAGTACTGACTAGGAAAGGACAGAAGGAGCTTCTGGGTGCCAGGAGTATCTTGTATTCAATCTGAGTGATGGTTATGTGGGAATTAATATGTATTACGTACATAATAAGATATATTTTATAATATAATTATATAATAATATATATTTTATATAAATATTTCATATATATATGGAAAGTCATTGGGCTGTGTGCTAAAGATCAGTGTTCTTTAAGTTCTTCCTCAATGTATTTATATTTATAGTTCAATGACAATGTTTTTTTTTTTTATTTTATTTATTTATTCCTGAGAGACACAGAGAGAGAAAGGCAGAGACACAGGCAGAGGGAGAAGCAGGATCCATGCAGGGAGCCCGATGTGGGACTCGATCCCAGGTCTCTAGGATCATGCCCTAGGGTGAAGGTGGCACTAAACCGCTGAGCCACCCAGGCTGCCCACAATGTTATTTTTTTTAAGTATAGCCCAGCAACATATCTGAAAGAAAAGTTAAATTCACATCTTGAACATTACTGATGATTTGGTTTTTCTGCAGCCCAGACTTTATTCAATGGTACTTACCATAATTCCTTATCTACAGTTATGAAAAACAAAAAGCTATAAAAACCAAGGTTTTCCAACTGACCTGAATTGATATGAAGTTATTTGACACCTCTATTCCACATTCGACCTAGTGCAAATATCCATATCCCTCGTTGTGGAAATGTTTGATTATACAATGCTACCCACACCCCTATGGCGATGCTACACGATATAAGTACATGCAAGAATGTTCTAAATTTCTAAATGCTCATGAACCCAGTGGTTTCAGATAGGATATTGTGAAGCTTATGTATTTGAAGCTGTCTTTGGAAAGGTTTAACTAGCACACCAGACCTGTGACTTCAGATGTTGTTGCTTAAGGTGAGGCTAAATTTATTCAAGTAACCTATGGGCTAAAATAAATGAATAAATTAAATAAACAAATAAATAAAAAGTGGTTCACAGCAGGAACTGGAAAAGTGGCATAGGAGTGACTGAAGTTTAGGAAATATCTTTCCAGCATGTTCACAAAGATTTCAACATGTCTATACAGAAGACCAAATCGTCTACCTAAGACAAAAGATGAGGACATTGGCTTTCTTTGTACCTTCCCAGCACCAAGCAGGAACTTGCACGTAGCAGCGCTCAACAAGGGGTTGCTGGGTTGAACTGAACTTCCAACACCCCTCATGCTTTGACTTCTGTTACATACCATCCCTGAAAAGGAAAAGAGAACATTTTGAAAAATAAAGCTGAAGACCTAGCACTTTGGTTTTTGTGGTTGATTGTAAGAAAATGTAAACCCACATCTTGGTTTCTACCTTTTAACTTTAGAGCACATCTCTTATCTGAAGCCCTCAACGACCCAAGTAAATCACTAAATCCCTACTGTTTATTTTGTCCTTCCAAGAATAGAAATCTTGCAAACCAACCACATGAAATTCACCACTGACTCTAGGAAAAGACTCGCGCTTTTTTTTTTTTTAATGCTGAACTTTGCACTGTAACTTCTGATCGGCTGCTTTTGTATTTCTTCCCTTTATTCCTCTATGTTTTCCCCATGGCAAAGAACTCATCATCTGTATTATGCCCACATGTATTCTGGAAGCACTGAAAATGTTTGCCTCGTGCTTCTGTATCAGTTTCGGGACCATCATAAATCAGCAGCCTGTGGACTGAGGTGCTCAGACCGAAATCGTGCCTTTGAAAACTGCGTAGCATCACTCTCCGCCAGCAGCTGCAGCCTTTTATTAATGGCTGAGGAGCCTTTCACACCTCTTTTTAAATCCAGTGCATTTGAAGTAATAAAACAGAGAGCAGTTTATAGGCAGGAAATATTAAAATATTTAATTGCTTTTTTTCTTGGCAGCAGGCAGACAGCCTTAAGCTTTGCGAGCCACATGCAGAAAGGACACCTGCCCATGCTTGAATGGACATGGAAGAGGGGATTGCTAAATTGGATACATCTGTGACCAAAATGCCTTTAAACCCACATCAAGCCCATTTTTATTATTAGTTCTAGCCGTTTCCCATCAACTACTTTTCATTTTCTTTTTCTTTTCCCTTCTTCTTGTCTAATTACAACAAAACACGGAAGAGCGTCAATTAGTTTTGTGCTCAAGATAATCATCTTAGATTCCCTAATCTATCTTGAACACAAACAATGCACAAATTATACTTGAAAAGTTTTCCCATTGTCCAGTCCTAGAGTTTATAATCTAGAGCTATGTAGATTATAAATCCTTCTCAGAGAAAATGGGATTTAAATGTTGAAGTACAAATGGGGTGGATATATCTTTTGATAAGTTGGTCCATATGGTGGAATAAGGCAGCCTGAGATCAAGTTCTCACTCTGCCAATTACTAGTTGAGTGCCTTTGGATGGATTACGTAGCTTCTCTAAGCTTCTGTTCATCATCTGTAAAAATGGAGAGAGTCAACAGTGCCTCTTACATGAAGAGGTTGTAGGCGTTATAGGCGTTAAACGAGATGTCAAGCGTTCGGTACCATGTTTGGCACTTTGGAAGGCTCTAGTGTTAGCTATTACTCTATTACAATTCAGTTTACAAAGAATTGTTCCCAAGGCAAAAGAAGATATGGCTAAAAGCTTCCGTTAACAACTGAGAGTAGTACAAGAGTACTTACCAAATTTTGTGTTGGGTTTCTGTTGCTACCTAACAATTTTCACAAACTTAACTACTTAAAGCAACATTCATTTATTAGATCACAATTATACATTCAGAAGTCCAGCAAGGTGCAGTTGGGGTCAAATTAAGGTGTGGGTTGCGTTCTTGTCTAAAAACTCTAAGGGATAATCTGCCTTGGTGTTCACATGACTGTGGGCTGAATTCATTTCCTTGTAGTTGTAGTTCTAAGACCTCGTTTCCTTGTTGGCTGTCAGCACGGGGCCTCTCTTATCTCTCAGAGGTCATTCTCAGTTTCTTCCCTTGAAAATCCCTCCTTCTTCAAAGTCAGCAACAGAGAGTGTCCTTCGTGTTGAACCCCTCTAACGCTTTCATTCTCTCTGACTTCTGCAACCAGCCACAGGCGACTCGGCTTTTAAAGAGGTCCTGGCAATCAGATTAGTCTAACCCAGATAATCTCCTTATTTTAAGGTAAACTGATAAACAACCTTAATATCATCTGCAAAAATCCCTTTGGCCATGTAATCTAACGTCATCATGAAGTAATACCAGGGAACAGAAATCATGGGGCCATCTTAGAATTCTGACTGCTATAAAAATGTAGTATTAGGAGTTGAGATGAAAAACCATATTTCATATTTTAAGGCAGAGCTGGGAAAGAATGTAGCCGTCTCCTAACCACTCTATCTGGTCTCCATGGGAGAATATGGGTGGAGGAGCGGTTTTGTGGGGGAAGATAATTGTTGCCAAATGGCTTCTGGGATAGCCAGTAATTTACAGAGACTATTTTAATTCTTCCTAGCCCACCTGTATGATTCAGCTACATTAAGCAAGAAAAGAAGCCCGGTTTGTCGAGTAGAAAGTTAAGAAAGAAAAAAATATAGAAATGGCACCAGTCACTTGTTCCCTCAGTTATCCACCACTCGTCCCAAGGTAGAAGATTTTCTTCATCTGTTATTTCTTATTCAGTCTAGTCCAGGATGATGGAGGCAGATAATAATGACCATTTTCTCTGTCAGTTGAGCTCTTCCTCCCAGATATCTGTATGGCTCACCTCTGCCCTCCATTCATTCAGGTCTCTACATAAATATCATCTAATTACAGGGGACTTGCTGGCCACCCTTAATAAAAAACAAAATCTCCCATCCACACTCCAGCACTCCTTGGTCTGCTTTCTTTTTCTACACAGTACTTTTTGACAGAAAGTGTGTGTGTGTGTGTGCGTGCGTGTGTGTGTGTGATTGTCTTTTAAGTAGAATATAAGCACCAGAAAATCAAGGACTTTGTTTATTTACCGCTGAATCAATCTCTTTCTCTCTCTCTCTCAGTGTTTGGCACATAGTAGGCACCAGTAAATATTTGTTAAGTAGATGAATAAATGTAGGAATGAAGGTCAGTTGCTCAGAAGATTGATCTTGGCTGGAGAAAATTATGTGGGAAGCATCAGAATAAAAATATTATTCAAATCATAAGAGTAGATCAATTTTCTCAGAGGAGAATACAGAGTTAGAAAAGGTTTCTGTGGAATTCCAATGTTTACCAACCTCTGTATGATGATATAGAGAAGAGTCTGCAACGGAGTGTGTGTGGAGGGGGCGGGGGTTGGTAAGGGATGCAGAAGAAGCAGCCACAGAGTGGAAGTCAAAGAAGCCAAGTAGAAGGTGGAGGATCATAAAAGAGGGGTCAGCCATGCCAAGTGCAACTAAGAAGACAAGTAGGACAAGTCCTAGAAAGTCTTCATCGGATTTAGCAACCAAGATGCCATTTGTGGCCCTTATTGAGAGCAGATTTGGGGGAGGCGTGAAGATCAGAGGCAAATTTCCATGGACTTGAGAATGAAACTCAAGAGAGAAGGAATAGGACAAAAGCAGTCAAGAGAAATACCTAGAGGGATGCTGGGCTGAGGAGAGTTATTTTTCTTAAGATGGTGGAGGCTTGAACAAATTTAAAAGTTGGTGGGAAAGATACAGTAGAGAGGAAGAAGTTTAAGATAAGAGAGAGAAAAAAAAAAATCAATACCAGGAGATCTCTGAAGTACAGGAAGGGAGGCTTCCTGAAAAAGGAAGCCTCCTCTGACCTCTCCCTGCCCCTCTTCCTCTCCATCCTCCACACTACAGCCTGAGACAAGTGTGCAAAGGTCTATTACTGAGCTTATCCAGTGGAATTATAACTCTGTTTCTGTCAGCATAATGCCAGTAGGCCATGAGCTCCATTAGGAGAGGGACAGCTTCTGATTCATCTTTTTATCCCCAAGAGCTGGCACAAAATCTAGTACATAATAAATACTCGATACCTGATGAAAGAATGAGTGAATGAATGAATAGACAGAGAAGTAGATTTATGGACTGATGAACTCAACAAATATATATTGAATGCCTACTGTGTGCCAGGCTCCACTCTGGACTCTGGTAATTCAGCAGTGAAAACAACAAAGCCCATGAACAAGTGAATTGAGGGAAGGACATAAAAATGTGGTGGTGGTGGTGGGGAATAAAAACAGACTTCAAGCAAATGAAACATGAACGAAGCACTTCATAAATTCAAGAATGTTGACACTTTAGGAAGGACACCATGTCTCTTCTCAGACAAATTTTTTCACATGTGAGGAGATAATTAACTAACCACTTATAAGGATTTATTAGAGTCTTACTTCTTCATTTCCTGATTTTTCATGATACTTGTAATCTATGAATCACTTGCTTGAATTTGTCTTTCTCCATAAACTTTCAAAAGTGAATTGCATTGGTCTTCCAGTTCTCTACCAAAAGAAAGACATAGAACAGAGCCAAGCTTTCATGGTACAATGAGGTTAAAAGTCTTGACTGTGGCTTATCCCAGGCACCTTCCCATTCAAGACACCCATCATCATTACGATCTCCTACAGAGAGTAAAGGGAAAAGATGGGAATGGAGGTGGGGAAAGAGCCATATGGACATTCCCTTGCAGGACAAAGACCACTAAAGGCAGGGTTGAAGGAAATGTTGCTCAAACATTCCCAAATAAGAATGCCTAGATCTGAGTCATTAGTACACATCCAGGAAGACCCTGAGTCTCATAGATAGGAGGGGCTGAGGCATCAACTCACGACAATACATCTGTAATGCCAAGAAGCTATTCTAGGTTACTTATGCAAGCAACACAAGTTATCCAAACATATAAGAGACATGGCAGTCACTGTGGAGCACTTAAGAATCCACATTCTAAAGGCTCTTAGATATCAGGTTTCAAACACTTGTTTACTTTTTACCCATTTCCTTTACTGTGGGGCCTATTTTCAAAATTAAGAATTGAATCCTTTGTTGGCTCTTTTTCACTCTGAAACCCGGTTTCTTATCTTGGTTTGGCCCTTTAAGTTTGTCCAATTATCTCTTCCCCCAGTGATAGTGGCAATTGAATGATCACTACTACCTAGATTGCTCCCAATTAATTGGTCCTGAGCTCAGACTTTCATTGCAATCTTCTAGCCGGATATTTGGATGTTTCTCCAATACCACAAAGCAAACATGCTGAAAACCAAACTCATCCTATTCCTCAACAAAACCAGTTCTTCCACCCAACTTCCCAGCTTCTATTAATGGTGCTGCTGTTCTAGGAGGTAAAACTTTCAATCATCATTGACCCCTTCCTCTTTTTATCTTTCCCTTCTATCCATTCATAAATTCCATGGAAAGGTTCTCTAAGACCTATTCTCAATGTATCATCCCCATCCATCCTCCTCAACATTTCGTCCTTTTATTCAGCTTCCACTGTAACTCAACCTCTTGTTTCTCCTCACCTGGACTATTGCAAACACTATTACTGGGGAAGAACAATTTCACAACCAGATACATTTGGATTTAAATCTCCATTTCATCTCTTTCTAATTATACGATCTTGCATGATTTCCCCAAACCCTTGAATCCTCAATTTACTCCATAAAATGGCCATTCATTTCAGGAGTATATAAAATAAGTTAAAGTGCCTAGTACATAACCGCTCAAAGGATCAAAGACTCTTCCAGCAAGAAAATGTTCTGATCATATCTTTTCTATACCCATAAGCCTCAAATGACTTTTCTTTTTTCTACAAAAACAAGACTCAGCTACTTATGTGCCCTCTGCAATATCACCCAAGCTACTTTCCCAGCTTTCACCTTCCAAACTGGCCCTCTCGATCTTCCCCAAAGAGATCCATGTTTTTACTATGTTTATCTTTCCATCTGATATGATTTTCCCATGAATCCCTACCAGTCAAAATTTTACCTGTCCTTTAAAAGACAACTCCAGGGATCCCTGGGTGGCGCAGCGGTTAAGCGCCTGCCTTTGGCCCAGGGCGCGATCCTGGAGACCCAGGATCGAATCCCACGTCGGGCTCCCGGTGCATGGAGCCTGCTTCTCCCTCTGCCTGTGTCTCTGCCTCTCTCTTTCTCTCTGTGACTATCATAAATAATAATAAAAAAAATTAAAAAAAAATAAATAAATAAAAGACAACTCAAATGCTGTCCTCTCCATGAGGTCTAATTCTGATATCAAAATATTTGTTCTGCTGGTTAAGCATCCAAGTCTTGATTTTGGCTCAGGTCATGATCTCAGGGTCATGAGATCAAGCTCTGCATTGGGCTCTGCACTGGGTATAGAGTTTGCTTAAGATTCTCTCTCCCTAGAAAAAAAAAAAAAAAGATTCTCTCTCCCTCTCTTTCTGCCCCTCCCTTCATCTCTCTCTCTCTCTCTCTCTCTCCCAGAAAAAAAAAAAAATGTGTTCTGCTTTTGAATCCCACCTCACTTCCTTAATATCTGTATTAAGGAATTTATCCTATTCTGCTTTATACTATGCTTTTAAGCATCTTTGTTTTATTCTTAGTAGAAAACTGCAAACTGTCAAACTTTTTGTTCACCTCTAAAGCCTAGTACTTTTTGCTTATTTGATACTCAGAAAATGAGCTGAACTGGTTTTAAGAATATGTCCCTCAAAGAGTAACATTTATCTGTTAGAATACAAATTCAACAAGGGCAATCATTTTTATCTATTTAATCAATGATCTATCCTGAGTACCCAGAACTATGCTTAAAATGTAGTGACTACCCAAAAACTATCTATCACACGATCATAATCCAAGATTATCCTTTGAGCCATGAAAAAAATCCATTGTAACCCCCCCCCCCTTCTTTTTTAAGTTATGCCAATTAGAAAAGCCTAGACTCTGCAGAGTCTCATCATCCCCTCTCAGGGACATCATATCATGTATGATTGACAGGACCTGGATTACCAGGTGCCCATCCAGAGAGAACATGCAAAAGAAGAAAGCCTGGCCTACATGCCCTTGGGGGCCCTTGACCAAACAGGCTTCTTTACAGCTGCCTGATAGGCTCCAATTGCCCAATATGCACCTTTCTATCTGGCTTAGACACCAGGTCTGCAATTTGGCAGGAGCATAAATTAAAACCCGAGAGAACAATCACAGGAACGCTGGCCTCTGAAGTCAAGGCCAGCCAGCAGTATGAATCAGGCCCTGATGGCGCCTCCCTCTGCTTCAGTCAGAATCATTTGCCAGCCGGGAGTCAGAAAAACACTGCTCCATTGCTGGCCAGGATCCCTAGGAAGGCCACAGTCTCCATTTTACTGTGACAAAGTCTTAAGCTGTGCCTGTAGATCTAGCCTGTTGGCTCCCTGCTGTGGTAGTCTGAGCAGAAAGAGGGAGTGAGGAGAGCAAACCCTTCAACATCACACAGGCCCGGCTTCTGAGCGTTGGCTCCATCAGTGACGAAGCAAAGCAGCCGTGGGCATAGCCTGAGCCTCCTGGGTTGCAGGTCCCTCATCTCAAAAATGATACCCACCTAACAGCATTGTTGGGAGAATGGTAATATATGTAAAGCGCCAGGCCCTAGCGATTGCTATTGGTGTTATTACTATTATTAGATACGAGAATCAAAGAGAGCAACCACAGAGATTAAGTCAGCACTCCTAACACAGTCCTAAGAATTCGGCTTTACTCATTCTCTAGAATAGGTCTCATTCGTCCCTCTCATAATGACAGATTTCTAAGAAAGTAATCAAGTGTCAATACCAAACGCTCTAACACGTACTGACAAAGAAAACTTGCAAATGAATTTCAGGAACTTACCTCTGGCAGAAAGTTCATTGGATGAGGGTAACCTCATCATCGTCCCTTATCCTCTGAACCTCAAGACTCTTAATGAACAGTCCCCTGAAGGTCCCTGTGCTTCTAAGTCACTGCCACCCACAAGGATTGCCCCTCTTCTCAGTAGTTTGCCCTCATCACACCCTACCACCACCACCACCACCACCACCATCACCACCACCACACACTCCCTCAATCATCCTGATGGCTCCCTAGCACTTACTCAAAGCCATCCCGCCCTCATTCCTGTGGCTACCAGGCCCCAGTGAGAGGAAGGGCAGAAAAGACACTTATTCACCTGTTACCCACTGCTCTCACTCATTAGATAAGTCATGTCCTTGGTCTAATTGCTTCGGAAATACATGCTTTCCACAGTTTATCTTGGATCCTATATCTTAAATAGTTTGTAAGTACATAAGTCACACAGATCACTAAATGCTACATCCCCTGCTCACCCCCACTTCCCTGTGGGGCATTGTGGATGACAGAGTCACTTGCTGAATTGCCTGATTTTCTTCCGAGCTCCTTGTCTGAATCTGAATCTATGATACCAAGACTGACACTAATATTGTCTCTCATTGGCTCTGGAAGGCAGCATCTTAACTTTTCAACTCCTATAGCCTGAAGGTTAGTGGAGCTGGCCTCTGGAACCTAAAACTGAAATGGAAGAGTTGATTGACAATTAGCTTACCCACCATGTCCTATAGTATCCACCTTATTTTGCTCATTCCCAGCTTTTATTGAAATTCCTCAAAATTGCCGAATTTCTTTTTTTCTTTTTAAGATTTTTAAAATGTATTTATTCATGAGAGACACACACACACAGAGGTGAGACATAGGCAGAGGGAGAAGCACGCTTCCTATGGGGAGCACAATGCAGGACTCAATCCCAGGACCCTGGGATTACAACCTGAGCTGAAGGCAGATCTCAATCACTTAGCCACCCAGGTGTCTCAAAATTGCCGAGTTTCGATCAGTCATTTTGTCTCCTCCTAGCCACAATCTGCCAGAGCCCACATCATTTCTCAACTGTTTATTGTAAGGACTTTTTACTCCAGAATCTTCCTCTAGGCCAGCCCCACTTGAACTCCGCTCTTCCTAAATCATTACATTAGGTACAATCGCTTAATGGCTCCTATTGCCACATAGAATTCAAACTCCTCTGACCAGTAAATGCAGCCTTCTGTGAGCACATCTTCTGTGTCCTCATCTCGCTGTGTCCTAAACTCACTACCAAAACCCTGCTGCTTATCGTTTTCATGCCTCTTACCTGAAGGTCTCTGTCTGGAAAAGGAACACACTTCCTCACCCACCTTCCAGACTGGAAAGCTCTGAGTCTTCTTCTAAGAATCTTCTGGGGGTGCCTGGGTGGCTCAGTAGGTTAAGCATCTGCCTTCAGCTCAGGTCATTATCTCAGGGCCCTTGGATCAAACCCCTCATGGGGGCTCCCTGCTTAGCCAGGAGCCTGCTTCTCCCTCTCTCTCCTCCCCCCACTGCTATCATGCACATGCACTCTCTCTCTCTCTCAAATAAATAAATAAAAATCTTGAAAAAAGAAAAAAAAGAATCCTCTCAAACCTGACCTCAACAGCTAGAGATGCCATCTTCTTCCTTTCTGCCTCTACTCTTCCTCATTCTCTTATTTGAAGTATTGTATCTGTCTCACTAAATGGGTTTTGTTTGTTTCTGCCTCAACTACTGGCTTATGAGCTCTTTGATAGGAGCCATGTCTCATTTATTTTTGGCTCCTTAGTGCCGCACAAAATGACCAGCACACAATAAGTGCTCTATGAACATGTATTGTGTCAACCTTATCTGATTCTTTTAGGGAACAAGAATCTGTCCTAAAGTGACATCAACTTGAAAAGACCTATATTGAAAGACTTCTTCCTACATTAATTAGTTGGAGTATCACTTCATATTCCAGGAACATCTGAAATATCTTTTCTTTTCTCTTTTTTTTTTTAAATATTTTTTTTCTTAGAAAGTCATCTCATTTTGCCAGTTTGAACAAGCCTGGAAACTTTGGTGTTTGTTTTGAAACTGGAAAGTGCTTCAAGAGGCACTTTGTGCACTTGGACAAGGTTGAGAAGAGACCCACAAAGATGATTAAAGGCTAGAAAACAGACTATGAGAACTGGAAGGGAGAGCTAAAGGCAATTTAGTAATCGACGTCATGCATGGGAAAGGCTGTTATTACCAAAGAGGGTGACGAGCCCGTGGTGTTCATACCCTCAAAGGGGAGAGCAACAGGAAAGTAACTGAGCTGCAGCACAGAAGACTTGGGTTAGATAGGGAGGAACTTTCTGGAAGAAAACATGCTCAATACTGAAGGATCCAACAGAAATGACAGCTTAGTCTTTTCTTCCGCAAACATATAAAAACATAGGAAATGTTTCCAATGGTCTGGAATGTTCCACATGCAATACTACCTAAAAAGCAGGGATGGAATTACAATTGGCCCTAGAACAGCAGTTGGGGCACCGACACCCCCATGTAGTCATAAATCCACACATAACTTTTGACTCTGGCAAAAATTTAACTACTAGTAGCCTACTGTTGACTTGTAGCCTTACTGATCATGTATACAGTCGACTGGCACATGCTTCATAGGCTATATGTATTATATCCTGTATTCTTACAATGAAAT
The DNA here is from genome assembly GCF_048164855.1 of Canis lupus baileyi. Lineage (NCBI taxonomy): Eukaryota > Metazoa > Chordata > Mammalia > Carnivora > Canidae > Canis > Canis lupus. The sequence continues at coordinate 31,507,405 of NC_132850.1, forward strand.
AAGCTACAGAAAAGAAAATGTTATTAAGGAAATTATAAGGGAGAGAAAATCCATTTACAGTACTTGACGGTATTTATCAAAATAAGTCCACGTACAAGTGGACCTGAGCACTACAAATCCACTTTGTTCAAGGGTCAACTGAATACAGCTTCAAAGGGCAGTACACATATGGTACATAGATGTTTGGGACCCAGAGCACACTTGGTCCAACAGAGTCCTTCTAACTCTAAAATTTTGGAGAAAGTATCTCAGAGGAACTGAACTTAACTGTCACATTTCTTTCACTAAGTATTTACAAAGCCCCTTCTCCAGGCCGGCCTGTGTGAGGTACCATCATAATGGCTAAAGCACAGTTTATTCCAAAGGAGGAGAGAGCCGATTGTCTCACATCCCTCACAGGACTGTCAGGTCTCAGCTCTGAGCTTTCAGTCTCTCTCACGCCCACACGTGCACACATATACACGACACAACAACCACCAAAGCTCCTTTCATTTCCTCTGAGTGATACCTGCCTCAGCTGCTCTAACCTCCAAGCTTTTGTATGTGCTATTTCCTCATTCCACTTCCTTAGTAGGAAACCCCTTTTTGTCCTTAAAGACATAGTTCAGGTGTTAATGTTTTGTCAAAGCTGCTACTCCTCTCGCCCCTACTCTAGATCATGATACTGTTTTAAGACTTCTAGCTGCAAGCATTAAAAACTGAATCAAAGAAAACTATAATAAAAAGGAACTTTGGAGGCACAGCATGGGCTCGATGGTAGTTGGAGGTACAGGTTTGGAAACGCCCAAGGTCCAAGGAAATTAAAGGCAAGAAGCAGAGGGCACATTTGCCTCATAGCCAAGAATCAGAGGAAATATGCCCTCCATCCTAGTGTCAAAGTCTCCAAAGAGGGTCTGATTAGCCAACCTTAGTTTCCATGACTGGCCTGGCCATCCTGTGGCTACATTGGAAATGATCTCCCCACTAATACACAATGGAGGAAAGATAATTCCCCTCAAATAAATTGAAATACAGTGGAAGAGAAAAAAATGCATGCTGAACACCTCTCTTTCACACCCATCCCATTGCAGTTCAGTTTTTAGTTTTCCTGCTCGTGTTCTTAGCAAGACTGTGTATCTTTCATCCTTATACACTATTGGATACGGAGTCAGTGATGAATAACCTCTTAGAGACCAGACTCCTGATCCATATTTGTTGATGATACGTGCAAGTTAAGACAGTATTATTCATCCTTGTGCCTACCAAATCCAAGCTCAGTGTCTTTTGTCATTATGTCATAACATTAGCCGGGATGATGTGGCTACCTTTAACCCATTTCTTCACCTAAAAAGCAGATTGTTTGTTTTCCTAATAAATTGAGATTGCTACGGTAAGTCTTGGTTAAGGCTGACAAAAAAAATTCTCAAAATATTCACAGAATTGAATATTTTGCTGTGCAAATAGAGATTTAAGCATCCTTTTATCTTTGAGTCAAACTAGGCATCCATCAAACTTCTCCATCAATGCTACCCACAGACCTTAATTTTTCCCTACAGGAAAATAAAATAACAAGGAAAATAATACCATAAAGTTGAAAATAAGTTTTAAACATAATGAGTGATCATAATAAAACTGTGAGTGAGTTTTTCCATGCTCACCATGAGGCAGGGAAGAGTGATTGGCTTGGTGAATCCATTTCATTACCACCAGCATTCATTAAAAATGTCTATGTCCATTCAAGCCTGTGACTTTGCATGGTTTGTTTAATCCAATTTAAATTTCATTCTGAATCATACTTGGCTCTGTACGGAGTATTGCTTTCAGTGAGATGAATAAATACACACCTTGTTCAAAAGAAAAAGTCTTTGGAAATTCATTGGCAGCATTTCAAAAGTTTGGGATTTAGATCTTATAAATGACTAAGAGGTAAATTGATCTTTCCTTGGAGAAATTAGCTTTGGACTCCAAACTCACACATCTACGTAGAAATAGGCTCAGGAATCAGGCTCTGGGTCCTTCTTCAATAACTATTTCACATAAGGCTTTTATACTATCCACATTTTCTATATTTCTAAAAAAAGACAAGTCATATAACAAGAATTTTGCGCATTCATTTGGCTGGATTACATTCATCTATCTGGGGAACTAAAGTTTGCTAGTATTAAGCAGTAAATTATTAGCAAAAGTGTTACACAGGTTCCATTTTTGAAGGTCTTGTGAAATCAAATATATTTTAAATTCAAATTTAAGATCAAAGCAGTATTTATTTGGTAGAAATCTGTGAGTGTTTATACCAGGATTGCCCCCTTTCCATCCCATAGGATTCCCCTTAAAAATCATTTAAAAGGCAGGAACATTAGGACTCATTGGCCAAAATCTGGATTGACAGGTTAGCTGCCCTCTGGATATGGAGGACTTGAAAGAAACTATCATCTACCCTCAAAGTATTTGGAAACTGCTTTTGCTAATGGGAATCTATGATGGTGGACCAGTCTGGTAACATTGAATTGTTTTTACTGCAGCCATGAATTACCTGTGGTTTCAATGGACTACTGTGTATGCTTTGTTTACTTTATCCCTTCTTCCTGTTGGAGAAACAGCTGGAGAACAGACATCCTGCTGTTCTGAGCCTCAGGCCTTGGAATATTAACAGGAAGCCACAATAAGCATCTTCATTACTTCACCTGTGGCATAAATGGCAGAGAGAATGGAGCCCATCAGGAGGAACTGATTTAAAACAGAATGAAGCAGTTTGGGGACCATATGTCCCAACATCCAAGTAACTGCCACTGGCTTAATAAATTAGCTTCCTTCATGCAGAGTTCAACCAGGGGGAAGAGAAAAAGTCAGTTTCCTACAGAAAGAAAGAAAGGCAAGCCTCGGTAGCCTGTGGCAATAAATGGAATATTTGGTACATTAGGCCAAAACGTTGTATCACATAATTTCTGGCAGTCGCTTTTAGCTTTTAACAAAAGATGTGGGAGTGGATGGTTGGGATATGCGGATGACAGGGGAGGAAACTAACGGCCTCACAAGATACTTTCATGTGTTTTCCATCACGTATAATTACTCATCCTAAGGCAAGATGGATATTGCACAAGCATTATTCCAAATATCCTCCCAGGTTACTTGGAGGGGTGGGAGGAGATGCAGAACAAAGAAGTGAATATAAAAGCATCCATATCCTCATTCTCCAAGTGAAGAAACCAGGACAGAGAGGTTGTATGGTCTAAGGCCCATTATGTAATGTCTACATCATAACAAGTCAGAAATATTCCTGGAGGTAGGATTGCCCTGTACGGATCCACCTTCCCTTCTTGTAGATTGAGGCTATAAGAAACTATTCTAGAAAGAAGGATTTTCCCCTTGAACAGGACAAAAGAGGGGTAATAATCTTGATGTTTATTAGCGAGAACACACTGAAAACCACATCCTATTGTACCTAGTAAACACTTACATAGCTGTGGGGTTTTTGACTTCCTTAGAGTCTTCCTATGCTTCTGCCCACTTTGCTAAACTGCACCTAAGAAAGGAAACGCAGCAGCACAAACACAGAAAGCAGTCCTCAGAACCATGACTCTGAAAATAAATAAATAAATAAAAGAACCATGACTCTGAAAGTCTACCATACAATGTCGCCACTCTGAGCTCGTCACATCTCAGCTCTCCCTGTTTGGTTCTGTAAGCTTGGATAAGTCGGTGTAGACTCCTGAATATAAGGAAATCTTCCATTTTCAAAAGAAGGTTGAAAACTTCCTACATACTAGAGTTATGTGATATTTAGGACTATAGATAAAATAACCAAATGTCTGTTTACATTTCACTTATTAATTCAGTCATGACATACATGGAAACATCAACTCACATATATTTGGGGTGGGGGACGAGGCACCTGCGGGGTGCAGTCTGTTAGGTGTCCACCTCTTGGTTTCGGCTCAGGTGGTAATCCCAGGGTCACGGGATCGAGCCCCATATCGGGTTCCGCGGTGAGTGGGGGAGTCTACTGAAGTCTCTCTCTCTCTTCCTATGCCCTTCCCCCCATATGCATGCTCTCTCGCTCTCTCAAATAAATAAATACATCTTTTTAAAGAAGAAATGTTCTTTTTTCACTCTCACATCTCACAAAACTGTTTTCTTCAGATTCTTGATATGCCGCATTGACATCAGCGTCACCTGACATTGTCTTCACGGTACTTCATCTTCATTTCCGGATGGGTTGTTTGATGCTGTCATCAGACACCGTTTCCCAAACCACAATCACCCATTCACATAACATGAAAACAACTGCTTTGTTCATTCATCCTGTAGGTGAACATTTATGCTGCTGTGATCATTTAATGTAATATAATAACTGATATCTTGCTTTTAAAGGGCCTCTTTTCAAAGGCTGTTTATGATGACATCCAACCCTTGCAATTGTGAAGTCGCCGATCCACCCCACTCCTCGCAAGAACCATGAATAAATCTCTGTCATAACTTTTGCCTCCTTTTTTAGGCATTCTGCAGGTGACTTCTATCAGCTTTCGAGAGAATTTTCGGAGGTCATCTCAGGCTTCTGTGGCTTTAAACAAGTTGAACAAGTGCACAGAACCCGAGAGACTTTATAAGGACTGACTAAAGGTGATCCCCTCTTTTCTGAGGGGATCTTATATCTTAGCACATAAAGGACTTAATTTCTCTAAGCACCTGTTTCCTGCAGTGTAGCCCAGAACTCAGAACTATACCTTGCTCACAGAATAGTGATGAGGACATGATAAAGCAATGCGCTCCAACGACACCTAGCGCAGTGCTGTCCACGTACAAAGTAACCAACATTATCCATTGCTACGGCCCCAGTCTAGGGTCTACTAATAAAAATGTGAAATTTGGAGTTATATCCAAAAACCCCACAGAGATCCAAGATGAAGCAGATGGGGACAGGTTAAAGGAACCTGGATTATTGTTCCCAAAGGGCAAGAAAAAGAGTAATATAACAGATAAAATTCTAGGATAGAAAGGACTGTTAACAAATAGTATTTCTGCTCTTCTTTCTCACCCAGTGTGCTGGTCATGGTATGCATCCAAATGACAGCATAAAGGACTCATGTTGTACAGAAGGAAGAGTCTCTATTAAGTAAAAATTGTGAAAAGGTTGAATCGTTTTCTAGGAGAGGTTATGAAGGATTTTAAAAACCAGGAATTGGGGCATCTGGATGGCTCAGCGGTTGAGCATCTGCCTTTGGCTTGGGTCGTGATCCCAGGGTCCTGGGATCGAGTTTCACATTGGGCTCCCCAGAGGGAGCCTGCTTCTCCCTCTGCCTATGTCTCTGCCTCTCTCTGTGTGTGTCTCTCATGAATGAATAAATAAAATCTTTTAAAAAATAGATAAGTAAATAAAATAAAAAATAAAAACCAGGGATCATTTTGGTATGATTCTGCCTAAAGGCAGGGTTATTGAAGAATGAGATTTCAAGGTCCCAATGAGCCCTGTTTCTGCACATCAGGATGAGTTCTATGAAAGAAAAGTAGAGGAATGTAACACCAGTAGTGGAGCATGTAAGCCAGGGCAGGCAGGATGGAGACTAAAGGGATGCCATTTTCTTGATGATGTCCTTGGATATCAAGAAAATACTTTTTAAAGCAATTTTATTTTTAATGTTCCTCCTTAGGAGATTTATTTCCTTCCATAGACTGCTATTACTATTAGAAAGAAGCATAAACCTTGGAACTTCCCGCCCTGAGTTCAAGCCTCAGCTTTTCTTCTTACTATGTAACTTTGAACAAGCTTCTTAAACCCTTGGATAGTATGTTTCATTATCTGTAAAGGTGCATAAAAACATCAACAGGAGCCCTGCGAGGTCCCTTGGTTGTCCAAGTCTTGATTTCAGCTGAAGTAGTGATGTCAGGGTGGTTAGATCAAGCCCCATGTTGCCCAGCATGGATCCTGCTTGAGATTCTCTCTCTCCCTCTCCCTCTGACCTTCCACCTGCTTGTGCCCTCTCATTCTCTTTCTCTCTCTCAACAAAACATCAATGTGAAGGGGCTTTAGTGGGAATTCGATGATATGTTTGTGAGATGGCTAACCTCAGCACCTTGCATACCGTATGTCATGTTCATTTTCTTCTCCCCCATATTGTGCTTCTGAATATACTCCAGTTGTTGGAAGCGGAAGTCATCACACATTGCCAGTTGAGACCCTTACAACTGGAGGAAATGTGTCCCTCGATACATAACAAAGCCACATCATGACCTCATTTAGTTTTAGACAACAAATTCCTCGAAGATGGAACTGGACAGGGGTGAACAAACTTCTGCTCAGTCTGTGGCATTCTTATGAACATTCTCATTCAGCTGCTGTGTTGAGAGTGGTTCTCCCAAAAACATCTTTTTTTTTTTTTTTAAGATTTTTATTTATTCATGAGACAGGGAGATAGAGAGCATGAGCATGAGTGGGGGAGAGGGGAAGAGACAGAGGGAAAAGCAGACCCCCTGCTGAGCAGGGAGCCCAATGTGGGGCTCAATTCCAGGACCCTGAAACCATGACCTGAACCAAAGGCAGACACTTAGCCAACTGAGCCACCCAGATGCCCCTGACATACTCCTGAGGGAAACCTCATTCTTGGTCACAGGAATTCCTTAGAGTTGCTACAAATGTCTCCACTGCCTCCTCTTCATTCAGTTACAAATAGTTTGGAATGATTTTAAACACTCTAGCAAGGTAAACAAATTAGGACAAGGCTTAAGTGACGTAACAAAAACGCCCCAAATAAAATAAGTTAAATAAGACAAAAGAGAGAGAGAGAGAGAGAGAGAGAGAGAGAAAGGAACAGACTCTTAACTATAGAGAACAAACCAATGGTTACCAGACGGGAGGTGGGCGGGGGGTGGGGGGAGTTAGAGAAATAAAAGATGAGGTATTAAAGAGTACACTTTTGATGAAAAGTAATGATAAATAGATAGATAGATAGATAGATAGATAGATAGATAGATAAGACAGAAATTATTTCTTTCCCACATAGTAGTTCAGGGGTAAGTGATGTAGGGCTTAAAGGACAGCTTTGGCATCCACAAGGCACAGCTTTCATCTCTGAGTCCTAGGCAACTTCCATGCAGTGAGAAGGACAGATCATGGAACACGCCACATACCTTTCTAGTTGCACAACCTATAAGTCATACATACTTCAGATAACAACCCCTTGACCAAAATTTAGTCACATGGCCACACCACCTACAAGGGAGACTGGGAAAAGCAGCTTCATGTTGGGAAACCATGTGCCCAGTAACAGCTCAGGAGGAGAAGGATAATGAGAATGGGAGCAGGACCATTAGCAATGTGTGGTTCACAAAACTAAGGAGGGACAGTTGTCTGGATAGTTTAACTCTTTATTAGGAGGCCATCTAAGTTTTTGAAAGTACAATCTACCTTTCAACCTGTCACTCACTGTACCAGTGATGAATAAAATGCAATGAGTAAAGACCCTAGCAACATAAAGTGAGGCAGGAAGTATAAACCTTTTTGTTTCTATAACAGAAACTTGAGTCATTGAGTCTTTCTGAGGCCAAACTACATCTGGGAAAATCTGAATATGCTGACCCAGAAAAGAGTTGGAGAGAAGAGCTGTGTTGGAACAATGACAGCTCTTTGACACTACTTTGCCTCAATCTTTTAAAAATTCAGAAGTTATGGGGAGGGCTCCGAACGAGCCTGGGCTAGCTTAGAGAACTCCAAAAGAAGAAAGAGCCCCGCTCTGATGCAGAGTTTATGGTTTATGAAACACCAGGTCAGATGAAGTGACAACACCACCCCCGTTTGACTGTGAGAAAATATCTCTTGGGCCAAAGAGTAGTAATTCCTATTTGCAGTCAAGTATGGGTTTACCAGATGCCGTTTTGCAAAATCTTATGGAAACCTTCTCAAAACTGCTTGAAAGACTTTCACATGCTACTTTATTTCATTGTCTGAGGCTCACATTTATTTTACTCTTGCAGAAAATACAGAATATTTTATTATTATGTACTTGTTCATTAACTTTTTTTAAAAGAGTGTGTCCTAATCACATAAATTTTTTCATTAACAGGTCGTTCTCTTCTCTGCATATTCGTTTGGGAAGAACCTCCATACTTTGCAGAGGGGAGTTTTCCTCAATTTTTCCAACAGGAACGAGAGAATACACAGGGATTTTTAGATCTTTCAATAATAAAAAGGAAAACCTCCAAAACACAAGCAAACCGAAGAGCAATCCTAATCACTTGTTTAAAATCAATATAACTAAAAAGAAGTATATTCTTTGAACTGCCCAATAGAGGAAGTAAGAAGTTGCTATAAAATTGAGATAAACAATCATTATCAGTTTTGAAAATTCTTAGGAGGGAGGGGGAATCATTTTCTCATGGAGAAAATCCTGCATGAAGAAGCCAGAAAATTCAGTTTGGGTCTCAGACCAGCCAGTAGCTAACTGTGAACTTGGGCAGATCCCAGAATGTCTTTGGACTTCAAATTTCTCATTTGTAAAATCAGGAAGTTGAAAGACATTTCTAAGGTCTTTTCTAATTTGAATAGTCCAGAAACTGCTAGTTACTGAATTTTTAAAAAATTCCGACATCACAAATGTCACAGAATCATATTATTTTTTTTCTACTTCATACACAGATTTAGTGAATGATGAATTCCACCCCACCTCCAGCAATTAGGGGGAAATCCAGATTCTGAAGACATCTTGTAAAGCTAAAATTAAAAAGAAAAAGAAAAGTTGAAAGAAGAACTCAACTGTCTTTTAAAGAGCTCTCTAGCTTTTAGAGATGCATGTGTCACTTTATTGATTCTTTGTGCCAAAAGGGTATTTGGATATGGTGGCTGTTCCTTCCAAACTTGGATTATTTATGATTCATATCCTGCTGCCAGTAAAATGTTTATAGCAGGTGAGCTCCACATTAACATTAGTTTCAAAGGACTAAAGCTATTTATGGCATTGGTCTTGATTACACTTATGCTAACTTAAACTTGCCCTGGAATGACATAACAGTGAACCCCTGACTCCAGTCTCATCCCCTCCAGCACCAGTCCATCCATCTTCCGCAGTGCCCCCAGGGCTCTTCCTTTTTTCCCCCCACCCCAGGGCTCTTCCTAAACTGCAACTGTGTTTTGGCAACTCCACAAGCTCCATTGCAGGCTACCCAAGCTATGCCATGATTACTTCACTCCTCCATGGCTTTGCAAGTGCTGCATCCAATACCTAAAGTGCTAGTCCCAGGGCCTCTCCTTGGCTATAAAGAAACATTAATGCTAACTCTCAGTAGATCTCCCCTGCAGGCAGATGCAGTTCCAGAGGCCTGATTCAGAAGGTAGAAAGGAATCTTGTGCAAAGAGAAAGGCCCCACTTTCCTTGTAGGGGGAGCAGACCTGCCTTAGGATACATGCTGGATTCCAGGGCAAATACTACACAATCATACCAGGTGGCCCAGGACTTCTACCTTCCTTTGCTCCCTCCCCATTCCCTTATCACCTGCCTTGCAAATCCTGACCATCTTTAAGAATTGACTGAAATCTCTCATTCTCTGAGAAGACTTCACTGTCTTCTCCACCTCCTGCGCAGGGACAGAAGTTTTCTCCCCTGTAAGCCCACAGTAATTCATGCCTATCTCTAATGTACCCCATTCTGTTGTCCCTGAATCCCCATCACATTCCTTAATTTCCACCTATTAGGACCATTGGGTTACTGGCTGTTTCTCTGCAATAAATCATAATCTCCTTCGAGGTAAAAAAAAAAAAAAAAAGAAGAAAAAGAAAAGAAAAGAAAAAAGAAAAGAAAAGAAAAGAAAAGAAAAGAAAAGAAAAGAAAAGAAAAGAAAAGAAAAGAAAAGAAAAAAAAGTCACAGTCATCTCTACCTGGGTTGCCTAGGACCAAACTCTGCTCACTTTAAGTACTTAATAAATGCCTGTTTAAAGGAAAGTTTGTGTTATGAGTGTTCAAGCAGTTACAGCATTTAAGATCCATATAACCAAACAGCTCAAGAGTAACATCAAGTGTTGGCTCATGTCCTGAATACATCTCTTATACACAACCATTTTCCTTCTCAAAGAAAGAAAGTGGATTAATAATTTATATCATTTCTTTTTGAATTGGGATGAATGTCTCCTTTTCTATTGAAAACTTCAGAAGTACAAGGTATAGAGTAATATTCAAACATTGTTTTCTACTGTTTCTCTATAAACTTCCCCACTTCTGCAACTTCAAAAGACACAATCTTTTCCCCCAAAAATGTAAATCAGGCAAATTCTAAAATGAAGAACTGATCCCTATTGACTAAGAAAAATTCAGCCCTTTGCACAGGAATGGAAATTCCCTATTTCCAGAGATTAGCAATCTACATGGACACAGATCGTCTGCTGTCGTGTGCTGGGAACCAAGGCATCCACCAAATCTGTCATGTAGTGAGGCTCAATTCAGAGTCTCTAAACCGCGACACCAATGATACTTTGGGCCAGATAATTCTTCATTGGGGAGTCATCCTGTACATTGAGGGCTGTTTAGTAGAATCCTGGCCTCTACCCACTGGATGCCAGTGGCAGTCTCCCAGTTATAACAACTAAAAGTGTCTCTAGACATTACTAACTACCCCATGGGGGGCAAAATTGCCTCCAGTTGAAAACCACCGCTTTCAGTATATGTAAGATAGTAGATATATCTGGCTTTAAAGCCAGACATATAAGTACAAACATTAGCTCCACCACTTAGGAGCCACATGACCTTGAGCAAGTTACTTAATCCCTCTAAGCTTTCGTTGCTTCATATGCAAAATGGTGCCAGCAAAACCCATTTTTACAGTCCTTGGGGTCTACATGGGAAAATGTACACAAAATGCTTAGCATAGTACCTGGTACTTTGCAAGCTCCTAGTAGCTGAAATGTATTATTGTTACTTGTGACCATACGTTAAGTATCGATTTTGCTGGACGAAAAATACTACAAAATTTGAATATAACTTGATTTTTTTAAAAAGTTCAGAACTAATTTAGAATTTCACTCTTCCTTAGGGTCTTCACCATGAGCATCAAAGGCCAATGCTGTATAGTTCAGGAAATCGTGCGAGAGTTCCAGGCGGTAGAATTAAAAAGGAAGCAAATTGCTTCAGTTGTAGAAAAGACTCTAGTTGTCCCCCAAAAGCTATTCCCCGTTCTTCCCCAATGATGAGAATTTCAAACCTCAGACTCCTTCTCAGATAGGAAGGGATATATGACAGGGTTCTGGTCAATGGAGTATAAGCAGAACTTGGAGGTACAGTTTCTGAGATGTATATTTGAAAGAAGAATGTCTGTTCCTACTTCCTCATTATCCATCTTGCTGCTTGGAATATGGATGCAATGATGAGAGCACCAGTTAGGAGCATGTCAGTGACAACAACACCCAAGAGACGATGAGGTGGAAAGTTGAAGCAAGCTGAGTCACAGCTGTCTGTCACACAGTGCTGCCATAACAGCTCTGAATTGCCTACCTCTTGACTTTAAAGAAAAGGAGAAAGAAAACCTCTCTCTCTTGTTTAAGCCACTACTGTGTTGAAACCTTATTAGTCACAGCCACGCATATCTAATGATTAGCTTAAAATTGTGGTAAGCATAAATGTGTTAAGCATATCAACACTGGAGACCAACAACCCAACCCAACCTACCCAGCCAACCCCCTTGTAGCTCTAAGCCACAGGGCTGAAAATTCAAAACATCGGCTCTTTAATAAATAATCATGAACAAGATTAGCTCCACCTAGAACTAACCAGTTGCAGAAACGGGAGTGAATTCAGTTTTGCCTATGGTTTGCAATCCAAGTTACTGGAAAAGCCTATTGAATTTGGAGCCTCTAAAGAATGAAAAAAGAGAACTCCTTCTGTATCCAAACTGATACAGAAGTCCTTTAAAAGAAATTGTAGACTTTGAAGGAGATTAAATCCTGCTTTCAGCCTTTGTCATATGAGAATTTTCCATCAGACACAGGGAGCCAGCCTAGCAACAAAGATCATATTCAAGGTGTTGTCTTCCCATCCAAGCCTCTACTCTAGGTAACCATGAAGGATATGTTATAGGCTGACTTGGATTCCCCAAAATTTTTGTGGCGAAGTCCTAATCCCTGGTACCTCAGAATTCAACTGAACTTGGAAATAGTGTATTTAAAGAAGTCCTGAAGTGAAAATAAAGTCATTAGTGTGAGCCCTCATCCAACATGACTGATGTCATCATAAGAAGAAAAGATTAGGGTACACGTAGGCACAGAGGGAAGACCATGTGAGGAAACAGAGAAGACGTCCATCTGCAAGGCTAGGAGAGAGGCCTCATAAGGAATTAAGCCTGCTGGCACCCTGATCTTGGATGTCTAGGCCCCAGAATTGTGAGAAAACAAATTTCTGTTGTTTAAGGCACCTCATCTGTGGTACCTCACTCTGGAAATCCTAAGAAACTGACTCAGATAGGCAGAGTGGAAAGCAAAACATAGCAGCCAATAAGGAAATCTTATTTTAAATATTTAATAAGATTTAAAAACCATGTGTAAATGAGTCCCTGGGCTTTGCTTACTCACAGGAGTACTAACCAGAAACAAAAAGACCAGACACTTACTAATTTTGTGAGGGAATTGTATTGCCAAAGAAACCACAGGCCTGGCCTGACTAAATCCTGTGATCTTTCAAGCCCTAAAGCAACCCCTGGAACCCTGGTCCCCCACGAGCAGGAAGGAGCCCGAGAATGAGGGCAAATAATAGAAGTAGAGAGGTCCTCCCAGATAGTCAGAACCAAGATCCCCCAGATACTAAGCACAAAACTTAATCCTCCTCACTTCTTCCCCAATCTGATCCAGTGGGATTTGGTGTCTACTATAGCCTCCTGACTGGGATGGATTTGCATTTCTGCCTTTTCCACACAGGAGTGTTTGCTAGGGTTATTACGTTACTGCTCCACTGACGACTATTGGGTGAGGTGGGCCCAGAAAGGAACATTGTTCCGACCTCATAGATGGAACCAATAATCACCCAGAGATCCTAAACCTTGAATTTGATTGCAATAACTGCAATGGGATTTGAACTGCATTTTTGACTTTGCATGGGATTTTGAACTGAATCCCTCAAGAGATGGAGCGAGTATATTCTAAGTGTGAGCAGGAGATGCATACAGCTATTTAGGTTTCCACTTGGACAGACAATAGTAGAAATCATTGAATATCTCTAAGTTTGTTCTCCACTTCCTCCTCATTATTAGGAGTTCAAAATTTAAGCAGGGTACACACAACTAGGTATGGCGATGTGATTGTGACTGATGAGATGTGAGCAGAGATGATGTATATAACTTCTAAGATGTGTCCTAAAAGGTAAGAAACATCTTTCCCCATTTCTCTGTCCCATCAATTGGAACTTGAACATAAGGCCTGCCACATACTCAGCTCACCACCTGTGCTGACACAGACAGCTAGTAGCAAGCCATGTTCCAGATGGCTAAGGAGCCTCCATTCCAGCCTCTACACCTAGACTTTGATATCAGAGAAAAACAAACATATGTCTTAAGTAAGCCACAATATTTGAAGGTTCCTAATATTCACAATGGAGCCCATAGCCCAACTAATAGATGATCTTCAGTGTTTCCTGTTATCTGTAGACCAGAAAAGGATAATAAGGAATAAGAATAAAGGCAAAAAACTATCATATGATTCTTAATTCCAATTCCCCTGATCCCTGAGGCAATGTGTCACCCATATTTTGCATATGTGTATAGCAAGTGAGTCAGAAAAAAAGCAAAGGAGAAAGAGTAGGAAGTTGGATAAGAAATGAAAGAGAAAAAAAAAGAAGAAAGAAAGAAAGAAAGAAAGAAAGAAAGAAAGAAAGAAAGAAAGAAAGAAAGAAAAAAATGAAAGAGAGGTCCAGAAGCTGGATGAATGGTTTAGAAGCAGGCCAGCATGACCTGCTGAATGCTGTCCTTATGCTGAGTCCAAATGAAAGATGCCAAGAAAGACAGAAAAGAAGTTCAGACCTGCATCCTGAAATGGGCTTGGCTGATTTTCTCGATCATCCAGGCCCATCCATATCCATAAATGATTCTAAAGTGAAATGATGATTTTCATACATTTTTTATTTGGTTCTGAGATAAAGGAAAGAGAAACAGTTTCTTATGTGAAAGCCACTCGTTGGTGCACCCATGCTCCCCCAGGAGGGCCCTGGTTCTCGCCCACATGAATCCCATTTCTATTAATGAAAATTGTGTTGACAAAACTCCAGCCAACATGTTCCATGTTTTAGTGAGCCTGCTAGCCTGTGCGGTGCTCAGACACCATAGTAGGGATATCTTAGTGATTGTTACAGCAAAGAACATGTGCCTTCATCAATAATAGACTTTCCTAATCACAGACCCCCTCAGCCAAAGCATTTTGAGAGACATGTTATCTAGCCCAGCAATTTGGAAATAGCAGCTGCATAAATCAATGAGTGTTCTGGAGGTACAGGTAAAGGGAAGAGAGGTATATCTTTTTAGAAGAAGTTACCCGAATTCAATCAGAAGTCCCTGCAATGACCCAAATGAACAAACTTCTTGCCCACCGCTTCACCACATTATTTTTGCCCCTAGCGGCAGGGCTGGTGAAGGCCTCATTTAAATCCCTTATATATTATAATTTTCTGGTAAGTGGGGCAAAGAGCACATGATCTCAGTCACCTGCTAAACATACGACATGCAGTGTAAATTCATTTATTTGAGCCTTCGTGTTAAAGGACTTTTCTTGAATTTAAATCAGCTGATACCATGTTATGACTCAATCCAAAACAGACATGCCCTGGAGAATTAAGAGACCTTTTCAAAGACAAAGAAGGCTTCTAACCTGCTCACAATTAGCCATTACATGCTACTAGGAGCTGTTTAATTGGGACTGCCACTCTCAATTAACTGGCGACAAGTGACTAGAAGAGTAACTAAAATTAAGGACACATGTTACCCATTACTTCCATTAGGGATTATAATCAAATTGTATGCTTTGATTTTTCTTTCTTCCTAGCTCCAAGAAAGTATATAAATTAAAGTATGGAGGGAAGGAAGATTAAACCTAACTTTTTGCTTCTAAGTGTCAAAGAACCACCACCTTAAAGCTCCTACAGAACTTCAGCTATGATATTCCAGTGTCATTTGTTCTGCAGTGGAATTTATCAGAATCCCATCTGAATTCCTCAAAAATAACCAGGTGAGGCTCCTTGTGATTCAAACATGAGGCGCATTCCTTTTTCCTTCCCTGAGGAGTAACAGATCATTTAGCCGAGACAAAATTTCCCCTCGGCCCACTAAGAAGCAAGAACATTCAGCTTCTCTGCTGTAATCCACTTGGTTTCTGATTGGCAGTATTTACTGAGGAGGTGGAAGGGGAGAGGAAGGGAGGCCTCAGTGACAAAGAAGAGTGAAACACAAGAGTATTCCATTCATTGCACTGAACTGAAGAGATCTTTGGCTTATATCTGCCTTTGGAGCTGGTTAAAAGAGCTATCCCCCCAGAACTGCACTTTAAATTTTAATTCCCAGGACCAGACAGCTTTGAAGTTTATATCTAAATGTGCGTACCTAAATACACATATTTAAAGGTACATACATATTTAAATACAAATTATTTTTAAACTTTTGGGTTGTATGTACAAAGCCCTTGATGTAAACTGATCATGAGTAAAAGATAAACTCTAAAGAAAATTTGTACAGTAGCGTGACTTGATTACCATTAAACATTGATATTTTATTTGTAGTAAAAAAAAAAACTATAAGAACCCAGGCATATTTGGAAATTGTCATTCCCCCCCCTTTAAATATCATCCAGTTCTGTCTAGATTCTATTAAAATAGTTGTGTTCCTATGGTTGTATTGCTGGTGGTTCCCCCTAAGGGAATTTGTATGACTTTTAAGTGTTCTTTGGAGCATGGAGATATGATAATGTGTGCAGCTGATCCAAAAGTTAAATAACTCCATGAAGGGCCCTTCTAACACTTACTCAAGAGGGCTGAGAATTTGAGTCTTCCAATCACGAGCAGGGTCAAATCAAGAGCTCATGCCTTTTTCAAGCATGGAGACAATTATGTAAATCAGCAGTCTGCAAATTTTTTCTGCAAGGATCAGGTAACAAATATTTTAGGCTCTCCAGGCCATGAGGTCACTAAACTCTGATTTTATACTGCAAGTGGCTATAGACAATATGCAAACAAATGAATGTGGCTGTATTTTAATAAAACTTTATTTACAAAAACAGAGTGTGGGCTACATTTGGCCCTTGGAGTCTATGGTTTGCTGATCCTAGTTTTAGCTCTAAAATTTTTTGTTGTTGTTTTGTTTTTTATTTCTACTTATTTATGATAGTCACAGAGAGAGAGAGAGAGAAAGAGAGAGAGGCAGAGACATAGGCAGAGGGAGAAGCAGGCTCCATGCACGGGGAGCCCGACGTGGGATTCGATCCCGGGTCTCCAGGATCCCGCCCTGGGCCAAAGGCAGGCGCTAAATTGCTGCGCCACCCAGGGATCCCAAAAAGAAGAATTTGGAATTGAAGGGAATGATCTAGAATCATTTGAGGAAGCTTGATAAAAATATTGATTGACAGGCCCTCCCCCCAAATTGTTAGTAAATCTTGTGTGGGTCCAGAAATGTGAATTTTTTAATGCTCCCCCAGTTGATTCTGAGCCAAAGTCAGATTTATGATTTCTTAGTGTGGATAATGGTCCCAGTTTCTCCAGTAACTTTCTAATGTTAGGAGTACCATCTATTATATTGATCAGGGCAATGAATGCTAGCCACTACAAAGCAAACCTCAGACCTCAGGGGCTTAATCCAATTAGAATTCATTTCTCTCCCTTATCAGCATCCTCTATCTTAGCGCTATGCCACCTGGAACTCTTAGAAGAAAGAAATGGAGGAAGCACACCAGCTCTTAGACATCAGCCCAAAATTGCCAAAGCACTTCTGCTCACTATTCATTGGCCAGAACTATTCATAATGCTCCAACCTACCTGCAGTGGAGGGGGTGCAGGAGGGAGAGAAAAAGGAGCAGTTAAAATTTGGTGAGCTCTAACCGCCTCTGACACACCTGCTGTATTTTTATCTGACTCGTCATCTGTAATTCTGTGATTCCACCTGCATCCTCCAAAGCACACAGAAGGAACAGATGCTCAAAAAAATGCTTGCCCATCAACGAAGCTCTTAGCAACTCTGGAATGAACAACATCCAAAATATAACTTACATCTAGCTTTTTGGCAAAGATTTGACTCTTGAAAATTCTGGAGTATAGCTGATTTTTAGAAATCAAATGAAGTTCTGAGGATGGTGGTTTTGTTTTTGTTTTTATTAGCCAGAAATTCATTGTGTGGAACTAAGACTACTGTGATTCCTGGCCTCTGAATTGGATATACACAGATAGATGTCCTGGCAACAGAAAACAATAATTCACTGTTTCGTGAATCGTCCTCGTATTTTCGGTTAAAAAGGTCAAATGTCAGTTCCTTTAAGTGATACCGTGTATAGCCATGATATTCTGTGTCAGAAGGTGTGGAGGTCATGCAGACTTTGCCAGCTCCATCCAGTAGCCCACAGCTGGTTTTCAAAAGTAGGGGGACTAATATGTACTTTATGTTGGCTCACTGAGTTTAAATTAAAAAAAAAAAAAGAAGAGTAAAAGGTCCAAAAAAAAAAAAAAAGTAGAGGTAAATACCTGAATGGGAGATATCTGCTTTAAATGTTTACAGATGCAGATATTATTTCAAAAGTTATAGCCCTCTTAAAAGGGGAACAAAAAAAGGCCTCCTCCACTCCAAGAAGAAAAAGATAAAGAAATGTTACAGATCTTTAAGTTCTTCTGAGAGAAAACAGAGATTTCTACCCAAGTAAAGTTTTAGCTAAATGCTAGGAAAACTGCCTGAAGACTTAAGGAGGCTGTGGCCTTCCCCAGTAAGAACTTCCCCACATAAGAATATTTCCCCATGAAAACATTGCCCGAGGAAGCTTCCAGCAGGAAGAACTAATAAAGTACTTAGGAAAATCACAATTTCTGCCCCGTGATAATTTAGGGCTCAAGCTGTCTACACCTGCGATCTGTTCATTCAGACTAAAAAGAAATGCTAATCAGTAGAAGAAGGTATTGTCCTTCCGTGCTCAGTGCTCAACCCTTACTCACGATAAACAGTGAGCTTAAGTCTTGCACAAGAATGTTCTCTAACAGACCTATGAGTGATAACACTTAAAGTGGCTATTTAAACCCTGTCTTTTAACCTTTCATCTCCGGGCCTGTATCTGAATCTCTTGTTTATTAACCTGGTAACTCCCTTACCAAGGCTTATCTTTCAGGTGCTCCAAGCGACTCCGTCTCTGAATAACCAGTCACCTTGGAGAGAGTGCAAAGCACTTGCTGAACCCACTGGGTGGTATTTGGCGGTTCCACCCTCCCCTGAGGATCTTGGAGAATCTTGGCGTATGTACGACTACAGCTATGACAAGACTGTCTGCAATCATTTCAACTGTTGGACTCATTATCTAAATTCTGAAAAACCCTTCACAATTGTACAAACACACAAAACCCAGCAAATCAACTGCCTTTTTAAATATAACAGATTTTCTCTGATCCATTTCCCGGGATAACTAACTGTACATTACAAATACCTGTTACAGCACCATGGCTTATAGCCAGGGGCTTCCTCTGAATCTTCAGCCTAATACCTTTTAAACAAAATAAACAAGATTTCTAGAGTATCACGCTGGGAAGGATATCCTTATTTGTGTAGGAAGAGTGGAGTTTTGGGTGAGATATTTTTTCCCCTTTGTTTCATTCTTAGAATATTTACAGGCCTGCAAACTCTTTATCTCATGATTACAGAAAGCTTACATATATTTCATTTCCAATAGAAAACAAGTCAATGACCCTGCATAGATAAGGATTTGAAAGTAAGCAACTATCTAGTAGAGGTGTTTAAATTAAATTGCCAATTAAGACTCATTTCCTACGTAGGAATCAGGAGTTTATCATTCATCTATAACAACGCCTAGAACAAGTATATTATAATTACATGGTTTAGAGATATAATTTGTTGACTTATATGTATTACAAACAAATGCCCTTTCCCCTGATTTTAGGATCTACAGGTGGTGGCTTTGGTTTTTCCACGTTCTTGTGGCCATTAGGTCCATAAGTCACAGATATTTAGAGCAGACATGATCTTAAGAGATTATCTAACAACAGCTTTGCTCTACAGATGAGGAAAACCAATCTTGGAAGAAGGATGAAATCCAGGCTAAATTTCTCCAGTCTGGTTGTACCTGACTGTCTTCCTTCATCCTCCATTTTCCAGCTACACATCAATAGAAGAGGGTGGTTTATCTATGCATGCTTTGGGAAACTGGTAAGTAGAAAGACGTTTGAATGAAAGAATTCATAAGCACTCCTAAAAGAGCAGGAAGTGTTGGCTGCAAGGTGACCCAACTGCCAGTCACAACATCTGATTGACAACTTTTTTTTTTTAAGATTTTATTTATTCATAGAGATGCAGAGAGAGAGAGAGGCAGAGACACAGGCAGAGGGAGAAGCAGGCTCCATGCAGAAAGCCTGACGTGGGACTCGATCCAGGGTCTCCAGGATCATGCCCTGGGCTGCAGGCGGCGCTAAACCGCTGCGCCACCGGGGCTGCCCTGATTGACAACTTTTTGCTCATCCATTGAAATGTAGTTACCTTAAAAATAACATTTTCCAAAAAAATAAAATAAAATAAAATAAATAACATTTTCCACTTGCCCCTAATTCATTCTTGTTAACAGTGACAAATGACTCATTGAGAAATGATTTTTGGCAGCTTCCAATTGCCTGGTGAATTTCTATAACTCCCTTTAACCGGGTCAAGGAGCAACCATGTGTCACCCTTTGGGGCCATCATTGGGTGTAAACTCTGTGGCAATTGCACTTGCTACATCATTCATTTAATTGGTTCATGTCTAATGCCAGGAAGACCAAAGTTAACATGCTCACAGACAGGATGCCTCATCACAAGCAGGAAAGAGAAATATCTGCCCTTGGCTCCAAGGAAAATCAATTCAGAGAACGCATAAATAGATGGGAACATATCCATTACTGATCCTCCAGCGCAATCCTGAGAGCATGACCTACTGACTAGGGGCCCCTCATACTTCCATTTCTATGTACGAAAGCCTGCATACATACTTCCACAGAATTATACAAAATAGAATGCTTTGAGTCATAAGATTTTGAAGCTTTAATCCATTATTTCATAGTTGAGAGAAGAGATGCAGGAAGTCTAAAGTATCCATGCACTCAAGAGCACACAAGTATTTGACAGGAGAATTCAGACAAGAACCCACTTCTCTGATACCTAGTCTAGTGTTTTTCATTGTACTATAGCTCACAATAATTCTCTGCTATTTCTAACAGGTTTGTGTGTTAAAACAATCCTGTATGATGGCAACATTTAGATGCCTGACTACTCTAATCTAATTTTAATCTATTTTTGAAAATTCTCTTCTATTTGAACAGTACTATTATGGCTTATTGCTACAACTTCTCTTTTTGTCTTCACTAAAAAAAGCTACTTTAAGACAGAGTGGCAAATGTATTGCTATGCCCAATAGTGGTAATACTGCCTGAACTAAAATAAAAATTGTTTTGTCAGGGTATAAGAATAAAAGAGAAATATTTCTCATTTCCTTTTACAATGTTTTAAAGTTGATCTCAAAATGATTACCTCTTGAAATATAGCTTATGCTCTCACTTTGAAAATTATTATGGGATCTAAGGAAAAGGGAGGACCCTGAATTTAAGATTAACCCTGAGTTCAAAAGGAAAAGCAGAGAGATAAGATCAAAGGCAAAAATCACCCCTAAGGGCTTCAGGATCTCTGAGGAAAACTGTTTTCTTCCCCCCAGATCTCATCAATTAGAAGAAGGCAAATGTACAGTTCTTTACTCAGCCAGATACAATCAAAGCATGACATTCTGTATCAATGGAACAGGAATTTCCACAAATTGATAAGGACAGTCTGTTTGGATAGAAAGTCAAAGGAGTCCTTTTTAAGTTTGTTAGAACTTCTGTTAGTACAGTTTTCTTTCTCTCTCTCTCTCTATTTCCAGAAAGGAGATGATTAAGACTATAGTGCTGAAGAAATATGTGCTACTGAGTCACAAAGCTAAGGATGTCTGTAGTCACTCTCCTAATATAAGTTTTTTTGTGGGGGGAGGGGTGGGTGTGAAGATTTATACTTGTGCTGATTCACAGCTGCCCACACACTGAGGTGGAGGAAAAAGAGTAGCCTCCTCTTCCAGTTAACTATAAAATGCATGAACCAAAAAAAAAAAAAAAAAAAAATCATATGATTGCTTCAGACCAGTTGGACTCTTTATATTTATAGAAATTAAGATTCTCTCAATTAAATATTTTACAATGAGTCATTTTGGGTTGGGGGAAGATAGCATTGTGGAGGGAAAAGGATACTCCCTCTGGTTTCATATTTTTAAAAAAAATCACAAGGACAAATACAAGCTAAATCATACAGTTAAAGATGATCCCAAAGAATGAATGAATGGCACTGGCATAGAGCCCCAACTGTGATGAGCCAGCAGACATTGCTAGTCACCGTGCTCTCTCCTTTACAAGCAGTAATTCTTCTCAAGGGGAAGGGAATGAACATTAAATGGCCTTACTACGTGCTGTGCCAGAGGCTTTCACTCACTAGATGCCGTTAAACCTCAACGCAAGCCTGTAGCATATGATTCCCTCCACTGCATACAGATAAGAAAGGCCTCGACATGGAAAGGGGAACAACATACATTAACTACATTATAGATATTCGTTCAACGAATATTATTTGAATGATTAAGTCCACTCAGAGTCAGGAGATTTTAATAGCCTGAGTTTACTTAAAACTAAATTGACAAACCTAATACTCATGACTCGGAGATAGGAGGGCTAAGAGAAGTGTCACACCCATTTCAGTTTACCACCTACAGCATCGAGGATTATTGATCATGCATAGGATGTGTAAAAATGAACTAGTTGCTCAGAATCCGTATCTGTGTGTGGAATCATCCAACCTTATGCACTGTGCATTAAAAGCAACCACTAGCAATATATAGCAATTATGTTTAAAGTTAAATTATGTAAGAGTCAATAAAATTAATTTTTTAAAGATTTTATTTATTTGGGAGAGAGAGAGAGAGAGAGAGCAAGAGCCGGGGGAGGGGCGGGGGAGTTACAGAGGGAGAAGAGAAGCAGACACCCACCCCCACCCCCCATCCCGCCCCGATGAGCAGGGAGCCCGATACAGGGCTTGGTTTTAGGACCCTGGGGTCATGACCTGAGGCTGAAGGAAGACACTTAACTAACTGAGCCACCCAGGTGTCCCTAAAAGTCAATAAAATTTAAAATTTAGTTCTTCAGTAACAGTAGCTACATATCAACTGCTCAATAGTCACACGTGCTAAGTGGCTACTGCACTGGACAGCAGAGGTGTGAAACACCGTCATTATAGAATGTTCTACTGGACATTCTAAGCCTTCTAAATTAGGAAAAGAATTTAATATATAATCTTGTTTCAGAGGTTTTTTTTTTTTTTGAAAAATACTACTTTACTTTTTGCATCACACTCCATGTTTTCCCAAGACTGAAAAAGATCATTTATCTGATCCATGCTAAAATTACCCCCATACTATAGTAAGGAACGTGAAATCTAGGGAAACTGAGTGACTCATATATCAGCACCTGAGAGCAGAGAGGAGAAGAATCTAGCTCTGCTAATCCCACATTTTCAAGGCAGAGGGCAAAGTGAACACTCAGAAAGCAAACACAGCTTTGAATCCCAGCTCCAGTACAAACAGACCAGTTTTGCAGCAAGGAAAAGCATTTAACTGTTCTGGGCTTCAGTTTCCTCATCCAAAAAACTGGGTTGGTAATGAGAGCCTTACACAGAGTAGCATCAATCACAGGTGGTTAACGTGGAATGCTACCCAGTGAGACAGAGGCCTTCCTCCTGAACATCAAGCAAGATTTTTCCTTTTACTCTTAATTAAAAATTTTTTTTCAATGCTATATGCTACAAATAGACTCAGCAGAAGTGGTTCACAATTTAGGAAGCTGATTTTGAGTACGCTGACATTTCCAACTGTTATATATACTCTCCTCCCAGCTGCTGTATTTGTGTTACCTCAGAATTGTTGTCAAGATTAAATGAGAGTTTAAATAGGATATAATTCTGACACGTAGATGTTTAGTAAATGCAAGTCCCCTTTTTGTCTTCTTCCCCTACCCTAATTCCCTTTAAGTCTTCTAGGTGTCTACCTATGGCCCCACACAATTTGGGGAACCTAGATTCTATCCCGAATGGTTAGATGACTCAGGAAGCTTATTTGCAATCTGATAATGCAACATATAGTTTCTTTAAGAATAGATGTTACACATTACAGTAGAAATCAGTAGTAAAATAAGATTAACTCTTCAGAAATTCACTCTGCAGAAAGCTTTATGAAGGTAGCTGTTCTACATATTGATTGTGCAGCTAGTGGAGACGTATATTCTAAAATATTTCCTCTATTTGGCCTAGAAATGCATCACAGGATGACCCTAATGTAGAATTATCTTCTTCATTTTGTTGGGTTCAGGACATTAAACTTGATCTGCCTTAGGTCAATGATTTAGGTCAGCTCTGAATCTTTTTAGCAGCTCTATGTTAATTCACTTCAATTTTTTTGAAATAGATTTGTACCACATCGCTCCTCCAAAAAGTCCTGACACAAAGAAATGACGAGAGAATGGTCAACCTCAAGGAGTGGGTGCTTTAACCATCTTCTGGCGGTGCTGGGACCAGCTGGCCTGAGAATAGGCTGACAGATGCGAATCTTCAAAGGCTTGCCAACAATCTGTCATAGAGTGCTAACATTTTGCCTCTATGGAGGCTCCACATAGACATTTCACTGTAATACCAACTGATGCCAACTCTGCAAAACCTGAAGTAGGTTAGGTATTATCCCATTTTTTCAGGTGAGAATTTGAACATTCAAGAAATTCTTATTACATAGATAATTCCCAGGACCAGAATTCAGGTTGTTTACACCTTGTATGACATCTTCTCAATTATCGAAACCACCAAAGTAAGTGACACACTCATTAGAAGAGGCCTGAACATGGTACCTACATTTTACCTATTAAGTTGAAACCAGTGTGCAGGGAAAGGCCACAGTGACCAAACAATACATGGCCAGGAAAATGGAGACCAGAGAAACCCACAGGAGTCAGACAGGCAGTAAGAGGGCATCAAATTGGATAAAGTCATTTAGCTCCATCCATCCCTCCAGCTTCATGATCACATTTGTTTTCTCCAACATTTTTATTCATCAATGCGGAGATATATAGCAGAAAGTATATTGAGTTTATAGATAGCACAGATTTAGAAGAATGGTGTGAATGCTGGAGAACAAAATCAGTATTGAAAAAATTCTCAATGAATGAACAATAAATCAAATCTAACAAAAGAGGAGTTTTAGGGAGATAAATGTGAAGGCCTGCTGTTATGAGCTGAATCACGTCCACCCACCCCCCCCAAGATTTATAAGTTGAAGCCCTAATTCCTAGTACTTCAGAATATGACACAGATGCAGATGGGTCCCTTATAGGGGGAATTAAATTAAAATGAGACCATTAGAGTGGGCCCTAATCCAATCTTGACTACAATCCTTATAAGAAGAGATTAGAACACAGACAACCACCAGAATGAGGGGTGACTATGTGAAGATACAGCAAGAAGGTAACCAGGCCATCTGAGAGCCAAGAAGAGAGGACTCAGAAGAAACCAAATGTGCCAACACCTTGATTTTAGACCTCCAGCCTCCAGAACTGTGAGAAAATAAATTTCTATTGTTTGAACCTGTAGTATTTTGTTGTGACTATCATGACAAACTAATACACCTGGATTTGTTCAGCAAAAAAAAAAAAAAAAAATACCTGTTGAGTAGAAAATGGATGATCCTTAACAACGTTGTGCAATGGCAGGGGAGAAAGAGAGGCTTCCATTAAGAGTAAGCTCTGCTTAAGTCCGTGTGTTTGACCACCAACCACAGGATAAATTAATAAAGGTCTAATATAATAGGCAGCAAGTTCTCCGGTGTTGGACACACCGGTCTGTTCCAAACTTTTCATTTCCTAGATGTGTCACCTTGGGCAGGTCATCTGTCTCTGTGTTGTAAAAGGAGAATACTACACCTTCCAGCATGGTTGAAAGGATCTTGGTATCAACATTAGCACCAAGCGTGGCATGGGAGAAGCAATAAGGGAAAGCCACGGTTTTTATTAGTGTTGTCCTTACCGTTGGCGTTGGAGGAGGACAATCTCACTGTTTGGTGATGGTCAGATCACATCTGAGTATCAGTTCTGGTTCTTCAAACCCCACTTGTAAAAGCAGAATGATAAAAATAACAGCAAATACCACTTATTTGAGTGTCTGCTCTGTGTCAAGTGTTGTAGTTCACCTCTCAACTTTAATCTTTACAACTCCCCTTTAAACTCTGTGTCATTATCATGTGATGAATGAAGAAACTGAAACTGAAACACATAAAGCCGCTAAGAGGAGGAGGCAGGATTCAAAGCTGGGTGTGTCTGACTCCAAATCTTCTCTTCCCTTTCCTGTATGTGCAGGCGGAAGGGACTTGAAACAACACCTAATAAGAAAAACGACATGGGGATGGATATTAAGAACACTCCTGAGAACATAGCATTATTTTTCATATTATAAAGTCTATTACTGAGAAAATGGATTAGATTTTAGATAATCAAATGGATTAGGTTTTGGATAATCACTGGAAGTTATAAGGACACTGCAACATAGAATGTTCTAGTAGAATAATCAAAAGATGGAATCGATTTCTTCAAGAACAATGACACAACCACTTGGCAGGAATGTTGAAAAGTTGTTTCCCAGTATTAACCAAGAAGTTGGGGTCCCTCCCCAACCAAAAATAATCTACGAATCTATATGTGCACCATCAGGGATCTGTGGGCAGTAGAATACTGAGAAACGCAGAGATCTAAAAACTTTCAATTGCTGAGAGTCCTAGAAAACAGTGACCGGCAAGAATATGCATTAGATACTCATCTACAGGGATTAAGATGTGCAACTCCAGATCCAGAAGAATTGGAATACTGGACAGAGAAGAAGGATGGTCACAACGTGAAGGAGCATGGCCCAATGCTCTGGCTACTGGGCTATAGCCTGTGGGCAGAGGAAACGAAGCAAGATGATTTCATGGCTAAGAGCAATGAGTGCTGTACATTCAAACCCCTGTCTCACCACTGACAAGCTGTGTGTTTGGCCACGTTCACATGGTTACATAGTACGTGATCACAAAAGGTTGTTGGTTCACATTATGATTATTCCTGAGCATAGATTTTGTCCCAGGATACGGAGCAGAGCCAAAGCTAATCATTTGCTACCCTTTCTCAGAAGACTGTAGCAATACAGAAGTCAAGACTTCGGTAAACCGTGGAGCCTTCAACTTTAAACCTAGAAAATGCGAAAAAGCTCTACTTCTGAGAATCGATACTACTTATGAAAGTTTCTGAATTTAAGAATGTATGAAGCTTAAATTGTGGTTAAAGTTTCCTGTCCTGGTTCTTCCCTTATGTAAAAGAGTTTGTATGCGTAGTTCAATTCAAAAAGCATTCACCAGTAGGGCGCAGTGATTAAGCATCTGAGCTCCAGAATCACCTTCTTGGTGTTCAAAGTCCATGTGGATCATTGCTAGCTGGGTGATCTTGCCAAGTCATTTAAGATCTGTGGGCCTCAGTTCCTTCGTAAAATGGAGATGATCATAATACCCACCTCAGAGGATTGTATGAGGATTTGTAGAGCGCTCACAAAAGTGTCTGCCTACACAGCAAGAGTTACCTATAATTACAATTATGGTTAATTTCCAGGCAACATGATAGGCACAAGAGACACAATAATAAATAAGGCCAGGTTTTTGATCCTAGAGGAGTTTCTGGGCTAGTGAAGAAGGCAGATTCATAAGCAGAATTCCAACAAAATATGCCAAGTGCTACAATGGCTTCACCTACCCTTGGTGTGATGGGGGCAGAGGGGGAGGGGAGCTAATTTAACCTGTGAAGGCTTCCTGGAGAAGGGAATACCTGTACTGTCTTCAAGGTTGAGTACTTGGCAAAGTTCTGGGATTCTTTTAGCCAAAAAACATTTCACCCAAAATTCGAGCAAACAAAATCCTTTCCAATTGCCCGGGTTGATTTTTAAATAATAAGAAGAAACAACCAGCAGATTAAGAGAATTTGATCTCATATCAGCTAAAACAATCCTTTTGTCCAATTTCTAGCTAGCTATTGCCCAGTGATTTATGGGAACAGATTTCAGCTGAGAAGTATTGCCTCAATAATTAAAAAAAGAAAAAAGTCACTTGGAAAACAGGTACTAAACCTCACATCTCAGAGTGCTTAAGGAAAGAAAATAACAAACAAGCTCACTTACAAGTGAGTAAATACAAAAGAACTAATGAGATGTGACCTGTGCCTGGGCCAGTAAACTGGATTCTCTTTTAAGGCAGGGATGTTTCTCACCCTCTTTGTAGCCCCAGTTCCTAAAGCAGTACGTGGGCAATAAATATTTGATTGATTAACGTATGGGCAAATAGAGTTGGATCACTGGCTTAAAAAAAAAATGAGAGTGATAAATCATCTTTGAAAGGAACATCAGAATAATTACCAACTTTTATTAACCACTTATAACACAGTAGACTCTATACTGAGACTGCGCATGGGGTGTCACAACGTAAGCTTGGCTTTTATTCCCACTTTGCAAATATTAACTAATATTTATTGAGGGGGGCTGGCTGGTACTTTCAGGCACTGTTCTGGAAGCTGTGGACAGAGACGTGAACCCCAGAGATAATGTACTTGCTCCCATGGAGGTCGCATTCTAAGGAGGGAGACGAACCCTAAATAAGACAATATGATACCATCTATAATGCAATGTAAGGAAAATAACATAACACAATGTCATATAATATAAGGTAATGTAATTAACACAGCACAGTACGATACAACACAATACGGCATTGTTTCCTGTGGGCTTCCCCAGGAAACAGGCTGAGACACTAGGGGAGATGGAAGCGGGACTTGGGCAGAGGGAGAAGCTGAACCGGGTTTCAGGCTGATTGAAGGCCTCAAGCAACAGGGCAGGGAGCCCTCAGACTGGAAGGGCCTTGAGTCTAGGCATCTGGGCCTTTTTATCTCCATAGTCTTCAGATGGAAGCTGCAGGAGAAAGAATCCATGACCTTGGGCGAGGTAGCTCTCTTTAGCCAAGGGTAATTCCCAAAAGAGGGCTGACAGCTGCGGGCAGATGACTGGCAACACTCCCAGCAGCTGGAGATAAGTCCTTCGGTCTTAAATATGATGCTCTTGACTCAATGTTGGGCTCTCGTCCACTAGAATATAAACTCCAAAAGGGCAAGGGTCTGGTTTCTCCTCTAACGGTGCCCAGGTGCCTAGAACAGAGTACCTACAACGGGACGAGGACTTCACGGTGTCTGTTAAATTAAAAAATTAATAGTAATAAATTTTTGGATCAGGGAACATAAACCCAAACCAAAAATTTCTAAAGATCAGGTCACATTGGGATACAGGATATTGTTAAATAATTTGTATTTATTGTTGGATACAAAACTTTAAAAAAATATGCTTCTTTTAAAATCTTGGTTTCAAAATGTGATCAGTGATTTGAAAATCTGTTGATAAGTTCAGTTTAATAGTTGACTTTAATGGCTATTGCTAGGGGCTGAATTGTGCCCCCTCCCCAAATTCATATGTTAAAGTGCCAGCCACCTTCCCCTCATCCCTGCTAGTAATTCAGAACGTAACCATATTTGAAGAAGAGGTGTTTAAGAGGGTGATAATTAAAGTTAGGTCTTTTGGGAGGTCCTAGTCTGTTATAACTGGTGTCCTCATAAGAAGAGGAAGTTTGGACAAAGACACACACGCACCCAGGAAAAGACCATGTGAAGACAGAGGGAGAAAATAGCCATCTACAAGCCCAGGAGAGAGGCCTCAGAAGAAATCGACCTCACAGACACCTCGATTTGAATTTCTAACTTCTAGACATGTGAGGAAATACATTGCTGTTGTGTTACCCACCCAGTCTGTGGTACTTTGTTATGGTAGCCCTGGGACACTACTATAGCTCACGTTGAAAAAAAAAAAAAAAGAAGAAAGAAAGAAAGAAAAGAAAGAAAGAAAGAGAGAGAGAGAAAGAAAGAAAGAAAGAAAGAAAGAAAGAAAAAAAGAAAGAAAAGAAAAGAAAAAAAGGTACCCTACAAAGGCACAAAAACCCATTATGCATATACACATGGGGTGAGGACCATCACCAACAAAAGACAAGAGATAATAAGTGTTGGCAAGGATGTGGAGAAAAGCAAACCCTTGGTGCCTTATTGGTGGGAATGTAAACTGGTGCAACCACTGTAGAAAACAGTATAAAGGTTTCTCAATAAATTAAAAATAGAACTACCATATGACCTAGTAAGTTCCACTTCCACCTATACATCCAAAGGACATGAAATCATTATGTCAACAAGATCTTGGTACTCCTATGTTCATAGCAGTATTGTTCACAATAGCCAAGACATGGAAACAACCGAAGTATCTGTCAACAGATGGCTGGATAAAGAACATGTAGTAACTATATACATAATGTAGTACTCTTCAGCCTTTAAAAAGAAGGAAATCTTGTCATTTGTGACAAGATGGATGAACCTAGAAGGCATGTTGTTAAGTGAAACAAGCTTAGAAAGAGAAAGACAAATACTTTATGGTGACACTTTTAAATGGAATTTTTAAAAAAACTGAACTCAAAGAAACAGAGTAGAAAAGTGGTTGCCAGGGACTGAGGTGGGGTGGGGTTGAGGGGGTAGAAATGGGGAGAGGTTGGACAAAGAGTGCAAACTTTCGTTTATAACACGAATAAGATCTAATGATCTAATGTATAAGGTGGTGACTATAGCTGATGATAACACTGTAGTGTATAATTGACATTTGCTAAGAGAGTAGATACAACTTGAGTGTTCACACACACACGCGCGCGCGTGCACACAGATAAATGGTAAATATGTGAGGGGGATGGATATGTCAGTTAACCGGATGGGGGAGTCCTTTCACACTATACACATATATCATCAATTCACCTTCTTGTACATTTTTAATAACTTACGATTTTGTCAATTGTAACTCAACGAAGCTGAAATATAGTGGCTATGAGTCCACATCTTAAATAATATTTATATGATAATTGGAAAAATGTTACCTTAATTCTTAAGAGATCTGAAATGACCATTTTTCCCTTGTCATGTAGCTTCTATCAGGAGAAAGCAAAAATCCACCTTCCAATACTGTGATTGTTCACCTGTGCCTATGTTAATAGTATTTTTTAATCTGTAATTTCCTCACTAGGGGCCTTTTCAAGCCACTAGTTAGTGGGCATTCATTAAGTTAAAACAAGATAATATGATCTGAAAAGCCACTTATTAGATCCTACTTCAAAATATTCTGAAAGGAGACAAAAGAATGAGGATCATGGCCTCCTTTCCATCTCCTCTTTGTGGAATTCCATTCCCAACTCAGTAAAACTTCCACACTTTGGGGCACCAGGGTTGCTCAGTGGTTGAGGGTCTGCCTTTGGCTCAGGTCATGATCCCAGGGTCCTGGGATCGAGTCCCACATCGGGCTCCCCGCAGGGAGCTTGTTTCTCCCTCTGCCTGTGTCTCTGCCTCTCTCTCTGTGTCTCTCATAAATAAATAAATAAAATCTTTAAAAACAAAACAGAACTTCCACGCTTTTCAAGATACAAGGCCATCTGACATACAGACCCAGAAAGGGTGCCGGAGTACCAGTCACCACCATTCTATAGATGTTGGGATGATGAATCTCCTTTTCACATTTTTAGATAAAAGTCAATAATAGTTCCGGTATTTTCTTCCCAGACCCCAGATGATGTCTTTAGCCAACCTCTAGGATGCATGAACCCCCACCTTGGAAACGAGCCAGGCTTGAGCAAATGAAGAGAACTGGCTGTTTCTTGAATCACTTCTCAGACAAAAGCCATCTCTGCCTTGCTCTACTACGTGTAGAGTTACGGAGGCCCAGAGTGACCTGCCACTCTCGGAAATGCCTCTCAGACAACAAATGCCAGCTTTTGCACTCCTTATTCCAGGGCATTCATTCTCCTATGGGTTCTGCACCTGATTGCCCTAAGTGTGTCGCTCCCTACCAGATACAAAATTGTGAAATCACTCAGCATTCCCTAAAGAAAATCTGGGGCTGGGTGTTATTCTTTGGTATTTGAATCTCTTAAGTTCAATTCAGAGGATGCACAATTTAGAAGCAATATAATTGAGTTTCCTTTCACCAGCCTGCCTGGGCTTGTCTGTCACTCATCAGAGCCCAGTGTCTTTGTAAATGGCTTTAGGAACCACATCTTAATGTCACTGAGCAGATAACGTATTAACTGTTAATTGACAGAGGAAAATGTTCCAGGATTGTGTTCCTGTCTTTGTTAGGAGATGATAAGTGACTTACTATTCACCAGTGCCATTTTTTTCTTATAGTTTTCAGCGAGGTTATAATCCTAACTCCCCTCACCCCCAAGTGTTGGTGTAAGTCAAAGTGTCTCTGTTTTTGTTGCCAGATTGGTTTTATTATTAAATTATACTAATATCTTTCAGAGTTGAAATGATTTTTAAACGGATTTTCCCTTGGGATAATGGTGTTTTATTTTGTTTTGTCTTGTTTTGTTTTTAAATCACATCAACAAAATTTCCCTTGAGGGGAATTTTCTTAGAATTTTAAAAAGACGTGATGAAAAATGTTTATTATTTGCAAAATTATTTATATTTCTTCAAATTATCTCCCATTCTTTATTAAGATCTTTATATACAACCATGTGTAATGTTATTTTAAGCATACATACATTGTCTTGTTTTCAGCTTTTTCCAATTAAATTTATTTTTTTGTGAGGATTGGCTGACTTGGGCACCTTTTCCTTGAGAGAAAAACCTACCTCTCTAAATTGCTTTGTGGGTTAAATTATGGTAATGAAGGTGAAATCACAAATCACCCACAAAATGAGGGGAACAGGCTTAAATTTGAGTTTAATGTGCACGTAGGAACAGAGCCCACAAAACTGTAATTTAAATAATAATTAATTCCCTCATTGTTTTTGAAACAATCCATTTAGCCATTTTAATGTCAATGCCTGCAAGTGAAATTGCTCAACACATTTGCTATATTCATAAATTGTATCCCACTTGCTTCTGAAAAGGATACAAAGTAACTGAAATTTGTCATCTTCTTATTAATCTGTCAATAAAAATGGGAAGAAAAAAACTTACATTTATGCAATGAATTACCACTAAAAGATGTCTATTCACTTATTCACCTGTTACGGACCTTATAAGGTTGATAGCTATCATATATGCTTTACAGATGAGAAGATAATTGAGCTTCAGAGAGGCCACAGTTTCAGGTAGATCTGTTTTCACCTTCTAGATGCAACATTCTTTCCAAGATAGTAGAGTCTGGACCCACCGCTCACCAGGAAGAGTTGCATTCTAGGGTTTTCTTATTGTTGCTTATTTTTGTGAGTCTAATAGGTTTTCAAATATGCTTTTTACATTTCGTTATTTGCAAACAAGCCTGTATAATTTGCCACATGCGAGTCTACTGCACTTTCTATTATGCAAACTGTCTATTCACACTCTTTGAATGCACAGGAAGTAGAGTCTTTCACCACATCCTCTTTAGCCTGCATCTCTGCCCTTATAGTAAACACAAAATATTTTGCATTCTCTATCACGTTCAGCTCCCTGGCAATTATCTCCCAACGAGATTAAGTTGTTGGAAAAGATCTTTCTCACAAGCCTAAGATGTTTGACAAATTTATGGGAACCAAAGCAATAGACAACTGTGCCCTGTGCCCTGTGCCCTGAAAACCCAGGATCAGTGACCCCAACGGTTTGACTCCTTAGGAAGCAGAATGCTTCTGTCTCTACAGACCTAGCCAAAGTCCACTGAGTTAGTTCCATTTCTGACCACTCTGGCACTGCTCTGGATCCCCAAACAGGTTTCCCACATGTCTTTCAGAGAGGGAATTTCCTAGAACCACAGCTGACCTCCACTACCCCCAGAGTGTCCACACTCTCGGGGTTTGTCTGGAGTCCATCTGGCCTTGGAGATTGGGGAAAGGGGATGGTGGTCAGTTCCCCAGGGCTTTCATTCCATACTGTCTGATTCAGGGAGGGACTTTTTTTGTTTGCTCCCAAACCTGCGAGCCCTGCCAACTTCCACTTTGAAGCAGTTGGGGAAAGTGATGCTTCCCAAAGGCAAAAGAAGGAAAGGCTGTATCAAGAAAATCTCACTCTTTTTAAACTCCTGACCTGATTAAACATTTGGAAGAACAAAAACTGTTGACAGTCTTAAATATGTTGAGTACAATAAGCCAAAATTCATTCTCAAAACTGAGTCTTGACTATCTAACTTAAATGATTTGGTCATTAGCTTTTGGAAAGGCCAACATGAACAATTGCATGTCTGTAGTTCACTGAGGCCCAGAAGGAAACAAAGAATTGTTTCAGCAAAAGAAGTTAGCTTTGTAGACCAACATATTTCTATCACTGGAAATTTCTAGCATCATCATCATCATCATCAATTATTTCTTGTTTTTAAATATTTTATTTATTTATTTATTCATTCATTCATTCATCTAGAACACAAGCAGGGGGAAGGAGCACAGGGAGAGGGAGAGAGAGAATCCCAAGCAGACTCCTCACTGAGTGCAGAGCCCCACACAGGGTTTGATCTCATGACCCTGAGATCATGACCTGAGCTGAAATCAAGAGTCAGACGTTTAACCGACTGAGCCAAATAGGCGCCCCAAGATAAATTATTGCTTAAGTGATATTGGCATATTACCAATACATTGTCCATGTGCTGCTATGTGTCATCTCGTCTGACTTTTGTAGGAAGTGTCAGGGAAAATATTATCAATTCCTCTCCACTCTTTTAAATGAAAAGGTGAGGATTTAGAAAGCTTGGATGGTTTGCCCAAGGTCACAAGCTAGGCAGGTACAAGACTACAAGCCAATTATATTACTCTTATGGTGGTATTACAGCTTACTTCTTTAGACATAGTTTTCTTGTCAATTTAGTGCCCTTTCTTTCTTTCTTTCTTTCTTCCTTCCTTTCTTTCTTTCTTTCTTTCTTGCGATTCTCATTGATAGCTCTTTTTTACATTTTTTTTTGTTTCATCATCTATTAACACCATTTTGCCTTGCTAATAGCACTAGTGAAAAGCACTCATATTGGTTAAATAAACAAATAATTTGATTCTAAACCCAAGAGCACAGTCATAATTGATTAATATGATGGGATTACACGAGAGTTTTAGGTGGTCAGTGCACAAGAAGCAAACATATTCATCGCTGCTATTTGAATTAAGCATGAAGTAGGAAGGGACCAAGTTTTCTGCTTTCATTGTCATAACTCTGTTTTTAAAGTTTTCCCTGTCTTGCTCTCAATGCTGTCTTTTTAGCTACACTTTGCTGCTTTTTTTCCATTTCTATGTGAAAACTTAAAGAAAAAACAAAGTCATATGGAGTCTTTCCACCCTGGAAATTAGAGCAATTTTGTTCCATCCTCTAGCATTCAAATTGTGTTCCTTCCTGTTTAAGTTGGATGACTTTTCACTTAGAGGAACTGAGTGTATTCCACTGAGTTCTTCCCCTGCATTCTCCACCATGTGTGGTCAATTAAATCCCAGCAGCATAGAGAGTTTTCACTTAAACTAGTGCACTTCCTGGGAAACAGCAGGGTTTACATTCAGTTTCTAAATATTGTTGGATCTTGATGGGGACAATTTCTTCTCAACAGCTTCAGCACAGGACATATCAAGTTAGGCGTGACCTCACCTCCATCTAATTTGGCAGCAAACAACTCTTTTAAGAAACTTCACTGTTTTCATTAAAGATCTCAATTGTTCCTACTCATCATAGGATTGTCTTTATTTTCTATACATGCTTTCATGCAAATATGCACCTGGATTTTAAAGTGGATGCACCATCCAAAACCTACATAAAATTACCTTGAGAAAAAAAAAAAAAAAAGAACACAAAACAGTTGCCTGGAAGGCAATGATGACAAAAATGATGAAAGCTAAATGTAAAAGAGATTTTTGCACTTATTTTAGTGGAGGTTTTGTTGGTGGTAGTGGCCATAGTAGTGCTGGTAAGTGTAAAGATGTCAGAATCAACTTTTAAACTATGACAGCGCAGTGCAACGCTTTGTGGTTGTTTTTGGAAAGTGCTCCTTAAATCTGGTCATTGAAAAGTATTTTCTTTTGGTTTTAGACATGTATTTAAACGTACCTGAAATAAACTAATCGTTGTTAGGTTATACAAAGAAGAAGAAGGCATATAATTTATAGTGGAGAAGGATTTTTAAAATGTTCTTAAAAACTATGTTAACATGGATTTCTCCCTGACTATACATAGCCATTCATCCTGGAGATTTTAATTAGCATCTAATAATTGCTAACAAATTTAAGTATAAATTAGCTTTCAGGAAATATCTCCCTCTTTAAAAGAGCAAACTGTATTCTAGATTTTGGAGGGGTTTTAATATTTACACTTAAATATATTTCATTTTAAATAAATTTCATTTTATTTGTTCCTTCTTATTTTTCTGTTTTTATGCAGAAAAGTTATGCTTATTATACTCCAGAGTCTGTGATTTTCAGCTGCTGCAGCAAACAACCACCAAGTAACACTTTATCTTATATGTATGCATTTTCAAGTAAAATTATTGTTCTGTTAAAATCATGTAATCCCAGTAAACCTTCACTCTAAAGTGTTTTTGTTAAGAAAGGTGTATCGCACCTGGCTTAAATTGGCAAGAACAAAGCCAAAATAGGAGAAACATCAGCTTGTTACATAATTAAAAAAAAAAAAATTACTCAGCTCAATTACTGTTGCATGTGCTCCCACACTTAAGTTAAAAATCTTTTAAATAAAAAATTTCAAATTTGGACTGATATTCCCAAGCAATGTCAGAGCCTGGGGGTGGGGTGGGGTTACTCCATCTTACAATGACTGAAACACAAAAGAAATGTCTTCAATACTGCTGATCTGAAAATAGTCTTTCCAGAATAAACTTTTTTTTTTTGCAAGGAGCTGAAAAGAATAGGCTTTTTTTTTTTTTTTTTTTTTTTCTTAAAATCAGGCTTTTGAAAGCCCCTGTTGCTTGCTATGGTCCATCAGCATTGGCATTTGGCATTCCATCTGTTCCTCAAATAGGCCTAGCTAGGCATTCACAAAGTCATCCTCTCTTCCTAGGATACTCCTACCCCTTCTGCTTACCCAACCGGATCTGGGACCTTCTCTTTCCTCAAGTGTAAACATCATCTTGTCCAGACATCTTCACATACCAATCAGTCCAAAGTAGGTTCCTGGTTAGTCTCTGCAATAACACTTTTTCTTCACTGTACTTGACATAATGTATGCATAAAACACCTCATCAAATTTAGAATGCCAGCAATTGTTAGACATGCCACTGTATTCCATATCACAAAGGGGGGGGGGGGGAAGGTGCTAATTAAGCTATGACACTCTCTTGATTTTAGGATATTTCCTGATGTCAGAATATATTAAAAGATAAAGGAAAAAATGTGTGCCTTAGAATTGATGGGACATCATCTATGTGCATATAGATCTGTGTCTCTCTGTGGTCAAAAGTGTGACAATCAAGGGCAAGAACCATTTCTGTATTGTTTACTCTGCAGGCCTAGCAACCAGCACATTGTCTAGCACATCGTCCATGTTTAATGAATAAGTAAGTAGATGGCCAGATGGCCACGAAGATAGTTCGTTGTAAAATAACATGTTATGTGAGAAGGTCGGATTCTCATTCACATGTCCATTTTTTTCACACTCGGAAATGTGAGCATAAATCATGATAGTAAAAGATAAGAAATAGGAAATAAAAGGATTTCCCAGAACCACTCCTCTTAACAAACAATAACCTTTTATAACATGGACCTAAAGTCTACCCATGTTTACCTCTAGTTCAACTCACTTCGTAAACTTTTTGAATCTGATATCAAAAGGGATCAGAAGGGTCATGTGGTACAACTCCAGTTAATTTCTGGAACCACATACCACCCCATTCGTACAAAAGGAAGATTAAATTAGACAATCTCTACCGTCCCTCTGATGTATTAGACACTTAGTGGTGGAGAATTTAACATCTTACAGTGTGTACGTTCACTATCTAGTTGACATTGTCTGCGTTGTCTTAAAAAACTGAAGAAGAAAAGATTATTCAGCCAGCCAATATTTAAACTCACATTGGCCTCTAGATCTATTTTTCATATTAGCTACATTTTCTTTTTTCTTTTCTTTTTTAGCTACATTTTCTTAATTACTGGGGCATGTTTTACCTGGGAAGTGAACATCCGATGCTACTGTAGCCCCAAAGCAATTCTCCACAGAAGCTGAAAAGAAGTCTAAACACCTATTTTAGCTTATAGCATTATTGCCTTAGCAAAATAAAAATGCTCTTGGTGAAAATCCAGCTCTTACTGAAATTATCATTAATGTTCTTTAGGTTTTACTACATATGGGTATAAAAATACATATTAATAGGAGATCAAGTAAGTTGTAGTAACAGCAGAAGGTGTGTGCTTTGGCATCCTCTGTAATGATGTATTAATTGCTCTGTGGCGGTATGCCTCTCTTTCTCCTTATTTTCAGTCCATAAACCATGACCTCAGCTGATCTAGGACAGTAACAGAGGCAATGCCTTGCTAACATAATGAGGACAGCGCCAGTGAAGCTGCCTGGAAAAGATTCCAGGTTACTGGACCGGTTCGACTTAATGCTAATTTGGGCATAGAATTATCTTTTTAAAGCTCTTCAGTATTCTTAGCTGAAAGGCAAGATGACAAGTACAGCAATTCAAGTGTTACTGCTCCATTGCTTTTTCGCTAGGTGTGAGACAACGCTTTGCCCTGTTAAATCAAAGCAAATAATGTTACAGAGTCATTTCCAGATTTATAGCTCAACCCAGAAGGTTGATGCTTATTGGGAAGTTTCCAGAATTGGATCAAATTTTCAATTCAAATGAATAGAGCGGCTATGCGTCCCATGCCTCATAAATCTCCAAATTTAACTTCAAGCCTGTTCCCTTCCTCCAGATGGCTGGGGGGAAAGAGGGAGGATTAGCAAGCAAACCCAAAGAGACACACTTCCTGTGTACTCAATAATGTTTCCCTCCCAACTAGCTTGTATTGAAGTTAGCCTTACTAAACAGAAATTACCCAGATAAACAATACATTTTAAGTATGTGGACGGTTTTAACCCCTTAGGGAGTGCCCCTTCATAAAGCCATTAAACTAGAGGGGTTTTTTTTCCCTCAAAAATAAAAGGTTAGATGGACAGAATCAACAATGAAAAAATCATTTGCCCGAGGGTATCTTGGGTCCCTTCTCCTCCGCTATAAGCCAGTACTTACCTTCACAGGGATGGCTTGTGTCCCCACAAATCAGAGACCTAGCTCAGGCCTTTGGGATTTTGTGGGGTGATGAATGACTTCTCTCCCCCTTACTTCATTCCCCAGGGGAAACATGTGTTAGGCAAAGGCTGAAGAAAGTATGAAGGGAAAAGGCAAAGCAAAGAGGAAAGAGAAATCCAATATGGCCTTTTTTCCTCATCCATCTCCAAATCTTTTTAATATCAAAAATATGTCATGAGGATACATATATGCATTAGATGGAAGTAGTAGACAGTGAAGATATGCAAGAATATTTACAAAAGATTTAATGCTTACTACTCACTTTCTAGACTCTTCTGATGACGTTTAGGTTTTACAAAAGCTCTATTGATTTTTTCTATATTTGTTCACTGTTTTTATTTTACCTACCTTTCACCCATCATCATCATATCTTTATAACTCAAGCAATCAGAGCCTCAAATCAAGTGGAGGAGATTTCCTCCTGAAGGAGTGGAATTTCACTTTGTTTTTTCTCAGGAGATCAGAAGGCATCAGAATTCCCTCAGCTCACTCAGATAATCCTCCCTTTCTTTCCTTTACCTCGTTCTTTATCTTCTCTTCTAAACTTTTGATTATTTCTCCTCCATCTTTTCCATCTCCAAGATCTTCATTGATCTCAGAACACTGTGTCTCATGAACATGGCAGGTGGTAAAAAGGTATGTGTTGGAGCTGACTACAGGGCAAAAAGTAAAAATATCGCATGTTTACAAACACATGGACCAAAGGGGATGCCATATACATCTTGTTATCATGTATGTTGGTACAACTCCTTCGGGAAACTATCTAACTCTACCTATTAAAGTCGAGCATATGCATACTCCCTGACCAAGAACTACATTAATAAATATGCAACAGAAACTGCACCAAAAGTCATATAAAAGAATGTTCAGCAACATCGTTCATAATAGCCAAAACCTGGCAATCGCTCAGTTGTCCTTCATCAATAGAATGGATAAATTCTACAACCGAATATTATATAAATATTAGAAGAAGTTATTGCTTCACATAACATGAGTGAATCTCACAACCATAATATTAGATTAAAGCAAACAAAAACAGTGAGTACTGTGGAGAGAGAAGTTTCAAGAATGGGAAAAAATAACTCATGAAGATAAGTTAAGATAAAGGACTCTGATTTCTCCACTGTAAGAAAATGCCCTTTATGCCCTTTCTTACAACTCTTCAAGGTCTAGCACTTGAATAAACTTTGTTTACCTCCTGAATAAGTCCTAAATTTTCCCTAATTGCAACAGCTCAGAATCTGACCTATTCCCTGAATGATCTGACGAGCATTGAATCTAACTAATACAAATCATTAGGTAATACCAGTCGACCTCCCAAGTCAAGCTTGAAACTATGCGTGGTAATAAAATGATAAGTACAATATACAGTAATGAGCTAATAATTTTTAAGTGGAGAGAAGGAGAAGGCAATCATCATGGTTATATCGTATCCAAAAATATTAGAGGAATAGCAATCATACATATACATTGATTCTGACTATCTTCTGGCTCAAAGTAATGGGCTAAAACTTCCTGAATTTTATTCCCCTAAAAAAAAAAAAAAAAAAAAAGGTTGAGAGGATAACCGTTGATAGATAAAAGTGGGAATGGCGATATGATAATGATTGCTAACATTAATTAACTCCAGATGCCTGTGTTTATCCACTGTTATTCTAACTCCCCATCATGCAGCACTGGGGTGTTATTCTATTCATGCAGGGTCCACACTTATATTTACATATCTCAGTGTGTCATGCTTGACCTTTTTCAACAACGCTGCAATTTTGACTTATGCTCAACTTACTCTAACGCCAGATCGTGCTCTGACAGAAAGTTACATGATAAATAATATAAAAAGTTGGTCATCAGAGTAGAATACAATATTGTATATGAGAAAAATTAATTTATGGTTTATTTTTATGACTGTGACTGTACTTTGCTATTATTCAGATATAGCATCTCAGTCCCAGTCTAACCCAGGACTGAGATGACACGGACAGTGTCTTCTATAAAAAGCCCATGAGGACACAGTGGGTGTGCTGGCACACAACACATTCTTGAATGATGCATATTATGAGGCTTATGTTGTGAAAGAGCCACAAAAAATTTTAATCCTAGAATATAGCTCTGCCCACTACAATCTCCCATTCTGCAGTTTAGGATATATACCAACTAATACTGACATTAATCTACCAGAAAATATTTTCAAAGAAAGTCTGCTACAATACATAATATATTTGCACACTATATGCTTGTGTAGCCAAAGCCAAATGGAATTGATTTCTTAAAATTACCATGAGCTGGCTATATCCATACCACTCCTATACGTCACTAACACAGAGAATCAAAACAAGGTCAAAATTGCTTTGACGGTAAAAAATTTTTCTTTTTCCAATATCTTCTGGGTCCTCTAGGTTACAAGTTGTTACTCTAAACGGTAAAACAAGAATCATCTTATTCATGTTTTTCCAATTCCCATTGGCAGATACACTTTATTCTTAGAACTAACAATATGACCCTTATTTAATAATCCTTGTTGTGTAGATTAACCCCACCCCCTTGGACTTCATTCTGCTTTCCTAACTTTATTTTCCCATTTCCTAATTTGTTATGCCTATTTTAACTCTCTCATCATATTGCTGGTAGCTGGGTAAACCATTTTACATTCTCTTCTGGAAAACAGCAGTTGTGCCAGTTGGGGTCCTCTGAGAAGAAGATGGCAAGATGTGATTAGGCATGTAAGAGACTTTTCCGGGGGAATGCTGGGGAAAAGACAAAGAGGAGACAGCAAAAGGAACCAGGAAGGGGCCTCTACTGTAAGATGCAGACAGGACACTTCTGAAAGCAAAGGAGAAGGAACCTGGGTTGGGGAAAGAGTCTCTGGCTGCAAGGCAGGTCTGTGATAGCTTCAGCCAGGTGAATGGGGAGTTGCTGAGCCAAAACTGGTCTTTAGAAAGGTCCTAGATCCCAGTACCATGCAGCCTTTGGCCAGGGTGGCCCCAGTGGCAGATCCTAAGGGAGGGTGGCTTCGGCTCTTCCTAGCTATGCTCCCCTAGCAGGTGCCCCTGAAGGAGACGTCAGTGGTAGGTCTCCATGGCCATCACAGCAGTATAGACGGGAAAATAAATACACGGGAAAATACTCCCAGGCCAACACGTCTTTGTCATGTCGAAGCTGTGACACTAATTCTGTCCAAACACCTACCTCCTTAAACCTAACATTTTCACTTGTCCAGGTTAGAGCAGATGAGAATCACATACTGAGATGTACAGTGGCCAAACCATGTTTGAGTGCCTCCCCTTCATAATAGACCAAAAAGAAAAAAAAAAAAAAAAAAGCCCCAGGTTGTGACTTCCTGACACCTGTGATATTGGATTTGCTGGCAACGTGTAATTGTTTCAGCTATTTCTCCTGTTTGGTTCTTTTTCACTGTGCCACGCAGCAAGATAAAATAGGAAGGGGATCTCAGGTTTTGCTTTCCCTTCTGTTTCCATGGACACAAGTTTAGAATTTCATATGAAAGTCAAAATCTGTCACTCTCATTAAGTCTGCTCTTGGAGCTACTTTGCTAACAGCTTAGACTAATGCAGTAAAATAATTAGAAGCCAGCAAAGAAAACACACACACAACAAAGGGAAATGAGCCCCTTCGCAAAGAGGAACGACTGGTGGGCGCTGTGGAGGGAGCCTGTGTCTAGGGCAAGGGGTGAAAAGGCAACAGAGTGCTTACTGGACACAAGTGTTGCAGAGTCTGCGATGAAATCTCGGCATGCAGCGTGGATGTAGTTGGCTTTTAAGCCAGAAACAATAGAATTAATGTTCCTTTTAAACAGAATGCATCCTAATGGTTAGCACCATACCCGCCTCCCGCTGGCTCTTACACAAACATGTGAATGTAGCCGCAGAACAGTTTCAAGAATCTTGCCATCAACACACTTGCCATTCAAAAAAAAAAATTCCTAATTATCTTCAGCCTAATTGATTTTGGCTAGTTTACTATTTTGCATGCCCCAGCTCTATGGAGCCCTGTCGTATCATTCTCATCACATAAGGCTTACTAAGGCCTTACTGTGTGTGAGGGGCCCTGGCAGGCTACATTTACCCAGAAAGAACCTGAGGGAACTTTGTTCTAAGGTGGTATTATATCCCAAAATATAATTTCCATCATATTCAAAACTATAAATTTTTAAAACCAAAATAAGGAAGGAATTACTAAATTATAAACAGCTCCTCATTTCCCTGGGAGGATTTATTTCAATAATATCACAACACTAAAATGATTAAATTTGTGCACTTAACCCTGTCGCTGAAGTGTTTGGTGTGGAATTGGGTTGTACTCTTGTTACGAGCTCCTACATTCAGAGCTGTCCACCTGATTAGGTCGGACCCACCCAAGATAATCTCCTTTGTGAATAATCTAAAACCTAATAATAATAAAGAACCTTCCTTCCATTTCTGAAATCCCTTCACTTTTGCAGTAGGATGTAACCTAATCAGAGAAGTAAAACCCATTATACTCACAATTCCACCTGCCAGCAAGATTTGGGGATTACGCGGGTTATCTACACCAGGGGCTGGGAATCTTGGAGGCCATCTTAGAAGTTTGCCTACCACAGATGAAGACTAAATCTTCTCTTGATAGATAGTGATAGATTTGTATCACAATAATTAAATCATAACTGGATTTATTTGTCAAAATGCTATGCCAGATGAGCATCAATACGTATTTTTAGCTAAATTTAGGAGCTCCCATACATATAGACTTTGATTGAAGGTAGCCATGGTAACTGGAAATTCCATTATAGTCTTAGTACCAGAAGTTTTTCCCTCTATCATCCCAATCCTGAGAGAGCGTGCTTATGTGTGTGGGCACCCCTGGGGTTGAGGGTTAGGGGATGTGTTTTTTCTAAGTAGAAAGGTTGATATTTAAAATTAATCAGAAATATATCACCAACAAATGTTCGATGATATTTTTAATGTAAGAATCACTTCAACATTTCTTCTTCAGAGAATATGAATGATTTCATTCTCCATATGAATATGAAGATATAAATAAATATCTTCTGTATACCATATGTATAGGGTATATGGTGTGTGTGTATGTGTGTGTGTGTATTTTCTAGGCAAGTTTGAACACTATTCAAAGATTGGTCTTCATTTTAAGTTAGACATTTAACACCTCTTAGGCCAAAATTACCTCTCCATGGGGAATCTCACTCTAACAAAGTTTCTCTGACATAAAATTTCCTGATCTAGGCAGTGGAATTCTGTATTAAACTAAGCAACATACTTTGCAACAACCTTTCAAATATCACAGTCAAAAGCCCATGAAGAATTATTTTCAAGACCTATTGTGTGACAGGCACTATTCTAGACTGTGGAAAAACAGCTATTTTCTAAAGGATAGTTTAAGCAAATAAAAAATAACAATAAAATAAATAAAATCTTTAAATAATAATAATAATAACAAATAGGAGAGTTGCAGGTAATGACACATGCTATGAAGAAAATGAAACAAGCTGATTGAACAGGACTGAATTAAGAGCAGAGGAGACAAGGGGAGGTTAATTTAACTTATTTATGAAAAAAGTTCTCATT
This sequence comes from Canis lupus baileyi, assembly GCF_048164855.1. Classification (NCBI taxonomy): domain Eukaryota; kingdom Metazoa; phylum Chordata; class Mammalia; order Carnivora; family Canidae; genus Canis; species Canis lupus. Next base: position 31,551,588 of record NC_132850.1, read on the forward strand.
GAAGCATTTACATTGTAAGTGGGATGACAAAAAATGAGACCAGTTAAGAGAAAAGATGAAGACAAGAGCTTCCAGGTAAAGGGATCAACAGGTGCAAAAACCTATGGTAGAAACTATCTTGGTGTGTTCAAGGAATACAAAGAAAGCCAAGTGGTGCTAGAGTTCCATGGAGGGAAAAAAAGGAAGAATGAAAGTCAGGTCACGGTTTTTTGTTTCTAGGTACAATTGGTAGCCATTGTAAGACTGATTGGAACTACGTTGCTTTTAAAAAAATCACTCTGGACGCTGGATTAGGAGTGGTATTTGATAGCACCCACCCATATGTGTTGATTATCACTGAAAACACAAATGCATAACTTGTCGTAGGGAAACACTTGCTTTATTTTCACTGTTTAGTATTTATTTTTGTTTTTAACATATCTCTCAATTAGCAAGATATCTTTCTATTTGGCATAGATCTTGTAACAGTTATTTCTGATTAAAACCTTAAAAGGAAGTGTCAAAGAAATGTCATAAATATTTTTCTCCACTGGCTGTTATTTTAAAAAACCCAAAGGAAATGTGAACTCCAAACTTGTCCCTTCATCAGTGTGTTCTTTTTCCTCCATTAATATGCTATGGTTTGTTATTTTAGAGTTGCTAAGGAGTACAAATATGATATTATGGCCATCATATTCTTAAGCAGGAAAACCAACATTAGTGCACCTATTTGCAGTGAAAAGGAGTAAGATTTTTTCATGATAGAGGAAAGTCAAATTTGACAGGACTCTTCTTTTCTTCTTAATAACCTGTTTTCAACAGCTATTAAACTAGCTTTCCCAGCTATATTTTGGTATGCATGAACACACGTCCAGTCGATCTCCCCAACAAACCACCATCATTTTGTTCACTTTAAGTGGTTAGGATTTTAAATATCTAAGCAACTTACCTTGCAGTGCTAAAACAAAACAAAAGAAAAAAACCCAAACTAACAAAAAGACAAGAATATGAGTAGATTTCAAAAGATTTTCACTCCTTCGAGCAATATAGAAAATGGAGCCCAGGAAACCTAAAGTCAAAAGTCAGGAGCACCAGGGGTATTCTGATTTCAGTAATGAGAGACTACATAATGAGAACAAGTTCTATGGTATAAATGCTTCTACTAAAGGCATTGAGGAACCAAGAGAGCAGCGAAGAGGACCCAAGAGAAAGCAGAAACCCAAAAAGAACAATTCTGCATTAGAGGCCATTTTTTATGTGTGTTCCAGTACCAGATAAAGTGATTGAGAAGCTGAGAAACTTAGCTGGAGAGCTTTTGCCGGTTGGCCAGAGCTTGGGGGACAAAGTTTGGGGCCAGGGTCCACCAAGGAGGAGAGCCTGGGTGAACCCTCCTTGCTTTCTGTTAAGACCCTGAAAGATCCATCTCATGGATGAATCCAGAATAGACAGGCCTTTAAAGGATTGCAGCACTTTAAAGTTTACAGCACAAACGTATCATACTGCAAACTCAATCAGAAGCCTGACAGAAGAAGGTGGCATTATCCAAAACCTCAAGTTCTTTTTATAAACAGTTGCACAGAAATACAACAAAATACAACCAAAAATAACCAGGCACCAGAGAAATAAATAATATAAACTTAAAAGAGCAGAAGAAAGAGATGATAGATAGCAAGTAATAATGACATTTTTTTAAGGTTTTAGACTTACCAGACACAGACTTTAAAATAACAATATTTACAGGTTGAAGAAGATAAAAGCCACGATCAAGAATTTTGGCAGAAAACTAGAAACTATCATTAACCAAGAGACACATCGAAGCTCTATAAGCTTCATTGAAAAACACAACAAGTGAACTTAAAAATGCAATGGATGAGGTTAACAACAGATAAGATGACAGGAAGAGAAAAATGTGACATGCAGCTTAGAAATATTCAGAATAAAGTGAGACAAAAAAAAAAGTAAACATATAGCTGAGGCCATGAGAGATTCTAACATATAACAGGAGTCGTAAAAAAAAGATACAGAGGATTGGGACAGAAGCAATATTTGAAGGATAATGGCTAAAAAGACAAAACCAAAGATTCAGGAATTCCCACTTAATTGGTGCAGTGTAAAAGCTTTCTTTCTGAAGCAAGACCCAGGACACTGATGCCCCCATTAACACCTTTATTTCCCACTGAGTTAAATATTCTAGCCAATAAACTAAGGCCCACCAAAATAATAGAAGCTTTAAGAATAATAACAAAGAAACACAGCTGGCATTGTTCTCAGACAACACGATTATGTGAATAGAAAATCCAAAAGAATCTATAGTTAAATTATTAAAATTACTGTACCTACTTCAAGCTGAGCCACAACTACCAAGTATTGGCTGAGGCTCTGGCGCTGATTCAGATTGTACCAGGCACTGTGGGGGATGAAATGGTTAAAGTTTATCCTTCTTTACCAAGACCTCATAAACTATTTAGAGAGGACTATGGACACAATCTGTTGCAAAACAGTGTCTCATCTATTCCTTTGGGCGTTTGCTCATTCAGCAAAGGGATATCGGCTTCCTGCCTACCGTGAATTGAGCGTTTTTTTCTGAGAAGCTAAGAAATATAAAGCTGAATAAGACTTGTTAAATATTTGAAGGATCCTTGTTTAAGGTGGAATCAGGAGCGTTCAAAGAGATAGGCAACAAAGCCTGGCAGAGACAGGGAATGTTTCACAGAGGATGCAGGACCCGAACTAGGCTCTCAGTAGTAGACAGAATTTGGATAGAATCAAGACTAGGAGAGGAAAATAGAAATAAAGACTGTGTGGTCACACCTCCAGTCTCCCTAGACCAAAAGTCCAAAGGAAAATTAGGAGGTGTAAGTATGGTTTTGTTTTTTCATTAAAAAATCCAGTAAAGGAGTCTAGAATTCAGGCAGTATGGCCATGAGGATGAACTGTGGGCTTTTTACACATAAGAAATGTCAAGACATACCCATAATTACCTTTACTCTCCATTTCCTAGTGTTGACAAGTATTCATTGCATATCTATTTTAGGTAGATGAGCATAGTGGTTAGAAGCATGGATTCCAGAGCCAGCCTGCCCGGGTTTGAACCCACCTCACCACTTACTAATTGCAAGCAGCCTAGACACTTTCCTCACACGGAAAGTGGGATAATAATAGTATCACCTCAGAGATCTTTTTTAAAAACCTAAATGAATTAATCCACATTATGTTCAACCAATGCCTGGGACAATATAAACACTGTATATTTCAGCTATAATTACGATGATGATGATAATGACGACGATGATGATATTTTATGTCCAATATAAACACTATGGTAGATGTATTTTTTTAAGTCTCTGCCCTCAAAGACCTTATAATTTATCTGGGGTTCTGGGGTTGGGAGAAGTTGCCACTAAAGCATATGGTGAAGTATATTTATCATCATGAGGAAATGTTCGAATATATTGAGAAGAGAAAAAGGTGGGGGGAGAAGTACATTACAGAACAGAAAATATAATCCCAAATATCTTTGAAAGTACAGAGAGGATTCCAAAAATTGGAGAAGATTCCAGCTACTGCCTCTGGGTACTGGGATCACAAGTGGTTTTAAGAAGTATCATTGGATTATGAACTTGAAAGAGAGGTGGTAGGTGTAGTACAGTTCACAGGCTTTGGAATTGCAAAGAAGTGGGTTTATATCTCAGCTAACCTCTTATCTGTACAACCTTGAAAGAGTTTTTGCTCCCTTTGTTTGTTTGTTTTTAGTTCTCTTGGCCTCTGTTTCTTCATCTACAGAGCAGGGGAGTGCCTGGAACCTACTAGATGCTTTACACACTGTGGTTATTTCTACTGGGTAAAGTAATCTCCTTACAGCATTCGTTGATAGCATTTATCACAAGTCACCCACAATGTCACTATAAGCCCTGTCCACGCCATTGGCTATTCCATATAACCAGTGCTACAGTTACGATCAGTTGGTCTCAGACATTTAAAAAAATCCAGTGATGTCCAAGGCAGCAGAAGAGTGTGTTTCTTAATCATCCAGAAAGAATTCATGTTAGATACCTAAACCTGCAGTGCTGGGTGCTAGGTGGTAGATCCCGTAGACATGTTACTTGTTACAAAGTATGAAATTAATATTTCACTTTTCACTAACATATTCACTCAACGATTCATGACTTGTGTTCACTGTGCTAAGCAATGAGTAAGAAATTAGTTTATCCCCAATTCATTTCTTCTAGCCTCTTACAGAAATTACATTTGGTTCTGCTTGTGGTTTCTAAAGGAGACCTAAAATTATATTTACCTTTGACTATAAATAGTATTGGAATAAGCACAACTCAAATAAATTCCCACTGATCAAATCCTAGCAGCTCCTATATGACATTTTAATCCTACCATGCTGCTTCTCAGCTATTTGTGTTGAGGTATTTCGGGTTCTCTTATTTTAAAAGCCCAGATCAGATCCTGTCTCATATTTTGTCACAGTTTTAGGCAACATTGGAAGTTAAAGGAAAGCTTTAATTTAATCCAAAAGGCTCTTATTTAATAAATAGACTTAATGCCAAGATAACCAGAACTTGAATGACGTAAAAAAGAAAAGATATATATTCTTTTTCTTACAGCAGTTTTCCAGACATTATCTATCTCTGAAATCCATACAGAAATAGAAAAATCCAAGAAGCGTTCCTCCTGTGAAAAGTTTACCATCCGTTTACAAAGATATTGTTCACAGAGTTGTAATAGCAAAAGCTTCAAAACAACCTTAATACATAGTAACAGAAGACTGGTTAAAGGAATATGCAGCCACTCTAATGTTATAGAAAAAATATTTAATGGCGTGGAACGTTCTACAAGATAAATTAGTACATACAAATCAGATTACAAAATAATACTTACAGGACGTTTCAACTCCACCATTCTGACCCAGCTATTTTTGTCTCTGAGAAAAACTTAACCCTGAGCATGTTTATAATACAAACATGTTGATCAGATTAGGCCAGTATTGATAAAATTTTCATCAAGAAATTCGTTCCCAGAGCAAATATCACTAAGCCAAAATATTTCCTTGATCAAAATCGTACAGTAACCATTTACAATATTTTTTCAAATTTCTTCTTTATTTACCTGAGATTATTTCACTGGCATTTCTTATTTTCCATTTATTTTTAAAATTGTATTTCATTCATAAGTAAAGATTTTGTCATGTCAACTTTTACGGATTCCTTTCCATCCTTGTGAGTTTTCCTCTGTGGTCATTATTTTTACCAAGTTAAATATTCCCGGGTGAGATTTTACCGATCTAAACTTTGTCAAGATCTTATTCTTTTTTTTTTTTTTTTATGATAGTCACACAGAGAGAGAGAGAGAGAGAGGCAGAGACATAGGCAGAGGGAGAAGCAGGCTCCATTCCCCGGGAACCCGACATGGGATTCGATCCTGGGTCTCCAGGATCGCGCCCTGGGCCAAAGGCAGGCACTAAACCGCTGCACCACCCAGGGTTCCCAAGATCTTATTCTTCCATTGATTTTTAGCCAGTAACAACTTTTGCCATGTGCAACGTAAGACATAGTCAGTTTTCTTCCATGGGGATTATTTGTAGTCTTTAATGCAAATATTGTATTTATGTCTTGGTGATTCCATATGAAAATTGCAAGCAATTTAATAGAAGGAAAGAAAGGTCAAAGAGAGGGTGGGTGAATGGCAGAGAGAACAGGTGAATGGAGAAGGCAAGAGAGAATGAGAAAAAGGGAAACAAACAAGCAGAGATAGATCAAACACATCTGAATAGTCAAAACAGACTATGATCTGTTTGATCATATGATGACTGGGAGATCAAAATGGTGAGGTAGGACATGACTAAAATATAACTTAATAACACCATCTCTTCACGCTTAATCATGCCAATGTTTTCCCTTAACAGATAAATCCCTGAAAGCCTCCTGCAGAACATCCCTGTATTTCTTACTTTCAACCTCCCTATACACTGACCTGGCATCAGAGAAACTATGTTTTTGCCACATAGCAAAGGATCTCTCTACACGACTGTATAATAACCAGTTAAAATATGTAACATTCAATCCTGTCTTCTCTACGTGCTAAACAGCCTGAAGCTGTTCATCAAAATGAGTGGGCATTTCGACATTAGTCTCTCTGGGATACACAGAGGGTCTGTTGAATGCCTAACACTGCATCTCTCAAAATATAGAAATCCCCATGAGATCAAAGATGAGGCTAAGATCAAGATAGCAGGGAAGTAAAGTGCTGGATGCTGTTCCGCAAGTCAGGGTCAAGGGCATGGAAGTGAATGAAGGGGTCAGGAGGAAAAACACAATGAGGTAGAACAGGGGAAAACAAGGGAGATGTCCCCCCAGCTGATATATTCACTTCTCGTGGCCACCCTGAGAGCCCGGAAAGGGACTTGGTTTCTGTTCTTCTTTGTCCCCAGTCCCCACATATTTATCTTTACTGCCCCAGATTATAACTTAGAACAATCGTGTTCAAAACTCTCACCCCTTTCCTGAAAGTATGGGCTCTTAAAATCTTACGTAAAAGTCTACTTTTTAAAGCAGGACAAGTTGCTGCTCTGAAGCTATCATGGGCAGTGAGTGAAGCAGGGCTGTGGGAGTGGGGGGGGGGTCCCCTACACTCAGGTTCCTCACTCCTCCCCACTCCAAGCATCAACAGTGACCTCAAATGGAGCCCCACAGAACCCAGCTGAACTTCACTGGCTTAGTTAGGCCTTATGTGCTGCCTTCTAGAATCTCTGAAGGTAAATTCTATAAACTATGGGATTTTACGTAAAAATTCTGTAAGGATAAAGATGCCTCAACTTTCACAGAGCCTCACAAGTTGAACCAATATATTACTTTTTAGGGTTTGTTTGCTTGTTGTTGTTTTCTAGCTAAAAATGTAAATCTTAAACATTTCTCTAAAATCCACCATGGATGGTGGAGTCAGTTAAGTGCGTTTGGCTCAGGTCATGATCCCAGGGGTCTGCGACTGAGCCCTACATCCGGCTCCCTGCTCAACAGGAAGCCTGCTTCTCCCTCTCCCTCTGCTCCTCTCCCTGCTTGTGCTCTCTCTCAAAATCTTTTTTAAAAATGTTTTTTTTAATTAAAAAATAAATAAAATAAAATTCACCACAGATTTTTAATTCAGATTATTAAAAATAATGATGACGATAGCTACCAATTAGGCAGCACCTTCTCTTTTTTCTGACAATGTTCTAAGTAGTTACATATATCATGATATTCTCTCAACACTGAGAGGTCAATACTATTACTTCCCCCACTTAGAGATGAAGGAACTAAGACACAGAGAAGTCAACTCACTTGTCCAAGGTCATACACCTTGTAAGTGATGTGGAAATAGAGTAAAATCATAATCTGATACAACTTCCATTTGCAAGAGTTAGAAATTATGCTCGAAACGAAATATGAAAAAGTTTCCTCAGTGATTAAAACAAATTATATGAAATCTTCTTAGTGGTTCACCCCAAGCAATTTCCATAGAGTCATAGAAATTAATTCTCCAGGCTTAAATCACTGAAGGCCATGAAAATGTGGTCTAAGTGATTTGTGATCTTTGTAGGAATCTTCGAATTTTGGTAAATTCATTTTAGATATGAGTAATCTATGACAATAGCACAAGTCTTCCTTTACAATCCACCAATAGAATAAAATAGACTCCAAAATAGATTTCTCCAAACTTTTGCTAAGTGTCACAGGGGAAACTAAAGCAAACGATACTGCTTTCATCAGAGTGTAGCATAAATCAGTAGAGAGTGATATGGGAAGATATTGTGGCTGGATCACTAAATATATAAGTGCAATAGAAGATTAGTAGTATGGGTGGAAATTATCAATGGAAGAGGAGATTTTACCTGGATTTTGGAGAACCTTCAGAATTTCATTAATTTATTTAATAATTAATGTTTGCTGAGTGTTTAACAACAATGACAGCTTTAGCCTTCATTTTGAAGAACTATCATAATCCTATTAATTCATTAAAAACTCAACAGCTATTTATTGACTAAGAATAATAATAACTGACACTGTCCTTGGTAATACACAACTAAACAGGATGAAAGATTCTGCTCTCCTGGGGCTTATATTCTAATGGAGAGACAAATAATAAACACATGAATACGTAAGAAAAATACTGGGTGGTGGCAAAAGTATACGGAGATGATGTGCTCATGATAGTCAGGGTCTGGGCAGCTACTTTAGATTGAGTAGTCAAGAAAAGTATCTCTAAGGAAGTGATATTTAAGCTGAGACCTGCAGGACAGAAAGGGCCAGCATTCTCAAGATGAAAGAGACAGCAAGAATGGATAGTAGAAAAGAACTAAATTGTGGTCACATGCACTCATTCATAGAACAGAAGGAGGGCCAGTGTGGCTGGAATGACCCAGTCAAAGGAGGAGCATTATAAGAAATGAGGTTGCAGTTGTGAGCCTCCTGGAGCAATGATGAATTATATGTAATGAGAAAAACTGATAAGTGAAATAATACTTTCAAGGGATAAATGTTATGGTACAGATAAATATGGACAGCCTCCTATTAGAACATAGAAGCACCTAACCAAGACTAGGAAACGTGATAGTGACTTTGAGCCCTAAAAGATGAGTGGAGTAAGCCAGACAAGGCAAGACTATAAATCATTCCAAGGGAGATTCTAGAATAGCAAATAGGTAATTGCAGCCAGAGCCTAGACTTGAAGGCAAGACTAGGAAGCCATGGCTAGGACTTTCAGTGGTACGTTAAATAAAAGTGATGAGAGTGGATGAACCTGGATACATAGTCAAGGACAAAAATGATAGTCACAAGAACTCAAAACACCCTTAAGTTAATTTTTCTTTTCTTTTCTTTTCTTTTCTTTTCTTTTCTTTTCTTTTCTTTTCTTTACCAAGTAGGTCAGACAACAAGCACAATGAATATGATTATAATACATACCTTAGAAAGTGGCCTTCAAGAGCCTATTGTTCTAAACAGTAAGACCGTCTACCTTATTTCTAGCCCCCCAGAACAAATGAAAATAAAAAAGAAGATACTAGTTCCTTGCCAAGTTCAGTTACAAGATTCAGTCTTTCTCCGGAAATTTCTGTCGACATATTGTCAAATGAACGTCAATGAATCCTCCTTGTAGGAGTTTGTGTACCAAACATGCCAATGCCCCACCTTGCAGTGTCCCTCCCTGAAAGAATACATATCACTGCTCTGATGAACTTGATTTCATGTGACTGGCTTTAGCCAATGAAATGTCGACAGACATAATGTGTATCACCTCCACACCGAAGCCTTCAGCTTTGGCAAGGGTTCTTTCTCCATGTTTCTTTTCCCTCTACTACAGTGACCAAGTGTTCCAGACAGAGGTTGTTCCATCAAAGGACAGGGAGCAGAACAACAGCCAATCTGGAAAGGATGTGATATAAGAGATAAATGCACCTGTAAGTCGCTGAAATTTGAGGGTGGAAGAGGTGTTATTTGTTACTGCAGCACAAATTAGCCTATCCTGACTAATATATTCACAAGCGCAGACCACCCGGGCAGGAGGGATGAGGTAAGACACGCTCAGTAACACCACAAACCTGTAACCCTTTGGTCAGGCAAGTACCTACAGCTTACCTTGCTCAGGAATTTCCCCCACAGAGCTCCCACCGGAACCATGGCAATGAAGCATATTGAATTTTACATTTTCAATCCCTCCCTGCTCGTGACCAAACAATTCAGTACTAATGACTAACCACTCCAACCAGAAAAAAAAGTGTGACATGGGATGTAGGCAGCCTGTCTGTGCTCCGATTCCACAGCCCTCAGCTATAAATAATAGCATTAGGAAAGCACACATTGCCTTAGATGGAAGGCACAAAGAAAAGCGCTTTCTCTGATAGTTTAGCAACACATTCAGATTTCATGACTCTAGGTAAAAATAGGCCTAACAAATGAATTAAATTTGGAAGCTGAGCTGAAGAACACTAGCATTATAAAGATGCCGTAGGAGGGAAAAGAGACTTATAAGGTGCTGTGTTCTCTCTGCTGGTGAACAGGATAGAAGGGTGGAAAGAAAGGATTTTCTTGGGAAATAAAAATAATCATCAAGAGTTTTGAAGTTAAAAATATCACCCATATTAACTGAAAGGAGCCCTAAAAAACCATAGAGTCTTCTGCAAAGGATAAAATACAACTTGACAGAGAGGATTTTCTTCTGTGTACTTTCAACATTAAGAAAAAAAAGAAAAGAAAAACAGATCCAAAGAAAATAAATGTCAAAGAATGTCTAAAAATACATAAACTTCCAACTCAATTACTCACATGTTTTGATTGTTTGGATTTTTTTTTTTTTATTAACTTGTGGATCGTGCTGTTGTGCTGCTATGGCCAATGCCAGGGAAATTACTGCCTGTGATCTCTGCTAGAGCTACTATGATTTCAAGTCTCACATTTAGGTCTTTAATCCATTTGAATTTATTTTTGTGTGTGGTGAAAGAAGGTGGTCCAGTTGCATTCTCTTGCATATACCTAGCCATTTCCCAACACCAGTTTTTGAAAAGACTTTCCTTTTGCCATTTGTATATACTCTCCTCTTTGCTGGAGATTAATTGGCCATCTAATTATAGGTTTATTTCTGGGTTTTCTATTATGTTCCATTGATATATGTCTATTTATGCCAGTACCATACTGCTTTGATTACTACAGCTTTGTATATAACTTGAAGTCTGAAATCACGATACCTCTAGTTTTGGGGTATTTTGGGGGGGCGGGGTGTTTTCAAGATGGCTTTAGTGATTCAGGTCTTTTGTGGTTCCATGCAAATTTTTGAATTGTTTGTTCTTGTTCAGAGAAAAATGCTGTCGGTATTTTGACAGGGGTTGCATTAGATGTGTAGATTTCTTTGTGTAGTATAGACATTTTAACAATATTTATTCTTCCAATTCATGAGCAGGGAATGTCTTTCTATTTCTTTGCATCATCTTGAATTTCTTTCATCAGTATTTTGTTTTAGAGTACAGGTCTTTTGCCTCTTTGGTTAAGCTTCTTCCTGGATATTTTATTGTTTTTGGTGTAGTTGCAAATGAAATTGTTTTCGTAAGTTCACTTTTGCTTCTTCATTATTAGCGTATAGGAATGCAACATATTTATATACATTGATTTTCTATCCTGAGACTTTACTGAATTCATTTCTGAGTTCTAACAGGTTCTTGATAGAGTTTTTAGGTTTTTTTCTATATAGTATTATGTCATCTGCAAATAGTGGAAGTTTTACTTTTTTCCTTACCAATTTTCTTTCTTTCTTTTTTTTTTTTTTTTTTTTTTTGTTGTTGTTGTTGTTGTTGTCTGCCATGGCTAGGACTTCCAGTGGTACATTGAATAAAAGTGATGAGAGTGGACATTCCTGTCTTGTCCTGAACTTAGGAGGAAACTCTTGTTTTTCACCATTGAGTATGATGTTAGCTGTGGTTTTGCATATAAGGCCTTTATGATGTTGAGTTTTATTCCCTCTAACACCACTTTGTTGAGGGTTTTTGTCATGAATGAATGTCGTACTTTGTCTGCATCTATTGAAATGATCATATGGTTTTTATCCTTTTTCTTACTGATGTGGTGTTTCAGGCTCAAAAACACATTGAAATGAAAACACAACTCAGAGTCAACGCCAATAAATATGATTGCTTTGCTACCTATAGTAATATCGGCAACAATCAGTAATCATTGATAAGCCAAGCAAAGTCAAACTCTTCAGAAACCTGGAATGTATAAGGAAGAGCAAAAAGTCAATTGACTACAGAATTTGGATATGGATTCATTCTTTTTTTTTTTTAAGATTTTATTTGTTTATTTATTTATTTGAGAGAGAAAGCATGAGAGAGATAGACAGCACAAGCAGGGAAGTGGCAGAGGGAGAGGGTGAAGCAGACTCCCCACTGAGCAAACAGCCTGATGGGGGGCTCAATCCCAGGACTGAAGGCAGACACTTAACCCACTGAGCCATCCAGGCTCCCTGGATTCATTCAGTTATCCATTTATTTATAAATTCATGTATTCAATATATGTTTATTGAGTTTCTAATATAAATATATCCTTTTGTAGGCATTGAAATAACATCATGAAAAGAAATGTAAAATCATCCTCTCTGAGTTTATACGTTAGTGGGAAAGATAGAAAATTATAAGGTTACATTTCATTTCCATTTTAGTTAGCAAAGGATCAAGAATATTGCTGAGGCAGGGGCACCTGGATGGCTCAGTCAGTTAAGTGTCTGACTCTTGAAATCAACTCAGGTCTTGATCTCAGGGTTGTGAGTTCAAGCCCCATGCTCAGCATGGAGCCTATAAAAAAAAAGAAGAAAGAAAGAAAGAAAGAAAGAAAGAAAGAAAGAAAGAAAGAAAGAAAGAAAGAAAGAAAGAAAGAAAGAAAGAAAGAAAGAAAGAAAGAAAGAAAGAAAGAAAGAAAGAAAGAAAGAAAGAAAAGAAAGAAGAAAAGAAAAGAAAGAAAAGAAAAGAAAAGAAAAGAAAAGAAAAGAAAAGAAAAGAAAAGAAAAGAAAAGAGAATATTGCTGAAGCATGGGGGCTACGGGAAGAAGGAACATGTCCAACATGTCTCAGCTCAACTGTCCAAGATTCCCCAATCCTCAGAGGGATGTCACAGCTGCCTGCTATCCTCCTCATACAAGGTAAAGACTAGTATTCTTTGCAGAACAAATTCAAGATGAAGTAATAAGCTTCTGAGACGCAAAATAGGATAATGTGCCAAGACAACAGCCTTACAAGACATATTATTGCATTGGGAAAAGAATTTCTAGGTCGCTTCATTCTTTCCTTTAGTATATCAAGAATTGAGTCAGCCGCGGTATAGAAGAGATGTCTGTCCTTCCATCATAGCTAAGGCATCTCTATGATAGGCAAACGATGTGTCATAAAGGAAGTAAAGGAAAGTTTATCCTGGACACAAGATGGGTGAAAAAGAGAAGAGAGGGGAAAAAACAAACAAGTAAACATGCACCTCCAAATTTGTCCATCTTTGCTTCCACCAGGACAGGAGGCAACATGTTACATAGTTGTGCTACCAACTTGATCAGCTACCCCCAGCTGAGACTCTGTCACTTAGCAGAGTGTCCAATCAGAGGCACAGACACTCAAAGTAACCCTCACAGTACCATGTGGTAAGAAGCCTTCAGAGTTAGCTTTCCAAAGTACCCAAATTTCCCTGTGGCCTAGATTCAGAGCAAGATCCACTAGGCCAACCACGAAGCCTACCACAGCAAGGCATAAGGACTCTACAGCTAAGGAGGACCCCCCGCACAGCAGACAAGATGCAGGAGCTCCTAGACACATGCTGGTTGACATCAAGCAGCCAGAGTTCACCCTGGTAGCCTTTCCTGAGCCAAAAGAACAGCTCATAGCTGGGAGGAAATTCAGCAGTCAATGACCATGACCTTGGAGACCAGAAACCATCACAACAGAAAACTCCCAAATCTCTCTTCTGCCTCAGCTTAAGCAACACTAACCTCCCCATTCACAGCAACTCAATGTTAGAGAGGGCAAGAAGAAATAGAAACTCTCTGGGACTGAGTATTTTTATTCATCCGAGAAACAGTATAAAACTGAAAGAGATCTTCTAGGGCACCTGGGGGGTGGTTAAGTGACTGACTTTGGCTCAGGTCATGATCTCAGGGTCCTGGGGTCCAAGCCCCTTGTCGGGTTCTCCACTCAGTGGGTGTCTGCTTCTCTCTCTCCCTCTCCCTGCTTGTGCTCTCTCTGTCTCTCTCACAAATAAATAAATAAAATCTTTAAAAGAGAGAGAGACTTTCTAAATTGTCAGGTTGGACCAATTTTAAAACATACTTTAAATGTAATTAAGTTTTCCCTGGAACCAGTAGGCAGAAGTTGCTGGTGGAGACAAATAAAGGAGCTACATTTCTCTGCACATCTAAATTGTCCAGTGACTGAAATCTGAAACCCTGCCACACAAGCTACACGTTTTGCCCAATCTCTTCCTCTGACTGCCCGTGGGGTTGATATACTCCAGTTTGAGGAAGAGCTGCTGCCAGAGACATGAGCCCAAAATATGCAGAACTGACATAATTCTTTGCAGGAGAGTCAATCATTCTATTCAGAATTAAGACATTCCTTCTAAAGATGAAAGACAGGAACCAGTTTCTCAAACCTAGTTGTTTAACAGGTGTTGAAAAACTTCTTCCAGAGATCAGAAAGTCAAGACTTTGTACATCATTGAAGAGTCAGCACCTTCTAGAAATACAGTAGATTCAGAAGCACTTGTTTAAAAGAAAAAAAATAGATGATAATCATCAGCGTTCCCATAACAATTATCTCTTTCCATAAATTGGTACCTGAGATTATTTTCATTTCTTAGTTTTAAAAGATCACAAGTGAGTTCAAGACATAAAAAAGAAATATGCTTTCAAATATCAAACCTTATTGTGTGTGTGTGTGTGTGTGCGTGTGTTTAAAGAGAAAGGTAAAAGCAATAATGAATAAGGGTAGAGATGTAGGTGTGATGCTAGGAAATCTCCTGACAACGAAAATCCAAATACTCAGATAAAATAAGATGAATGTTCCCATACTTAAGCAAAAGTGAAAATAGTATAAAACAAAGATTTTCTAAGAGGAAGAGAGAAAGAAGCAGTTTCATTAAGAATATTTTAAAATATGTATTTCCATTTTTACTTTTTCCAAAGTTGTATGAAACAGATCTCTCTTAAAATAATAGCAGAGTAGCTTGCTGACCAAAATGAACCTTAGAAAGAAAAGAAAACAGACTCATAACCACTGCTCCTTTATTATTTATGCCTTCATCTAAAAAAAAATCTGTCTCCATCGTTCTTCTAACATCGTTTTATAACTGGCTTTAATATAATAATACATGGCATCTTCTTGACTAAATCACTTATCTCTCTTCTATTCCAGGAACCAACCAGGTGTAACACGTAGGCTACCCCTAATCAAAGTTTTCCTTTGTGGAGATAGCCAGTGAATTCTTCGGAACCCCACAGAGAATGAGAAAACATCATTTGTTGTCATGTGTGAGTCACTTGAAAGAGCTTCCAGCTTAGGTTTTTAAAACACCCTGTCACCCAGCAGAACCTTCCATATTTGTTAAATCTTATAACCTTTGCTAACCTTTACTGCTTAGAGGTGAAGAGGTGACTGACCACTCGCACTCTCCCAAAAGAGCCCCCTGCTCTTACTTGCCTGTAATAATAACATCTTAACATTGAACTAGTCTTCTTGCTCACAAATTACAAGCCTATAACCATTACCTCAAGAGTGGCACCAGGAAACAAAAGTGCATTATTACTGAACCATCATCCCTTAATATTTCCAATTTACTCCTTTCATGCCAGACCTTGGTAAGAGGCCTCTATTTATTCCCAAATTCCAGGAACGCGGGAGCTAAGAAAAGCTTTGTTGTGTGGCAGAGAGCTCCAGATCTGGCATTTGCGGGAAGGGGAAATCAAATGGGGCCATCCATTAACAGGTCAGTCCGGAATTGTTATGAAACCCCCTGCCTTTTCAAATGGCTGATGGGCCTCCCGTCCTTTCTTGATACTGGGCCTCCAGACTACAGGCTGTTTGCATCCACTCAACACTCCAATTTTATAGGGCTGTGGAGCCAAAGATTACAAGACTTTTGAACTCCAGGCTGCCTCTGTCTGGCTATACCCTCTGTTTCTGGAGCCCAAGTCTTTTTTAACAACCCTACAAAAACAAGCAATTAGGGTAAGGCCTGTTAATCCTCTCTTTTTGACGTAGAGGTAATTACGTATTTTGAATCAACCAGCAAGGAATCAGAAGGACCACGACCAACGCTTGGAGCTACTGAGCAAAGGATTGGACTGTGCCTCCAAGGCAATGATGGGTTCAGATTCGAGTCCCTTAAAAATGTCCTGCTGTTGCAACACAGGAAGTTACATCCAACCCTAGGCCAGATTTTTAAAGAAAAGAAGACATTTCAATGAATAAGAAATGAAAAGAAAAAGTCAGGGAAGCATTTTAAAAGGACTCAAAATATCCTGGAGCATCCACTGGTCTGTCTTCCTCTGGGTAATTGCACATCTGGTTTCTCCATACAGAATTTCATGCCCCTCTTCTTTTTTTTTTTTAGCTCACACCATTAATGGACTTCAGTCTATCAATAGCTTTGAAATTTTGTCTGGGTGATTTATGTGAAATTAGGAACATGATGGTCTTTTAGTTACTCAAAATGATAAATACTTTGTTCAGGAAAATTCATACCATCCCTTTCAAAATCTGACTTTCAAAACTATATTTTACCTCTAATTTAAATTCTTGTTTATACGATAAGCAAAGGGTCCTTAGAGAGAGGAAAGTATTTTTGTATTCCTGTCGATAAATATTTTCTTTTTTTTCGATAAATATTTTCATATAAAAAATGTCAGTGGCCAACTCTGTGCTAATCTCATATCTTTTCAAACAAGCCTGCCGTTTGTCTATTTGTTTTGCATGGAGGTGCCAACTATACACTTCTTGGAACATAAATATCATAAATTGTAGTAGGGTTATCGCTATAACCAGAAGAACAAGGAGTTTCCAATTTACTAACAGACTGTATTTCAAAACCTCATTTTTTAAGTACGTGGAGCACAGAATGCATTTTCGCATGGAAACACTGTTGTGATTATTCCATCCAAAGGGGTCTGCCTAACAGCTCTTCATTCACACCCCTCTAAGGCCTGCCCCTCTGACTTGACTCATGCAGCTCCCTCCTCTTGGAATGCCCTTTACTCCTCCTCTCCCTCATATCCAAAGCCAACTCATATGCTTAATAACCAGCTTGGATGCTACCCCATAGAGATTCTCACCAGATGGAACCAATCACTGGGCCCTCACAACCAAAAGGCTCTTCTTCATGGTCCTTCTGTAGTAAACATTGTGATGATTTCCTCCAGCATCCCTACTACCTCCTACCCCATCCAATCCGGGATAACAATCACGGGGTTTTGGTGAGATTGATTCCATCCCTATCTCCTGGAGCCAAAGAGGATAATCCCATCTCTCTTGGCCTAGACAATGGTCCAAGTAATCTGGGCTTAAACCAATAGGTATCTGGCATTTTCCTGGCCCCATGGACTGGTTTGGTTCCAATCAATGCAAATGTTAGGACTTTTGACCAATGGTTGTGGGAGGGAACATTGTCTTTCTGGATTTGAAAGTTGGGGACTATACAGCTCACCCTCCAGTGGGCAGGAGTTTTGTTTCCACAAAGGAAGCCAACATGAAGTTGATACCCAGAGGAGGACAGACTGAGGGAATCATAAAGAAATGGAGCCAGAATCCTGATGGAACAGGCTTCCTGAGCCTGACCTTCCTCTGAACTTTTCAATTACATAAACCAATAATTTCATTCCCTCCTATCATTTAGGCCACTCTGAGCAGGGTTTTTGTTACCACCAATGAACTCATCCTACTGATACAGTCCTTATCGCTTTCTACTTCGTATCATTTTCACATCAGCTTCATATTGCCTATTACACTTTTGACTTTCTGAGACCAATAACATATCTCCGTGTCCGCCCGGGGTGCCTAGCATATGCATCCATATACATAAACATAACTGCGGGTTGAATTGAGCCAACTAATTCAGTATTTCTCAAGTGAATGCCACTTATGTGGGATGTTAAAACATTTCATGGAGGGAAATAATTCTACCTTTAAATACGATTGACAAGCACTGGGTTTTTAAAAAAGGGAATGATTTTTTTTACTGCAGTATTTATTAAGGTCCTCAATTTACTACATTAATGCACATTATTTAACTCCTTTTCTCTTTCATCCTGCGTGTCCTGAGGAATGTATGTTACAGGGAACACATTAGGGAAAATACTATTGTAGATCATAATGTATCTAAACTATGCTAAGAACTCCAAGATGATAGGCTTTGAGGAGTAGAAAGGAAGTGGAAAAGGGAGTTTTCTCCACAAATTCAGAGTGAAGGCCAGCGTAAGAATTTACCTTTGAGGTTCTCACCCCTCTCCATACACCATCTACACAGCCCCATACGTTTTCTCCCCAGGAGCTCATCACCTTTATGTTGACCCACACCCATTAGCTACACCCTTTAAATGTTGACCTTCCAATCAAAATACCTCCTCCTTTGCCCCTAGCTACAGTATAAATTCCCTCTCCCTTCAAACAGCTGAGATGTCCAGAAGAAAGCAATCTGAATAAATTGTGTTGCCTTATCTATGAAAAGCCAGGCAATCCTTCAACTCTCCAATTCCTACAGATATTATGCTTCTTTCATATTTCTATTAACACTATCCCCTTGGGACGCCTGAGCAGCTCAGCAGTTGAGCATCTGCCTTCAGCTCAGAGTGTGATCCCGGGGTCCTGGAATCGAGCCCCACATTGGGATCCTGCAGGGAGCCTCTTCTCCCTCTGCCTATGTCTCTGTCTCTCTCTGTGTCTCTCATGAATAAAAAAAATGCAATCTTCAAAACAAAACAAAACAAAAAAAACACAAAAAAACCACTATCCCCTCAAAAACATATCCAGGTAGCAGAGAATATACTTCAGGGTTACAGATGAAGTGTAGGGCAAATATTTTTTTTAACACGGTGTTCATATTTAAATCGGATCATTCTAAGGAAGACCCTTGTTCTTTATTTAGGAAATAAGGGACTTTTTGGTCATCAGGCTCATTATCACCATTAGTTTTAATAATAGTAATTTTGGGGCAGTCCCGGGTGGCTCAGCGGTTTAGTGCTGCCTTCAGCCCAGGGCATGATCCTGGGGACCCGGGATCAAGTCCCATGTCGGGCTCCCTGCATGGAGCCTGCTTCTCCCTCTGCCTGTGTCTCTACCTCTCTCTCTGTGTGTGTGTCTCTCATGAATAAATAAATAAGATCTAAAAAATAAATAAATAAAATGTTAAAAATAATAATAATAATAGTAATTTTTAATAACCTCTGATAGTTACCAGGGGCAGGCAGTGAGGGGTGAGCAAAATGGATGAAGGTGATCAAAACATACAAGCTCGCACACATAAGAAAAAGAAGACCTAAGGATGAAATACACAGCATGGTGGCCACAGTTAGCAATTTTGTATTGTACATTTGAGACTTCCTAAGAGATTAAATTTTAAAAAGTTCTTATCATAAGAAAAAAAATTGCAACTGTGTGTGGTAACGGATGCTAACTGAACCTATTGTGCTGATCATTTCACGATATATACATATGTCGGATCATGATGTTGTATACCTAAAACGAATGCAATGTTATATGTCAATTATATCTCAATAAATAATAATAATAATGATCATTTTTATGCTATTCTTATCTGGTAGACATTGTTTTCATAATTACCTCAATATTTCCTTGGACTGTCCCTAGTAGTCTTCTAAGGTTGCTCTATTTCTATACGGTTAGTTTTTATTGCAAAACAAACCACTCCAAAACCGAATGGCTTAAGGTTTTTGTGACCCAGGAGACTCCTGACCCGCCAGTTGCAATGCTATCCCTGTAATCCCTCTAATCCTCATGGCCCCTGTCTCCTAAGCCGGGTCCTTCTGTGTCCTGGGAGCTGCCTTAGACCCAAGCCATGCGTGGTGTGCCTGGGGCATGGCTTTGATTCTGGAAACTGTACAGCCACCACAGACTGCTCTCCGCCAAAGGACATGGGAGCAATAGTAAGGAACTGGAAAACCTTAGGCAAAACAAACACTTTCTCGTTAGATCTCCGCCCCCAGTCAAGGGCATACCAGCAGAGAGCGTTTCTCGGTGGATTTTTACCGCAGCAACATCTGTCAAAAGTAGAAGAGAACGTTTTTCTCAAGACATTGATGTGATTAGACCTAACAAAAAGATTCACCAAATTGCATCCTTATTTTTAATTCTTCCATGTATGAGCACTCTTACTAATCTAGTTTCCAAACTTGACCTTGATCCATTTCGAAAGGTGTTGCAGGTGCCACCTGATTTTTTTGCAGGTATGTTTCGCTTTTGATCCCCTTTACTGTGAAGAGATGAAACAGCTTGCTTAGAGCCTCCCTGTAATCCATGGTGCCAGCATATCACTCTCCACTTCCCTTTCATTGATTACATTTCTCTGCCAGCGGGACCTCTTTGTCTTACAAGTACATCAGGTGACAGTATCAATAACACCGTTCTGTAGGACAAAATTTATTAAAATTGTCTTAGATTGCTAGCTGGTCATTCAGACTGTTGAAGCACTGCAAAAAAAAAAAGATTTTTTCCAAAATCACTTTTGATCTGGGTAGGAAAAGTGATGTTCTAAATGAACTCATTAAAAAAGTGAACATCAAGTGGCTCACAGGGCCAATAATTTATTCTTCTGATGGGGGTCAACCCGTCACTGACAAAAAGGTCTAAGAGTCTAAAACAATGGCCTCACGAGTCAGAGGCCTCAGCCAGAAAAGCTGAGGTGGCTGACCTCCCTCCAGGTGGTTTCTCCTTCTCCAGGAAGTGAGGCTTCATCTTCAGAAGATGGTCTTTTGGTTCCCAGCAGCAAGATGGCAAGGCCCAATCACAAGGACTTCTCAGATATCCACTGTGTCACGTTTGCTAATGTCCCATTGGGCAAAATAAGTCCCTTGGCATTAAATTCGAGTGCAAGGAGGAGAGGAATAGCCTCCCTTGTATGATGAGAGAGAGGCAAAGTCACATGGCGAAGGGGCATTCATGACAGGAGGGAAGGGGTCATCGTGGCCGTCTTTGCCAACCATCCATTTTGCCCCCTCTCTGGCCACAGCAAGAGCTGAGCTGAGCAGTCCCAGCCGAGCCCAGCACAAGCTTCCGGCCACACCACTGTGAGCAAACACAGGATTGCCATTGAGGCCACAGAATTTAGGACAATACGGTTGGACCGCAAAAGCTAACTGAAACAACTTCTGAACCCATACAGTAGGTAAAAGTTCCAAAATGTTTTCCAGTTTCCTTTTTAAAACTCCTCTTATTTTTTTTTTATTTTTTATTTTTTTTTATACTGAAGTATTTCAAAGTACTTTAGAGACATCACATGACCGCACCCCTGCAGTTTCTACGAGGCAGGTTGGAAAACAAAGGGTTGTTCGCTCATGGAAGTCAAGTGTAAGTTTGGTAGGTGAAATTCGGGGCAAGCCTCTCCTGCCCCTTCTGCACCCAATATGCCAGTGAATGGAAGGAAGAGAGAGGGGTTGATGGAACCAGCACAAAAACAAAACACATGTTTGATTAAGAGACAATGTAGGAGAAACCACCATGTGCCTTAGTCTTTAATATGACATATTAAGGCCAAGCCATAAGCAGTGCATTTCCTTATGAAAGCTCTCAGAATTCATAGAACAGATTGCACAGCAAAGAAAAAGCAGGCAAATAAGAGAGGCTGGCAACTCGGCTGGAAGTTTGAATTTTAAAAGGAAACATTCCCACTTTCCCCACCCACCATTACTCAAACTGTGCTTCCAAACCTGTCCTCTACCAGAATGTAACAGAATAAACGCCGATTAGAATTAGGACGCCCGGCCCGGATTTTCATTTTGCCGCTAAGCTGCTGTTGAACCTCAACTAAGTCATCTGACCCCTCTGGGTCTGTGCTTTCACACCTGTTAATTGAAAGGACCAGATGAGGTGACCTGCCTAAATGTTGCTCTTTGGAAATTAAATGTTCATATTGGGAAGCTGGGCAGGAGAGCATTGTGGTCAAAAAGAACCAGTTTTAGGTTCAGCTCAGCAACTGACGAGCTGTAGAATCCTGAGCAAGTGTCTTAAACTCTTAGTTTTCTCGTCTGTCAGATGAGAACGAGAATTGTACTAGAATGTGCTACTGATGAGATACGGCACGTCACATATTCAGTATATGTCTGGCACATTAGGAAGTGCTCAGGAAATATGCCTTCGTGTTGTTGACGAGGACCTAAACCGTGTCTGTGAATCCTGCCCCTACTCTCATGAAATACATAGATCAGGTCACATGTCCCACAAAGGAATCCTAAAGCTGCCCCCTCACGGTTGTCTGAAACTCAGCTCTGCTTGCGTGTCCTGGGGGCAAAGCAGAAGTTGAATATCCAAAATCAACAGAACATTCTAGAAACTACTGCCTTCCCTGCCCAAGCGGTTTTACTTCCCTTTTAATATCGTGTCTAAGAAAGAAAAAGAGATTCAGGATCTGAGTTTAAAGAAACAAAAAGCAGGCTGTGCAGACAATTTTGACTTCTCTGGTTTGTGGAAGATCTCCTCGCCCCGGTTCCCAGAGTATCTTTAACTTCCAGGCATCTGCTTGAAACAGGATACTCAGTCTAACCAGTAATTCTGGTCTCTCCATTTTCCCCCTTGTGTACAAGGCATCAAAGGAACAAATAATGCCTAAAACATCAAAATATCTTTATTCCTCACCTAAGAACAACAATGTCATGCACAAAATGAGAAATAATCGCGAGTAGACTTAGGCAGGAAGACTGTTACTTAATCTTGAAGGGTCTCCCCCGGAATTACTGAGGATCATAACAAAACAGCAACAGCAAGGTGGGGGCCAGGGGCAATCTCGTGGCCTCACCTTCATCTGAGCCAGTAGACCCAGGAAAGAATTTAGATGGAAGCAGGGCCAAGGCAGGAAAATGAATAAATGCCCACCTCCCATATGAATAAATCATTAAAAGTTATAAAAACAGGTGAAGAAATGAGCAAATAAAATAAATTCTAGTTTCCTGCTTTGACAGCTACACTCTTATTCACAGAGAAGGCCGGGTTGCAATTTGGGGTTCCACACTGACACAGGGTGACCCAGGGAGAGCCGTCCCCTGCCGCTGCCCACCCCTTCTCCATCTCCTGGTTCTATCCAGCACCACAAAGAGCCGAAGGCACATTTGGGGATAACCCAGCCCATATACCTGCCAGCTGGCCTTTGGTGACCACAGAGGCCTGAAAGTGCACAATAGTCTGTGGCCAGGAGGACCCTGGGATCAGGTCTGGAGAGTTCCAGAGGCCTGGGCATCTGGTATGTGGTCTTTAAAAAGACCAGAAACTTTATGTATTTATTTTTATTTGAAAGAGAGAGGGAGAGCATGAGGGGGGACGGGGGGCGGAGGCAGAAGAGACGCAAGGAGCCCAGCACCGACACCAGGCTGTCCCAGGACCGTGAGATCGTGACGTGAGCGGAAGGCAGATGCTGAACCGACTGAGCCACCCGGGCGCCGAGGGCAGAAACTCTGGCCCGGAGTATCCTCTGGAGCCCTCGGAGTCTGGACTCAGTCTACCCCAAGGAAACCAGACCGGGCTCAGGCGGGAGGCCCTCTTGCCTCGGCCTGGGAACGACACTGAGGAGACCACGGCCTTCCCAGAGTCGCCTCAGACCTTAGGCCCACGAGCCGTGCCTCCAGGGAGGTTCCCCCACAGCGACTTCCACAGACCCACGGCCCCCCTGGAAGTTTCCGGCTCTTCCACCCCTTTTAGGCAACACCTCCACTCCCACACTGTTCACCCTAAATCCTCAACAAGCGTCGAGCCACAGGCTTCTTCCTAATGTCACGCTTTTGACAGTATTCTTCAGTCTAAAAGGGAAACCCAAGTGTCTCATTTTCTCCAAATCCAGAAAGCTCATCTTTGGCCCACATTTTCTCCTGCTCTAGGCCGCTCCTACTTGTTGGTCACGTACGTCATAACATCCGTACCTCACACAGGCAGTGACCATCCAAAAGTAAGGACGCCTCCCTCCCTTCCCATGCAATCAGGAACCCAAGAGAGATAAGACATTCGGAGACTAATGCCTGGTTCCTTTCTTTAGTTTTTATTTATTTGTTTATTTGTATATTTGTTTTTCGAGATTTTATTTATTTATATGTTCATGAGAGACACATAGAGAGACACACAGAGATACAGGCAGAGGGAGAAGCAGGCTCCCTGCGGGCGGGCCTGGGGCGGGACTTGATCCCAGGACCCCGGAATCATGCCCTGAGCCGAAGGCAGATGCTCAACCGTGGAGCCACCCAGGAGTCCCTGGTTCCTTTTTTAAAATTAGTAATTACTGATCTCCAACCTTGCCTCTTTATTCCCAGGCCCGGATTATTTCCTGATGTTATGAGCATCCCCTTTCCTGTGAGGTTCCCCGTAGCCCTAAGACTAAAGTCAACTCAGTCCAAACCCCTCCGGCAGCTGCCTCAGTCTGTTGCCCTCCCGCAGCCTCTCCCCTCCTGCCAGGCCCCCTTGCCCTCACCCGTGTCCTTCGTCCCTGTCCCTTGTGCTTCTCTGCACTCTGGCTTCTCTCCCTTCTAAGCTCTATGTCTCAACCAGGACCAGTGTAAATTGTCACCAGGCCAAGGCACCGGGGAGGCACTCAGGCAACAGGCTTATTCTCTTTCAGTCGGTCCTTGAGTATCTCCTACACCAAGACCAGGCCAGTTCTAGAAAGAATGGAGTGGAAAACAGGGCCAGCTTCATGAACATACAGCATGTGCTTGGTTTAATGCTCTGATGTCACCATCCTAAAACCCTCAGTCATCTTATCTCTGAGATGTCCTCCCAAGGGAAGCCCAGGGGAACAACCGGGCATACGTGTGAGCAGAGGTGCACACGCACGGTGCCTGTCTGCCTTCATTGCCACCGGATTCACAACTTGCAATGCCCCAGGAACACAGAACTCATGTGGCTCTCTCATGTTTGGGAGTGGCGCAAGACTGGAAGCAAATTCAAGGTGAGCGTGTTCCATCTGTGGCTGCATAAGTGGGGGTGCGGACCCTACGTGGGGGCCATGCTTTCTATTGCACCCCGACCTTGCTACAAGTGCAGGAAGGCCATCGGGTTCTAAAAGACCCAAACAGCCAAGGAAACTGATATCTTTTGTTACTCCTGGTACTTCCCTTATTAACCAAACACCGACCCTGAAAAGGATGCCCTAGGACAAACGGAAAGACGGGGCAGCCAATAGCTGTTCTCCTCGTCAGTCCCTTCTCACTCACCAGTAAGCAAAAGGTAGGGTGTTGGTACGTGTTGCACATCAAAAAACAGAAACAGTCGGGTTAGTATCGTGGAGCATTTCCACTGTTCTGGTAAGAACAGAATCCCTACGCCTGTATGAACCATAAAACACTGACATGTATAGTTTTGTGATTCTGTATACAAGTAAAATGATCTTATATTTGCACTTTAAACTGGCCTTGCACAATATAGAAATGAATGGTAAAAATTAATGCTAATAATTTGAAATGTTAATGTCTCTGAGTTGTGTTCAATGGCAAATCTAAAACACTATGATAAATGGAGAGAGAAGCTGCAGAGGAAAGGGGGAGAAATGTATATTTTAGTATCTTTAACAGTGTATTTTTTCTTGCCAGTTGAACAAAAAGCCCTACATTTTCTTTTTGGACTGGGCCATGAGGTCATGTAGCCATCCCTGGTGAATAATGAAAAGAGATTGAGCGGGACAGAGGCTGGGCTAGAAGGTGTCAGAGCCGGCCCACAGCCCAGCAGTGTGTAGACATTTGTCTAAATGCCTTCTTTGACACCAGACTCCTATACTCAGACACCTCCAGTACTGACCTGTCTCATTCAGAGTGAAAGCCAAAATTCTCACTGTGGAGAGAGACCCCTACACCTCCGACCCCTTCCCTGCCCACCCCTCTGACCACGTCTCCCACCCCACACCAGCTCTCACAGCTCCAGCCAGGCTATCCTACTTGCATTCCCCCACCTGCAAGGCATTCTCCTACACCAGGGCCTTTGCATATACCATCACCTGCCCTAGAATGTTTTGCCCCCTAGATATCTGGATCATCCACCTCCTCACATGCTCAGGCATCTTATCAAATGTCACTGTACCAAAGAAGCCTTCCCCGACTACCTCACATAACCAGTAATACTTCTTTTATCTTGCTTTATTTTCCTCTTTAGCACTTCTCACCACTGAACCTATCACGTAATATATTTATTTCTTTATTAAAATTATTGGTCTCAGGGCGCCTGGCTGACTCATTTGGTAGAGGATACAACCCTTGATCTCAAGGTTGTGAGTTCGAGACCCATATTGGGTGTAGAGAGTATATCAGTTAGTTAATTAATCAAATTCTTGGTCCCTTCCACTGGAACGTAAACTCCATGTGAGAGTAGAGAATTGCCAGTTTTATCCGCTGCCATATATTCAAACTAGAGCAGTAGAAATACTTGTTGAATGAATAAAGCTAATACACTTCCTAAAATCTGAAGTCATTCAGATTGAGAAAACATATTTGAATATGGAGACATAAAGCTGAATGTGCTTTCATATTACAAGCTAATCTCCAACTTGAATCCACAAGTGGTGCCTGATGGCCAAAGGCAGGAGACATCTGCTCAGGGCAAAGAAAACCACCCAGCTAGGGCGCCAGGGAGCCTGGGGCTGGGGAATGGACGCTGCCTTTAATGAGCTGTGCCATCACAAGCAATAACTAGAACCTACCAAAGCCTCAAGTCCCTCAGCTGTAAAATGCACACGACTTAATAATACCCGGCCTCTTTATCTCACAGGTTTTCGCCTGTGATGAATGAACCAATAAATGTAAACATCGTTTTGCAAAGCTGAAATGTTAGGAAATGCCAGGGACTTGTATTTGCCCAGCTGAGTAAGGCAACAGTGGGAAGAGGGGAGGGGGCTTGCGGAGGGGCCTGTTGGGCCATTTAGCAAAGACTGGTATTTAGAGACCCGAATGAAAGGAGCCATGCAGAAGAGCAGATGCCCTGGCCTTGTTGACCTTTCACAGGGCGACCCCCATACTTCTCCCATTTGACATGAATGTCACCAAGCCCACTTAGAATTAGCCTTTCACATAACATTCAAATTCCTGGACTTCCGAGAACAACCATATAAGGGAGGAACAGACAGAGCAGATAAGAGGAGAGGAAAGGAGAGGCAAAGGTTACAGAAAAAAATGAAGAGACTTTTGCATTCCCTCCACACAAAGGACAAGATGTTTCACCAAATCCTATAATTCTGGAAAAGATTTAACTAGGGAATATTTATCCATGTTGCCGGCCATTCTCTTTCCCAGCATTTGTGTGTGTGTGTGTGTGTGTGTGTGTGTGTGTGTGTGTGTTGGGGGAGGGAGGGGGCTTGTTTTGTTTTAATTAATCTGTTTTTACTTCCAGACCTTATTTTTACTTGTTTATTTGGTTTTGCTTTTATTTATTTGTTTAATTTTTCATTTCCTTTGGCCGCATTCACTCTGTAAGCTAATATAGTCCCAGCACCAAAGCCACTCCATGTCCCCCAGTTCAGTCTGCTTCGATATAGAGCAGAATTCATGTCAGGGCCCTCGCCTCCGCTGGAGTGTATTTTTAAAATTCATTTTCATGCAAAGATGGTGAAGCATAGCACATCGAATTGTGCATGATCGTGCATGAGGAAAGAGGAGCATTTCTTGAAGGCAGCCTTCGATGCTCTAAATGAACCTTTTTGGTCAAGGGCTCTGGATAACTTAAGCTGAACAGTTTTAAAATAAAAATAAAAATGCTGTGACATGTAACAAAGAAGGGAGATAGAAGTGGCTGTCAAAAGTGGGCAGCCTGACAGCGCTCCTGACAGGGAAACCCTGCATCTATTTTTAAAACAACCTATGTAATTTAGGAGAGAAGTTACCACAGCTCCTAATAAAGCTTCTGGGGGCGGCTGGAAGATAAGTTTGCAGCGCTGGAAATGGCAGCGCCGCCCACAGCCTTGCCTTTTTGCAGCACCAAAAAAAAAAAAAAAAGGAAAGAAAGAAAGAAAGAAAAAGTAAAGAAAAGAAAGAAAGAGAAGGAAAAGAAAAGCCAAAAGCATGCAGTTCCTGAGTAAAATGGAAGCAGCCTCTAAGAAGAGAAAACACAGAAACTCCCAGATCTTGGAAAGTTGGTGTGATCATCACTTTGTTGGTGTTGATAACAAGCAAGAGAGGTGAGGGCCGTGGAGTCTGAGGGACTGGAGAAAAGTCGGTAGTGGGTCATAAATAAGTGTGGCTGTTGAACATAATTTCAATGAGAAAGATGGAGCACACAGGACAGAATTTGAGCAGTAGGGCCTCCGACAGCTAGGGTTCAGAGAAATGCTGAGGATGGAGGCTCCACAAGGAGGCCGCAAAGTGTCTTTGGCAGAGAGATTTTGGAATCCCAGCCACCCCCAACTTCCTAATTGAGTGAGTACTAATATTAATGAGCCTCTCTGAGCCTTGGTTTTCCTTATCTATAAAATGGAACTGAGGACATTGTACCTGGCAAGGTTGCTGTATTTAAAGATTTTATTTATTTGTTCATGAGAGACACACACAGAGAGAGGCAGAGACATAGGCAGAGACATAAGCAGGCTCCTTGCGGGGAGCCTGATGCGGGACTTGATCCCAGGACCCCGGGGTCACGACTAAGCCAAAGGCAGACGCTCCACCCCTGAGCCACCCAGTCGCCCAGGGTTGCTGTATTTAATAAGAGCAACAGTGAAGGGCACACCCTAAGCATCTGCCAAGCTAAATTTTTCAAAAGGGGTATTCGGATGAGGAAACAGAAGGGGTTTTCTGGGGGCACCTGGCTGGCTCAGTTGGAAGAGCATGCCACTCTTGATCTCAGGGTTGTGAGTTTGAACCTCACATTGGGTGTAGAGATCACTTAAATGAATAAATAACTTAGGGGAAGAAAAGGTTTTCTGGGGGATACCATACATATTCTTCTTGGCCATCAAATAAATGCCCCAACTGCCTCCTCCAAGTTCTGGATAAACCAGTGCCTGGTCCTGACTTAAGATCTGACTAAGTCAGTAACTATGCCCCCATTACCCCCCAGTCCAACACCCACTACATACCACACACACACACACACACACACACACACACTCCAGGCCACAGCCAAGAGCACACACTGTGCCATTGCCCAGCCCTGGGTGACCGACCCTGACATGGGCCCCCGAAGGGCAGTTGTTTGACTGAATGGAATCTCTTATTAAAAATTAATTTCTGTCAAACCCAATTACATATGAACACAGCCTCATTGTGATCACTACTGTGATTTCTGGAAACAAACATAGGCTCTACTGTTGCCAAAAGCAAGGGGCAGTTTAGGACATTTCTAAGTCTTAATCTATGAACACGGAGACACAGCCAGCAGATTCCCTGAGGCTCACAAAAGCATTTGTCCCCCAAGGACAGCTATCTGCCTCACCCTCCTCCTTCTACTCCACCCTGCCCCACACCCACTCCCTCACTCCCTGGGGCAAACATGTAGAGATGGAAAAGCATGCTCCCTAACACAGATAAACCCGGTACTTAATCCAGATTCTATCTCTTCTAATAGGGTTACTCGCCCTTTAAGAACTTAGGGTTCCTCTTCTGTAAATATAGGATAACGACGGCAACACCACCACCTGACCCATAGGGTTGTTGTGGTGGATTAAATGAGACAATATATGTAAAGCACCTAGAACACAGTGAGCAAGAACTCAAGAAATACCCATCTTACCTCCCACTGCCACCTTGTCCTGTGCATTACTCTACTGTAATATCGTCTTCCACAATGTTTCTTCTAAATTTAGGGCACAAAATTGGGGCTGTTGTTTTCTGAAGAGCAATGGGTTGAAGATAACAGAGCTCTGTGGTTAAAATACTCTAAACCAGATTGATGTGTCCTATAGATCTCTAATAAAATAAAACTAATCGTTTCTTCTACTTCCATCTCAAAAGATCAAAGAGAAGTGAGAGGTAGAGGTGGAAAACCCATTGTGTCCTCCTCTTCTCTACTTTACATATTTACACTATTTTTGCCATCAACAACTTTGATCTGGCATAGCATGATCTTCTAATGTGATGGAGAGAACCCCAACTTCTAAAAGGGGTGCTGTCTTACTGGAAAGAATAGAAAGAGTAACAATGTCCAATGAGATCAGAGTGGCAAGTCTGAAAGAGGGCAAGCAGGCAATATGAATCAAATATAAAATGTGTGAGATCATTGGTCTCAGGGCGTCATTCCACTTCCAGGAATTTATTCAAAGGAAATAATTAAGCAAGCATAAACCAATGGTTTTCATTATAGTATTGCTGATCATAGTGAAAAATAGTAAACAAGCTTATGTTCCTTAGTAGGCGGTTGATCATATAAACTATTGTACATTCATACAATTGAATACAATGCAATAATTTTAAAAAATGAAATAAAGCTGTGCTTAGTGGAAGGGAAAGAAATTCTCTATAAATTGTTGAAGTTGAAAAAAAGCTGATTGCAGAAAAATATGTGAATGTAATCCTGTTTATGTAAAAATACAAAAAGCTCTTCTGCATATTTATGTAAGCATTTGTAAAACCTAAATTATGCTTTGTCAAACTTTTGAGTGGTTATCTCTGGTGGGAGGATTATAAGAGTACTTTTAAAAATATTTTATAAACCTAGGCATGGTATGAATTTTGTAATTTGAGCTCCTACACATTTACAATCATCCAAACAAAATTTTTAAATGTTTTGTTTTTTCAGCGTGTTACAGGGTTTAACCTTTCTCATCTGAAAAATAAAAGAATTTGAGAGTATGCACTTAGAAAAAGAGCGAAAATGGACAGAATTAAAGGGAGAGGTAGACAATGCAACAATCAAGTAGCAAACCTGAACATACCTCTCTCAGTAATTAATAGCCCAACTAGACAAAAAGGTCGGTAAGATATAGGAGATCTAACACCATCAACTATTTTGAACTAGTTGATATTTATAGGACACTATACACAACAGTTGCAGAACACATATTCTCTTCGAATGCGTACGGTATATTCACCAAGATAAATCATATGATGGGCCATAAAATCAGTCTAGTTTCTTTTAAAGTTTGAAATTATATGAAGTATATTCTCTGACCACAGTGGAGGTAAATTAGAAATCAATAACAAGCCATCTAGGAAAACCCCAGAGGTTTGGAAATCAAATAACACACTTCTAAGTAACCAAAGATCCAAGAAGAATTTACAAGGGAAATTAGAAGATATTTTAAGCATAATAATAATAAAAATAGGACTTCTCAAACTTTGTGAGATGCAGCTAAAACAATGATTAGAGGGAAAGTTATAGCTGAAAGTTCATATAAAACAAAGAAACATCTAGCGACACCTGGATGGCTCAGTTGGTTAAGTGTCTGCCTTCGGCTGAGGTTATAATCCCAGGGTCCTGGGATCAAGCCCTGTGTTGAGCTCCTTGCTCAGCAGGGAACCTGCTTCTCCCTCTTCCTGCTGCTCCCCTTACTTGTACTCTCTCTGTGTGCGTGTGTCAAATAAAGAAATAAAATCTTTAAAAAAATAATAAAGTCTAAAATCAACAATCAGTTCTTATATTAGCAGCAAGAAAAAGAAAAGTAAATCCAAAGTAAGTAGAAGGAAGGAAATGATTCAAAAAAGAGCGGAAATCAAAGAAATGAAAAACAGAAGAAATTAATACAGTAGAAAGATTAGATTAAGATCTTGAAGATCTCTTTTTTCCAAAAAGTTATGTAATTCTATGTGCCTTTAGGATATCAGATTCCCAAAAACTTTCTTCCTATTCCTGTTTGAGTGACCCATTATTCTATTTTGCAAACATTCATTGATTTGCATGTTTGTCCTAGGCAAAACTTACTCTTATAAGACTTATATCCTGTTTGTACCCCCAGAACATAAGCAAGTATATACATCTATTTAATGAGATGTCGTAACCCAAACCCGTTACAAACATGTATATTATAAATGTTTATTAAAGATCTACAGGGGCACCTGGGTGGCTCAGTGGTTGAGCTGGCTTCAGCTCAGGTCATCTTTAAAAAAAAAAAAAAAAGGATCTACAAAGTGCATGACAGTGTGTTTTACATATGCATTGCAGTAATTAATATGCACAGCAGTCCTATTATTCATGGATTCTAAAATATTTACTGAGCATCTGCTATGTACCAACCACTATTCTAGGTGATGGATTAACGAGAGTACTTATAACCAGGTATTATTGCTCCCACTTCACAGTTGAGAAAACAGAGTTTCAGAGAAGTTAAGTAGCTCAGGATCAGAGAGTATTGGCTGAACAAAGATTCTCAACCCATCTCAAAGCCTAGTTTTCAACTATTCTATATGAAAAGACACTAAAACACAAGGATGAAGTGACACAGTTGAACCAACATTTATAATAGAATATGAGGCACTATATAACGGAGATAAAGACAAATTGCTATGGGAGCATGTTAAAATCTACTGAAGGAATGCAGAAAGCTTCCCGGAGCAGGTGGCATTTGAGCTGAGACTTGAAGGAAGAGGAAAAGTTTGCCAAGAAAGCTGGCAAACACATCAAGACATTTCAGCTGCACAATAGCCCTGGAAGGTGGCCATTCTGGCTCTTTCATGGATCAGAAGACGGAGGTCAAGATCACGGAAAGGACTTGCTCAGACTCAGTCACTATGGTGGTACATGCCAGGTTCTGTGCCAAGCACCTCACAGGCATTGGTCTTATGACAACCCTGTGGTTCAGAAACCCCCTCCCCCCTCCCTGTCCCCAATAACACTATTACCGCTGGGTCTTGCCTAGGGTTTGGCAACATCCTGTTCCTTAGTAGTGAAGCTGGGCTACACTCCCAGCTCAGCCAGACTCCCAAGATCAACAGTAGGTTCTGTAAAAATTTTCTGATTTATGAGTCCAAAGTCTTGGGTTCTAAGGAGAGGAGTGACTTTGGGAGAGAAAGGGACAAAATTCTTTTATTTAGGTAGATGTCAAGAACCTTGACATCACAGCTGTACCTGAAATAAAATAATAAAATCCTAACAAATGCTGATCATCACTTCAAATTAAAGAATTGGTTCCAAAATGTTAAAAAGACAAAGACAAAAACAAAACCCCAAAACACTCTTGGCTTAAACCTCCCTTCTCCCCAGCACCTCTCTACAAGTTGATTTACTCACACTCCTTTAGCTAAGTCAGGACTGGCCCAACTCTAGTTTCCCTTAGAAGGCGTGACTTGAAGCTCCCTGAGCTTCCTCAGTCTTTTTGTGACCTTCTGATGACCTGGGAATCCACCCATCGGTGGTTAGGCCTCCCCAGGCTTCAAATCTACACATCAGTGGGATTTATTTTTCCTTTTGTTTTAATGGTTCCTCAGAACCATACTCATTTAGCAACCCCACCCACTTCTTTTCTTCTTTCTCTGACCTCTCCTCCAGAGCCAGCAGACTCTTGGAGGCCCATGATGATTGATTGATTGATTGATTCACAGTTCTTCTGTTTTGTTTGGTTGGTTGGGTTGTTTTGTTTTGTTTTGTCCTCCTCATGTGGGGTAAAAAACCAAACTGTGTTTTCCTTTTTACTATCTTATGACTTTGGGTGTCAGCTAATAATCCTTTGACTTCTCTTCCTTTATGAGCCTTTGTTTCTTAGTATAATTATAGGCCTCTCTACACCAATCAGGGATTAAATTGGACTGTGCTTAGGTTGAAGAAATCACCTCGGAAGGTCAGAACCAATATAAGCATCATGTTACTTCATTAACATTACGAGGGCCCAACCTCTGAAGAGAAAATATTTTAAAAAGAAAAGATTTGGTGGGGTGTGTGGGGGGGCACCTCACTGGCTCAGTCAGTAGAGCACGTGTCTCTTGATCTCAGGGTTGTAAATTCGAGTCCCACATCGGGTGTAGAGATTACTTAAAAAAATAAAATCTTTAAAAATATGTATCTTTTTTGAAAAGAAAGAAAGAAAAGGATAAAGAATTGGAAGATCTTTGACTCACGTGGGCACAACGATGCAGCCTTCCGATCCACCCTCACAGGGGTGAGGAAAAAGCCTTTGGTGAGCAGAAGAACCAGCAGTGGCAAAACTCTGTGAGTCTGAAAGACAACCATGCAGAAGGCCAGGTGTATTTGGCACAAAAGAAGTACACTGCACAGCAAGTTTTGCTGTTGTGTAAAAAATTCTACAGATTTAAGAAACTACGAAGAATGTGCGTAACAGATTCTATGACGAGCAGTCAAAAACCTGACAACTCCCAGTGGTCTGGAGAGTAAAGAACCTCCCACAGGGGAGCATCCATTTCTATAGATTTGGGTTTCTGCTCTGAAATGATAGAACCTTCTGTCTGGGGGGCCTTTCAAGCACTCTTCGCAGATGATAGAGAAAGCGCATTGAGCCCCATCTCCTGCATTCCTTAAAGAGCATGCCATGCAGGGCTGCACGTTAGTATCTGTGAACCAGGAAACGTTTAGTAAACAGAATTTGCCCTCCATTTATTCCGAGTTTACATTAAGAAGCCACTTATCTCCTTTAGAAGGACTTCCCTTGCCAATCACCTTTTGGAAAAAGCCTGGGAGAGACACTCCCTGAGGACGTGCAGAATCCTAGCTCAATGGATTGTTTGGCAGAAATAAACAACGAAACCATCGACATCTTAGGATCTTCCCTTTTCCTTCCACAGACAATCATCCTTTTTAGAGCCACTGGGACACGTACGCAGGTGTACACGCATGAACATGCATGCAGAAGCTCACAGGTGCACACGCGCGCATGCGCACACGCAGTGCAACGTCTCCTCTGATGCGTTCTTGGAAACATGACCATCGTTTCTTCTCTAATGATGGCTTTTGCTAAAACACCTAAAACGAATAATAATTTTGGGGGCAGAAAGGCCCCTAAGAGTCCCATTGTTCAACAGTTCATCTTGCAAATGATAAAGCCGAGGCCCAGATAAGCTAAATTTCCTCCAAAGAATTGACATTCCCTGAGAAATTTTGTGATAAGATTAGCGTGTTTCCTTCTCTGATCTCTCACAGTGGGAAGATCAAAGACTCTGAGGTGAGATCAGCCCAGGTTCAAATCCTGGCTTTACCATTCACTGCCTTAGGGATCCTAGGTACATTAATTTGTCTAAGCCTCCACCTCCATACAAAATGGAGATGATAACAGTTGGAGGAATCCAGAATATACCACTGTGAAGAGGTTGGTTCGTTTTTTCCTGAACTTCTTTTATTTGCTTAAACACAGAGCCTCCCAAAAGAATTCAAATGTCGTAAATGTCCTTGCCGGGAGGGTTCACGATCAGGAAAGACTGACTCCTATCACTGGAGAGAAGTCAGCACCAGGATAAGAAGTCACCTAAACAGACATTATCACAAAATTATCAGGCCTCCCATCCATTCTCCTAAGGGCCCACTTATTTTCCTAAAAGTCATTTGCTTTTCTAAAAGTCATTGCTTTTCACCCTCTCCGTCTCCCCTATTAAGATGGAATATAAGCCCTAAATTCTAACTACCTCCTTGAGACATACTTTTCTGTGAACTCCAGCAAACATAAGTGAGTAAGAATGTGTCTTTTGTGGGGCACCTGGGTTACTCAGTTGGATAAGTGTCTATCTTGGGCTTAGGTCATGATCCCAGAGTTCTGGGATGGAAACCCCTTGGTGTCGGGCTCCCTGCTCAGTGGGGAAGCAGCTTCTCCCTCCCCCTATGCCTCTCCTTGGCCCCACTCGTGTTCATTCTCTCTGTCTCTCAAATAAATGAATAAAATCTTTTAAAAAGGATAAAAAAAACCCTACAACTAAGAATTGGTCTTTTTTCTTGCCAATCTGTTTTTGGTCGGTTTAATCTGTAGATCTCTGATAATTAAACTGAAGAGATCAGAGAAAAAGTTTGCCGTTCCCAGCAGAGTTCCTTATAATGAGGAAGGCATTCTAAGAGCATTTAGTGTATTAATTCATTTTTTGTCCCCACCACCACAGTCTTATATTATTTGCACTGAAACAATGTGGGAGGGTAATCTCTATGTTACAAGAGGGTAGTGAAGATTACAGGAGATAATCCCCATATAGCATCCAGCCTCACACAGAGCCTCACACAAAGGAAGGGCTCACCAAATTCGATTCCATTGTTACTATGAGAAAAATGTGCTGCGTCCATATGCCATTGATGGACCTAGAGGGCTTCCTGTCTGTCATCAAGGGATTAGGGAAGAACAAGGAATCTAACCTATAGGTAATATTAACTATTTTGTGTTTCAATTAGCTATAGCTTGACAGTCCGTGTGGAGGGTTTGGAGCTCCTGAGGAAGGACAAGGACAAGAGAGTCAGCGGAGAAACATTTATTAGGATTATCCAGCACCACCCAATGGACTCCAACATCCCAGTGACTAAAAAGGTGTGGGTTTTGTTTTGTTTTGCTTGTTTTACCACAGAATAGGAATATTTGTCTCGACCCTGATGTAACCTCGATGAAGTAGGCCACAAACTCCCTAGACTCTGAATCCATGCTCGTCAGCAATCTTGCAATGAAGAACTCAGCTCTCCCCATGCTCTCATCCTGGGAAGGGAGTGGCCCATGAGATGAGCAAAATCCACATCACTGTAGAGGGTGGAAGGCAGATGTCGAGCACCTGGGCTTTTAAAGTAAACAGACCTATGAACAAAAACCAGCTTCTTCACAACTTACCTGGAGAACCTTTGGCAAGAAACTTCATTTAAACTCTGAATTTCTGTTTTCTCAACTCAAAGATGGGGATTTAATATCCCTGTAAGATCGATCTCATAGGATAGTTGGGCCAGCCTCATAATAATAGCTTGATGCATATTATCTAGTAAATTTATAAATTGGCTCTGTGATTTGTCAGCCAC
Source organism: Canis lupus baileyi (assembly GCF_048164855.1). Lineage (NCBI taxonomy): Eukaryota > Metazoa > Chordata > Mammalia > Carnivora > Canidae > Canis > Canis lupus. Next base: position 31,588,105 of record NC_132850.1, read on the forward strand.
CGCCAGGAAGTCTTCCACGATTCCTTCCTCTGCCAAGCAAAAAGACCATTCCCAGGCTCCTCCAAATTCCTGCAGCACTTCTCCAACTCTTTTGGGGAAATCGGTGACATGGCTTTCTATGTGCCAAAGACAGCACTCAGCACTTTACAAGCATTTTTTTCATTTGATCCTGATGACACTGCAAGGTTAGTACTATTATTATCTCCATTTTTCCACAGATGAGAAGAGGCAAAATTTAGTAAGGTCAAGAAACTGGTCGGAGTGCCCGGGGGGCACAGTCAGTTAAGCACCCTACCCTTGGTTTCAGTTCAGATTGTGATTCAGGGTCATGAGATTGAACCCCGAGCTGGACTCTGTGTTCAGTGCAGAGTTAACTTGAGAGTCTCTCTGTCCCTCAGTTCTTCCCTCTGCTCTCTCTCTCTCTTTCAAAAAAAACCAAAATAAATAAAATCTTAAAAAAAAAAAAAAAGAAGACGACTCCGGTCTATGATTGCATAAGTAACTAGTGATGAAGCCAGTATTTGTACCTGCAAGAGTCGAAATCCAGAGCCTATGTTATTAACTTTTATGCTTGCAGCCACTCAGTCACTCTATATCTTGTAATGATTCATATTCATTATTAGTTTCATTTTAAGACTGAAAGTTCTAGATTTGTATCAAATTCATCTTTCTACCACACTCAGAACATTCTGTGAACACAATAGTAATTGTGTTGTATTATTATTGAATGAATGAATGAATGAATGAATGAATGAATTGTATACCATGATTGTAAACAATAATTGTATACCAGAGCCTGTTCAGTCATAACTTATTTGGACTCAGTGCCTTACATCAATTGTCTCACGCAACCCTCACACCAACTCCATGGGCTAAATGCGATTATTCCCACTGCTCAGCTGACAAAACCACAAGGCTCAGAGAGTAATTTGTCCAAGGTCCCATGGCTAAGTGACAGATATGGATTCTCATCTGGAAAGATCCAATGCATTGACTGAGCTTGTACCCGTCATACGACAGCTGAGAACCAGATCTGAATGGAGGTGGCCTCCTCAAATCACAGACACATACCATGGTCCACTCAAGCCAGTATTTCTCCTTTTAAAATATTTGAACTGTGGAGATGCCTGGCTGGCTCTGTCAGTAGAACATATGACCCTTGATCTCAGGGTCATGAGTTCAAACCCCACATTGGGTGTGGAGCTAACTTAAAAATAAATAAACAAACAAACAAAATTTTTTACTTAATTGCTTTTGTCAAGGAGCTAGAAGAGGCTTAAAGATGTGAAATTTTGGGTACAGATTAGTGGGAATTCCTAAATCCCCTTACCAGAAGGGTTTGCAAATAACAATTTCATTGCAATTGTGGTGGAGAAGGAGGGAAGGGCAAGGACCTTTTTTTTTTTTTAATTGTCATAAAGGTATATTTTCATAGGAGGCTCACTATTTTTTAATCAGTTTCTAGTGTTATCTGTGGATTTCCGATGGCTATTATCAGGGCACATCAAAGGGATAATTGCTCTTGTGTTTGAGGATATATTTTAAAATGTGTATTCCATGAATCTGTATGTGGACCAGTCTTGCTCATCATTTTCAAAAGTGATTTAAACATCAATCAAGTGAGGTCTCAAATTTATAAAAGACACCAAGATTTTTCTGGCAATTGTAACAGCAGCCTGACAAGAATAAACATCAGGAAGATCTCCCAGAGCTCTATGAGTGGGCAGAGAACATTTACGCTCAGTGGAGGCGGTTCACGTAATGCCAACAGGAAAAGAGAACCCACCTTGTTCTCGGGAGACCAAGGCTTCTGAGTGCAGACGTGATCCAGGAAAAGGGTGATGGCATCATTGCAAACCATTCCCTGAAGAAGTCGGTCCAAAGTATTGTGGCAGTTACAAAAGCAAGCATCATCAGGAAGGATGTTAAAAACAAAATAGAAAGCGCAATCTTAGGAGTGCTCGCACACACGCACACACACATACACACGGAGACACCAGAATTCATCTGCACCAGAAGCACCGAGTAGAGCTCCAGTCATTAAACCTCAAAAAATGTCATAATGAAACTGGAACATATCCAAAGAAGGTTACTCAAATGTATTAAGGTTTGTAAAGAAACTAGAGAGACTTTTAAAACATTTTAGCCTGAAAAGACAAAATCTGAGAGTTGGTAGGCCAGAGTCACAGAGGCTGCTGATAGAGTGAACATAGATTGTGACACCGAATCCCAGCAAAGCAGACCTAGATGCCCTGATGAAACTAAAATAAAGTATTTTTAGGGTAATTTATGTTTTCAAATGCTACTTTATAGAGCAGGTGATAAACAAGAAAAAAAAAAAAAAAAACTCTAAGAGAGCCTGTATTAGTGAGCTCCTAACAAGTTATGGTGCAGTTACAGTGAAACTATATGCTCAACCTTTTGATGTCCATGTTACAGAAGGCATCCAGCAAACTCCCTTTCACACTGTCCTTTGTAGACCCCAAGAGAGAAGATGCTAGATGAAATCAACTACTGATTTAATACAAATGGCACATCTATCTGGTAACTCCCAAACTGATCGATCAAAAGAATCACCTGTCGGTCTCTGAAAACAAACAAAAACAAAGCAAAACAAAAGCCAGATTCCCAGGTCTAATTCAGTAGACCTGGGACTTGGCAAGCCTCAGAGAAAAATATTTTCCATGAAAAAATCCAGAGTGTAATCTGATTGGCTGGATTCGCATCCTGTCTCATCCCTGAACCAATCACTGAGAGGGAAAATGAGACCCTCTTCTTGCCCTGGCCTGGGTCCTATAACCTCCAGTATGGTGAGAGTAGGGTTCTCCACAGGAAAGAAAGTGGGTGACTAACCTTCAGTCTCCCCTTCTTCCCAAGTACGGGAACCTCAATTATATTAGGGGAAGTAGATGCCCAACTTAACATTGATATTCCTCAGCCTCTGTAACTATGGTCGTGTGGCTAATTCTGGCCACTGGGTAGTAGAATAAGAATCTGGTATAGGATTTCCAGGAAGCTTCTTTAAGGGAACTGACTCTGCAGAGAAGTGCACTCTTTCTTTCCTCCTTCTTCCTTCCCACTGACTGGAATACAATGACTAGCTCGGAGCTACCATCTTGTGACTGTGGGAATCAAACCTAGAACAAGCTTGAGTTTCAAAGGATCCCATACAGTTGTCCTACCAGGCCAGGATTTCCCATCTCCTGACTGTGACAGAAGACAATAAACCCTCATTAGTTTTGATGGCTTTTAGTCTTTGTTCTTTATTTCAGGCTTCTGAACCTAATTCTCCCTGAAACTGTAGGATTTTGTGGCCAGATGTGTGATACTGCGATTAATAAGATATATTGGTCTCTGTCCCACTTCCTGACACAGAACTCCTGAAACCCTTGTAATTTTCTGGGTAATGAGGTGACCCCAGGTGGGCTCCTGGATGGCTGCTGGGTGAGGGCTGATCCTCAGAGAGAAAGAGTCATGATTAGAAGCTTGAAATGTTCAGCCCTACCTCCCATTTCTCTGATGAGAGAGAAGGGCTAGAAAAAGAAAAAAAGGGGGGGGGAGTTAATGATCAGTTGTGCCTGTGTGATGAAGCCTCCATAAAAACATCCCAATAGTTTAGGGTTCAGAGAGCTTTCAGGTAGGTGAACACATCCCTGCCGGAAGTAGGACACATCCCAGTTCCATGGTTACAGAAATTTCTGCACTGGGGACCCCCCCCCCAGAACTTGCCCTATTTCTTCATTTGGGTGTATCTTTTCTCATACCCTTTAATAACTGGTAAGCCTAAGTGTTTCCCTGAGTTCTGCAAGCTGCCCTAGCAAATTAATTAAACCTGAGGAGAGGGCTTTGGGTACCTCGGATTTGTAGCCCCATTGGACAGAAGTTGTGGGCAACCTGGGGACCTGCTACTTGCTTTTGACATCTGAGGTAGGGTGGCAGGCGTCTTGGGGGACTGAGCGCCTAACCTGGGGGATAGGACACAATCTCCAGGTGGCTAGTGTTCAAACTGAATTAAATTGTAGAGAATTGCTTGATGTAAGAAAGACCTCCGCACATTTAGTGACTGAAGTGTCAGAAGTGAAGTGTTCTGTGTGGGGAGTCAAGGAGACACATAGAAGAAAGGTTCACAGGAAGGAAGAACCAGAGTTCTTCCAGTTGCTGATGTAACTGAGAGGCTAGGCTGACCCAAGCATTTCTACACTCTGCAAATTCTCTTTAAATTTCATCCCCCGTATCCCTGAGCACTCTGAGCTCCAGACATTGCAAAATACTTTTGCCAGGCCTTCTAAGGAATGTGTCTTACTCTTCCAGAGGTAGGCACAATTCATCCCCTACAACTCTGGCATCCTTTCCACTTACCTGTGAAAAACCACCCTGTCTTCCAAACTTGGTTCAAGATGTAGTCTACCCCAAAACACTTCAACACCAGAGCCACCCTTAAGTCTAAATCATGAAACGTAGCTATTCTTTCAACTCAGTCTCTCTGAATCTGTTTCCATGTGTATTGAATAGATTTAATCAAGTAGTTTACAAACATTTTTAGCCACAAGTCCCTTGATTCAAAAACCACAGGCCTCTAAGTCATCCATGTAGGAATATGCAGGTTGGCCATGCATTTTTGTCATTGTCTCTCTGATTGGCACCTTTTAGCAGTTGTATATTGTACAACCTGCCCCCAAAAGCACCTACATGCTTCCCTGAGGAAGAACAGAGGGGCAAAGTCTGAAAAGCATTGCACTGATATTTTCAGTGCATATAATCAAGAAAAGATCAGTCTTCAGAGACAAAGTGCTCCTTATATCAATACCAAACAAAAACAAAACCCACAAATAACTCAGTTGAAAACACAGCAAGAGATTTGAATAGGCACTTTGTAAAATAAAATTTCCTTTGGTGAATCAATGCAAGACAATGACTCCCCCCTCGTGAAGAATCAGATGATGAACATTAAAATCATAATAAATACTCATTTCACATCCACCAGATAGGCACAAACTAAAAAGTCTGACAATACCAAATGTTGACAAAAATATGGAATGATATGGAAATTCAAATACTGTTGGTGGTAATGCAAATTGGCACAACCACCTTGAAAACAATTTGCCATCATCTGAAGTTGGGGGTCTACACAGTCTATATCTATTTTGCTCCCTTGTATAACCCAGGGAAACGTGTGCATGTGCATCGAGGTACATGCACACAAGTCTTCTTAGCAGTATTGCTCATAATGGTTAAAAATGGAAAAACCCCAAATGTCTATCAAAGTAGGATGGTCTGCTGCGACGAAATACGATGAAATACCAGAGTACCATTTTCCTTGAGAACAATGAACTGTGTATCGCTGCACTCAATAACTTTGGTGAATCTATCTCGAACATGACATTGTCTCTGCCAAGATGAAAACATTAATATTCCTTTCGAAAACTGGTTTAGATTCTATTTAGGGGTCAATCTTAATGATTAATTTGATGGTATTGCTCTGTTGTGAATGTTAGAGATGGATGGAAAAAAGGGCTGGATTGGAAAAATAATTTCAGCTGTTGTTGACAACTATCGTGCTGTTAAGATGGGGTCGTGAGACTAATTTGGGGCCTCACTAGTACTTCTCACGGTCTTACATTCAAACAGTTTCCATGTGAGGTGAGGCAGACTGTGTTTTCCCAAAATGGCTAGAACAATATTTCCCAACCCTTGTGTTCTTCCCGAATCCTGCCCCTCCTTCATCCCCTGTCTTTGAAGGGGGGCAGATCTTGGCACGCAGCAGAAGAAACTTCTGAGCTTTGGTGCTAAAAGTCGGTACGGTTTCCACCGGACTCTCTCACTTGGGGTTTCACCTATGGAACTCAGACACCACGCAGTGACAAATTTGGGCCACATGGTGAAGACTCAGAGCCCCTGGCCCTAACCCTTGGCTGAGCTCCCAGCTCGGCCCACACCAACTTGCCAGCCATGGGAAAGAGCCATCTGGGAAATGGACCCTCTGGCCCCCAGTCGAACTGTTCTAGATTATAAGACGCTGAACAGACATCAGCCTTCCCTGCAGAGGTTTGTTCAATGCAAACTTTGGAAAACAAATAAATCATTGTTGTTGTCTGAAGCCACTACATTTTGGGGTTGTTTGTGACGTAACAATAATAACCAGATCATCAGGTGAAGGGGCAGCTGGCTGGCTCTGTCAGTTAGCTCCATGGTCCTGGGAGCTACGGGCTCCGCCAAATCCCCTTCTTTGCCCACTCGTCTTCCTTCCTTCCTTCTCTTGTTAATGTTTGCTGTAGGAATTAAACTGGACCTGATGAAAAATGCTCAGAAAAAAATGTCAGAAATACTTAGGCTGTCTCCAAATGCAGGAAAGAGAATTCTAGCTTAGAAAAAGCAACTTGTTTCAGACTTGCTTGATGCTTCGTAGGATGTTATCAAATCACGAAGGATATTTTCTCTTTCTTCCTTTGTGTGTCCAAGGGTTCGTTTTTGAAGATACAGTGGTCCACAACTTCTCACTAAGAGGCTCCGGAGATAATGAACATTCTCGAAAGGTGTTTTCCATGACGAAAAAGGGAGGTGGGCAGACCAGATTGCAGGCATGGGGGCTGTTGATCCTCTCCTGTATAAAATACCATATCTAAAATGTTATTTTGACTATTGCAACATGCAGGGATCTACAAGGACTTGCCCAATAGTCCCTTGGGGGTTCTGCTTTGATCTGGGGCACTAGCAGAAAGATTGAGTGACCACACTTAGAAGTATGACATTGCCAGGGCGCCTGAGATGGCCCAGCCAGTTCAGCATCAGATTCTTGATTTCAGCTCAGGTCATGATCAAGGGTCATGAGATCAAGCCCTGCATGGGCTTCGTCCTGGGCATGAAGTCTGCTTGGGATTCTCTCTCTCTCTTCCTCTCCCTCTGCCCTCCCCCACACAGCTTCCCTCTAAAAAACAAAACCAAAAAAACAAAGGAAAAGGGAAGGGAAGGAAAGGGAAGGGAAGGGAAGGGAAGGGAAGGGAAGGGAAGGGAAGGGAAGGGAAGAGAAGGGGAGGGGAGGGGAGAGGAGAGGAGAGGAAAAGAAAAGAAAGAAAAAAAAAGAAAAGAAAAGAAAGAAAAGAAAAAAGAAAAAGAAAAGAAAAGAAAAAAAGAAAAGAAAAGAAAGAAAAGAAAAGAAAAGAAGAAAAGAAAGAAAGAAAAGAAAGAAAAGAAAAGAAAAGAAAAGAAAAGAAAAGAAAAGAAAAGAAAAGAAAAGAAAAGAAAAGAAAAGAAAAGAAAAGAAAGAAAATGAGGTTGCCTTCAGCCTTCAAGGGCTTGGTAAGTCTTCCATTGCCTTTTATTTTTCACCTTGTCCCGTCGAATCAGTGCAACACAGATCAAGGCCTGGATAAATATTTGTGAATTGTTTGAACTTTGTTCTGTGCCCCTAAATACTCTTAGGAAATCACTTTTGGAGTTTGAAGATCCCCTCCCCAGAACCAGGTTGATTCAGGGCCAATTGCGGTGAGAACACTAGAGGTGTAAGGGTATTTGAAAGTCTGCAGGATCTTTTGGAAAATGATTATTACTGTGTGAGTGGCTACAAATAAACTTATACCCAAAGTAATTCTTTTGGAGCATTTTGACCCAAAGAATGATTTTTTGACGATGAGTGTTCAAGAATACTTAGCAGCCAGCTACCAAATAATCTGCCCTTGCTGGGTTTCACATCTCCACTAATTTCTAATTTGCCTCTCATACCCCACAGACCTCGCCATATGTTCTCTCTCCCTCTCCTTCCCCATCTCTTCTGTCTCTTTGCCCCTCTCCCTGTCCCTCTCTCCCTGTCCCTCTCTCCCTGTCTCTCTCCCCTTCTCCTCCTCTCTCTCCCTCTCACCTCTCTCCTCCTCTTTTTCCTTCTCCTTCTCTGTCTCTCCTTCTCCCTCTCCATCTCTGTCTCTCTCTGTCTCTGTCTCTGTGTCTCTTTCTCCCAGCCCCACACCAGCGTTCCTCTGGGAGGGACCAGAGTGAGGAAGTGAATTTCTCTGAGGTCAGTCCCCCGTGTAATCCTGAAAGGGGTATGTGGGCAGGGGTCCGGGCCAGCTGGGCGGCATGCTAGCCACCCTAGAGATCCCCAGGAACATCAGTCTTGTAATGTATGTGCTTATGGGCCCCAAGGTGAGGCGAGTCCTCCATGGAGAGAGAAGATAGAAGCTTCCAGGCAGACACGGCATCTCTCTGGTGACACATCCTCGGGGGCCCTGTGGCAATCTCATGATTATACTGTTGAATTTGGGTTTGATTGGGCGAGTCACTTGATCTCTGCTTCCTCTACTTCCTCAGCCATAAAATGGGCCCACCGCTTCCTAGGTCGACATCAGGGGACCCTGTAAAAATGAGCAAAGATTGATGTTCACAACCAGGAGAGCGAAAGCTCCAAAGCTCGGTCCTACTGCTTCCCGTTAGTTGACTTGAGGCGCTGGGGGTCTCTCTCCCTCTCAGTTTCCTCTCTGAAAACTAACGATAATGATAGGAAGCATCCCTCAGGGCTGTTCGGAGGATGAAAGGAGATGATACTGTGCATGAAGTAGAGTATCCGATACCTTTGCTTGCTTTGCCTGCCTGTAGCCCACTTGATCGTCTAACATGTGTCACCAGTCTGTGACCAGAAGGCCGGAATCCTGGGAGAAACCTAGCCCGAAAGGGGAAGGCTCTCGTTTTACAGACAAGAAAGGGGAAACCAGTGAGGCTGGCTGACCGGCCCAGGGCTAGCCGGTGCACGAGGGAGAAAGCAAGAGTTAAGGGCTCAGGTCTCCTAACTGTTGGGTCGGGGCCACTCTCCAATTTTCCCTCCTTCGAAGGCTGATCTTTCTAGCCCCAGAGGCCCTTTTCTCGGTCTTTAACCCCAAGGCTGCTTCATACCATGAACCAGCACAGTCCCTGGGGCTCCTACATTGAGCGCATGAAGCCTGAAGATGCCCTCCTCTCGGGAGAGGCCTCCCCAGCACCCTGCAGAAGGCCAGGAAGGGGGGAAAGGCTCTCTCCTGAGGAAGGGACCCCAGGGAAGCCTCCCAAGGGCCAGCAGGTGAGGGGGGAGGCGGGAGAGAGCTGCCCAGGCGGCCTAGGGTTGCCCTAGTAACCATGTGGGCCCCATTCAGGAACTGATCCCAACTCCTAGATGCAAAAGGGTCGCCTTCCCCAGCCACGGGGATGGAGGGAAGACCGGGAGTAAGGTGGGGGCCGGTGCTGCCAGTTCCAACCTTCCACCTTCCGTGGAAGAAAAAAGAAAGAAAGAGAATAGCTCTTTGAATCTTCTGGCCTGAGTGAACCGTAAAAACCACCCATTTAATATGAAGCCTTTTGTGGCACCAGAGGGAAGCAGGCCCCCCTCTGTTACCAGCCCTATGAAACAATATGCCAGAAGGGGGGGGTGGGGTGGGGGGACAAATCCCAAACCCTGCCACTTTCTGGGGGCTCTAAACTCTTCTTGCTCCTGTTCCTTTATTCAGGCTGATGACAAAGACCATTTGCTACCAATTTATTGGAAACTTTTTTTTTTTCACAGCTTGAGCTGCTTAAATGCGGGGCGCTCCTTCTCCCCAAATCGCTGTCAGACACTTGCTGAATGGGCCAGGCTCAATTATGCTCCCTCCACAGGTTCAGCTCACACTGTGACCCTGCATGGCTTCCTGCTATTCATATGTGTTACTTCCCCTTTGTGGTAATGGCTTGTGGCACTTGGCCAGAAAACATTATTAATTTCAGAAGTGGACTGACAAACAACAAACCCACAGTGAAGCGAGAGGAAGTGCTGGGGAGGCCAGCTGTCGGCTGGAGCGGAGCAGTAGGAACCCAACGTATGCAGGTTCCAGGAGGAAAGGAGATGATAATCCACAAAGAGGAAATGCACTAAAATTATCCACAGCCCATCGTAAAGAAAAAAGAGAGAGAGAGAAAAGAAAGAAAGAGAAAAGAAATCAGAGAAAAGAAAGGGGGGGGGGAGCACGCAGCTACTTGAGCTGCAGCTGGACAGGAAATTGCTAACGCTGCTTGCAAATCCCTACTTTGAACAGGCAGTTTAGGGAATGCCAGGAGCGGAAACCGTTCAGAACTGGATTAACACGAGCCAAGTTGAACTGCAACCCACTTCTCCTTTCTAAGCTCTGGCTGACTTGGGGCACCCAAATGGGAACGACTGAGCTGGTATTTTTCTGCACTGTTTGTTTGCTTTTTATACATGCTTAGTCGCTAAAAGTCAGTCTGGACAGTTTGATAGGATTGCTGTGAAATCATCAGAGCCACTTGCCTTCTATAAGGTAGATCAAGTGGGATGGACCAAACCATCCCACTAGGATCTCCCCCTGGGCCCTGTGGGTGAAGAGCTCACCTTTCTCCTCAATGCAGGTAAAGGGACTAAGTTCATTCGAAAAGAGCCCGAAATGTAGGTATGTTCTAATTCTTTTGATTTCAGACGCCTGCCCTTTATTTTGGTTTGTGTACTTTTACATTTGGGACCAGGAGAGTGGATGTCCCAGGGAAAGTGACAGGATATTAAGCCTTTACCTTAAAAGGAACTGTTCAAAATTACCTCGACCTAAGTAAGGTTCAATAGTGGTTTCTGGCCCACATACTAAACCAGTGAAGCACAAAGCACATTAGAACAGGACTGGCAAAGCTTGATCCCAAGTGCCAATGTCAAATTTTAAGGCCCACATCCAGGCTCAGTGTGAAGCTTAGCTATACCTTGCCATGTATAGGAGAGAGCCAAGGGGAGTCCTCACTCTTGGTCCATTTGTTATTCCGACGCTAGGATCATTTGCAGGTGGAATTGCCATAGGAACAAACCAGAAAGAGAATTATCCGTTTTCTCCCTGGCATGTGTATTACTGAGTAGAAGACCCTGACAGAGAAGCAGAGAGGTTAACACCATTCTTCTTCTTCTGCGGGTACCCTCCCCCCCTTTATGACAAGTCCTGAATATCCAAACCTTATTATCTCAACAAGGTGTGCTCTATGGCTTCATTTTTCATCAAGAGCATTACTATTTTCTTAAGCCAGAACTGTATCCCTAAAGTATTATCAGGACACATAATACAGTCAGTTCACTCTCTGATGTCATCTTTGCTTGAAGCAAAAGATTAATTTCATGAACTACACCTGAAAAACATTCCTGGGGCTGCTGAAACCCTGGGAACTCTGTGCCACTGTTCCTACAGTACTTTCCAAGCCACTAGCACTCCTCCCCCCAAAAAAAAAATTCCTCCGCAGTATCATTTCACATGTAGGTACAATTATGGAGAGATTTTAAAAAAGAAAAAATACATTCGATAGCCAAAATAGTTATTTATTAATAATTTAAGGTTTTACATTCTTATAATAAATTTCAGCTCAAAACTTTACACCATGAACATAATGGAGCGACCTAACTCTCCCTTTCACAATCATATGCACTTCACCTATCAGACGGGGACCCATGCTCACACACACACTTCCAGTTTTATACAAATTTTTTTTTAAAAAGGAAAGAAACCAACCCAAAGTATTGCATTTGAGGTGACACTCCCTGAAGAATTTTTGTACAGAGGTAATATACTGTTTAGCACAGCTGAAGTTAAAAAGAAAAAAAAAAGTGAGCCCATGATTTTGGTGTCTTTCCAAGATATCCCCTTTGAGACAACACAAGCCAAAATATTTACAAAGGTAAGGCATAGTCAAACTACAGTAAGAGGAAAAAAAAATCACAAGGAAGATATATGAAAGAGATTAAAGGCTGCACCATACCAAGGTCTCAGTGATAACAGTGTCCATGAAAACATCATTCAGAGTTGGTGAAGTCGAGCATGCTGCAAATATATCCTTTGGATTAGAAAAGAGCAAACATTTCTATTTTTTTTTGTTGTTTTGTTTTCAGAAGTGGCGTACTGCTCTTTCTCCCTTTGGATGATTTCTTTTAAACCCATCAAAGAAAAAACAAACACGGTTCAAACAAACACTGTCAAGTGACTTAAGATCAAATATTTACAATGATCAAATGGAGTATCAGATTTATTTTACTTATTATTATTTATTTTTGTTTTGTTTTTTTGTTTTGTTTTTGTTTTTTTGCAAACTGATACTACAAATACAGAGCTGAAACCTCTCTTTGGCTCCTCTATATGCAAAATTGAATCAGTCTTCACTGAAGACAATATATAGTCAGTTCCAGACGCAAAAGGAAAACAGTCACACAAGGCCCTAGAGAACACACGCTCCTACCCCTACCATTTGGTCCTACCCTATATACCTGGAAAAACGCTCAAATTCCAGTCCCTGCATGGGTAGGCTGTACACATAGGTATGGAGCAAACCTACAGCCTGGATCTACACAGCATGTTCTGTTCTTCCAACAAGAGTGGAGCAAATCTCTGCCATTGTAATAACCAATTCCACATTTGGGAACCTTGTCTAATACAGACAACTGGAGTCATTTTGACCCCTGGGGCCACATACAAAGAAAGCAGCCCAGCTGATGCTGCCAAGAGAAACGGCTAAAGGAACGGACATATCCCACCGAGGGGCGTGGGGCCTTTCACGTGGACTGCAGGGAGTCCACCTGGTAGACATTCTGGTTGGAGGGGGTGGTGAAATAGAGCTGCTGCGCGGGGACCCGATTGTCACAGGGGCTGCTGAGTCCAAGCGTCCTCTCGAAGTCCAGCAGCTGGCCCATGAAGTTGAAATTGGGGGAGATGTTGGATTTCTTCATCTTGACAATGTCGTAAGCATCGTTCATTGACAGATTGAGCTTCTGCATAAGATAAGCCACAGTGACAGTGACCGAGCGGCTGATGCCAGCCAAGCAATGCACCAAGACACCACAGTTTTTGCCCCGGGCTTCATCTGTAAACACAAAAAGGAAAGCAAAGGTTTCAGTAGACCAAAAATCACTCTTTGTGAATGATCAGCCTAAGAACCGAATTTAGGAGGAAAAAAAAAAAAAAGAAAATAAAGAAAGAAAGAAGAAAGACTCGTGTGTGGCAGTTGAGCCCCGCAGGCAGCAGCAAATGTATCATTGCGATAAAACATGTACACTGGGCACAATTACATATTTCAGATATTTTCTGAAAAGGCAGCTTTTGTATTAAGTTTCTGCCAACAAAAAAATCCTTAATGTGTGCATTCTTTGCCTCAGCATGTGAATACCAGAAACCCTGCAATATGGTCTTGAATGCCTTTTATACAGACAAGCAGACTGCAAGGGTCTATTAAATTATTCTCCAACTGTTGTGCAGCTAACAATGGAGGTATTCAGGCATTTTAAAAGAGAGAGGGAAGTCACAGGGGACAGCCCATTAGGAGGAACAGGATGTCGACATGGCCTGAAAATGAGTTCCTTTGTAATAGGAAATGCATTACAATGCCTGGAGATTCGCTTCTCCAGGCTTCCAGCCCACAGTCCTTCCTGCTGGGCTCAGGTTACCACTGTCTCACTGTTAACCGGTATCACAGTAACATTCAACTGGATTACAACATCCAGCATTCAGAGGGGTTTCCAACAACTAACCCGCTATCCTACTGTAACTCCCGGGGCTTTTAAAATTATAAAGCGATGCTAAAATGCCTGTCCGTAGGGAGTACTCTCATCTCTCATCTAGCCTTCCCCAAGTCCAAAGACTGTGAGAAAATTCTCTTGCCCGATTATGCACAGGCTGCTTTCAAATGAGTGAATGCAAAGACTCGAGAAACGCCGTTTCGAATACACCTGTGGTTTGCAGCCAAGTCGAAAGGCACTTTTCGTCCTCTTGGCGAGAAGATGAACCAGAATTAAGAACCCACCCCCACCCCCGTAACATTAGAGACCTGCAGTCGGCCGGGCTAGCCAGCGGCAAGAAAGATTAACAGCTTAGGTTCGATGAATGGCTGGGAATTTTGCATTTAAAAGTCTTGAGGAAGGACGGTTCATTAGTCTCACCTATGAAAGAAATGGCCTCGGGGAAAAACTGGGACAGGTTTTGACTCCAGTGATCCGAGATGGGGATCTGCTTGTATTTGAACTCTCCTGCGTTCTCAAAGAGATTCGGCAAATTGGGGGTGACGTTCAAGATGTATTTGATGCCGAACTCCTCCAACACGTCCAGGTTGGTGGAGTCCTTGGCACAGCCCAAGTAGAGGAAGGGCAAGATCTCCACGGGGAAAGAAGGCTGGCTGTTGGAGAGCGGGCTGCCATCCGAGTCCGTCGCGCTATTGGGGTCTCGGTCAAGGTCAGACTCAATATCCGAGGAGGAGTCGGAGCTGATCCGCAGGCCCCCGAGGCCCAGCACTGGCAACGGTGGCGAGCTGCTGCTACACGAGCCGTCCAGGTTGGTCTCGCAGTGCAGGGCGAACTCGGCTTGGAACTTACTGAAGCCACCTGCCAGGGCGAGAAGAGCAACCGTGTAACCTGAGATCCCGTAGTAGTTTTCACAGCTTGCGAGAGCCGCAGCCGGGCGGGCGCGGGCCACCCCACAGCACCCTCCGAAACCCCCTCCACCCCGAGCCAACTGCAGGAGAGAGAGACACTTTAAAAAAACGTGCACCCTGGGGAGTGGAACGAACAGGCCCGCCTTCCCTGGAAACCCTTCTGCTTTCCAATCCGGAAATGCACAAAATGGCAACTTTTCTAAATATTTTTTTTTTTGAGGGGCGAGGAGGTGCAAATCTGCAGCCCAGCCCCCCCTCCTCCTTCCCCCGGCCCGTCCCGTCCCGTCCCGTCCCCCTTGCCCAGGGGCCTCTGCTGTCTTGCAAATCGTAGTTCAAAATCGAACGGTAGGAAGCAGGCACAGGTGGAGGCAGGGGAACTCGTTAGAAAGAAACCACGCGTGTCCGCGGCCGGAAGCGGGTGGATCCTGCGCCAGGCTGCTCGTGGGCGCAGCGGGCCTCACTTGCACCCCACAACCCCGGGCCTCCCCCATCACCCTCCCCCGCGCCCGGGGGGCTCCCCCGGCGCCTGCCTACCTTCCAGGTAGAAGGCCCGGCAGCCCTCGTCCTTGAGCTTCTTGAGCAGCAACCCAAGCACGGACTCGCCGCCGGTGTTCTCGTTCCAGTCGCTGCTGCTCTCGTCGTAGAGCACGACCGTGTCGGTGCCGCAGCGCCGCGTGAAGCGGTCGCGGTCCTCGCCGCGCGTGAAGAGCGCGCGCACGGGCAGGTTGCCCTTCTGCAGGCGCCGCAGCATGATGCCCGGGATGGCCACGTTGATGGCCGACTCGATGTGCGACGACTCGTACAGCTCCTGCGGCCGGCAGTCCATCAGCAGCAGCCGCTCGTTGCCCAGCTCCAGCTGCTCGTTGAGCCACGCCACGGTCTTGCTGATCGCCATTTCCGACGCGAAGGGCACGGGTCTGAGCGTATCTATCATGGGGGTCGAGCTGCCGGGGAGGGCGGGTGCCTACCAGACGGCCCTCGGGGCAGGCATAGGCCGGGCGCGCCGCGCGGAGCCGCCGCTCGCCGAGCAGCGGGGCGCTACCTCCACCTGGCCCTCCCCGCACCCGGGGCAGCGGCCGGGGCACGCGGGGCACGCGGGGCACGCGGGGCCGCGGCTCCCTCCGCACCCAGCTGCAGCCGCTCGCTCTCGGGGTCAATGAATCTCTTTGAATGAAGCTGCCCAGACAGTTTTGTTCCTCCCCAGTGAATGAAATCCAATTAATTCGGACTCCCTGCTACTAAGAGGGGAGGGAAGGGAAGGAAAAAAAAAAAAAGAAGAAAGAAAGAAAGAAAGTCCAGCGGCTCCTAATCCCTCCCTTCAAGGCTGCACCTCAAATCCGCCCGGGCGCCTCTCTCCTCGAATTATTCAAACCTCGATTTGCTCACTGGCCCCTGGACTCAGCCCTCGCACACCCCCTGCGCGAGGCAGCTCCTCAATGGATACAAACAGCGAGCGTCTCAATGGATACATTCTCCCGGCCAGCCAATGAGCGCGCTGCGGAAGGGGCTGTTGCCGTGGGGACGGGCCGGCTGGAACAGGTTGTGTTGATGAATTGTTAATGAGTTTGTCATTCACAAAAACGGAAAGGAATTTCCGCTCCGGATAAGCCCCAGTGCAAACAAGCTGCAACAGCGGGCTCGGCGGGAGGAAGGAGAGAGAGGAGGAGGCGGCGGCGGAGGAGGAGCAGGGCACAGAAACCGGGGCACTCCGGTTGTCTCATGTTTCCTTCTGTTGAGAGTTCACACTTCGCGTCGGAACTTTTGCGCACAAACGGTGCAATTAGCAGGCACAAAAGCCCTTGTTCGTGACGCCTGGGCTTGCAAGGCTAGCTTTAAGAAAACTTGTGCTTCCCCCCCCGCTCCTTTTTTTTTTTTTTTTTTTAATTCCCTTTAAACTCATTTGGACCGGAGTTCGCCTGGACCCCCCTCCTCCCCCCTCTCGGCGGTGTGTGGCATTTGTTTGCCCGTTTAAAAAGCCCAGCTCTGTTTGCTCTGATGTTCTTTTAGCCGAGGCTGTGTTGGGGCTGGTGAACTGCCTGGGCTTTAGTGACCGATGAGGTGTTAAATGCTAATCCAACATCTTTTCGAAACAGACTAGGATTTTTGTCGACGCTTTTTAAGGCAAGCAAACAAACAAATGCCTGGCTGTCCAGATGATAGGGAGAAAGGGTTTTGTCTTAAATTGCATTTAAATTAACTTTATTTTGCTTTTAAACAGTGGAGCCTGCAGAAACAAACTGGTTGGCCAGTCCGATGTTTTTATTCCTCTCCAGTGGCCTGGGGCGCTATGAGCCATCATTGTTCCGGGGATCCAAGCCCCCCCCCGCCGCCTTCCCGCGGTCACCCACCGCGCGCCGGGGAGCTGCGCTCGTTAATCATTTCTGGGCAGCAAGCTCGGCTTCCGACAGAGGAGCCGGGCTGGCGGGGCTGCCTGGGCTCGGTGCATGTAGGGCGCGCGGGCCCCCCGCAAGGCCGGGGGGGCCCGTCGGAGGGGAGCCTTCCGTCCCACCCAGGCGCCCCCCCCACCCCCGCCCCCCGCCCCGGGGCGCCGGGCACTTTGCGCAGCACCGGGCGCGCCTGCGCGTTGCGCTCCCGCCCAGCACCCCGCCCCCCACCCCCACCCCGGGGTGCGCGGCGCTGGGCGGCCCCGCGGAGGGGTCCGGGGTCCGGGGTCCGGTCACGGCCTGGGGTGGGCGAGGGGCGAGGCGGGGCGCCTGCCGAGACCTCCCCCGGCCCCCCGGGCTCGCCAGGAGGGCTGGGCGCCGCGGGGAGCAGCAGGGGAGCAGCAGGTACCCGGGAAGCGCCGGGCGGGCCGGGCACCGGATGGAGGCGGGGCGGGCGGGGGCCGCGGCGTGGGGGGGGGGCGCATTCCCGGCGCGCGGGGCCCTATTGTTAGAGAAAAGCGCCGGGCCGGCCCCTCCCGAGCGGAAAGCCACCTGCGTGCGGCGGGCGCGGCGTCCCTAGCCCGGCCTCCCCTCCCTACCCCCCGGCGGAAGACGGGGCGCCCCGGGTCCCGCCGCCGCCGCAGCCCGGGAGGCGGGGAGCATCCTCCCCCGGCGCCCCTCCCCGCCCCCCCAGCGGGTCGAGCGCGGGGCACCCGAGGTCGCGGGGTCTCCCCCAGCCAGACGCCCCGCGCCCACGGGGCCTGCCTGCGGACGCCCCGGCTCCGATTTGCATTCTTAGTCACCCGCCTCTTCCCTGGTTTGGGGGAACGCAGGCTAAAAAAAGGCGGCTGCGAGGCCCGGGCTGCCAATTTTGGAGCCGCGCTGAGCTGCGCTGCGAGCGGGCCGCCCCGGAGGAGCGTGTGTGACGACGGGGGGCGGGGGGGGCTGCAGCGCGCTCTCCCTTTTTTGGGCATCCCTTGGAACAAAACTCCCGTATTTTCACTGGATGTATCTAGTTCCAACTGGAGGAGGCCTGCGCCGGAGTTGACGCCTCCGATCCGCCCCCACCTGTTACAGGCCTTCGCGCCCCGGGACGTCTGGGGCGCTGGGACCTGGGGGCGCGGCAGGGCGCCCAGCTGCGGACCCGCGAACCACACAGGCCTCGGCCCCGGGGCCTCCAGCAGAAGAGACTGGGGAATCCGCGGTTACTTCGCTGCTTAAAAAGCGGCCTTACCCGGGTGGCTCAGCGGTTGAGCGCCTGCCTTGGGCCCAGGGCGTGATCCCGGGGTGCTGGGATCCAGCCCCACATGGGGCTCCCCGCAGGGAGCCTGCTTCTCCCTCTGCCTCTGTCTCATGAATGAATAAATAAAACCTTTTTTTTTTTTTTCAAGTTCCCTCACCTGAACCTGGCGGTAGATTTGGGAGGATAATGGCAACGCTCCTCAAACCTGAGGGTGGATCTGAACCCTACGGCAACGGAATGTCGGTGCTTCTCAGCACATTTTATAAAATTGCATTCTGACCACCGGGTTCTAAGAAGGGCAGCATAAGGGGCCGCTGGAGTGGGGCGGCCAGGGTTGAAATTGGGCCCCTGTCACTTCCTAGAATGTGGATGGACCCTTGGTTAAATCTGTTGTGAACTGCGTCTTCCACGTGGCATAATGAAGATAATAAAAATATTTGCTTTATAGGATCTCTGTGGTGGTTGAATGGATGAAATGCCCTAGCATGATGTTGATGTGCTTTCAGCTATTGATGTTTTTATCGTTCTGGATTCCCAACCTGCAGTGTTCTGAGTCCATATCTAGATGCCCTTGGAGGGCCTGCCTAACAGCCCTCCCAGAACTCCCTAGTCTACAGAGAAGCCCTCTGAGGGACTGCCCTAGGTCGTTTAATCCGTCCCAATTCAGCTGTGGAGCAAAGTAGGTGCTGTTACAGACTGGGGTCCAAATCCTTTAACATGGTTAACACAATGTACCCAGCTCCCTAACTTCTCCCTAACTGATCCGCTTTTAAAACACCCTGTTTCCCCACCACACCAAATTGATAGAGTAGAAATGATATGTAAATTGGGCATTTACTGCTTGAAAGGCTGGGTCTTGATTTCAGTCTTTACTTGCATAATTTTGGTCAGTCTTCAGAAAACCCATGTAAATCATCCCCATTCACAAAGATTAAGGAATTTGTATGAAGTCATACAGTAACAAACAATGGGGTCAGGATTTGAGGCCAGACCCTGTACAGACCAGTAAGGTTGACCACATACACATCTCACAGCTTACCCTGGAGGCTGCGCACTGAACAGTGCCATGCCAAAATTTGAAGGATTCAGTTCTACATTTTGAATTTTGACCAGTAGGCTTTTCCAGCTTCACATACTCTCTGTCACACCTTCCCCATAAATGTCAAAGATCAAAAGTTAGACTCCTATCCCCCGCTCCTTTTACATTGGGTTTTCTCTGCATGCACGTCTTCATTAGTCAGCCATTCACTAAATACTTCATGTTTTTCTTCCTTGGAGTTTGTCGAATCCTAACAACTGCCATTACTAATCGAGTATGTCGGCTCAGCACATGGGCCTGGGTTCCGACCTTAGCTCTGCCACTCACTAAGCTAAGGGGAAAATCACTTAGCTTCTCTGGGCCTCCATTCATTCATTCATTCATTCATTCACTTATTTTTTCTGGGCTCCGGAAATCAGTAGGGAATAAAAGAGGCAAGAATACCACCACCACCCCTCAAAGCTTACATTCTAGTGAAGACAGACAATAACCAGAATAATTATACAATACATTAGGAAGTAAAAGTACTGTAGGGAAAAACAAAGCAAAGAAGGGTGTTCAGCAGTATGTAAAATTAGGAAATGTTATACCTTCATCACAGGACAAGGAGGATTAGAGACACACAAAAAGTATAGGGCACAAAATGAGTATTCGAAAGATGATGTTTTTAAAACTCAACTGGCTTGGTTCTGCAGAAAGCGGACACCCTGTTGCTGGTGATCTTGCCTTGAACCTCATCATCCTGGCCCTGTTGCCCAGGTTCTTAGGAAAAAGAGCTCAGAAAAGTTCTAGCATCAGGAAGGACCACAGGCCTCCTGATTTCCGGAGGCCCCAGCTCCCTGCTGAGGGTATCATTCATACCCAGAGAACTGTGTTTCCAGACCGGGGAGCAAAGCCGGTCATCTCTTACTCCTCATAAGAGCACAGAAGCGTTGTTACACATCCTAACTTCTCTGTGTATATGTATTTGTGCTATGCACCAAGCACCCATGCTTGAATTCTTGCATCAGGTGGGTCCCCTTGGAAAGCTCCCTAAAAGTAAGTCTTTTGCTCACGAATGTTAGCTTGCCTGCTGGAGAAGCATTCCAACTCTGCAGAAATTTTCCTGTGTTTGAGGACACTCGTGGTTTACTAGACCCAAAAGCATTAGCATGCCCTTTAATCGTCTTGGCGTAATCTCTGTGAATACAATAACATCGATTAACACATCATGTGAAAATAGTTAAACAGTTTTCTGTTAGTAAGGAGAGAGCGTTTTGGAAGTTCTGACTCCAAATGTAGTCTTGTGACATATTCACTACTCACTCATTTTTAGAAGTCCCAAGGAGCCTTCACCACCTGACAGCCAGTGGCTTTCTGAGCAGCTAAATCTCACAACAGAATTTCACTGCGGTTGAGAATCATGCTTGACATAGTCTGGCTTTAAGGGGCGTATGGGGTTCACAAAACTCAAGCTGAGCTCTCCTGGCAGGTGCCTCAAAAAGACAGCAAGTTATGTCTGAACAGCAGGAAATGTGGAACCCAAGAGGCCCAAAGGACTGACAAAAGGAAACACGTTCTGCACATTTTAGGCTGTATGTACATAGGGATAACCAAAGGGAGTTGCAAATATGAGCCCCAAGTGAAAATACCATGACTGCTGAGCCCGGTTTGCAGTCCAGCAGCTTGCCCCTGGGTGAGGCGCTGCAGGGTCGTAGGAAGCACAGGCTAAGGATTTTCCCAAACAGTGTGTGGGGCCAGGGGAGAGGCGGGCCAGGTGAGACAGCAACTAACAGGTAGCTAGACGGCAGCAGTGCCGGAATCACACGTCCACAGTCCCATCTGGGGAGTGGCCGGAGCTTTCCGACAAACCAGATGGCACTTTTACACCTTGCCGGGATGATCGGACCCGAAGAAAAATAGAAACTATTGTGGAATTCAGACCTAGGCCCCGAGCAGGCTAAGCTGTTCAAAAAAATTACAATCTTCATCAACTTTTCTGTGTTTTTGTTTCCCCATCACCCGATGGATTGCAGGTCGGTTTACATTCCGGGGCCCATGGAGACGTAATCTAGAATATTCTGTTGAAGCTGGACAGTCTCGCAAAGAAGTTCATTTAAAGGTACTAATGTTGATTTCTTCTTTCAGATGCTTTTGTCGCCGTCTTTCCAGTGATTCACTGATTCTTCCTTCATATCTTTTATTTTCAAAAAGAAATCTAAAAGTGTCTATCGTAAATGTCTATGTAAGAAGTCGTCACTGAGGCTTTGTTACTGTCATTGTTGTTTGGAAAAGGAACAATGTGGGATCCCTGGGTGGCGCAGCGGTTTGGCGCCTGCCTTTGGCCCAGGGCGCGATCCTGGAGACCCGGGATCGAATCCCACGTCGGGCTCCCGGTGCATGGAGCCTGCTTCTCCCTCTGCCTGTGTCTCTGCCTCTCTCTCTCTCTCTCTCTCTCTCTGTGACTATCATAAATAAAAAAAAAAATAAAAAATAAAGGTAAAGGAACAATGACCTCTTGCTTCCCGTTGTATTAGTTCCGAAGCCTAGCAATACCTGGAGCGGGAAATTAGGCTTAACGTTGCCTTCCAGGGGGCAGGGAACTACGTGCAGCCGTCTTTCCAGAAGCTCCCCCGTCATGTCATGAAGCATCATGGAAGCTTCTTGGGCATTAGCCATGCTTCATCTACATGCAGAATAGTTGCCTTGTGCCTGTGTGGGCCGTGGTTCCTCTGGTGACTTTTCTCCTCATCTTGTGTTCCTTTATTTACGCAGGTGTGAGCAATACAAATAGCTGTTGTGTAAGAGAAGGAATTATTTCTCTAAGTAGGCACTATTTCCTGTCAGCCCTTTTTGCCTCAGCGATCAGTGAAAATGGCTGTGTGTGTCCCCAATACAAGGCCTGCTTTAGCTTAGTTTATCGAATTTAAGGACTCTCAGATCCTCCAGACCATATTGAGAGAACCCCAAGGGCCTCCAAACTCCAGTCTAAGCAGTAGGGCTATAGGCCACTTGGTGGGTTAATTACAAAAGTTGTATTTGGATGTATCCTTGGAGGAGGAGGAGGAGGAGGAGGAGGAGGAGAGGGAGGAGAGAAAAAAAGACACAAACCATAATGGCTACAATTTATTCCACCTCAAGCTTTGAATATATCAGATCTAACTACTACCATGATAACCCTGCCAAGCAGATACACAATTACCGTGGTTTCATAGTGGGGAAGGCTGGACTCACATATCAGGTAATTACACTGGAGTCCAAACTCGCATCTCCTTGAAAGCCTCTCAAGTGAGTATGTTTTGCTCCCCTGATCGATAGGACTAGCCCTAAAGCATGACCCCGTGCAGCCTGTTAAGAATTCAACCAATTAGGGATCCCTGGGTGGCGCAGCGGTTTAGTGCCTGCCTTTGGCCCAGGGCGCGATCCTGGAGACCCGGGATCGAATCCCACGTCGGGCTCCTGGTGCATGGAGCCTGCTTCTCCCTCTGCCTGTGTCTCTGCCTCTCTCTCTCTCTCTCTCTCTCTGTGTGTGTGTGTGTGTGTGTGACTATCATAAATAAATAAAAAATTTAAAAAAAGAATTCAACCAATTAAAAAAAATTTTCAACCTGTTATAAAATGGCAGCTTCTACATGACTTGTTAAATTTTATTTTGCTGGTCAAGACCGAGAGTTCTGGAGTCAGACCAACCTGGATTCTAATCCTGGCTCACCAGTTGTCTAATTGTGTGATCCTGGGGGAAATCACATAATCCCCCCACCTCAGTGTCCTCATCTGTCAAATGGGAACACTATATTACAGGCCTAGGGTAGTACATGACTTCCATTTGGAAAGGGGTAGGAAGGGTCCTGAAACAGTACTAATTCATTGGCAGTTACCTGTTTTTAGTATGTGGCTGAAAGGGGGTCACATAGCAAAAAAACACTACACTGTCAGTTTGTTCTCAGGAATAGAAAAACTAGCCATACAAGATCTTGAAAAATGACATTTTGAGAAGAGTCAGTTGCTTTACCATCCCCTTAGCTAGTGATGTAAAGAGCCCAGAAATGGCAGTTTCTTGGTGTGTTGAGACCTGGATGTCTCCCATCCCACCCCCCATCACTGCCAGCTCAGGCCAGTCCTGTCTTCTTCTTCTTTCTTTTCTTTTCTTTTCTTTTTTTCTTTTCCTTCTTTCTTTTTTTTTAAGATCTTATTTATTTAGAGTTAGAGCAGAGGAGGAGCAGAGGGAGAGGGATAAGCAGACTCTGCGCTGAGTGTGGAGCCCAATGAAGGGCTCGATCCCACGACCCTGAGATCATGACCAGAGTCAAAATCAAGAGTCCCGGGCCTAAGTGACAGAGCCACCCAGGCGCCCCGCAGGCTCGCCCTGTTAGCTTCATGTCCTGCAAGGGGGGGATTGGGAGTTTACCTGCCCCAACGATGTAACCACCATCTCTCCGTGATCTGGCTTCTCTGTCTCCGAACCTGTTTCTCTACTGCATCCCCAAGCTTTTAAGACCTCCTTGCATCTAAGAAACCTCATTTTGGGACACCTGGGTACCTCAGGCGGTCAAGCGTCTGACTTCGGCTCAGGTCATGATCTCAGGGTCCTGGGATCGAGCCCTGCATCGTTGGGCTCCACATTCAGTGGGCAGTCTGCTTCTCCCTCTCCCTCTCCCCCTCTCTCTGCTCCTCCCCCTGCTGCTGCTGCTCTCTCTCTCTGTCTCTATCTCTCTGTCAAAGAAATAAAATCTTTTAAAAATTAAAAAGAAAGAAGAAAGAAAGAGAAAGAAAGAAAGAAAAAAGAAAGAAAGAAAGAAAGAAAGAAAGAAAGAAGGAAGGAAGGAAGGAAGGAAGGAAGGAAGGAAGAAAGAAAGAAAGAAAGAAAGAAAGAAAGAAAGAAAGAAAGAAAGAAACTAACTTCATCTTCTGGTAGGTTCCATTCCCCCCATTTGAGTTCCTGCCCAGCAGGAGCTTTTCAGGTGCAGGAGGGAACAGTAGTGGGTCAGAGCTAGGTATGAGAGCCAGGGTTCAGTAGATGGAAAGGAATCTTCCATATGTGGGGGAAGGGTGCTGTGCTGGAGGACACATTATAGGAACACCCCTAGCCCTAAGGAGACAGACCAGCTGCCAGGCACAATTTCCATAATGATTTTTGCACATGTATGGTTCCAAGGTTATTTTTGTTAAACACCTGAGGAGTGCGCAGCTTTTGGTGTAGTCCCGTGGGGTTTTTCTGCACCTACCAGAACTTTCGGATTCTCTACCTGAACCCCCAAAGTCTAAATGCTTGATAAGTCACACCCCCCACACCCCCCTTTCCCCTCTCTTGACCTTGTGCCTAACCATTTCTCAGGGGAAAAGCCTTTGTGATGGGATTTCTCTGACTTATTGTCCCTGTGGTAATTTACTTTTAAGTAAGGTGGTAGTAAGTCCTGTAGCACTCTAATGCTTTAGGAACAGATACTTAGCTGGGACATTCTTTAATATGTATGAACACCTTCCACTTAGTGACCAGAAGAGTTTGGGTTTTTTGGTCATTGTTGTTTCGGTTTCGCATAAAAAAATGTTTAAAAATTATTTCTAAAAATATATATATATTTCTATTACTGGAATTGGTGGTTGTCAGAGGAAGTGTGCTAGGACCCTCGATCTTGCAGCCCACTTCCGTGTGTAACCAAGCAGCCTCCAGCCCTGGACCCTGCAAACCGCCCCCTCCCCCATTTCACCAGGATCCTGCCCCCATGAGATTATAAACTCTGCTGATTTTGATTTGGGAACATTGCTGCCTTTCCTTTAGGACGACCCTCTCATGCAAGGTGCTGGTAGTCAAAGCACCGAGGGTAGAGAGAAAAACCTTTCCCCAGCTACACACAGTTTGCATGAACTGTCCTTAGCTGCTGAAACGTAATTTTTTACTTGTTAAACTTGGTATGAGATTTATTTCTATAGTGAGAGTGAGGTTGAGTGCAGTGAGGAGTGTGACGTAAACAGGAGCCCTAACCACTAGAGACCTGTGATTTTTATCAAAGGAATCTGACATTTATTCTATCACCAAAGTGGTTCAGAAGCAAAGGGTCCAAAAGATATAATGCCCAAATCCTGTCTTCCATAATTCTGATTTAAATGATGTAAGAGGATGGGGAGTCCCAGGTATGGGTAGGGCTCAAAAATCCCCCAGGGAATTCTCATGTGCAACCTGAGCTCAAAACCAGTGGCTTACACGGGTCTACAGCACCTGTTCCCCATCAATCCACTTGCCTAGGGGGAGGTTTCCAGCCAGACCAGAGGGTCTCAAATGTTGAGGAACACCCTGGGGGTACTTGCTCACTGTTCACAGGCCTCGCAGGCCTCTAACTCAAGGACCCTGATTCAGAATGCCTGGAGAGAGGTCTTATAATCTGTCTTATAATAACTGTCTTATAATCCAGCAGCCAGGAATGGCTCATACAGGTGGGTAGACTTTGGAAAGCTCCGAATGATATCCCAGTCAGCCAGGTTGCTCACCTGTCAGCTCTAGGCAAGAAGTATAGAAATGTTTTGGACGGTTACCTCTACGCACAAACGTCAGAACTGCGTAACAGAAGAATGCAATGTTAAACATAACTAACCTGCTTGCCCTTGAGAGCTCGATTCTTGAATTGTCACGCACCCTGGTTTCTTTGCACGAGGCCTGCAACTGTACCCAGAACCGCCTGTGGATTGACCTGATAAGAATGTTTCTCTTGAAAACAGCATCAAGTTCTTGAGCACCCGCCATGTGTCTGGAACTGAAATGATTGCTGGGGACACGTGGAGATCAGAGTCAGACCCTGGTGTCACAAAAAGTAAGTCTGAGTGGCTGGGTTAGACTCATGTCCAGGTAGCTAGAATGTAGTGATAAATAGGGTCGTTGCAGCAGAAGGGAAGTGCTATGGAGAGGGGAGCAAAAGGAGGACACGGCTCATGGGCCTTGGATGTTACGAAGTGTCCCAGAGAAGACAGTATCTGAGTTAGATCCCCATGGATAAGCCGATCCCCCCTCCCCCCACCCAGAAGGGGCAGTAGAAGAAAGGCACTCTAGGCTGGAGAGACAGGTGACATGAGCAAAGGCTTGGAGCCACGGACGTGCATGACAACTTCATGGAGGGCACAGAGCAGCAAACACATAAGAAACATCGTTTCAAGCCAGATGATAATGGGCTTTGGATGCAAAGGCTAAGGAGTTTGGCATTTTTCATTAGGCAGCGAGAAGTCATCAAAGATATTTATACAAGGGTGTGACATGATTTCAGAGTATGATTCTGATAACAAAGAAGTGAGTAGACTGCAGGGGAGAGAAAAACCAGATGCAGGAAAGCCAATTACAAAGCAGTTGCAATTGTCCAGGAAAATGATGCTATAGCCCACAGGCGTCCTGTTCCTAAAATAACGTACTCACCATCCTGCTTCGTTTTATTTCCCTTATTTCTGGGGCTAGAAAAATCACTTAGCCCTCTGTGACTCAGAACCCCTCCCTATTAATAGAAGATGACAAAATACTTACCTTCCCTCACATTGGGAGGTCTGTGAGATGCTTATAATCGTAGCCAGGAAAGAGGGGGCAATGTTATTCTAAATGCCACTGCTATAATTCCGCTCCCGGAGAGGAACTGCCTTTTGCCTCTTACTTTTTGTTATAAAAATTCCAGCCTCCCAGGCGCCTGGGTGGCTCAGTTGGTTAAACGTCCGACGCTTGATCTCAGCTCAGGTCTTGATCTCAGAGTTGTGAGTGTAAGCCCTGTGGTGAAGCCTACTTAAAAAAAATAAAATAAAATTCCAGCCCCCCAGTAAAGCTGAAGGCCGATGAAAGCATCAGAAGCGCTTCCTGGAGGGAGGAGGCTGCAGCAGTTAGTTTCAGGGGCTCACAGCCCAGGAAGTGGTATTTCTGATAAAAGCGGCCCTTACCTTTAGGATGAAAATGCCACTGCAACATGTTTGGCTGCAGAAGTGACATTTTGTAAAGAAAGCCTGTCACCTCGTCGTTTTTCATTACAAACAAAAGTGTAAGGAGTGCTGCTCCTATCATGCGTGTTGTGGCAGTGGGGGTGGGGAGCATCCAATGTTCAGGGATGGGGTGACACAGGGCCGTTCAACTGGAGAGCTGGGCATGAGGCTTTCAGGTTGTGCTCACCTTCTAGGTCTCGGAGTCTGTCCTCAAAGCAAAGGGCACCTGGCCATGCCCTTTCCACCTGCTGCCCGGCCCTTTCCCACAACTAGATCTCCAATTCACCACCTGGACTGCACCAGAACTCTCTCCTCTCTTTGGAAAAGTATCATGGGTATCTATCACAGAAAGCACTAGTGAGAAAATGCTTGAAATTTTGCCAAAATCACTTTGTCATCTACCTTTTTTTAAAAAAATATTTTATTTATTTATTCATGAGAGACACAGAGAGAGAGGCAGAGACAAAGGGAGAAGCAGGCTCTCTGTGAGGAACTTGATGCAGGACTCGATCCCAGGACCCCAGGATCATGACCTGAGTCGAAGGCAGATACTCAACCACTGAGCCACCCAGGCGCCCCTGTCTTCTACCTTTTAAAAAGTCCATGCTCGGGCTACCTGCTGAGTTGGTGCAAGATATTCTGAAGGATAGGAAGATAAATCACACTGAGACACTCCCTTCCAAGAGCTAACAGGTGGGATTGTGACATAAGAGAGAATATTACAAAGGTAGCATCCGGCATGCTATTAGGACAATTCAAAGTTCCAGATCCAAAAGGCTGGTCATGTTGGGTGACTGACGTGATAGTCCATCCATCCAGAGTCCTTCCCTTTATATATGACAACCAAGTGGTTGCAGAGTGATACAGCAAGGAGACATGTCAGGAACACATAAAGAGAAGATAATAAATGCTTCTTTCTCAGGTATGTTCACCTGAGTTCTCTTTAATGAAGTACTTGCTCTGGTACAATAAATTATTCTAATTCATTGGCTCTCTCCTAATATACACTTCTTGGAAAACTTACTGGTAAACTTTGTGCCAAAGCAATTGAGAGATTACAAATCACAGAAGAAGAATTATTTTTAATCCTTATACAAATAGATCATATTCTAAGGGCAGTTAAAAATATCACAATATCACAGTCTGCCTTTACACCTACTCGTCCATTACTCGTTAGATTCCTTTACTACAAAGGGCTCCAGGAAAAAAACTAGAAACATAGCTGTGCTGACAACAAAGAGTCAGTTATGAAGGGAAAGTAGAAAAGATTTATCCATTTGTTAATAATGTAGCCATTTGCTAATTTAATTTCTGCTAGAAATTAAATTAGCAAGGTGACATTCACTTCTGAAAAAAAAAACAAATAAAGGAAGGAAAAAAATTTTTAAAAATAGGAAGGAAGGAAGGAAGGAAGGAAGGAAGGAAGGAAGGAAGGAAGGAAGGAAGGAAGGAAGGAAGGAAAGAAGGTGCAAGCCACAGGCTGGGAGAAAATATTTGCAAAAGACACATCTGAGAAAGGACTGTTACCTAACTTGAAACTCAGCAGTAAGAAAATGAACAACCTGATTAAAAAATGGGCTAAAGACCTTAA
This sequence comes from Canis lupus baileyi, assembly GCF_048164855.1. Classification (NCBI taxonomy): domain Eukaryota; kingdom Metazoa; phylum Chordata; class Mammalia; order Carnivora; family Canidae; genus Canis; species Canis lupus. Next base: position 31,616,679 of record NC_132850.1, read on the forward strand.
TAGACACCTTCCAGAGAAGATATACAGATGGCATATGAAGAGATTCTTCACATCCAATGTCAGCAGGGAAATGCAGATTGAACCAACAATGAGATGCCACTGCACACCTATTAGAAGGACCAAAATCCAGAACGCTGGCATCACCAGAAGCTGGTGAGGATGTGGAGCAACACAAACTCTCCTATGTTGCTAGTAGGAATGCAAAATGGTGCGATCACTCTAGAAGACAGTTTGGCAAATTCCTAACAAAATCAAACATACCCTTATCATATGATCCAGCAGTCACGCTCCTCAGTCTTCACCCAAAAAGTTGAAGACATGTTCACACAAAAATTTGCACACGGATGTTTATAGTGGCTTTATTCAAAATTGCCAAAACTTTAGAAGCAACCAAGACGTCCTTGGGTCGGTGAATGGATAAATAAAGTGTGATTCATCCAATGGAATCTTATTCAGCACTAAAAAGAAATGAGCTATCAAGCTATGAGAGGCCATGGACGAAACTTATAAGCGTATTGCTAAGTGAAAGAAGCCAACCTGAAAACCTGTATACTCTGTGAGTCCAACTATAGGACACTCTTGAAAAGCAAAACTACGGAGATAATAAAAAAAATAAAATAAAATAAAAAATCAAGTGACTGCCCATGGTTAGTGGGAGGGGGTGATGAATTGGTGGAACACAGATTTTTAAATCAGTGAAACTATTCTATGTGATACTGTAATGGTGAATACGTCTCATTATACATTTGTCAAAATCCACAGAAAGTACACCATCAAGAGTGAACCGTTATGTAAACTGCAGACTGTGGGTGATAATGATGCGTTGATATAAGCTCATCAATTATGGTAACAATGATGTGTCTATGTAAGCTCATCAATTATGATAAGTTATGTTGATATAAGCTCATCAACACCATGCTGGTGCTGGATGTGGGTAATGGGGCAGGCTGTGCATGAGTGGGGATGGGAAATATTAAAAAAAAAAAATCTCTGGACTTCCTGGTCAGTTTTGATATAAACCTAAAGCTGTTCTAAAAAACAAAGTCTACTTAAAAACAACAACAATGTGTATGCTCCTGTCGGCGGATTTGGAACTACAGGGAGCAGTTCTCCCTGCATTAGATGAGAGCCCCCTCCTGAATGTCTCCATGTGTTACAGAGTGTTTTTTTCTCTTGAAAAGAGAAGAAAGCATTAGTGAGTTCAATACGGACAGGTGATACTTGTGCGTGGAGTAAAATTCCAAAGGGAAGAAGTGATATACTGTAGAGGTCGGCCCTCCCAGCTATCTAGCTCTTCTCTCTAGAGCCAACCACTGTTAACTAGTTTCTGGGTACCTGCCCAGAGTCTGCCCCTGTATACGCGTACACATTTAGTATTATTGATGTTCTCATCACAGAACTGTGGCAGCGTAAACACACAGGGGTGCGGTTTGAGTTTTCACCGAACACATTTTGGAGATGGGTTCATATCAGGAAACATAGAGCTTCCTCGTTCTTGTTTTTTTTTTTCCCTTGTTCTTGTTAATGGCTACGTAGTATTCCATTGCATGGGCACGCGTGGCCTAATCTTCCCATCAACAGGTATTGAAGTTGTGCAGGATCTTTTTTGCTACTGCAAGCAGTGACTGCACTGAATACAGTCTTGTACACATTTATCCCCTTTCTACGTGAGTATATCTGCAGGATACATTCTTAAAAGTGCAATTGCTCGGTCAGAGTATATGAGTTTATAATGTTGCTAGCTCTCACCCAGACCCCCCAATCAGAGATTGTACAAGTTTGCATTCCCACCAGTGATGTTTTTCCCCCATAGCTTACTGACACAGCGTGCTTTCAGATATCTTGCCAATCTGATAGATGAATATCAATATCTCGTGGTAATTTTTTTTAAAGATTTTATTTATTTATTTGAAAAAGTGCACAGAGTGGGTGCAGGCAAGAGAGAGATAGCATGAGTGGGGGGGGCGGGGGGCAGGGGGCAGGGTCAGTGGGTGAGGGAGCTGGATGTGGAGCTCGATCTCAAGACCCCAGGATCGTGACCTGAGCCAAAGGCAGACGTCTAACCGACTGAGCCACCCAGGCGCCCCTCCCGTGGTGACTTTACTGTGCATCTCTCTTATTAAGAGTCAGGGAGAGCATCTTTTTGTGTATTTAAAAGCTGTACGATTGCCTTTCCTGTGAACCATCTATTCATATTCTTTTCTTTTAAGATTTTATTTATTTATTAATGAGAGACAGAGAGAGAGAGAGAGAGAGAGAGAAGCAGAGACACAGGCAGAGGGAGAAGCAGGCTCCATGCAGGGAGCACGACGCAGGACTTGATCCAGGGTCTCCAGGATCACACCCCAAGTCGAAGGCGGTACTAAACCGCTGAGCTGCCCTCTATTCACATTCCTTACCCATCTTTGATTGCCAAAAAAAAAAAAAAAAAAAAAAAATCAGTAAAATAAAAATCCTATCTTATTTTTGACATCTTACTTTTGACCAAAATATTACGTTCATTGTAGCCACTGAACTTAAATACCATTAATCAATCATTACTTTCGAACAGAAAACGCCAAGAGACACTTGATAACTCCCAAAGCACATTCTGAGGCAAAACTCACCGCTGCCTGACTTTTCTTTCTCAACTCATTCTAAATCTCCTGTCCTAATTAAAACTGCTCTCACTCCTTAGAATTGCTCAGGGTTAAAGAGCCCTGGTTTTTGTTTTGTTTTAATCCCAGAAGGGTTGTTTGTCTTAAGCTCTGCCTCAGCCATTATTATCTATGCAAACCTTCTGAGGAATTTTAGCTCATTAAGATAACATCCCTAACCTCCTCACCAAGCATTCGCAGGACCTGCCTTCTGCCCAAGCGGAAAGGGAAGGGTGATGGCACCAAGCATCTACAAGCTTTTATCATCACCCCCCAGTTCCCTCCATGAGAGGAGATGAGCTGGCCCATTAAACAGAGAAGTGAAAAAGTCCCTCGACTTCTCTTTCTCAGGCTGGGGAAGACTTATGACAGCAAAGGGTCTTGTTGACACTCCCCAACCATCACATTGCTCTGGGCAGCTGATGCTCTTTAGCTGCTGATTACAAGATACATATTTTACACGATGACCTGAATCAAAAGGATTTTGAATATTACTCTGAACTGACTCTATCACAAGTACGTATCGAGGAAATCACTGTAAGTGAAATGGGAGGTAAGGACATAATGAAGGTATAAGATACCATTGGGGATAATAAGATGGAGATCAGGAAGTAGGTTTGTAAATAGTAGGGTGGATATATGGGAAAGCCACTGTCTGTCGTCCTGGTTCTCCACCCCATGCTGGGCAGAAGCAGTCGATCTGAGAAAAGAGTGACTATATCCAATCCTATTGCGGTGAGGAAAAAAAAAAGAACACAAACAAACAAACAAAAAAACCACACACTCACAGGAAAGTTTGGTGAATGAGATTCAGGAAACATATTCTCAACCCCAACACACTTCATTGGACCAGCTCTAGGTAATCTTAGTAGGGATTATAGATCTCCATTCATCTTTCTAATTAGGAAGAAAATAAACTATAAGCAGGAGGCCAGATTGAAGCTATAATGTGATTTAAAAAAAAAGAAAAGAATTATCTTGGTCAAATTTTCTAGAAAATAAAACCAGAGGCAAAGATCCCTTGTGAAGCCTGTGTTGAAAGGTGCAATCTCAAGGCTTCAAAAGCCAGAGAAAGGGAGAGAAAGTGGGGAAAGAAGGAATGCGGATGCCAGGTGGCGTGTTAAGGAACTGGTAATAACCCCACAAGGAAATTTGCGAATTTCCTTGCTTGTCCTACAAGTCACCTTGAGGCAGTTCCTTGGGGTGGGGGAGATGATCCTCAGCTGCCTGGAAGCCATGGGATGGGACCGGCCATCCAGAAGGTACGAGAGCCTCATCAGCTCAGACCCCGGCTCCTGTTGCAGCAGGTAAGGTCTCTCCAAAGCTGCACCCTCAGGGCTCTGTCCTTTCAGGAGTAGGCCGAAGCCCGGGGATCAGGTGGGGCTGGGGAATGTCGAGAGGCACAAAATTTAGTCCAGTACGGTCATGTTTTAAAATCGTGAAAAATAATTGTAAAGCTTTTTAGGATTCAAGAATTAGTGCTTTTGTGAAGGTTGAGACGAAGGACTTTCAGAGAAATGAGTCACCCAGTCATAATGAGTATGGGGGTAGAAATTCTATTATTAATGGGATTTATGATTGAGGAAAGATTGTTTATGGCTCTTCAGATGGGTTTATGGACTGAGTTTACTCACTCTTACTCAGATGATTTTTATTATTAAGGATCATTTTTAAAGGAGTGTTTGTTAATTTTAAAAACGCTCCAACCACAACGCTCTGTTTCCAAATGGTCTTATAATTTGTGCTAAGAAGTATTTTTCAACTTCTACACACCAAGGAGAAAGGTGACAAGCTCTTATCCCTCTGCACATTTGTGTGCACACAACCGGGTCCTGTAGTACGGTGCTAGGGTCGGGAGGGCAGATGGCAGCGAGGGAAACAGGGAAACAGCAATGGAAGAGAGTCTATCTGTGAAGTGAGTTTCATACATCTAAAGATAAAATACCAAACCACTTATCCTAGCAGATACATCCAGGTGACCCTTGGAAATTCTAAGTAGAAGTAACAGGAGGGCCTACATGAAGTTCTGAAAAAAGTTGATCAAATTGTGTATTCTCTTGAATTCTTGGGTTTCTAGAACCTTAGTTCAGCTATCCAAGTGGAACCGCCCCAGTTGGTGTCATCTCCATACCTACAGCAAGAGGTACCTTCAAGAGCAACACATGGGCACTTGTCTCCGAGGTCAAAATATCTTCATGTCCTTTTCATGTGACACCCCCCCCCGCCCCCCAGAGCCCCACCAAGAACAATCTGGGTTTCCCTGCCTCTATGCATAGTTTACCTGAATCTGCATCTCCCCGCAGCTTCCCTATAGGCGTTTGCCAATCCCTTATGAGGTCAGGAGCTTGCCCTGTGACATGGGGAGAATATTTATGTAGTTACATCACATCCTGCGGGGCAAAGGAGACAGCGTGAGAAAGCCTGTTGCCACTAAGCGTCTGTAGTTTGTCCCTTGCGAAGGTTTCATGTCAAAACCTGGAGGAGAGGCTAGATGGTCGGGGCCTGAGTTTTCTCACTCTCTCCCTGGAGCTCAGATGTCTGAGAGGGATCCGTGTGGCTGTGGGTTTGCATGTTAGCACCTGAAAGAGGGCGCAGCCCCCACCCTGGAATGAATGTACTCTTCCAAAAGGATTCATTTCCAGAGGGTGGTGGAAGGAACAACAGACACAGCCCTGTGCCCACACACACCGCCATCTGCCGTTCCAACCACATGTCTCTGCCCCCCGTTTCCTGCAAGTGATTCATCTATTCTTTATCTCCTTCTTCAAAGATAACTGTGTAGGCTTTTAAGGAGGGGGGTGGGGGGGAAAGTCATTAAGAAAAGTGGAATCCGGAGTTCTGGGGGTGAGGTAGAGCCGATTAAACAGTCTGGAATTTCACAAAGCAAGCTGGGCGGGTGCGGACTCTGGGCCTCCTCTCTCCCACTGGTGCATCATTTCGCAACAGCTTATCAGCACCCATCAGCGGCAACGGCTGCAAACTGGGAGCAAACTGGGAGCAAACTGGGAGCCCGGAGCTGCCAAGGAGCAGAGAAGAAGGGCAGAAGTCAGGAAGAGGATTTGGGATTTCCCGGGGCGCTGCTCCTCTTACCTGCTGGCGTCCTTGGCTTCGGTCTCTAATTTTCTCTCATTTCACACCAATGATTTAGATCTCTGTGACTTTTAAGTTTTTATTTAAATTCCAGGTGGTGGGTACACCTGGGTGGCTCAGGGATTGGGCATCTGCCTTGGCTCAGAGCCTGATCCCGGGGTCCTGGGATCGAGTCCCTGCATGGAGCCTGCTTGTCCCTCTGCCTCTCTCTGTGTGTGTCTCTCATGAATAAATAAATAAAATCTTTAAAAATAAATAAACAAACTCCAGGTGGTGAACACACAGTGTGATATTAGTTTCAGGGGTACAAGATCGTGATGCAGCGCCTGGTGGTCCCCGCAACAAGTGCAGCCCTGGGAAAACTGCAGACCCTTGGTGCATCTGCATGTATCCTTGGGCAGGGGCCGGGAGAATCTTCTGGGTGTCCGCCTAGCACATGTGCTACGGCCCCGAGCGCCGTGGGTGTTTTAGATCGGTAGATTCGAAAGCTGCCTCCACGTCAGGCTTTGAAGGAGATCCTGGGCACCAGCCAGAGAAGGTGGTGATGGCTCGGGTGCTCGACCCCAAAGGGTGCTGGTGGCGACGGGCAGGTGGGGAGAGGACGAGCGCATCCCAAAGGGGTGATCCATGGGTAGCTGCTGAGTCGGCCTCAAGCTGGAGGCTCGGACTTGGCTCTGCTTCCAGCCTCCAGGACAGGCGGAGAGGTGCTGAGCCCGTGGCAATCTCAGGGGCTCGCAGGTACCTTGAGGGATGCAGCCGCCGACCTCGGGGGGCAGGGGAGAGACGGAGAGGCCAAGGCATGCAAGGTGCTCCGCGTGGCCCTCGCCCCAAGGCGGAGGGTAGTTATCCCAGGACCAGGAAACCTCCCTATCACTTCACTTTAATTTCTGCCACGACCCACACCTGAGAGCTAGCAAGGAAAAGCACTCCTAGGGGAAGTAGGGAGCTGGGGCCAATTCCGGGGAGGCTTCACTCATCAAGAAAGGCAGGGTAGGCATCCTGTGGGACCTGCCAGGAGGACTGCATGGGACATCATCTCCTTGTTAGTGGAAGACCCAGGGTGGAGGGGAGAGCAGAGGGACAAGCAGAGCCTGATCACACCTTCCTCCCAACCCCCAGTGGCCCCGACCTCCCCCGAGGCAAGTGGAAGGCCCGAGGAATGAGGAATTACACTGCTTAATAGAATAAACAGATCCCAGATCAGATCGAGCTCTTAAAATGTTAGCCTAATGCCTCCATTTTCTTATCTGTATAATGGGTATTATAATAGCCCTTACATCTTGGGTTGCTGCGAAGACGAAATAAGATAATCCCCCTGGGGGATGGAGGACAGAAGCCCCGGACAGTCAGCAAGCAGGACACAAACGTTAGCTACTGTTAACGTTCCGCATTTATTTATTTATTTTTGTCAGCATATGGAATTGTCAAGCATCACTTCATTCATTACTTTAATTATCAATTGATCCGTTTGAATTTAACACATACTTGCTCACTCAGTCACTCTACTTATTTATCATCAGATATTTATTGAGATCTTGCACTGGGATGGGCCCATGCTGGGCTCCGGAGGCGCCAAGACTCATTTGGTGAGAAATCTGAAGGCTGATGGGGAGAGAGACGGGTGAAGGACAGCAGGGCAGGAAAAAGTGTACTAAGTGTCATAACCGAGAGCTGTGTAAAGTGCTCCTGGAACTCACCGGGGCCTGGGAGGGCTTCACACAGAAGATGCTCTTTGAACTGGATCCCGAAAGATGAGCAGCCTGAGGAGTCTGGGCTGTGAATTTCAGATAACAAAAACAACTTGCAGAAAGGGTCCACACTTCCAGTTAGAAAAGAAGTCCTGGGGACATCACGTATAGCATGATGAGCACGGGTAATAATACTCTGTTGCATAATTGAAAGTTGCTGAGAAAGTAGATATTGAAAGTTAAAAAAAAAAAAAGAAAAAGAAAGAAAGAAAAGAAAGAAGAAAGAAGGAAAGAAAGAAAGAAAGAAAGAAAGAAAGAAAGAAAGAAAGAAAGAAAGAAAGAAAGAAAGAAAAGGAAGGAAGGAAGGAAGGAAGGAAGGAAGGAAGGAAGGAAGGAAGGAAGGAAGGAAGGAAGGAAGGAAGGAAGGAAGGAAGGAGTTGTGGAAACAAAAGGGCGGGGGGCCACGAGGACTTTGGTGTGGGCGGTGTCCCGCCATCCACCTGGCACCCCGCCCTGGAATCAGGCTCGACCTTTGGCTGGGGTAGAGAGCCCCACCTGTCATCAGGCCCCAGCCCAGGTGCTGAGCCCTCCTTGGCCGAGGAAATACAAGCAGTTCACCTGGTTCATTGTCTGTGTGGTCAGCCAGGCTTTGGAGTGTCTTCTGAGCTCCTGCTTCGTTGACCCCAGAGAAGTGTCCACTTTATTCCTGCCACAGGCTCTACCTAGTAATTCCAGTCCTCATTCCTAAAACTGGAATCCTGCCTTTTTGGCCCTCCCCAGAGCTTGGGGGCTCTTCCCAAGCCCTGTCCTTGGCCCTGGGGCTCCCTCTAGGTTGCTTGGTCCATCGATGGTTATTGGCCACCAGATTCCTCCTCTTTGCCCTCCTTGGGGTGGCCTCCCAATGGCCTCCACATGGCTGACCTGCCTCTTTCCTGCCTCAACAAAAACCCTTGTCTACAACTGTTCCAACCGCCTGGCAACACTGCCCTCAGAACCTTCACATCAGCGAAACTGGTTTGGCTCACCACTGATGGAACTCCCAATTCGGTGACTATGGCCAACGGAAAGTTCACGACCTTGGTATTAAAAGTACCACCAAACCCAGGCTCTTGGAGATACAGGTATGCCATGAGCTTTTGTAAATTCCCTATAAAAATCTGGACTTGCACAAGATTTCCAATATCAACTATCAGAATTTGTGCTACCAATGAGCCTTGGCTTTGTGGGCCAGGCCTGCCTGCACGGATGAGCATCCTGTGGCGTGGATTAGTTTCCTTGACACTGCTCAGGGGATTAGGACACCAGTCATAATGCTACCAGCCACAACTTTAAAAAAAAACAAACTTGGGAATGAAAGTCACAAGAGGAAATGAGGACCATTTGGAAATTTGAGAACCCACACGTCCTCTGGGGTTTTTTTTTTGTTTTCTTCTTCTTTTTTTTTTTTTTTTTTTTTCCAGGAAAAATTTCAAAGTTTCAACCTGTTCTAATGCTAGCCCATCTGGCTGCTTTATTAGTGACAACAGCAGCATCTTCTAAGGCTCTCGTCTGAGGCAGTACTTTCCAAAAAAATTACAGAAAGAACTTTTGGATTTGATGTACCATATTTTGTATTTTTTTTCTTTGAAAAAAAAAATAAATCCCAACTGGAGAGCATTTTAGAGAGATGCTCTAAATTTCTATGTGCATAGAAATATTCAGTGAGTCATGCCTAGTGTTGTAGGTCTATTCCGGTGCGTGGGGTTTCCAGAACAATTACATAAGTGTTAGCATAGCCAGGAACTTTTGACATTTGTGGCAGCTTAATGGAGTTCTTTTCATCATTGAAAATATCCTAATTGTTGTTTCCTTAAATTTGAAATGCATAAAACTGGTGAAGCAGTATAAATTGATTTTGAGGCATTTCTATGAAATGTGCTTTGTTGGCAAAGAGACTGAAGAAAATTTATTTGGAATGAAATACAGGTGATCAAGCTGTAACAAATACAATAATCTTATCATCCAGCAGAAATTGCTGTAGAGCATAAATTGTACCTGAGACATTGTTCTTTCCTTTCTCCCATCCATCAAGATTTCCTTTATAATCTGACTGTCCGCAGCATTTTGTTTACTTAGACAGCATTAAATATGGGATTTGAAAATGCTGGATTTCCGAAGGCTACTAGAACACACCAATACCTTGCTTTTATTTTTTCAGAAGATTGCCCAGGAAATAATGGGATATTTCAAGTACGACTTAGGTTTGTGAAAATGTTAGTTGCCTTTTTGTTTGTTTGTTTGAAGACACTCAAGTTCCAAGGTATCTTCCAATAAGACGAACTAGAGAAAGATCCAACTAGAGCTATGATTGACTCAACTTTTCCATCTCAAAAGTGTGCCTCCCCAAATCCAGGGCTTAGGGGCTTTCTAGAGAGGGGAAAGTCCTTAGTTCTTGCAGATGTTGTGTGTCTTGCACAACTTCCCTACTGGCTTATTTTCATGCAGATAAGAGGTTGTAGTTATGGGTGTCACTATTTATTGATTCAAAAGACTGGTGCAAAGGACAGGCAGGCAGAGAGGGCACTGACTCACAAAGGTTGCCCTCTCCTTGTCCCTTTGGAAGGGACAGGACGGTCCATCGGGTCCAACTCTGCACACCCAAGTGCTGTTGGATTCTTCCCACACGACCACAAGCACTTGAAAACCCTTCCTCTGTAGCAAAGCCTGTAAGCGCAGAGCAGCCTGGGAATCCCCATAGGTGAGGCTGTGTGAACTGCGTGGGCTGTGGTTGCATAGGTGAGAATGTAAATGGAACCACAAATATAGTAAGTATGCCTGTGACATATAGTCATCACTAGAGCTTGCTTGTTGGTATTGGACTACTATGTGCCATCCAGGATTGTTTCTAAGAATCTACTGAACATGTGCCCCTGGGGCTCAAGAGATAAGATGGAAAGAGGAATTTGGTGTCCTTGATAAGATTTCTAGACAATGGGGAGGATTTTTTTTTTTTTTTTTTTAGGAGAAAATTATATACAGCCCAGGGCTGGGAGGGTGGAGTGGGAAGAAGACAGCCTTCTTGAGTAAGAAAATGCTGCCAAAACCAAGACCAGCTCAGATTATACCCTCTAGACCAACAGAAAAGAGATGAGGGGAGCTGTCCTACTCTGTTTCACTGAAAAACTCCTCATCCTACTCTTCATATTCCTGGCTTTCCACATCCGGTAGTCACCAAGCCCAAGGAGCCTGATCTCTGAGTCAGGAATCCATCTTCCCCTTCTCCATTTCTCCAGCCACTGAGCTCAATCTCTTACCATCTTTCACCTGAATTACTGCAGTAGCCTCCTAACTGGTCCTCCTGATTTCCATCTTCTCCTAACAACCCATATCTCATCAAGGGAATCTTTCATTGTTTAATAATGGGAATTTATTGAGAGTGTTTCTGTCAACCCTCAGGATTGACCAGAAGGCTCAGAAATTGATAGAATCTGGTCGGAGGTGGGGTGGGGGGTGGTGACGCGATAGGTCTAGGAGCTCTTCAACAGTGTTGTAGTGCCCTGCCCCCAAATGAATGATCTTCCATCATTTCTGGGGAATTATTTTCTAGCTTTCTATCCTCTTTTCAAGATTTTGATTCTAAAACATGAACATTTGTTCCAAGTTGGTCAGGTGGCTACTTGTTGGTGAGTAGAGGGTTCAGGGCACGTAGATTTAACAGTCTCATTGCACTCTCCAGTGGGGGGTTAGGGGAAGAGGCAATCCTTCAAAAGGAAATAAAAATGGAGTAGATAATGGATGTTCAAAAATCAGTTAAAAAAAAAAATCAGCATGTGTCCACAATATGCTGACTATCGAAGCGGCACCCAAGTGCAATGGAAATACATCTATTATCCTTTTGTTACCTTATAAGTTAACATGATATAAGCTTGTTAACTTATATCTCTCTTCCCTGATAGACACTGAAGTCATTGAAGGAAGAGCCATGTCTTATTCATCTTTGTGTGCCTGGCCTTTCACAGATGCACACAATAAATATTCATTGTATGAACGAATGAATCAACGTCCACTTAAATGAAAGCTTTGTTTGGTCTATTCTACAAGCTTCTGGAGTTGCTCCATGGTCCCCCAGCTTTCAGTGATCCTTCTTCCTGACCTAACCTGCTCAGCTCAGAACTCAGGAGTACTCAGTCCATTCACCCCCTGGGTGCTCCCAAAGGGGGAGAGAAAGAACCAAGAGACTCTATGTCAAATATGTCAAAAATAGGATTCTTTCTAACTCCTATTCATCCATCTTTTTTGTCACTATGTGGTCTTCAAGAACTCCTAGTATACATTTGTTTCTGGGCTGCTTAGTAATTCTTGATGAGCTGATATCTAACTATCTTATTTGACATAATAAAATGAATGGAAAGAATTTATTTATGTATTTACTTATTTTTAAGAATGTGTTTTAAAATCAAACAGATGTAGGTTCCTATATGAACCTACTAATAACTAGCTTTGTGACCCTGGATACTTTTTTTTTTTTTTTAACTGCTCTGGATCTTGGGTTACACATATGTTCACCGAAGATACTACAAGTGTAAATGAAATGATATATGCAAAAACACTTGTCAAAATGCTTGTCGTGTGACAGGTGTTCAGTGAACATCAGCTCCATTCTGCTCTGGTGGCTTACAGTGACAGAGGCATGAGAGAAATTTGCAGTGCTACAGTAGGTAATTTGAACTGAAAGGAAAAAGACAAGCAGAGTGAACATAATGATTTGCTCTAACATGAATCAAACTCGATTAACTTTTCACTGAACTGTATAAAACATACCAAAGTTTTAAAAAATGTTAAGGGCGCCTGGGTGGCTCAGTCCGTTGAGTGTCTGACTCTTGGTTTTGGCTCAAGGAATGATCTCATGGGTTGTGGGGTTGAGTCCCATGTTGGGCTCTCTCTGTGCTCAGCGTGGAGTCTGCTTCAGATTCTCTCTACTTCTCCCTCCCACTCACTCTCTCACACATAAACAAATTAAATATATATTTTTTTTATGTTAAGTGTGTTTAAGGGAGAAACAAGCCCATCTATATGTCTAAAACAGCAATGGAATTAGCTATTCCCCAACTAGAACTTGCACAGGCATAAATAACATTGGAAGAGATTTCTGCTCTAGTGCGTGTGGGGGTGTTTTGTTCCACTCCAGGATGTATGTGATGAAGCCCTGGGTGCCTTATGAGTTGCTAGCTACTATCAGTAGAGAAATCACCTATATGGAAACCCCAAGACAGAAGAGATCAAAGATTGGAGAGCCAGCAAACATTCAAATGAACACATTGTCTGGGGAGTGGGGGCAGGGGAGCTCTGCTCAATAACTTTCCCACTCCTCTGGCACCTTTGGTTTATCTCATTTTGGGGGTTTATCTCAACAACAAAAGAACATGTTAAATTATGTGTGGTCTAGTTAATTATATGATGTAATAAAAATTATAGTGAGGTCAGTGCTGGAAAAAGGAACTAAACGTTGACCATGACTGTATTTTTGTTTTCTCTTCTCATTTAAGAAATCACAAAAAGCTCAAGGTACGGCAGTAGGAATAGAAGTTGAATTTCTCTCAAATTAAATTAAAAAAAAAAAAGTGTTGACCTGAGGAGAAATAAAATCAACTCGGCAGCTCAAAAGGAGGGCATGATATACCCACTTCTGTTTCCAATTTCACTCCTCTTGCCCACTTTTCTTTTTCTCCAAAATTCTAAGCTGCTCACACATCGCAGATTATTCCTGAGGAGGAGCGTATGCTATCCTGGTGTGGCAATGCCTAGTGTGCTAATTCATGGTTTGCAGGAGAGAGAAGATAGGAGGTAGAGCTGGAAGACAGTGAGCTAAAAATAGCATGAGCCACCTCCACACCTCTCCCTGTAGAACTGCACCACTTCTCCCCGCCCCCCCCCCCCAAGGGAGCCACGGGTGCAACAGTGGCCCGAGGACCAAGAGGCTTGATTTTTCTTTGGAGAACTACTTTTCCCTGATAGGAGAAATGACTGTCAATCTTGGGGCCTCCCCTTGACCTTGCCAAGAGGAGGATGAATACATGATTGAAAGTAGGTCTATCAAGATGCTCTTGATCTGGAATTTTGATGTCAAGAGAAGTGACACACAAACTCACAATGGTCCCAAATCATTTACTCTGGTCGCAACAGTCAAAGAAAACGGCATTATTCCTAACACCTCAATTCCTAGAGCTTCTCTTACACTTTCAGGAAGCAGATCCTCAGCTTCTCCTGTTCTGTGAGCTACTCTATATCCTTCTTAAAAGTTCATTTGTTTGTTTAGGATATCAAGCCTTAGCTTCTGTTATTTCTATCACAGAACTCAGACTAACATAGCTTCTCAGATGCTCTAGGCTCCAATATGCGATGCTAAAGGTCAAAATTCGGGAGGTGGGGTGAGGGGAGTCACTTGGGGTCAACCATTTACTAAGGCACCAAGTTCAATTTTTCTCAAGCCATTCAAATCCCAAATGTTGGCTTTCGGACAATCCTCACAGGCCTGGGAAGGCTAAGGAGCCCCATTTTCCCAGGATTAATCTGGTTGAAGTCACCAGATTCTCTAATTCTGCCAATGTAATTCCAATAAGCCCCACAGATTCTGGAAAAAAGGTCAGTGATGCTGGTCTAGGTGGGTGCGTTTAAATCAGTCTTGTAAGAGGCAGAGCCAAAGTTGCACGGTAATTATATAACCGATTATGAAGGAAAAGCAGCCACTGCAGTTAGGTCAATGGGCATTTAAAAAAATCACTGCGTGGGAACCTTTTCAAACCACAGCCCTCCATTAGGAGCCGACTTTTCCCAGCAGATCCTCATTCCTTCATTCAGGCAGCAATTTTAGTCAGCTGGAACCACGGTTTCTGCGCGACAGCAACTGGAAAAGAGACCGTGCTTTACTTTGCTATAAGCAACATCTCCTGGCAATGGCATTTAGTGTCCCTAAGACGTGACATTCTTTTGAAGTTATTTTCAGTTTTGGTTTGCAAAGTATCCTAAATTAGCAATAAGCAGCCTTCTCCTCCGTGGAGTCTAGGGAGGGAGGGGGAAGGGGTGCAAAAGAGAGGAGGCTTCCGAAATATTTCCCAGAGCCCTCCTCAATCTGTTGAAATTTCTGCCTTTTAAATTTTGTTTGGGATGCCTGGGGGGCTCAGTGGTTGAGCCTCTGCTTTCGGCTGCGGGTGTGATCCCAGTCCCAGGATCGAGTCCCACATCGGGCTCCCCGCAGGGAGCCTGCTTCTCCCTTGGCCTGTGTCTCTCCCTCTCTCTTTCTCTCTCTCTCTCTGTGTCTCTCATGAATAAATAGATAAAATCTTGAAAAACGAACAAACAAACAAGATTTAAAATTTGCTTATTTCTGCTGCAGGTGCCACTCCAGCATCCAGCGTCTCGATGCATCCTTTCTGTCAACATTTGTGGAGTATTTATTAAGTGCCAAGCACTCTAGTCTGTGCCAGGCCCTGGTAAACGAGGCCAGCAGGGGGCTCACCCTTGAGGAGCTTCTAATCCGAGGGTGGGAGAGTGAAACAAATGCAATTTCAGATCTGCTTGGGGCCTGGGCAGCCCTGGGTCTAAGCAGTGGGTTAAGGGGAGTCTGATGTCCTGTCTCGGTAGAAATGGTCAAATGTGTGGAGGAGCCATGAGGTAGACAAACACTTCAGACCAGAAAAGATCAAACCAGGAAACTGTTGACTTCAAATCAGTCCAGAGGAAGGAAATATTTCAGGAGGGGGAGGGGGTCTTACTCCCAATGACATATTTCTGTATTTCTTTGCTTTGCCCATTTGAATCTTTTAGCAAGTGCCTTGCATTTGTGGAATGCCCTGTGATTTTGCAGAGCCCTTGCATTTGGTCCTGAGAGGCGCACATATTACCCTGATTTCACAGATGAGAAGACTCACACGGCTTTCCCAGTGTTCCCAGCTAGCTTAAGTGTGACTGCAGCTGGGCTTTCCCCCTTCCTGGCCCGCACCACTTCCACCCCCTTCCTGGTCCTCACTTCTCTTCCACCTGTCTTGTCGCCATCTGTTTCATCTGGCACAAAGTCCTCTGCTACTGTGGGTTTGGTCGGGATCAGCCGTGATATTTTGATTGGGACCCAGAACATTTCCCCCAATGGGCACACACTCCTAGAAAGTACATACCCCCATAATTAGCCACCACCATTGGCCGCAGATTATTATTTCTAAACCTTTCTCTTCCTGGCTCAGAGACAATCAAGGAGAAGAACCACATTGCCAGGGGGGGATTGGCTTTCCCAGCAGGGATGGTCATGCCAAGCCATCCAGAGTGGACACTACAAACTTAATTTCTGTTTTGCACCAAACACTGGGAGCTGCACACTGATGCCATATTAATCATAGCAACCTTTCCTCGGAATTTATAACAGTAAGAGTCTTGGCCTTCCTCCGTGACCCATTTGCCTGATTCATCCATCCCCATAAAAATTGATGACTTTAATGAGAGCAGGATAGAAACCACACACGGATCAACCTTTGTTATAGCAACACGGCCACTACCGTGTTCGCTTCGGCAGTACATATAATGATAGTTTGACCTCTACTAATGAAAGGTAACGTTCATCTGACACATACTGTAAGTCAGGGCCTAGGCTGAGTGTCTCAGGTAATTCTCTCCTCTAATCGTTCTCCCAACCTGTTCGAATAGGAATTATTATCAAAATCAAATCGAAATAATTTGATAATCAATTATTATCAAAACAATTTTACAGATGAAGAAATTGAGGCTTCGAAGGTTAACTGTGCACTCAACAACACAAAGCCATGTCAGGGTGGAGCCGGTGTCTGAAGCCAGGGCTCTCTGATGGTGGAACCCTCTTTCCTAATCACTGTTCTAATTAGAGGCACAGATTATTAGAGTCGGAGCATCAGCCAATTCCCTATTTGAGGCACAAGGCAACAGAGGCCCCAGTGGATGAACGGTCCGCTAAAAGTCAAACAATCGGCCTTCCCCAACTGGATGAGACTTTGCTTCCACCTGGTCTCCCCCAACTACAGAAAAGCCAGAATGAGGCTTCGGTATTTACCTCTCCATTTACAGAGGAATATCTTTTGAGAGTGTGAGTTGAGTCCATGCCATGTAGAGTCCTGACAAACATACTCAAGAATCTAATGATGAGGTTACTTACTCAACTATAAGACACATTTCTAAACAATTGTGACCTAGCCATTTTCCTACAGGAGGCTCTGACCCCACCTGGATGTGTTCTGAGAAGAACAGGCCTGGAGAATGATTAGCTGTTTCATAAGAGTATATTTTTCTCAAGCTGTCAAGGGGAGTCATCTTTGAAAAACCCATAAGCAGAAAGTTAATAAGCTGGTGGTGATAATGCAGATTTTATTACTTTTGTTGTTCGGGCTCTCTTTTCTTTTCTTTTTTCTTTTCTTTTCTTTCTTTTTTTATTTTAAGAGCTCAGTAACCACACTGTGATGTTCACAATCCATTAGCTCTAAAAGGAACATTTTTTAGTTCCCAGAAAACTCATTTTACCTCCCAAATCTGAACCTGTAAACACAAAAGCTCTTTGTCTTATAAAAAGCCTTAGTATTAGCGGTTTCCACAAGATTAGCCCCATTGATCTGAAGCAACTGCACTTCTACAAAAATGTAGGACATTATCAATTTTAACCATTTGTCCAGGAAGCTCCACGTAGACTAATGTTATTTATCCAGCTGGCTATCCTGACGAGGACGGAGAAGATCAAAGCAGCTGGCGATTGTGTAACATCTAAGATCTGTCCTGATCATCAGTCAAGCCCAGAGCACATGGGCCCGATTACAGACGCCCTCTTACACATCCGTTTAGGATGCTGATAAGGGGAAGGCGGGGCTCTCTGCAATGGCCACGGTCCACTTCAGGGAGGCCTAGGATCTCTTTTCAGATCATTCTGCACTTCTGCTTAGTTTCCACATGCTGAGCACACAGAAAGCATGAGAGGAAAACACTAACATGCAATTTGCAGCAATGGGCCCCTTGGGATTGTTTAAAAAAAAAAAAAAAAAAGCACATAAAAAGAGGTGTGGAAGGAGGCCTGCGGAACTGTGTGTGCCCCCGCTGGCTGGGCCTGCCTCAGCCCTCTCTGGGGAGGGAGCCTGAGCTACCACAGTCCCCCTCCTCACTCTCTCCCTAAGGCAGGAAGGCAGCCAAGAGCCCGGGAAGAGGCACTCATGGAGTTGGGGGGTAACGGGGGGTCACCCACAGTCCCTGTGCTTTCGGTGAAAGCATGAGGCTGGGGATGGGAGGACCCAAGCAGAAGGAGGGAAAGCACAAGATGGCTCGGCAAGAAGGGAGAAATGGAAAGGGTGGAAGACTAAATCACTGAAAATAAGCATGACATCCATGCAAAAGCCACAGGAGGCATTTTACCTGAGAAGCAAGCAAAGGGGACAACCGTAAGGAGGACAGTGTCAAAGTGACAGGCAGGGCAGGGAGCCCCCAGGCTTTGTCCCCAGGGCTGCTGGCTGGGAGGGCCCATTCCAGCCAGGCCCCGACCACTCCCCGAAGGACACTGGCCTCACCTGGAAAGGAGCTTGCTTGCAGGAAGGGAAGAGGGAAGGGGCTGCAGAGCACCTGCTGGGTCACCCCTTCCGTTTCCAAGTTTAAAAGCTTCTCAGAGACCTTTAAAGGTTGTACTGAATCAGGGCTAAATCCCTGAAAAGATGATCACGTCCTTATGCAACACGAATGACAAGTGAATCCGCCAGCACCTTCCCTCCAAGGTAGTGGCCCGGGCTCCTCGGGGCAGCCCCACCGTCTGGAGATGTTTCCAAGGATAAGGAGGCAGGAAACGTGGAAGTGCGGTTGGTTGCTAATGTCCTCTAGGGAGTGGGGTCCTGGAGGCTAAGCAGCCCAGGGCCCCAGCAGGTGTTCTTTATGGACAGTGCTCACTCGCTCTCAGTTCAGCAAAACTCTTCATACGTGGCATCCTGACTACGATCTATATTTAGGACAGCTGTTTTTCCTTAGGAACTCCAAATGTCTGCAAAAGGAGCTTGCATAAGCCGTGCCACCAGGGACTGGGACTGAATGAAACATGGGTTCATTTGGAGGGAGATGGGCAATCTGATTTTGCACCGGTTTGGTCGTTTTAGAAAACATCCAGGTCCAGTTTCGGTTCAGGCTGGCTAGCCACATGACTTACTTTCCTTAGTTGTCAATGTTCATAGCGAGAAGTCATGCACCCTTGATATGACGAGAAGGCCACTCTACCTCTGGAGGCTTCCTCCCCCAAACCCATAACCCTTGTCAAACCTTGACAAAGACATCAGATAAACCCCATGAAAAGCATCCTTTAAATCACCTAAGCAGTAATCCTCAAACTGTCAAGGTCATCGAAAACAAAGTCTGAGAAACTGTTACAGTCTGGGGAAGCCAAAAGATACACGACAACTGGGCAATGCGGTGTCCTAGATGGGATCCCGGAACAGAAAAGGACAATAGGTAGAAACTGAGGTCATCTGAATAAACTATGGGTTTTAGTAAATAATGGTGTATCATTTTCGGTTCCACAGCTATGACAAATGCACGATGCTGATGCAAGATATTAACGGTAGGGGAAACCAGGTATGGAGTATATGGGAACTCGCTGTACCATCTTCACAGTGTTTCTATAATTCTAAAATTAAATGTGCATTGAAAATAAATGTTAATGGGATGCCCGGGTGGCTTAGCGGTTGGGTGTCTGCCTTCGGCCCAGGGTGTGATCCTGGGGTTCCAGGATTGCGTCCTGCATGGAGCCTGCTTCTCCCTCTGCCTGTGTCTCTGCCTCTCTCTCTGTGTCTCTCATGAAATAAATAAATAAATAAATAAATAAATAAATAAATAAATAAATGTTAAAAGTTAGTTTAGCTCATAGTCCTGCAAAACCCATCATGTGAGTCCGTTTCAGGTTTCCACTTATGGTTGGCTTCCACTCCTATTCTCAGTGTCCCGTTATTACTGATATTTGACCAAGAGGGAAGTTGAAATAGAAAGACTGAATGCAAGGTGAGGGTTCATGTGGTCAAGGAGAAATTTCTCTTCTAGAACTCCTCTCTTTGCTTGTCCACTCAAGCACTTGGTGTATGGGCCTCACCAATACTTCCTGCAAGGATGCTGGGTTATCAAGGAGTGTCAGGTGATCCCATTTTAAGGGTCTGTGTCTTTTATCTGGATATTTGGGCATCCTAAGCAATGATTTTATAATGGGAGAATTTCCAAAACAAGAAGCCCTTGGTTAAGGAGAAAGAATGGCTCCATTGGCCGTCAAGCCCTTTCTACTCATCGGGCGGCCACTGCTCAAATGACACGACGTCAGCCATTCAGAATTAAGGCAGTGGCCATAAATCCTGATTCCTAAGGTCGTGCTCTCCTGGAGTCTCTCAGGGATAACGTGACTTCTCATCTTGCTCTGTGCCCTACAGTCAGTGTGGGAGTGAGTCCTGGAGTCCGTGACAGCAGGGAACTGGGGTCAGCCCTGCAGAGATGACCTGTACCTTGCTTTTTGGTCTTTAATAGCCAGAGATGTTGCCGCCAGCCAATGAACCAATTTCTGCAACTGCTAACCGTGAGGCTATGACAGACTTTGGACTCATAACATCCTGAGTTCAAGTCCCCATTTTCCACTTCCTTCCTGAGCTGTGTGGCCCAGGTCAGGCTACTTCACCTCACCAACCTTCTGGTTTCTCATCAGGACCCAGACTGGTCATTATCCTGCTTTGGAGGATTGCTGTGAGGAATTAGCCACATGGAGTGTTCGAGATCCCCTTGCCCAAAGGTTGGGACACAGGAGGTGCTGAACAAATGTGCTTTTCCCTCCCCTTTGGCTTCCTTTCTCACATAGCCAGGACAGTGGGGACAGATACGGCCTGGACAGCTCAGCCCCTTCCGCAAATGGTGCTCTCTGTTCTCACCAGATTAGCATTTCTAATAGGATCAGGAATTTTGCTAATTCGTTGATCATTAATCCCGAGGTGTGCAAATAATCTCTTCTGATTTGCACAGAGCCAAGCAAATGCTTACTTAAGGGTGTACATTTCTTTATTATTATTTTGTTGTTCTTCAGTTGGGAATGTCCCATTTTGTCCCACCAGAGATTGTCTGGGGGGCTCTCTTGTTGGACAACGAACGTCACTTGAATCCGGGAGCTATGCAAAGTACACACACACAAAAAGAGTTGTTCACACCAAGACAGGGCTGCCTGCTAACCAGACACGTGGCTGCAAAAGATGTCACTGTTTTCTGTAGAACTGTGGGAACAGATAAGCAAGAAGCGTGGTGGCTACAAGGGTGAGCGTGGTGGGGAAAAAGAAGCAAAACAATATATATATATATTTAAGGTAAGTTAACACAATCCAATATAATAAAACAAGGTGAAATAATAAAATAAAATACAAGTGGCCAGGTGGGGTGAACGAGAATCGAACCCTGAATGCAGAGACAATCCAAAGGTGCAAAGGCTGGAGAGAGCTCTGATCTGAAACCCTGACTGGGGCTCAGAAGGGGGAAGCTCTCCCAACACACAGGCCACTTGCATTTCTGAATGGTGGCCCCCTTCACCGTAAATGTGTTTCTGACATGCCGGGTGTATCAGTGTGTGGTTCCACTGGGGCCTTGTCTTTTCTGTAGCGTGGTCCACCGCACCCTACAGTGTACATCTAGCTGATAAAAGAAAGCACCTGTCTCCCTGTAAGCCCAACCAGCGTCAAACAACCAGACTCTCATTGTTGCTATTTTTCACAGTTTGCGTTGTAACAGAACAGTGACAGCTACCAAGTAAGCCATCATGTAGACCAAACATGATTTTGAGGGATTCTATAGAGACATTGAAAAATTTGACCCAAGTGGGTCTTCTGAACCCCAGGAGAGAGGGTGACATGAATGTTAATGGTTTTACTTCCAAGTGCCCTAGCTGTATATTTTATTTTTTTTAAGATTTTATTTATTCATGAGAGACACACAGAGAGAAGCAGAGACACAGGCAGAGGGAGAAGCAGGCTCCTCGCAGGGAGCCCGATGCGGGACTCAATCCCCAGACCCAGGATCACGCCCTGAGCTAAAGGCAGACGCTCAACCACTGAGCCACCCACGTGTCCCCCTTGCTGTATATTTTAGAAAACTTTTTTAATCAAACAGGTATAGATGTTTATGGTGAAAGATTTTGGCAGTGAGGACCAGCTAGATAAACAAGCATCACCCATTATCTCATTAACCGATGACAAGGTTGCTGTTTTCTTTTAAAACTATACTTACAAAAAATAAAAACAAAAAAATAAAGCTATGTTGACGTGCTTAATATAAAACTTTAATTTAAAAAATGTGAAAAGGGGGATCCCTGGGTGGCGCAGCGGTTTGGCGCCTGCCTTTGGCCCAGGGCGCAATCCCACGTCGGGTTCTCGGTGCATGGAGCCTGCTTCTCCCTCTGCCTGTGTCTCTGCCTCTCTCTCTCTCTCTGTGTGTGACTATCATAGATAAATAAAAATTAAAAAATAAATAAATAAATAAATAAATAAATAAATAAATAAAGTGAAAAGGTAGAAAAAATGTCCATAATTATTCAACCTTAACTACTATCAGAATTTTGGGATTTTTTGGGGGGTACTTTTTCCATCTCTACGAATAATATTCCTTCTTTAACAGGGTTGCATAGATACCACCTGTATACAAACTGAATGTACAGTTGAGTACCGGGACGTTTTACCTGACATTGTCACAAGTTTTTCAGGGTTACAAGGTTTCTCTCCAGCAATCTTTATTTCTAAAGTCACCCTGATATCACAGACTAGTTGTACTGTTGCTTGTATATTTAACAATTCCCCTATAGCTTGAAGATAGTTTCCAGATTTTGTTGTTAAAAATATCTCATATATATATATAAAGTTAACATCCTGCAAACACTATGATTTTGTTACCTCAGTTGTTTCTCTTTACATAACAGATATTTTCTGGGTGCCCCGTATGTACAGGGTGCTGAGATACCAGAATGAAGAAGATACAGGCTCTGAATTTGGGAGCTTGTAGTGGAGGCAGGATAGAGTAGAGACAGATGCTTGTACGACATATTTTAGTTCACCTTGAGAAGTACAATAACGGAAGGAAACACCAAGTTCTATGAACTAATGCATAAAAGTCATTTGCACAGTACCCAGTACATAGCAGTAAATGTTCAACAACAAAATGACAACAATGATGATGATTACACCATCACGTTGCTCGTAGAACCATTTAAAGCTGGTTTCCATGATTCACATTCATAGAAAAATGAATAAAAATCAAGACAGCAGGGGATACCTGGTGGCTCAGCGGTTGAGCATCTACCTTCAGCCCGGGGTCCTGGGATCGAGTCCCACATTGGGCTCCCTGCATAGAGCCTGCTTCTCCCTCTGCCTGTGTCTCTGCCTCTCTCTCTCTGTGTGTCTCTCATGAATAAATAAATACAATCTTAAAAAGAAAAAAAACTTAAAAAAGAAAAATCAAGACAGCAGCAACAAGTGCTCCTGGAATTCTAAAAATCAATGCTAACTCATATATGCCCAGGCTATGCTGGTAAATAGCAAAAGCTATCAAATTCCTTCTTCTTTATTATTTTTTTTAAGATTGTATTTATTTATTCATGAGAGACACGCAGAGAGACGCAGAGACACAGGCAGAGGGAGAAGCAGGCTCCCTGCGGGGAGCCCGACGCTGGACTGGATCCTAGGTCTCCAGGATCACGCCCTGGGCCAAAGGCAGGTGCTCAACCGCTGAGCCACCCAGGTGCCCCTATCAAATCCCTTCTAGGGAATTCCTGGGTGGCTCAGCGGTTGAGCGCCTGCCTTCAGCCCAGGGTGTGATCCTGGGGTCCAGGGATCAAGTCCCACATCGGGCTCCCGGCATGGAGCCTGCTTCTCCCTCTGCCTATGCCTCTGCCTCTCTCTCTCTCTCTCTCTGTCTGTCTCTGTGTCTTTCATGAATAAATAAATAAAATCTTTAAAAAAAAAAATTCCTCCTAGTTGCTAAAACAAAGGTCCTCATGGAATAGAAGCTCTTTCCATAGTAATGTTCTAATGCTATGATGTCATCCTAGCTTGAATGCTGTCACGTGGGATGACTTTGCTCTTCCGAACATGACACGGGTCAGACAGAGCTATTTGCAGAGACGAGGTCAATTTAGCTGTACTTTTCTTTCTTTAATACAAATATTATGTATGTTATACATACTACATATAATATATACCTATAAATTTAACATATGCAATATATGTATTACACATAATACACATAAAATAAAACTTGAGCGAATCGGGGCGGATATGAGAACTCTAAAATTTTCCATAGGTAAGAGCTTTTGCACTTCACTCCCGATTCCCGTCATTTCCTCCAGCAGCCAGGTCTGCAGACCTGAACAATGGTTAATGTTTAAAAAGGTACAGCGTGTTCTGCTTCACAGCCCTGCTCATTTCCTCTTCCTGAGGGTGCCGTTGTGATCGCAGGACGCCAGCCAGGCTTTCGTGACACGACTGCACGAGACGTGACGCTCGAGCCGTGGTGAATGGGAGATCAAGGTTGCCTGGAGATGGAGACCGAGTAGCCTTCGCGAAAAACTTGGATGGGCTCGACCTCTGTGGGGCAGGCAGAGGCTTAGGGTAGGACAGGGAAGCAGGCCGCAGCCCCCCTGAATTATGCATCAGGATTTCCGACAGGAAATGAAGGAAATGCTGCATTAGACTTTAAATCCCACTGCACAGTGGGATTTAAAGAAGCCGAATACAGACTGTCGGTGGGCATCTGATCGGGGCGCTGCTGGCAGGGCCCAGCCCCTCGTCTGCGGCAGCAGAGCGGATTACACGGTGTGCGCCTCAAATCCAGGCTGCACAGTGCTTTCAGGTCCTCCCACCATCCTCCTCTGTCGTGCATTGATCCTCTTCTCCCTAACGCCCCGGCCAAGGTTCCCTGAGAGGAGCAGGTGCAGCTACGGGTGTTTCCCATTAATGATCCGCTCTCTTCCTACCCATCCAGTTAGTTCCACCCCCTTACTCAACACCCAACTCCTCTGAGAGGTGTTCCCTGATGACCCCGGCCCTCTTCTCTGTCATCGCTAACCCTTGGCAGGGGTTTGTCCCCTGATTTGCTCTCTCATGATTGCGGGGTGTTTAATATGCTGGGCAGGCAGGAGCCTCTGTGCCCAGCAAGGCCTGGAGGAGGTCACAGCTCGCACGCCGAGGGTGCTAAGGGCCGGGGTGGGGACAGGCACGAGGAAGCGCAAGGACATGCATCTCCAGGGGTGTCAGGAGATTTCCTGGAAGGGCTGGGGTGAGTGGAAATCTTGCAGATGCAGGGAGATGGGCCGAGGCACAGTGGTTTGTGCGGGGGTAGCAGGCCCGGGGCAGGCATGGCAGGAGGGCCCGAGTGCCGCCTTGTGCTTGGCTGTATTTGGAATCTTCCACTTGCTGATGAGAAGTTCTCTGAATTTGGGTTCTTTTCGTGCAATTGAATGATAAGCTCTCCTAGAGACCATAGTGTCTACTTATTTCACCTTCTTCCCCAGTGGGGCTGCTCTTGGGCCTGGGGTTCACCGAAACTCCAAAGAGTGTTTCTGAAGAGTGTGTTCCAGCGTCGTGGGCCACACCGCTGGGTCACTGGTCACCCCCTGCACACCCACCAGCTCTAACAAGACCGTGTAGCCATGGGAAGGTGCACCGTGCTCTCCCCTGCACCCCGAGACTTGACTCAAAGCAAGTACTGTGCTGCTAAAAGGAGGAACCATCCAAACCCCTCACTCCACGGTCCTCATTCAATACCGGCTTCCTGCTATTTCATGTTCTTAGCCTTTGTGATGATGGTTTGCATTTTATATTCCAAACCTCTGCCTCAGTAATTCTATCACCATCTCATGCATGGGGTAATCAAAGAAAAAAAAAATCCACTGAGCAAGTAGGGAAAAGAAGTTTTAATCACCTACAGAAACAAAGTAATCATTTTTGTTTGCTTGTTCCAAAGATTTTATTTATTTCTTTGACAGTGAGACAAAAAGCACAAGCAGGGGGAACAGCAGAGGGAGAAGGAAAAGCAGGCTCCCCACAGGGAGGGGACCCCGGGACCATGACCTGAGCCAAAGGCAGATGCTTAACCGACTGAGCCACCCGGGCACCCCAAAGTAATCATTTTTTAAAAAGTAAGATCCTAGGGATCCCTGGGTGGCTCAGCGGTTTGACGCCTAACTTTGGCCCAGGGCGTGATCCTGGGGTCCTGGGATCGAGTCCCACTTCGGGCTCCCTGCATGGAGCCTGCTTCTCCCTCTGCCTGTGTCTCTGCCTCTCTAGCTCTGTGTCTCTCATGAGTAAATAAATAACATCTTTTAAAAAATAATAAAATAAAATAAAAGTAGGATCCTAGGGGCTCTCTGCTCAGTGGGGAGTCTGCTTCTCCTGCCCTTCACTCTACTCATTCTCTTTCTTTCTCAAATAAATAAATAAAATCTTAAAAAAAAAAAAAGCACAATCTCAAAAGCCCCCCTTTTATTGATAGGTTTGCTAGCTACCTCAAAAATTGCAAATGTTGGGTGATCACTATTGTCTCTTGATCCATTTTTTAAAAATCACAGCTCCGTGGAGTCCCTCTGCTTCCCAGCGGCCAGCTGGATGGCCACACTGGGGTCGAGGCCTGAGCTGGGCCTGTTGCCTCTGGCCTCACATTCGCCCTCCAGGGAGAATGACCTCCACATTCCAAGACTGCAAAAATTGCCTTTGTTCACGGATGGTTAAATCCTAACGCCTTTTCCCACTGCCTGGGGTCAAGGGTGGAGGAGGGGGAGAGTAGAATTAACAGCAACAGGGCAGAGTCATTAAAAAAAAAAAAAAAAAGGGAATGGGGGTGGAGTGGAGAGGGCAAGAGAGAGAAAGCACCAAACAAGTTTTACAGGCTCTGCGGCTCCAAAGCTGTCATTTCAAGGTTAGGGCTTGAGGATGGCAGAGGAGGCCGAGGAGGCCGCTTTCCAGCCCAGCACTCCTTAGTGGAAACAGCCAGGCGCTGGCTTGGCCCTGGAAGGAAGAAAGAAAAACCCTGCATCTTGTAGCCAGGGGGGGAATTTTAGCCACAGAATCGAGAACTTTTGGGATGACCTAATAATACTTGGAAACCTTTGTTTCTGATGGCTCGCTGGCAAGGCCCAAGTCCTCTTTGGTGCGAAAATCAACCTAATGGCCTGTTTTACATTCCCCAGCCGGCCTTTCTGACCACAGGTGACCTTCTAACAAGCAGACACTTGGCCAGTGAGATGGTTTCAGTAAAGCCACGTGCCCACCCAAGGCCTGATCGTGAGGGGAGAAAGGTATTTCTTTATCTGGGGAAACTTCTCCATTCCCAGGTCAAGGAATTCCTTTCAAACGCATCCGAACTTGTCTGTGAACACTCCTGGCGAGCAAATGATGCCTCCTGAACGGCTTTTGCTCTCCCCAGCGTCCTGATTAGA
The DNA here is from genome assembly GCF_048164855.1 of Canis lupus baileyi. Classification (NCBI taxonomy): domain Eukaryota; kingdom Metazoa; phylum Chordata; class Mammalia; order Carnivora; family Canidae; genus Canis; species Canis lupus. Next base: position 31,643,546 of record NC_132850.1, read on the forward strand.
ATTTGAGAGATGTTAGCACCTAACTCAGCACGAGAGAGTCCTGAAGACCACAGGAAATGAGATTTTCAAGTCCTCCCAGGACAAGATGATTGGCTTCTTCCTTTTCTCCTACCTTTCTGACTCCCAATGTCTTGGCAGTGGATGACATAACAGACTCGGGGCACTTCTTTGCTCAGGTCTTCTCTTCTAGAAGGCTCTGAACACTGACTGGGGGCCTGCATGGTAAAGAGCCAGGGGTGCTGGCGGCCGTGCGGTTCTGCACCCCCTATGAGCTGCTTCACTCTTGGGTGACGTTTCCTCAAGGACCTATCAAGGTTGGTGGTGATGAGGAAAACCAAGGCAAGCGAAATGTAGATAAAATTAGATGTCCTTACAGCTTGCAGGCTGCTGCTGAATCCCCGAGATGGGCAGAGTGGGAATTCCTCAAGGGACTCACAGCTGCCTCAGTGTCCTTGCTTCGCTAGGGACTAAAGGCAACCTTAGCCTGCTGCTAGCCAGACCACCAGGATCCGGGAAGTCTTCTTGAATGTATAAAAATCCCTTTAGAGGGACACCTGGGTGGCTCAGTGATTGAGCATCTGCCTGTGGCTCAGGTAATGAACCTGGGGCCCTGGGATAGAGTTCCACATGGGCTCCCCACATGAGAAGCCTGTGTCTCCCTCTGTCTATATCTCTGCCTCTCTCTCTCTCTCTCTCTCATAAATAAAAATAAAATATTAAAAAAAAATCCCTTTAGAGACTTCCTTCATCCACACCCCCTCATCCCCAAATATATAATCAGTCCCTCCACACTATCACAGCGCAGGGCTTTCTGCCCACGGGTCCTAGTCCCATGCTATAATAAAAGCCCTTTTTGCACCTTAAAACGTCTTAAGAAGTCTTTCTTGATTGTGGTGCTCAACAGCCCTGCATCAGTGGCAAGGCAATAAAATGCTTTTCTATACTTCTTCCCCACACTTAAAGGCAACAGGCCAACAGGAATGGAACAAAAAGGAAAAAAGTATTTCTTACCATAGGTTGATTTATTCAGATGGCAATGCCTCTATTTCCCAACCGGGACAGCATAGCCAGAGAAATTAGCCTCTCAATGGCTCTCTAAGTCCACTCCCAGCAAAACTGTAAGTTCAAAGCAATCATCTGGCCAAAAGGGCATTTTACAGATAACTCCGCAGATTTGCTCTCTGATCTTTTGCAAAAGACCAGCACCCTTGCAGCTGCCCTCTTGATACTGTCAACCAGCCGGGAGGGACTGTCTGGGGACACTTGGACTTCTCCAGACGGGTGACTCCTAGAGGCAGATAGACAAGGACATTTGAGATTGCCACGTCTTTCATTTCACAGATGAGTAAGCTGAAGCCAGAGAAGTTGTTTCGCCCAAGATCATAGGGCTAGTTAGATGTTGAGCTAGATGAGAAAAAAAAAAAAATCAAACAAAAACCCAAACCCATGGCCAGTAGTTTCTGGCCTGATTGATTTTATTCAAAAAAGGTTGATTACATGCTTACCATGTGCTTAATAGGTTGGGGATACAGAGGAGCATGATGCGATCCTTCTACTCAGGGAGCATGCAGTGTAAGAGGGGCTGAGGGACAAGAGGAACAGTTATACAGCAACGGATGGAGTGATGGATGTAAAGGGGAGCCAGGCGAGACGAGTGAGGCATTCCACTGGTGCTCAAAACTGGCAGGACACCAAAACATCAGTAACTGAGATAAGGAATATTTTCTTCCTGAAGACAACATCATTCCCACTAACTATTCCCCTTGGTTCGGCAAGGCACCCTTGCTGCTCCTCTCTTTATTTAACACGTGAATATTTTGTTCATTGTTTTTTGCATTGTTTTGGTTGTTTAAAATATTACATTAAAATAGTCTTTATTTTGATGACCGAGTTGCTCAGGTGTTCTGCTCTAAACTTTTGCAACTTGGGCAAGAACCTCACTCTAGCCTCCAGGGGGATCTAACAGAGCCCAAGTGGGGATGGGAGGAAGAGGAGGATCCTTTATGGGAGTTTCAACAGAGGTACAAGGTTTTTACATTCTGCTTCCTGGAGACCTACAGGTTCAAGAAGAGCCGCATCAGGGGAGAGGTAGGACATTGTCAGCCAGAGCGGCTCAGCCTTGACCTGTTGTGTTTGCTAACATTTGGTGTAAGGGCTTGTCGAATTCCTAATTTGGTAAAAAGGGATGCTCAGGTCTAAAACACTGAAAGGTTCTTATAGCAATGAGAAGGATTAGGTTCAAATCTATAAGACCTTTACATACATCACAGGGCCTGAGTTAGAGGCAAACGGATGGAGTAAACAGGTGGAGCAGAGAAGGCATGGGGCCCCAGGGAGAGACGGAACGGGTGCCGCTGACTGAGCCACCCGAGATGATGGTTTCAGAGCGCAACTCTTTGCTCTCTCTCCCAACTCCTCCCACAGTGCCCTGGTAGCTGACTCATTTGACAGACGTGTCTGGTCATTTCACTGGATCACGTAGTTTGCATCCCCTTAGCGGTCCACCAAAGAAAGGGTGGAAAAGAATAATCTTTCAAAGTTGATGATCACAAAAGAAAATCCGCTTTCCTTAGACAAATGCTGAATAGATGATGGGGAGTAGGGGAAGGGTAGAGCCAGAGAAAGACAACATCTTAGAAACAGTTCCTAAAACTGAATTAAGTAAGTCCAATCTGGGCAGATTTGGTGGTGGGGGGGGACCACATTATCCAACTCCGGGGGGCGACTTCTCGGTGTAGTCCATGTAAATGGCACCCTCTGGAGTCATGCGATATACAATCACTTGACTGCATGGGGAAGCTATCGTTTATGACGGTTGCCTAAATATCCACTAGGAAGTAATAGGTTTTGTCCACATTTGGCTAATTCACGCATCCTAATCCAATCATCCTACTTTAAACCATCAGGCTCTTTCAATTTTAGCAAGCTAGATTCTCAAACTCTGAAATTTTCTCTAGCCAGATTGTTCGACTTCCATTCTCTTGGATCCCTATAATTATTAGGGAAGAAGGAAGTGTGTGTGTACGGCAACAAGTGATTAAGGTGACAGGGGAATCTGAGAAGCCACAGAAAGTTGTCAGCTAAGAAAGTTTTCAAGATCAGAGTCAAACTGATTATATTGGTTGGATTATATACACACCAAATCTGATAATATCAAGTTTTGAAGGAGGAGATATAAAAATGGACCCTCATAAACTCCCAGCAAGATTGGGACTTCTTAAAGATTATGTGGGGCTATGTGTTTAAAATCTAAATTATATGCATGCCAATAATTTTAAAGCAGGTTTTAAAACTATGCCCACAATGATCCCACCAAAAATACATATGAATATAGGAAAAAAGAATGAGAGTTTACATGAATTTAAATGATGGATAGTGTGGTTATGTGATTTTTTTCTTCACCAGCTTTATTGAGATATACTTGATCTAAAGCATTGTATAAATTTAAGGTGTACAACCTGTTGATTTGCAAAATGATACATATGTATAATGAGATATATATTGCAAAATGATTATCTCTAGAACTTGAACTAACACTATCGTGTTATATAATTACCATTTTTGGGGGGCAGTGAGAACATTCAAGATCTATCCTCTTAGCAACTTTCAAGTATATATACCACAGTATTGTTAGCTATAATCACCATACTGTCCCTCAGATCCCCAGAACTTATAACTGGAAGCTTGTACCCTTTTATTTTAAAAAAGGATTTTATTCATCTATTCATGAGAGGCACAGAAAGAGGCAGAGACACAGGCAGAGGGAGAAGCAGGCTCTATGCTGGGAGTCCCATGTGGGACTCGATCCCAGGACTCTGGGATCACAACCTGAGCCAAAGGCAGATGTTTAACCACTGAGCCACCCAGGTGCCCAGGAAGCTTACACCTTTTGACCAACATCTCCCCATTTCCCCCACCCACTAGCTCCTGGTAACTACCCTCTACTCCCTCTTCAATCAGCATTTTTATTTTTTTATTCTTATTTTTTAAAGATTTTATTTATTTGAGAGAGAAAGAGAGAGCACGAGCAGGGGAGAGGCAAAGAGAGAGGAAGAAGCAGGCTCCCTGCTGAGCTGGGAGCCCAACGTGGGCTCGATTCCAGGACCCTGAGATCATGACCTGAGCAGAAGGCAGACACTTACCAGCCTGAGCCACCCAGGTGCCCCTCTGTAGGCATGTTTAGATTCCTCTTATAACTAACCTCATAGTATCTGTCTTTCTCCATCTTTTTTCGCTTAACATAGTATCCTCAAGCTCTATACCTGTTGTGAAAAATGGCAGGATTTTCTTCCTTCTCATGGCTGAATAATATGCCATTTTGAATTTATGGATGTTTCCCCCTCTCCCAGTTCTCTTATTTTACTTTTCTATCTCCTTTCTGAAAAACGTACTCACTCAACAAACATTTCTTGACCACCTGTCACATGCTGGGGGTTGTTCCAGGGACCAGAGATACAGCAACCAATCTCCTAGTGCTTAGATTCTAATGGGGGATGGGGTGGAGATCTAGGCAACAAAGGAAATACATAAAATATGTAGTGATATGAAGAAAAATAGAGAAGCCTATCAGGAGTACGAGGGAGGGGGTGACTTATGAATAATAAGTGTCAAGAAAAGGGCAGCCCAGGTGGCTCAGTGGTTTAGCACCACCTTCAACCCAGGGCCTGATCCTGGAGACCTGGGATTGAGTCCCACATCAGGCTCCCTGCATGGAGTCTGCTTCTCCCTCTGCCTGTGTCTCCGCCTCTCTCTTTCTGTGTCTCTCGTGAATAAATAAATAAAATCTTAAAAAAAAATAAGTGTCAAGAAAAGCCACAGAGAAAGGCGATCTTTATATAAAGACAGAAAGGAAGTGAGAGAGGAAGGCCTCCAGTGTCCTTGGAGAATGGTTTTGTGCAGAAGGAAGGACACTGCAGAGGCCCGAGTGGGAGGAGAGTGAGCAAGAGGGGCATGGGGACTGATTATGTGAGATTCAAAGGTCTTTCCAAGAAGTTTGCTTCCACTCTGAGCTTGGAAAGCCATCGTCTGATTCTGAGCAGAAGACTTCTAGAGCCTGGCACATTCCTCAGTGGTCCCACTCTGGCCGGTGTAGGGCATCAGGGGCAGGAACAAGAAGACCGGTTGTGAGGCTATTTCAATAATCCCAGCAAGACGTCCTGGTGGCTCGGATCAGAGTGATGGTGACACGGGACTGGATGTATTGTGACAGCGTGCCTGACAGGATGTGTTGCACATTTGGAAGGGTGGCATGAGGGATAAAGAGAGGCCAAGGAAGCCTCTGAGTTTTCCGGCCTAGTCGGAGTGGCTGTTGACTGAGGTATAGGGAAATCTGTGGGAGGAGCAGATTGGGAAGACTAGAGCTTCAGCTTTGGACATGTTCTATTTGCAATGTTAAGGGGTGGTGGGATTTGGAGTTCAGGGGGGAGGTAGGAGGAGGAGCCTGGGACTGGAGCTACATTTGTTTGTGAGTTTGTCAACATGTCTACATCAAGGCCACGAGCCTGGAGATCCCTAAAGGGCTTAGTTTAAACAGTGAAGAGGTACCCAAACTCTGCTTCCTGGGAGGCCAGTTCTTCTGCAAGAGAAGGGAAGGCAGGGCTTACGGCCTATTGCAAAGTGGGCAGATACTGTGGTGAGAGGAGTGGAGATGGTCTGGTCTGGTTGCATCTATCTGTCACTGAAATAGGAAGCAAGTTATTGAGAAGGTAAACAGATATTAGTTAAGGACAAGGAATTCAAGAAAACTAGAAAACTGAAATATGCATGAACTTTCATTTGACGGCATCACTTCCAGGAATTTTTGTTATGAAAACGATCAAGTAGGGCGTCTGGCTGGCTCGGTCAGCGGAGCATGCAACTCTCGATCTTGGGGATGTGAGTTCAAGCCCCGGGTTGGGTGTAGAGATTTCTTAAAAAAAAAAAAAAAAAAAAAAGGAAGAAAGAAAATGATCAAGGAACTTTGCCAAAATACTCTTTGGCAGGGCTGTTTGCAGGAGTAAGAAGTTAGAAACCCTCTAAGAGACTCACATAGCAGATTGGTCATGTTTAACCAATTAATTAATTAGCACAGCCTTTCAAAGGTATACATTCTGATCAAAAGCTATTGACCATTTATTTGGAGGAAAAGGAAAGTTTCCATGTTTGTAAAAAAATACTAATTCGCATCTATATAATCTATCTGTTTAAAATTGATGATCCTTGCCAGACTGGATTATGGATTGCTGATTCCTTTTTGTTGACTGTATTTTCTGATTTTTCTATAATAAACAGAGTGAAAAATTTGTAATGAGAAAGCAAAGTGCTCCGTATTTCCGTGCTATGTGGCACCATTATTTTATTTTTTTAAAGATTTTATTTATTTATTTATTCATGAGAGACACAGAGAGAAAGAGAGAGGCAGAGACACAGGCAGAGGGAGAAGCAGGCTCCATGCAGGGAGCCTGATGTGGGACTCGATCCCAGGTCTCCAGGATCAGGCCCTGGGCTGAAGGTGGCGCTAAACCACTGAGCCACCCGGGCTGCCCTATGTGGCACCTTTAGTTTATGACTCTCATGATGTCCTGCAGCCTCAGCCTCCTCTGAGCTTTCATAAAGGTAAAGCAAACCCTGGTAATGCCACCAGCTGGCGACATTCTTACCTACAATCCCCATTAGCCATCCATTACCACTAAAACTACTGAAACTAAAAATAATGTGATATTTTTATCTATATTATAATTTATTTTTAAAACTTTAGGGGCACCTGGGTGGCTGAGCGTCTCCCTTGGGCTCAGGTTGTGATCCCGGGGTCCTGGGATCGAGTCCCACATCGGGCTCCCTGCAGGGAGCCTGCTTCTCCCTCTGCCTATGTCTCTACCTCTCTCTGTGTGTCTCTCAGGAATAAATACATAAAATCTTTAAAAAAAAAACAAAAAGCTTTTCTCTAAGTCATTTGTGGGGGGGGCATTAACTCAAGTCAATGCAAGAGGCGATTAATTAGATGTGAAGAATCTGAATCTAAATCAACATCTTATGGTTGGTTACTTAGCATAGAGAGTATACTTACGTGAATCAACACTGAAGGGTAGTTAATGAACATAAGAATGTTAGAAACAATGTTTATAGTGAAATTGTGAGTCAGGAGCGTTGAGACAGGACCCAGTGGCCTTGCGTAGGCCACCACTCATAGACTCTGCAGCCCACGCCCACTCAGATCTGGGATCTCTTAGCCCTGGGTCCCTCCACTCCTTGGAGGACCCTCTTGCCTGATCTAACCCAAATGTCGCCTGTGCAGTCCTCCTGTGGGTACCAGCAAGTCGACCTCAGGTAAGATGCTTCTCTGGGAAGATGCTGGTGGACGTGTAGAGCCACAGTGCGGGAGCTGCCAGGCCACGAGTGCACATGCCTGCCTGGTAGTTACCTAAAACGTGTGCATATGTTGCTTTTTTGTTTGTTTTTTAAATAAACTCAGTGCCCAACATGGGGCTTACACGCATGACCCCGAGATCAAGAGTCGCACACTTTACCAACTAAGCTATGTATCATGACACACCAACTGGTTTGGATCAAATCATGCCTACTGGCCTGTTAGAAGAAACTGCAATTTACCAGGAAGAACCTTGTAAGCTCTGGTGACCAGATTGATTGGAGTCATTTGCTACAAATAAAAATAATTACATAAATATATAAATATTTATAAATATAAAAAAATTTATATATATATACACACACATATATATGTCATTTTCTCAGTAGTATATAAGGTGGATATAAAAGCATATTTAGAGAATTTTCCTACTTTTGTGATCTGTTTACATAATTTAAGTTTCAAAAGGGTGCTGCCAGTGACACAGCTTCAAGACAACCCTCGGCCATCCCTCTTTTAACCAGCTTGCTGCCCCAGACTCCTGCTCCATAGGGATTCTGGTGCTGCCCCCGCCCCCACAGGGGAGGCTGGGTGCTCTTTAGAAGGCCATCTGCCTTCTTTCCACAATGTGCCACTTACCTTTGAAACAGCTGCTCCAGAATTCAAATTTCCAGCCCCGAGCTGGCATTACTCTCATCCATTTGTAACTTATGTACTATTAATGTTTGGATTATACTGGATAAATTTGCAGGTTAAAATTGATTCATGCAAATGGATGACTGAGTAAGCAATAAAAACATGACCTAGAATAATCTCATGGTTTGATATGGCAAAAACACGTTTTATAATCTGTTTAACAGCAAACTTGATACTTCCTGAATGTGTCAACCATAACACACCCTTTTTTGTTAGCAGGGAGAAAAAGGAAAACTATATTTCTCTTTTCATTCACAATCAAGGAAATTATTAAACAAGAAAAGCTGGTTGTCCTCAGTAGTGCACTTTCTTATGCTTTTCTTTTCTTCCTGTTTTCTTTTTTCATCTTCTTGTGCAGGGCTGGAGCAAAGACAGCTCTCATACCTAGAATGGTGCTTTTTTTCCCCAAAAAAAGATTGTATTTTATTTATTTATTTGAGAGAGAGAGCATGAGCAGGGGGAGGGGGAGAAGGAGACTGGGAAACAGACTCCCCACTGAGCCTGACATGGTCCCAGGACCTGAGCCCAAGGCAGACACTTCACCAACTGAGCCACCCAGGTGCCCCTGGAATAGTGGCATTTAACCTCGCTTATTATTTTAAATACACCTGCCTGATTCTGACCAGAGACCAAAATGAGCATTGTCAATAATAGGACAGGTTGACATGATGGGTCCTTCGGTATGACACACGCAGGGGAACAGCACCACTTTCATGATATTCCTGGCAAAATGCCTATGTCATCAGAAAGAAATCCATCGGGGATCCCTGGGTGGTGCAGCGGTTTGGCGCCTGTCTTTGGCCCAGGACGCGATCCTGGAGACCCGGGATCGAATCCCGCATCGGGCTCCCGGTGCATGGAGCCTGCTTCTCCCTCTGCCTGTGTCTCTGCCTCTCTCTCTCTCTCTCTCTCTCTCTGTGACTATCATAAATAAATAAAAATTAAAAAAAAAAAGAAATCCATCATATGAACCCAAACAAAGGGAGAGTCTACAAAAAAAAAGTGGTGTGAAATCTTGAAGAACATTGAAGTCATGAAAGATAAAGACTAAAGAATACTAGAGAGACATCAAAGGTAAATATGATACATTATCCTGGATCAGATCCAGAAACAGAAGGAAAAAAAATTTTTCCCCATACTTATCAGAATAACAGGTGAGATTTGAATGGGGTAGGTGATTACATGGTGATACTGTATGTCAACTTCCTTCTTTTGATTGCTGAACTGTGGTTATCAGGGAAATGTCCTTGTCTTCTAGTAAATACACATTGACATTTCTAGTGGGACTGAGGCATCGTGTCTGCAACTTTTGTTTTGGGAAAATAGATGGTGGGGAGATGATAGATGGTAGATAGAAGATGGATGGATAGATATAGAAAGAATGACGGATACATCAATGATAATTAAGCAAAAATGGCAAAATGTTAGCACTTGGAAAACCTGGATTAAAAAAGTATATGGCTTCGAGGGGCCTGGCTGGCTCGGCTGGTGGAGCATGTGACTCTTGATCTTAGGGTTCTGCGTTTGAGCCCTACGCTGGGTGTAGAGATTCCTCAAAAATAAAATCCCCCCCCCCAAAAAAAATAGTATATGGCTTCATAGTCTTCTTTCAACTTTTAAAATGATTTCAAAATAAAAAGTTAAAAAAAAAAGAGAGAAATACTAAGGAGTATTAGAAAGCAAGAGTCATTAGGTTACTTCCCATTATTACTCTTAAAATGAGAATGTTCACTGTCCCCATAAAACAAATGGCAAATATCTCTATGCTATTATATATAAGATATAGAGACTATGTATCCCTGTCTACCATGTGCAGGTGTGTGTGTGTGTATAATTTGCCTGGGCTCCTGCAGACCCGCTGAATCGGAGCTCGGGGTGCTCCCAGAAGGCCCAGGGGTGACGGCGGCTCACAGCCAGCATGGCACATCAGCACCCCTTCAGCAAGTCTTGTCAGTTCCAGGAACCCTGGGGTAGGTGTGGGAAGGAGGAGATCCTGCTTCCTGTCTTCTCTCGCTCCCCCTTTCACTCAGTAAGGTGCAAACCCCCCAAGTGGATGACTCAGCACAGCTTCCCAACCTGTGTTCCTCAAAATCCTAACGTGTTCTATGAAAACAAAACCCCCCGAGAAATCCATCTGGTCTTTGGCTTAAAGAAGTCTCTGTGATGCTTCCTGTACTAGCTCCTTCCTGGGCATACACTTATTCTAAATAGGTGTGGTGTCTTTTAAGTCACAGTTGACAAACTTCCTAGACATTTATAGTATGCATTTTTTTTTTTTTGCTTTTTTTCTTTTTTTTTTATTCATGAAAGACAGAGAGAGACACACAGAGAGAGGCAGAGACCCAGGCAGAGGGAGAAGCAGGCTCCATGCAGGGAGCCCAAGGAGGGACTCGATCCCGGGTCTCCAGGGTCACGCCCCGGGCCAAAGGCAGGCGCCCAACTGCTGAGCCCCCCGGGGATCCCCAATATGCATTAGTTCATCAGTGTTTGACAAGCGATTGCATTTTGTATAATTTGATATTTTGCAAACATTCCTTGGCCACGGAGGGCTTCTCCCTCCCATGTGACACGGGTCACATAACGTCCGGGGACACTTGGGCTTCTCCCGGGTCACCCCTTCCCCAAGGGTGTGCGAACCATTCCGGAGGCTGAAGGGAACCGCCTCAAGGTAGCCACAGGCTGTGGCCCTGCTCGGGCTGCCCCTGGCCCACCCCCAGGTCCCAGGCCATCAGCCGGGGCTCACCCTGGGGCTGGCAGGGTCCCCCTCCTGCCCGGGGCCACACAGAGGGGCGGTGGATCGGAATATGCTTGGGGGGTGGGGGGCCTCAGAATGCTCTGCACCAGGTGGGATTTAAGCCGCAGAGAACGGGGGGCGCTGTGCTGTGACTCGGGTAAACCTCCCGGGCTCCCCGCTTCTCGGGCAGCCCCGAACCCCAGCTTAGGCCCAAGGCGACGCCCGGGGCGCTGTCATCACCCCACTTCCTTCCTCCTGCCTCCCTCCTGCCCCAGAAACGCTGTCCCCAAGGAAGGGGCCAAGAAACCACTGACAGTCCCTGGGGCAAGGGCCTCCCACAGCTGCCCCCCTTGCCCTTCATCATCAGCCCCTCCTGGGATACATTACTATGGGATGAGCTGTGTGTGTGTGTGTGTGTGTGTGTGTGTGTGTGTGTGTCTGACACACACACACACACTTTTATTGTATTTTTAAAGATTTTTATTTATGAGAGAGCGAGCGAGAGCAGAAGCAGGTGGAGGGGCAGAGCGAGAGGGAAACTCCCGTCCAGGACCCTGGGATCATGACCTGAGCCCAAGGCAGACTCAAGCCCCTGAGCCACCCGGGCGCCCCCCCCACCCCCACTTTCAATGTGAGATCTTCAACACCTCACTTCAAACCAGTGACAAGAGGGGAGGATCTCAGGCTTCCTCCTCACCGTCAAACGCTTGCTCCTCTCGTAAACCAACCCTGGCGGTGAACAGAGCAGGATGTTTTTAGGGTCACTCTGGGGGACAAGGGACCCTGTGCAGCCTGCAGTCTGTCAAACATCTGCCTCAGGGAAGAGTCAGAGCCGGATCCTCAGAGTCGCTTGAGGCTCAAAATTCTTGAAGGCCGCCTCGGATTTGTGGGACTCCACCCCAGAGCTCCTTCCGCATTCACCAGGTCAGCAGAGGTAAACCACAGGATCAGGAGATCTCAGGGTAGGAGACGATCCTCAAGGTGCTATTCTTTATTTCCAAGGCACAAACCCCCCGCCAAGTGGTAATCTAGCTTTCTCTAAGACATCGCCAGGAAGGAGCTCCTCTCTATTGCTCGAGGAAGTCCATTTTGCTTTCAGATAGCACTGACAGTGTTCCTCAGATCTGGTTTAGCTCTACCTTTCTGTAGTTTCTAGCTCCTTCTACCTTCTGAAATAATTTTTAAAATGCCCAGTGTTGAGGCACCCGGGCGACTCAGTGGTTGAGTGTCGGCCTTTGGCTCAGGTCGTGATCCCGGGGTCCTGGGAACAGGTCCCGTATCAGGCTCCCCATAGGGAGCCTGCTTCTCCTTCTCCCTATGTCTCTGCCTCTCTGTGTCTCTCATGAATAAATAAATTCTTAAAATATAAAATCTTTTATTTTTTTATTTATTTTTTTTAATATAAAATCTTTTATATTTTAATCGATCAGCAACATGAAACCTAAGGATTGTTAGAACCAAACCTGTTCTTAAATAAAATCTTAAAAAATAATAATAAATGCCCAGTGTTCCTATGTGGCAAGCTTATACCTGGAGCCTGTCATTTCCTATAACGGAATCTCATGCTTGAGCAGGTGGCCTGCCGTGTCCACCACTCCCAGCCAAGGGAAGCAACACGCTTCCTTGTACCCAAGTGGCCATGTTCCGTGTGGGCGATCATTCTGGGCGACCTATGGGCTGATCCCTGGCCTATGGGAAGCCTCGAGTAAGTATTTGGCTCCCTAGGGATGGTGATGATTTAATTCATCAATGGAACTGTTTCTCTCAAGCATTTGGACTAGAAAAACGGGGAGAGATCAATCAAATGGTAACATCAACAAAGCAGCGACAAAACAAAAATAGCCAGGACATGTTAGTGACGAAGCCCCAGAATCGGAGTTCTGTTGCTGGGGGTCTGGTATGACAGGTTACCTGGAACTGTGATGGGCTCTATCGGCACGGCTCGTATCCTGCACCAGATCTAAGGTCTAGGCTCAGTTAGGCCTGGCCAGACCACAATTCCTCTCTTTCCTGACAAACCTGACTGTGACTCTTCCCAGGTTGCCATAATGCCCGCATTGTAATTGAGATTCTTCATTTTCACATAGAGTTTTCTAAAATTTCTGCATAACCTAAAATAAACTAAATGAATCTCTAAGCCTTGAACCCACAGAATTTAAGAGTTCTCACATCTTCTAAGTCTTCTCTGCTTCAAGATAAAGATCTCCAGACATTTAAGCCATCGTTATGAAATGGCTTCCAATTTCTTCTGGTTCTTGGCCTCTCTCTATCCCCTCTCTCCTCTCTAAATTTCTTAGGCGCCCTCCCCCACCTCTAATAGCCAGCATCATAAATGAAGCAGATCAAATGGTAACCCATCCTAAGTGGCCCTGTGTGTCTCTAGCATGAGCAGAATGTTTGTATAGAATCAAATGTGCACTTCTTTCCATTTTGGGGATGATCAGTGGAAAGACCTCCCTATGTGATCAATCAGCAACATGAAACCGAAGGATTATTAGAACCAAACCTGTGAACTGAATTAAAATGGATGATTATGGCATGCTTTTAAAGGGAATATGGGGGATCCCTGGGTGGCTCAGCAGTTTGGCGCCTGCCTTTGGCCCGGGGCGCGATCCTGGAGTCCCGGGTTCGAGTCCCACGTCGGGCTCCCGGCATGGAGCCTGCTTCTCCCTCCTCCTGTGTCTCTGCCTCTTTCTCTCTCTCTCAGTGTCTATCATAAATAAAAATAAACAAATAAATCTTTAAAATAAATAAATAAATAAAGGGAATATGGTGTGGAGCCTTCTAGTCATCTCCTGACTACCCCCTCTCATTGGATGAGATGATCGAAAGTATCGGCTCTCATTTCAATTTACTTAGGTAGTATTAGGAAAGGACGTGAAAAAGAATCTGAACTTCAGATAATGTGTTTAAATTGATTATCTGAAAGAAAATGTAAAGGTTCTTATGTGTACCCGCTTTTTTGGCTGCGAGTAATAGAAAACCTAATGATTACATACACCATAGACCATTGTTTACTGGGGTATCTAAAACTGAGTTTGGGGGTCTGTTCCTACTACCCCACCCCTGAGGTTAGAATCTATAATTCTGCCTCCAGAATTTTGCTTAACATTATTTTTTAAGATTTTATTTATTCATTAGAGACACAGAGAGAGAGAGGCAGAGACACAGGCAGAGGGAGAAGCAGGCTCCCTGTGGGAGCCCCATGGGGGATTCGATCCCAGGACCCCAGGATCACGCCCTGAGCTGAAGGCAGATGCCTAACTGCTGAGCCACCCAGGTGCCCCTTGCTTACAATTTTCACATAATTATGTTAAAGACTGAAAGTCCTGAAAGTCTTGATCCACTCGAAGACGTCCCCTTCCATCTCATTAGTCAGAGCAGAGGCACTTGGCCAATCTGAGCTGTAACGGAAGCAAGGAAGTGAGTATTTGGCAAAGGGAAGTGGGCTTGTCATAACCAGGCCATGCATCTGCTTCAACGTGCTTAGGATGCTTTAAAATAGAATTTTGAAAATAAATAAATAAATAAATAAAATAGAATTTTGTTTTGTTATAGAAGTTAATACATAATTATTAAAGAAAGTCTGGAAAATAGAAGAAATTTCCTAAGGCCCCTTTGATTCTGCTCTCATCCTATTGCACAGAGTATGATTTTCCTTTTTTTTTTTTTTCCACATAACATACGATTATTTTAGAGCTTGATGGTTTTTGAAATATATTGACTGTCTTGAAATAAAATATAAAGTGAAGGAGGCAGCACAGAACGTGGCAAAAGGGCTGACTCAGGAGTGGAGGGGCCGGGCTGTGGCCTGGGTCCCCGCACCCATTTAGCACCACTGCATGCCCATTTCCTCAGGATGAAGAGCTCTGCTTCCTTAGTTCTATCATTTCCGAGTCTGCAAGCTCGTGAGAGCTGAGCCTTTAGATGCACAAGCCGCCTTGTTCAGACACTGACTCAACAGGGCAGCAGAAGACCGGCAGACAGGTGAGCTGGAAGGTGCTGCCAGGGGACACTGGATGCCCCGTATTTATCATAACATAACACACAACACAGAATAAAGGACACGAATACAGTGCCAGGTCTTCCCGTTTCCGATCAGAACCCAGAAACCTGGATTTTCACGAGCCATTGTTTCATCTTTAAGTGTCAGCACCTACTTGGAAATACCACAGACGGGGAACAAAACGTGTGTGCCCAGAGCCAGTTGGGACTCCAGCTGACCCGGCAGCCAACTTGAGCAACACCAGGGAAAAGGGTGTCTTTGGAGGTTATGAGGAGCTGCATTTAGACACTTGGCTCTACAGCAACTGGATTATTACATAAGCCTAAAACATCAAATGCTTGTGCTGCCGGTGAATAAATATAGTCTGGCCCATAGGATGTTATGGGCCCAGGTTTCTTACATCGGCCCCATAGGACTTCCCACTGCTGATTCCCAGGCCCCTGAGCGTACAGATGCTCTCTTGAATATCCACAGCATTGGGAACAAAGAGTCAGGACCCTCTTTGGCCACAACTCCTTTTATGTGTATTTTTCACGATCCCACCTGGTCCAAAACCACATCCGGCGTCTCTGGCCTGACTCACGCAGTTTCAGGAGAAATTAGAAAGGAGGACGCTGAAAGTCTCAGACAGGTGTTCCCTGGTGTAAAAACTGCCACCTCAAGCAGCCTGTTCTCCTTTCGCCCCTCACGTTGGGCCTTTAATCTCTCCCTTTCAGAGGAAGAAGGAACGAGCAACATCACAGGGACCGGGAGCCCCGGCACTTGGCAGTTCTGGCTCTCACTCCCTGAAAGCAGTGCAGAAAGAGGATTTAACGACTTTGAACTTTTTATGTGATTTTTTTTTTTTTTTTTTTTTTGCCTTTGACACAGTTGTTATTAAGTGAGTTCTGAAAAAGCAACAAACCTACAAGAACGTCAGGTTTCTAAATGATTCATCTTCTCAGAGACCTTGATATTCAATCCAGGTGTAGGAATAAACAGTACAGCCCTTGGGGTCTATCCGTGGGGCCTGGAAAGGCTTCAGTGAAATTCTATAGCAAAAAGCCCAGGCGCTTCCCCTGACTTTCTCTTTGTTCTACTACTAACTTTTTATCTCTGAAAAGCAAAGGGATTTCCTTCGGGGATTAAGCAGAGGAAACAACCTAAGGTGGCGATAGTGTTTCATTAGAATTATGAGACGCAAAGGTATCCTGGAGTCGACCTACCAGCCAAGAAGCCCTTTACCCTAGTCTTGGACCTCCTCCCTCCGACCCAGCAGAGAGCTCTTGGTCCCTGCCATTGGGAGTTTCTCGCTGTCCTTTCTCTGGGCCACAGGAAAATCTTGGGCACACACAGAGGTGTCTCATTCCAAAGTGATGACCTGCTGCTTTTTTTTTTTCCTTTGTATTTTTTTGAAAGTTTATTATTTTTTGTTGTTTTAACAGGTATTCTTTCGTTAACACAAAATCATTTTGTGATAGATATTTAAAAATCATCAGGGCCATTCTCCTCCTGTCAGGTCATGGTTTTGAGTCACTAAAAGGAAGAAAGGTTAGAAAGAAGCAGATGATTAATTTTCTTGATACATCTGTACAAAGAATGTGAGGAAAGAGAAATCCTTGTTAAAATACTCTTTGGCTCACAGAAGGCCAGTGTCCTGCTCTTCAAGTTTGTCCTAGCCACACTTTTTATGCCAAACCAGGGGTCTAGAAGGATTAGAGTACAACAGTGGAGAAAAGGATCTGTGTCAAAGCAGCTACACTAATGCCAGCCTGACATCCCCACCTCCCGCCAACACGAGGCAACATAAAAAGTACACACATACTGCCACTCCAGAGCCATGAAAAAAATCTTGAAATCAACAATTACATAACTCACGTATCTATTACATTTGTTTCCCCCAATTTCCCCACTCCGATTAGTGGCTGACATTTACTTTACAAATGTTCATGGTAACCCAAATGGCCAAATTCTAAGTTAGCCATCGTTTTATTAATTACTTTTGAACTAAAACAAGTTTTCTTCTCCTTTTGGGTAGCTTTAAAATTTTCAAAGAGCCAACTATTTTCCACATTTTTTATTTGAACTTTGTTATGCTTTCCTTTCACCTGTTATGACCACTTCGTACATTTTTAGGAAGATACTTGGCTCATACTTTCATTGTTTCGGTGGTATCCCATCAAATCTGATAGATTGCATTTCTAGTTGCATTTAAAAATATGCTTCACTACATTTTGGGGTTTCTTCACTTGGCCCAAATATTATTGAGGAGTGTAAGTTTTCATTTTCATTTTCGTATTTTACTGTGTGATTGGGCATTTTATCTTGTTAGTTCTAATTTTACGATTTGTTCTCTGGATATACGGAATATAGTATTGCAACTTACCATGTAATCCAGAACATGCACAAAATACACTTAGACAAAAAAGAAAATTTGCTTATATCTCCATGTAGTTCTTTGTAGCTATGCTAAGTCTGCTTTATTAGTTTTGTGTAATACTATGTCATGGATTAATACAATTCTGCTTCTGAGCTGTTGATATTCTCAATTATTTGTGTTGCATTTCTGCCAATTTTTTCCCCTCATGTACTTTTTGCTTTATAGGTTTAGAAATTTTAGATGAGTGAGCTATTTCTCCTACTGCTTTTGTTGTGAAATCTACTTTATTTATGAGAAGAATCTCAAAGCAGAGCCTTTATTTTTATTAGGAACATGTTTGAGATTTGGCCCAAAAGAAAAAGCAATTTTTGTTATTTTGCAAAGAAAAAAAGTAGTTACTCACACCCTCTTCACCCCCATTAACCTCTGCCTCTTGGCAAGCTGCTGATCTATTTCCTAGTAAGCCCACGCTGCCATTGTGTTACCTGACCGAGAGTCAGAGTTGGGGCTTAGGGAGGACAACCTGGCAATCACACTGTGTTCCTAGATTCGATGAACATTCATAAATCCTCTGGTGCATGAAGTCTAAAACCACATGACTTGCTACGGCAAAAATACTGAATAAGCCACAGTGGAATATGAATGTATTGAAGATATAATTCCACTCACATATCTGTTACAGACCCATCCACACACGTCTTAGTGAATTTGCCCATGAGTTGAACATGACTATCTGTCAATGACCTCCAAATGCTGGAATCATTTCTTTCTCTCGGCAGCCAAGTATTTCTACTCAGGGACAGAGGGCTTATCTTTCAATCCTCTTAGATGCACAGAATTCATCTTGGGAACAACAGACCAAGTTGGCCCCTCGTGAATGAAATGCTAAGTGAGGATCTGGATCGCTTTGTCTTTAAAGAAAAGGCAGCAAGCAAATGATGCTTGTTCTCCAAATGTCAAAGGGCGAGGATAGTATGAGTTCCGGGTAAGTCTTTGTCTGACTGGCACTTAACTCGGTTCACATGTTCACATTCCAGGCCCGTCTCCCACTTCTCATTTCTGCTCTGCCTCTATTTAGGATAATTATGGCATTTGTATTCTCAGGCTGAATTCCTCTGAAGTTGCTCAGAGGATGGCTTTTGGCCTGAACCTTGAGGTTTCCTGTGTATGGAACGCTAGTTTCTTTTCCTTATTTATTCTTTTTGTTGTGCTTTTAATTAAAAAAAAAATACTAATTTTGGATTAAATATCGTGCATTCATTCATGACCACTTACTACCTGTATCCTTCCCACAGTTATAGTTGAAATCATATTATTTGGAAATGCAGGCCAGGGAAACAAAATGATTAATAAATAGCAGTAATATCTACCATTTGTTGAGCATTTAGCTCTGTGACAGCTCCTGTGCTAATCATTTCACAAACATAATTCAATTATTATTTTCACTTTTTAGAGGTAAGGCAACTAAGCTTTGGGAGGATCTTTCCTAAAGGTCACAATGCTAGAAAAGAACAAAGCCGGAATGTGCACCCAGGTCTTTCCAGCTTCAAAGACTGTGCATGTGGGACGCCTGGGGGGGGGGGGGGCGGGGAGGTCAGGCGGTTCAGTGTCTGCCTTCAGCTCAGGTCATGATCCTGAGGTTCTGAGATCAAACCCCGTATCAGGCTCCCTGCTCAGAGGGGAGTCTGCTTCTCCCTCTCCCTCTGACTCCTCACCACCACCACCCCCAACTCCACCACTCATATTCTTTCTAAATCTCTTTCTCTCTCAAATCTTTTTTTTTAAAAGTCTTTAAAAAGAAAAAAAAAAAAAGACTGTGCATGTAACTAGTGAGTTTACAACAAATAGCAAGTCAGAGCAATGCCCACTCTGCCACAAACATCGAGCCTCTAAATTTTTACCTATGCTATTTCTTCCAGTCCGCTTGGCCTCCTTTTAACTGATGGCTGGCAGTGGATTGAAAACCAAATATATTTAAGACACTTGAATAAATGAAAATGCTCATTTGCTCAACAAGTAGCTGCTAAGCTCCTATGAATAAGGCGATGTGTTTGGCGGGGAAATCGAAAGATGACAGCACTGGCCTTTTGAGAAGGTAGAGCCACAGGGGAAGAAGTAGAATTACAACTGTGTTGCGTTGGACTAGAGACATGCAGGGAATGAATCAAAGTGAGGGATTTCATCCTGGCGGTCAGGGAGGGCACCTCTGAAAAGGCAACCTGCAGGGGTGCCGGGCTGGCTCAGTCTGTGACTCTTGATCGTGGGGTCATGGGTTCAAGCCCCGTGTTGGGTGTGGAGATTACTTAAGAATAAAATCTTAAAAAAAAAAAAGAGTCTTTGAGAGGCAACCTGTGAGCAGGGCTGGAATGTTATGAGGACTGGGGAGAGAGAGTTGCAGGCCCAGGGAATGGCAAACACAAAAGCCCTCAGGCAGGAGCTGTTTTGCTTTTTCAAAGGAAGGCAAAGAGTCCAGTATGGCCAGGGGGCCGTGACTGAGGGTGACCCAAGGCGGAGGGGAGAGGAGGCCCACAGGAGGGGTAGGGCTCACATTACTACTGTCAAGGCTTGAGCTTTTATGCTGCTGAGAAGGATGGGAAGCCCTGGAAAGTTCTGAGCAGAAGAGGCACACGTGTAAGCTTGCTTTTCAGTGACCGCTCTAGCCAACGATGCAAGGCCACCAGGCAGTCCAGCTAGCTGGGGGGCACTTGTGGCCATCCGGGTAAGGGACAATGGTGGCCTGGGCCCAGGGAGGTAGGCGGCAGAGGCAGTGAGAGGGGATCAGGCATTTCCTCCATCCGGACCACCTCTGCTGAAGGAATGGAGGGATGGGAGGCGTGGGAGAAAGGTCTTCAGCCTGGGCACCTGCCAGGACACCACACAGTCTGTGATGCCTGTAAAAATACAGGGGATACCACGTAGTAAGGAGTGGCTTAGCCCTGGCACCAGTTTCCAGAGCGTAGGCCGTGGGCCAACAAGCACCTTCAGCACCTGCGAACTTGCTAGAGACGCAGATGATGGGGCCCCGCCAGCCTGGGGGGCCCGCAGTCGGGGGGATAGGGCCCAGGAAACTCCGACAAATGCTCCAGTACAAGGCTAGTGCACAGGGGACTACGCTGGAGAAGAGGTTTAGTGTTTCAAGGTTTTAACCACTTAAAAAGAAAAGAACAACTTTCTTAAAGGTAAAATTTTGCCTTTATTGTTTGAAGCTTGAGACATTGTAAACAAAAATCAGTATGACATTTCATTTCTTAGTCTTTTGAATGAGGCTATAAAAATACAATGCCACTTAGTCTTTATAAACTCTTGAAAACGTCTAGAAGTTCACAACTAGTAGGATACAAAAAGGCACTTAAAACACACAATGAAGTGATTAAATAAAAAAAAAAAAAAACACAAGACCACTGTATAGATATGATTGAAATTGCTTGGGAAAAATTTATAAATACAGACTCCCACATAAATAGGACTTGACTTTTTCTTCTTTTTTCAAAACATGGATGGCATTTCCCCATTTTACCTACAGACAGCATAAATGTGAACAGCCCTCTCCCACCTTCTTTGTTCTTGATTTAGGTTAACAGAAAAACAAGCTAACATTAATTTGTTTTTCTTCAATTTAATCTCTTCTTTATTTATTACTATTATTTTTTAGGTAAAACAAAATTCTTAAGTTGTAACCAACCATCCTTAGCATTTTTTGGAATGCTAGATTCATTTCCATTTTGTTTCAAATCACAATTCATTTTCATTTTAAAAAGCAGGAAGACAATGATGCGACTATTATAGGTACTTATTACTCAGCCACCAAAATCACCCTAAGCAACAACATTTCTGAAGCACGTGGACATACGTGTATGTGTGTGTGTGTAAATATCACGGCTGCATCATTCAAGCATCAGAGCATACT
This sequence comes from Canis lupus baileyi, assembly GCF_048164855.1. Classification (NCBI taxonomy): domain Eukaryota; kingdom Metazoa; phylum Chordata; class Mammalia; order Carnivora; family Canidae; genus Canis; species Canis lupus. The sequence continues at coordinate 31,664,593 of NC_132850.1, forward strand.
GAAATCCCACTAGTGCCCTTTTGGAACCTGGGGTCATAAGTCTGGACACAACCCAAATCAGTAAGTGCACTCATCCACGAGAGGAAAGACGTGCACTTTACGCATCTCTAGCTCTTCATTTTCTTTCAGGCTGGGCAAAGGATAAGCCATGTACACCATAAATTAAGTAAAAACCCAATGCCCTGTGTCACATATATGCTGTTGTTAATTAAAATAAGTGTATTCTTGCTGTGGAAATTCTGTGCTTTGGGAATTTTATAAGATCATCATAACAGGGCATTGTTAAGAAAGAATAAAAAAATTTTTTTTTGAGCTGACATTAACATGAGTCAGGCTGCTAACTTGGTCCCTGCATACAGGATGCTGTTTTAGGGTTAACAGCATTACTTCACCCCAAGGACGTTTTTCATGAAAGAAATACATCCATTGCTTTAAGGAATTGCCTGAATGTGATCAGTTGAAAATAATTTAACAATGAAATTCAGAGATTTGCTTCCTTTCCTGGCAGGATTTGGTCTATAAACAAAAACTGGCATTTACAATAATATGGGGGAAAATATAGAGCCATGTGAATACTTACCACTTTATTACTGCAATTGTAAATGGTAATGATTTGAATTCTCCTTGACATTGATTTGTGTGTTTAAATTAGTCATTAATCATGCCTTTTCTGTCTTTTGTTCTGTGGCTCACCCTTTTAAGAAATGCCATGATAATGAGTACATGGTTGTGTTGCATGAAGCATCGTGTCCTACCTTCCTGAGCATATGTGCGTGTGTTCATTTAACATCTGCTCACACTTTTCTGGTTAACTTTTCTGTTGGATAATGTTGAATAGCCTTTGCTGATTTTCAAGGCAGTCTTTCAGCTTATCCTCTGTCAATGTCAGTCGCTGCTCCAAGATTGAAACAGTCTGCAAAAGGAGGACAAAATAATCAATGCCTGGTGACCTGATGGTGAGGACAATGATGGTCATCTCTGCATAGGAGATCCTTTTAGGAACGGGAACCTCCACCCCTCTGCCAGGAAGGGACTCAAAAATTAGCCCCAGAACTTGTCCTGCTTCTGGGCCCTACAATTGACCAAAGGTATTATCAGGAAATGTGAGGAGAAGATAAAAACTGATGCCTTTGGTGAGAAAACAGTAAAAAACGAGGCCTCTGTAGACAATTCTTGTCTGATCTCCTGAAGCACCAACGTCAGGGAAGAGGCCACAGGAAGCATTCAATGAGTCCTGCACGCTACACAGCAGTGTGGGGAGTGGGGAGGGTTGGAATGCCACATGGCCAGCCCAGGTGTTACTTGTATGTCATCAGTGATCACTGTCACAATCAATCCATGGTGCACCCTATCTATACCAGCTGGACACCTAGTTTACTTCGAAAATATTATAATGACCGGCATCAGTTCTCAAACCTTGAAGATAATCACAGCACCTCACAGGGATGTTAGGAAGACTGAATGAAGTAATGCACGTAAAACACTTTATATGAGTGCCCAGCACACAGGACTTGATGAATCTTAGCTCTTCTAACTCCTTTGGCTAATAAATGAGCATGTAATCTCACACACACACACACACACGAGTACTACTTTAAATCTGGCAAATCTAATTTTTTGTGATGTTGACCACTTCATCTTTGATCTCTTAGATTTCTTTTAAACTTTTTATTATAGAATAAAATGGATTCAGGAAGCTGCACAAAACACATGTCCCTGAATGAATCCTGAAGAGAAAAATCCCTTTATAACTGGCATCCAAGGTCAAGAACTAGAACTGTGCCAGCACCCCTAGACTTCTTTCCAAGGGCCTCTCAGAATCCCTACTCCTGCCCTCCCCTGACAATCGCCACTATCCCACCAATTAGAGTAATCGCTCTCTTGAATTTCTTTATGGTTTTATCTTTCAAGTGTACATTCTTAGAGACCATAATTTTGTCTCGTCCATTTTCAAAGTTTGATATGTCATTTAAAGTCCCTTTTACTTTATAGCCTCTTATCCTCTCTTTCTTAACAGTTTGTTGACAGACTCAGGCCATTTAGAGTAGAGTTTGTCTGTAGAGTTTTCACTAGACTGAATTGTAAGAACAGCATGCTAAGGGTGCAGGTCAGTCTGTTCTGGTCTCTTATTTTCTATAAATTGGCAGCTGGATTCAAAGGCTTGATTTGACTCAGATTAGATCTGTAAGACTATAACTCTACTAAGACCTATAGTTAAGACTACAGGTAGTGGTCTATTTCACTAGAAGGCATGTTAATAAGGTTTGATCATTTCTTTTCTCTTGACGTTGGATAACCAAGCAGTTGAGGAAAGTGTCTCTTATTTATAAATTATCCCAACTAATAAGTTTTTTAAATGATGGAATTAGAATACCATCATTTATAGTCCTCAAGAATGAGTAGATCTAGGCGTTAAGCTTGGTTATCCAGTGGTGGAATTCATAGAGGAAAGGCAAGATAAATGCCTCGTTATTTTAGTCCACAAGTTTCAAGATAATAAACTGATTCCCTATGGCTGTCTGAAGGTAAACAATTTTTAAAATATTATTATTTAATTGCTTCTGCTTTCATATTCTATACTATAGATTTTGACTAATTAAAAAGGACGTTGATAATATTTTCTACTATTTCTCAGTTAGCTTTATGGGCCAAGCATTTTGCCATATACATGTATTATCACAATTCCACATGCTAAGGCTGTTGGTGTGTATATTATCAACACCTTTAAGACTGGGTAACTCAATTTATCTACCATATAAAATGTAATTTTATTTTATTTCTGATTATAGTTCAGTGCAAATAAGTTATAAACACTGCAACTGAGTCAAGAGATGTTCAGTCATCTGGAATTAAAGTGAATCAAAACATGTTTATTTTACTTGCTATTTGCCCACAGAGGCACTGTTTCTATTTTGCAAGTGTGTTGTGCTTGCTTTAACCTCTTCAATTATAAAAGAAAGCCAGTTTTTAAAAATTAAAAATAAAAAATCTTAAGAGACATTTAGTAAATCTTAAACTACTCATTCAACCTTGAATCAGGTAAGAAGGAAAGATGGGTCATGAGGCTGAATAGAGAATGGAAAGATTCACTCGGGAGAGGCTCTAAGAAGGAACTGACATTGAATTTGACAGTGTATGTGAAGAAGTCATGGCGATATGGGAAATAAGTCAACCAAAGCCAACTTTGGCATGAGGCCAAAAGGGAAGCTGCCTTTAAAGGGAAGGCATATCTGATAAATACAGAGAGGGTCACCCCTAGCACAATACTGCAAAGTGAAAGTTAGTGATTTTACTGATTTTCATTAAATAAATCCTGTGATGACTCTAAGTTCTCACATGGCTCTTTCCCACAATCTGTCAGGACCCCAAACCCATATACATCCCCTTGCTTTGAAAGGCCCTGAGATGTCATCTATGGTTTTAGTATTCATTTAATTAGTGGCTCTAAACCTTGGCTGTAAAACAGAATCATATGGGGTGCTTAAAAAGACAAATGACAGGGCCTTACCCCAGACCAATGGCAATGGATCTTCTGGAGATGAGAACTGGCCATCTATGTCTGTATGTTTTATAACCAGGTGATTATAATATACGGCCAGTCTTGAGAACAGAATGAGACGGTTTCTATATAAGAGCCATTTCAACTTGAAATAAGTATTCTAGAAAAGTAACTAACATCTCTCTAGCTCACATTATAGCCTCTCTGTATAACTCGTAACAGGGTCTGCTCTGGCAAATATTGGCAACCTCATTCTATAGATCAGAGGAGCAATAAGACTTCTTCAGGGAAAACACTGAATCAGCAGAGCTGGAGGAGAAACCTTTGATGTATCCATTTCAATGCAACACTTCCCTTAAATGACATCTATATCTACTGACCAATGGTTGGAAGACCTTTGGTATATAAAAATCCACAGTATGCCTTCTTTGCGAAGGTAAAATGGTATCAAAGGATGAGGTAACATTCTAAAACAGGTATGCAAAAACCATCACCTCCAGAAGAGCACGACATCCACATAACACAGCTTTGGAATGAGGAAAGCTATATCCTGGATGGTGAGAATATTTTCACTGTGAAGAACTATACACATTGTCAAAATTTCATACTAACCAAATGTATTAATCATTTCTCTCATGGCCCTAAAGATTTCTTTGATAGTGTCCTAATCTGAACATGAGACATCAAAAATCTTCGGGTAAAACATTATTGAGCAGAATCAGAGACATTTATAGCATGGAGTACCACTGCTATCATTCCTAGTCTCCACTGTTCCTTCTGGCCTCCAGATGGCAGGTAGGGCACAATGGCAGGTGCGCACGTGTGCATGAGTGTGTGTCAATGCACACATGCATATGTACACATGGGCTCTGACCTTACCTGTGCGAGATCTTCTGATGGCAGCTCAGCCGAGCATGCCCTGCTGTACTGATTGCCACCCTGAGCTCTGCTAGTTCTGCAACCTGCTGTAGCCAGGACTATTCTGTATAACTTACCCCTAAGTACAAAGCATGCTAGCCCACCTGTGTCAAAACATTGAGTTGTTCCATAATGTGCTCTAAAGCGTCAGTCACAGCGAGCGGTATGCTTCTTTGGCTCTCAGACGGGAGGTCACTCATGTCTTCTGTTTTCTTTTTCAAGGCTGCTGGTGAACAATCCGGTGACAATAAAGAAGGGTTCAAGAAATATCTGTTGATCTCTTCACCCTTGTCTGGTAAGGTCCTAACAGTGGTATCCGTTGTCTTTGACATCATGGAAAAGATAGGAAGAGTTATATTTTCTAAGGTTTAACATGATACATATATATATTTAAATATATATATATTTAATATTCTTCTTCTAAATACCCAGCTTTTATTTAATTGTTTATCTTCAACTCCAGTATTATAGAAATTACGATTACAAGGAGAAAACAAAACTAATAATGAACAGAGAAAATACACCATTTTCCTTGATTTTTAAAATGAAATATGCTCTGTATGTATCTGAGAGATGAGGCATCCTACCACTAAAAGAACTGGTAGATGCAGTATAATTTTAATTAAAAACAAATACCACATCAAGATGACCATTATTTTTTTAAAAATGGGAAATAACAAGTGTTGGTGAGGATACAGAAAAACTGGAACTCTCATGCATTGCTGGTAGGAATATAAAATGGTGCAGCTGCTATAGAAAACAGTTTGGCTGTTCCACAAAAAGTTAAATGCAGAATTACCATATGATCTAGCAATTCCACTGCCAAGTACATGCCCAAAAGAACTGAGAGCCGGGACTTGAACAGATACTGTTATCAGCAGCTTTATTGCCAATAGCCAAAGGTGGAAACAACACAAATATCCACCTACAGATAAATGTAGAAACAAAACGTGGTATGTACATACAATTGAGTATTGTATATACAAAAATGACTGGAATTTTGATACATGCTACAACATGATGAACTCTGAAAATACTATGCTAAGTAAAATAAGCCAGACACAAAGGAAAATAGATATGAGCCTACTACTATAAGGTATGTTGAACAGGCAAATTCACAGAGACAGACACAGTAGAGGTCACTATGGGCCGGAGGGAAGGGGAAGGTGGAGTTATTGTCTGAAGGGTACAGAGTTTCTGTTTGGAATGATGAAAAAAGTTCTCAAAATAGATAGTGGTGATCATTACACAACACTTGGACTACTTCTTGCCAGTAAACTGTACACTTAAGAGTGGTTAAAATGGTTAACTTTTATGTTGTGTAAGTTTTATCACAAAAAAATAAAAATCAAAAAACCCCTCCAAATATATGGCAATGGACAATCTGAAAATAAAATTTAAAAAACAACTCCATTTATAATAGCACCAAAAAGAATGAAATACTTAGGATAAATTTAACAAAAGTGCAAGGCTTGTGCATTGAAAACTGTAGACATCACTAAAAGAAATTAAAGAAGATCTAAATAAATGACAAGGCATCCATGCCCATGTTCATGGACCAGAAGAGCTAATACCTTTAAGATGGTAATACTCCCCAAACTGATAATGTACAGATTCAATACGATTCCTATCAATACCCTAGCTACCTTGTTTGCAAAAATTGACAAACTGAACTTAAAATTCATAAGGAAATGCAAGGAACCCAGAACAACCAAAATAACACTGAAGAATAAACTTAGAGGATTCGTACTTCCCAATTTCAAAATTCAGTACAAAAGTAAAGTAGTCAAGACAGTATGGCAATGGGTATAAAGACAAACATGGCTCAATGTAACAGAACTGAGAGTCTAGAAATAAGCCCTTCGACTTCTGCCCAACTGGTTTTTGACAAGGTTGCCAAGATAATTTAATGGGGGAAAGAACAGTGTTTTCCACAAATGGTGCTGGAAAAACTAGGTGTCTAAACCCAAAATTATGGATTTGAATCCTTACCTCTCACACTATATACAAAATTACTTCACTATGGATCATAGACTTGAATATAAGAACTACAATTATAAAATTCTTAAAATACACAAGTAAACTTCCCTGGCTTTCGATTAGACAGAGGTTTCTGAGATACAACACCAAAAGTACAAATGACTAAATGAATAAATAAACTGGACTTTATCAAAATTAAAAACTTTTGTTCTTAAAATGATACCAACAAGAAACTGAAAGAAAAAAACCCCCACAGAATGGAAGAAAACATCTGCAAATCATATATTTGATGAGAGTTGTTGAAGAATGTATAAAGAACATGTAACTCCTATAATTCAAATATAAAAACAAAAATACCTCAAAAAATGGTCAAAGGATCTATCTGAATGGATGTGTCTCCAAAGATACACAAAATGACCAATAAGCTCATAACAAGATGCTCAACATCATTAGCCATCTGGGAAATGCAAATTAAAGCCACAATGAGATATCACTTCATGCCTACTAGGATGAATAAAATAAAAAAGACAGAATATAACAAATGTTGGAGAAGATACAAAGAAATCAGAACCCTCATATATTTGCTACTGGGATTGTTTAATGGTGCAGACACTTTGAAAAAGAGTTTTGGTAGTTCCTTAAAAATGTTAAAACACAGAATTACCAAAAGACCTAGCAATTCCACTCCTTGCTATATGCCAAAGAAAAATGAAAACATACATCCACACAAACTTGTACATGAATGTCGTGGAAGTATTATCCATAATAACCAAGACAATGATAACAATCCATATGCATCCAAATGTGGTGATAATGAATGGATTAACAAAATGTAGTATATCTCTACAGTGAATATTATTTACTCACCAAAGGAATGGAGTACAGAACATGCAGAACATGCTAGCATGTGGATGAGCCTTGAAAACATTAGGTTAAATTAAAGAAGCTGTAGGATACATTGTATGTACAATCATACATTGTATGATTCCATGTATATGAAATGGTCAGAATAAATAAATATATGAAGACAGACGGAGATGAGTGGGTTGCCAGGAGGAGAGAAGAAGAGGGGAGAGATTAGTAATGGTATGAGGGTGATGAAAATGTTCTAAAATTCTGGGGCGCCTGGCTGGCTCAGTTGGTAGAGCATGTGACTCTTGATCTCAGGGTCATGAGTTTAAGCCCCATATTGGGCAGACGTGGAGACTATGGGGAAGAAAGGAAGAGAGGGAGGGAAGAAGGGAGAGAGAAAAGAAAGGGAGAAAGAAAGTGTTCTAAAATTCTTTTTGGAGTGGTGAAATACTTTAAAATTAGATAGTGGTGATGGTTACACAATTTTGTGAATATACTAAAAACCATTACATTATAAACTTTAAAAGGGTGAATTTTATAGTATGTGAATTGTATCTTAATAAACCTATTATGAAAACAAAAATACAAATATACACATCAGAAAGTTAAAACTTTTTTTAAAGATTTTATTTATTCATTCATGAGAAACACACAGAAGGAGGCAGAGAGAGAAACAGATTATCCTCGGGGAGTCCAACGTGGAACTCAATCCTGGGACCCCAGGATCATGCCCTGAGCCAAAGGCAGATGCTCAACCACTGAGCCACCTGGGAGTCCCAGTTTTTAAAAAATTTTAATCAATTTTACATTGCTGATTATCATGTGAGAGTTCCTGAGAGAGGTTACCTCAAACGTGGGAAGTATACTGATGATGATGATGGTGGTGGTGGTGATGACAATTAGCATACAGAGCTTACTATGTACTTGGCACTGTTCCAAGTACTTTAACTGATTTAATCTTCACAATAATTTCATCAGGTAGGTTCTGCTAATATTCCCATTTTACAAATGACTAAACAGAGACTCAGGGAGATTGAATAACTTGTGCAGACCACAGGAAAGATGTATGAACCACAACCAATCATACATCTCAGAGATGCTGAAGTATTCCAGGTACTGTAACTTTGGGATCAAGGCCACTGGCCACTTTCTTTATGAGGCTCCCAACCATTTTTTTTTTTATTTTTTATTTTTTTGCTCCCAACCATTTCTGTAGGAAGATGAAAACTTCCAAGTTTCCCTCTGTCATAATCTTACAAATTCACCATTTGTTGAAAATAATAAAAATAAACTCAAAATCCACCAATCACAATTCGTTTGTTTTGAAAGGATGTATAACGCACATTTTCATACTCCTACCCAGCTAAGTGTATCTGCTCAAAGTCTCTCTGTTTGTTCACTAGGCACATACTCAGGGGGCCTTGCTCCGTGCTAGGCACCCTTCCAGGCCGTGAGAACCCAGCAGTGGGCAGCGCTCTCCTGAAGCTTTCATTCTGGACCCTTCAGAATGAAAAGTTTGGTAACTTTTCTACTTTTCACCCTCAGAAATTTATGAACTTATATTTTGTTTGATTGTCTAGCAGGCTACATTTATCTTCAAAACCCATCCTGGTCACTGAGTTTTGTCTGGGGTCAGCAACAAATAAATTACTATGATATGACATGTGGAGGTAATGGAAAAAAGCAAGGGGTAATGGCAGAGAAAGGGGGAAGTATGAAGTCTCCATCCCACATCCCACAACGTTAGCCAACAGATGTATCTCTCTCTCTGTTTCTCAGAGGTACCTAGAAATTAGATTATTTCTCTCACCAACCAACCCTAACTTTGCATCCTGTTTGGGGAAGTTTTAACACACTCACTCATTAAATTTAAAAAAAAATTGAAAAGGGAAAAAATACATTTGAGATTCTGGGCTATCCGAAGTCCCTCAAACGAGGCTGCTGTCCATGCTGCTCCCAATCACCTAGGCCCTCTCCTACCTCAAAGATGTTACTACTCATTTCCTGGGTAAATGTTTACTGAGCACCTATATCATACCAAGTATTTACCGATGTTAAATGGGAGTATGGTACAAGCCTTGCTCTTGAAGATTCTCTGTTGTGGTGAGAGAATTAAGACAGAGCAAGGCCTAGAACCCCCACAGCACCTGGCACATCACTGGCATTGAAGAATGAAAAAGAAACACGAGCAGACAAGTGACTGTAAGACTGCAAACAAGAACAAATGCTTTGGTGCTCCATAAAAGGAAGAAATCACACCATGTTCCCTTAGTGCCTACTTTTATTGCTGACAGTTGAAGTACAGTGAGGTAAAGGATTCATTCATTGATTGAGTCAGCAAACGAAGGCCTCCTATGCTGGGCATTAAAGCTACGGCAAAGAGCAAGAGGGATACGGTACTTTCCTTCGTGGAGCTTATAGTTCTCTGAAAAACCATTCATCCAAAAGGATGGCAGGACAATCGTTACCCCTAAGTTTTCCTCAGATAGGTCCACAGTTGCCATCTCAAAGATGGAAGTGGATCCTCACCAAGTGCGTGAATAAATCTGAGTGGCTGAGAAACCCTTACCTCTGCAGATTAAAAGGCTTGACTCTTCCTTTGAATGTACAAAATAAGAGAGAGTTGACTGATGCAGACAACTTTGATATGTCCTGAGAACTAGATACAAAGCCTCTGACATTCTGCGGGCCACTGACTCTTAACAGACTGTTCAGATGCCATGGTAAAATTAATGCATAATTTTTCATTTGTCACTTACATTAGAGAATGAATTTTTTAGATACATTAATAGAAAATGAAAATCGTGGCATTTGCAAGCAAATTTTTATCAGGAAGTGAACCATTCAAAAATGTAATCAAGGTCCACACATTTAAACTATTACTATTTATATCATTAACAATGGAACATTCAAGATACTGTGCTGCTCTGTTACACACTGAAGTTCATGCATTATATTTATTTCCTTCCTCCTTTCCTTCTTTCCTCCTCCTTCTCCCCTCTCACCGTCTCCCAATCCGGGCAAGGCAGCCAGAACTAATCACTGGTGCCCCTTCACTCTCGTAAGCCATCAGGCCTGCCATCAGTAGAGCACTGTCACCATCATTTCTTGTTATATTTGTGTTTACATGTCTATATCCCAACTAGTTAATGAGAGAGAGTATCTTGAGGGCAGAAGCCATAACTTCAACATCTTTTTTTTTCTCATAGTGTCTAGCATAGTGCATGAGATACTGATAAGGTTTGCCAGTTGTTGAGTTGAATTCATGGATCTGATTCATTGCATTTACTGTCCTGTGTCAGTTGAGCCATCAACAAAATATAAATGTTAATAATTTGATAGTATTTAGAGAGAAGTAAAAAAACTAAAGTTAAGCCAATACCATTCTCTACTGAAAATTACTATCTGAAATGCCCCTCAGAGCCACAATGAGGGAGCAATCGAAGTATTTATGACATAACTGCAAATTTGCAAATCACTTTTTGATTTTCACCCCCCCACCCCAGCATATCTGATGGTTTCTTTTCTTTTTTTTTTTTTTTTATTTATGATAGGCACACAGTGAGAGAGAGAGGCAGAGACACAGGCAGAGGGAGAAGCAGGCTCCATGCACCAGGAGCCCGACGTGGGATTCGATCCCGGGTCTCCAGGATCGCGCCCTGGGCCAAAGGCAGGCGCTAAACCGCTGCGCCACCCAGGGATCCCTATCTGATGGTTTCTGATGGCCTAGCATAAAGACCTTCTCAAAAGTAGGCATTTCACGTGTAAAGATAATCAATGATTTGGACTCCAGATATATCTTTAATAAATGGGTTAAAATAAATCAGTTTTGGCTTATAACTAATATTTTTAGTTTTGGTTTAATTCTGTAAGTAGAAAACCGAACAGACAAAAGTCAGAAAGTTATCCAAAAGTGGTTTTGATCTCTCCAGCTAAAAAGTGAGTTTCCCATCATTGAAAATTCTAAAATAGATTTGGGATGGCCACTTGTTGGGGATCTTATGAAAAATATACAAACATGAGGTCAGGAAATTCAACTGAATGCCCTTCAAAGTCCTTTCCATTCCAGAAATTCTGAGATTTTTAAATCTCAACACACACACACACACACACACACACACACAGTCACTTATAAAATGCCTGCTTGAAATAGACTAGGATAACAAAAAGTATCTTTTGCCTGGATAAAATAAAGGTAAATATTATTTTTCAAATAATATTTGAAATTAGTGAATTATTTCCAAAAATCTCTATATGAGATCTAAAATAATGAAGACATAACACTCATACGACATTTTTTTATTTAGCACTTACATGTCAGAAAAATTCTAAATGGCACTTACAGAAGTGTTTTAGTTTCCCACTGTTGATGGAACAAATTGTAAGTTTAGTCGCTTAAACAACACAGTCATTATCTGAAAGCTCAGGAGGTCAGAAGTCCAAGATAGGTTTTACAGGGCTAAAACCAAGGTGCCGGCAGGGCTGTGTTCCTCCTGGAGGCTCTAAGGGAGAGTCTCTGTTCCTTGCCTTTTACAGCATCTAGTGGCCTCTGCCTTGCTTGGCTCATGACCCCATCACTTTAATCTCTGCTTCCATTGCCCTGTCTCCTTCTCTAATTCCCACGTCTCCCTCCTTCCCTTACAGGGACTCTAGTGATTATATTGCACCCACGCCGATAATCCAGAATAATCTCCCTGACACAAGAACCTTAACTTTATCACATTTGCAAAGTCCTTTTTGCCATGTAAGAAAACACATTCACACAGTCTGGGAATAGGGACATGGACATCTTTAAAGGACCTGCATGCTGCCTACTGTAAGCAGTGAATAAACAAAAGAGATTCTGTTGACACAAAGTTATACTCAAGTGGGTGAAACAGGAAAATAAATATACAGATATGTGATGTACTAATGTCAGGTAATGACAAATAAAGCTGGGTAACATGCTATATTATGATACAGTTTCATTGATGATTTTTTTTTTTTAATGGGAAAAGTAGATAACTTCCAAAGGGAAAAGTCATGAATGCCATTGGAAGTATATGATTCTAGATTTCTGTGGGTAAGTTGTGGAGAGTTATTTGAAAAAAAAAAAAAAATATATATATATATATATATATATTTACCAGTTTTTACGAAGGATATGAAGGGACAGTCAGATGAAGAGATACACAGAGCAAGGTCTGGAAAAGTCCCAAGTACAGGAACTTCTGTTGCCTTGAAGTTGGGGCCCTTGGCATGTAAATGTTAAACGCATGGGTCTATGATCACTCAAGGAGAATCAAACAAAAAAAGGGAGAATTGCAAAGACTTCAAAAAGCAGGAAGAGAAGGAGCAGGAAAAATGACTAGGGGCCCATGAGGTGGGAAAGGGTAGTGACCCGGAAGCCAAGTGACAGGAGTTTCAAGGAGGAGGGGGTGAGGACCAGGACCAAGTGCTGTAGAAAGGCTGATTTAGACGAATCACTGGGGTCTTGACATCAGTGGAATGGTGGGGCCAAAAATTTAATTGGAAGTGGACTCAGAAGAGTGGAAAATGAAGAAATAGAGATCGAATAGAGCCAACTCCTTTGGGGAGTTCTGCTTTAAAGGGGAGCAGAGCCATGAGACAGGAGCTCGACAGGGATGAGGGGTCAGATGAAGTTTTCCTTTTTAAAAATGGCAAATACATTGTAAATGTATGCTGATGGAAAAGATCTAGTAGGAAGAGAGCACGGATGTCTTAAGACAGTGAGGTGATGACTATTCAGTAAATGGGTTGGCTAGGCAGTACTGAGTGCCCTGGAACTCTGCATAAAGACATTTCAAGTGCAATCAGTCAGCACGGTTGTTGGCGTATAGGAGGCAAAGAAATGGATTTAACCAGGTTGAAATCTCATGGGGGATACAACAGAGGGGAGGAAGGCACATGGGCATGGCGGTAATAATGGACTACAGAATCTAATGTAAAACAGAGGGACTGAGACACAGGAAGCGGGCAGTGAAAAGGCAGGAGGCTCAGCGGATTGGAGACCCTTCTGGGGTTGATGAATTATCAAAAGTGGAGGACTGGAGGAAGTGGTGGCCCAAGAGCAGGAGGCTTTACACTGGTCTTACCATCAGCACAAATGATTCAGTCACTGACTTCATCTGAGAATCCCGACTCAGAGTATGGGTGCCTTTGAGAAGTGACTCAGAGCGCTGCTCTATCTTTAGCTCTCTCCTTGAGATCAAAATCCTGTGTTAACCAAGGAGTGGATGTACCAATCAGGAAAACAGAAAAAGGAGCTAGAGGCTCACCCATGCGGGGTTGTCACAGGACCACACCAAAAGGTTCATTCTCAATTTCTAAAGTGGTTAGGAAGAAAATCCTGAAGAAGAAAACCACACCTATTTTGTACATCTGCCTAGTGTCTTGTGTATCTTTGTGCAAATATACCCCACCTGCTCGAGTCTTACTGATTTAAAAGTATCTCTTGGATAAAACCAGAGAATGCCATGTGAAATTTGCGTCTCCCAAACTACACTGGCTGAGCTGAGAAAGACTTCTGGTTTGTCCCTTGGGAGAAATCATACGTCTTTTTCTCAAAGAAAGAACCTTTGGGCTTTAGGGGTAAGGTTTTATGGAGGGCTTTGATTTTTGTTCTTCAAACCAAACTGGAAATTTCATTTTTGTCAGAAGATTTGAAAAACATACCCCTATGCAGTTATCAACTCTAACATCTGAATGCTTAATTCAGTCCCCTTGGAAAAGGCAGCTGCTGCAACAAATCGACTGTCTTTGTCTTTAATCTTTATTCTCATCTCTAAAGAAGCTTATTAATTTTGAAGGCACGAACATGTAGGATACAAGTAGGACAAATAAAATCTGTACAAAAATTTCCTTCTGTGTTTCACTTCTCACATGATTAGGCAAACACAAACTATGACACTTTGCTCTTTGTTCAAAAAAGCTGCATGCGTGTGTGTATCTAAATTTTGAGGCAGGTAATAGCTTATATTATACAATGATGTATTTCTTAAAGATCTTTTATATGCAAGTAAGTATTACATCTTGGAAAAAAATGGAAGTTTGACGTGGAAAGCCATATTTGGTTTAGTTTCACCCACATGTCTCAAAAGAGCCATCTGTTCACCTTTCAGAAAGCTGCCCCCTTCTCTGTGTGCACAACAGCAAGCAAGGGAAATGAATACGTGAGTGAATAAGAAATGCAACCTCACTGCAATACTAATGTTTTTCAATGAATCAGTGATCCTTCTTTTTTTTTTATCTAATAACTGTTTAAGTTGCAACTATGCTTTAAACCTTTCAATCAAAAAGTATAAAGAATAAAGCAACCTTTTCTCCTACCTTAAGATATAAAATATACCCTTTTCTGATCTTCTTTCCCTTCCCTCTTAAAGGATACCATCATCCTGAATATGGTATATGGTATCTATCATTCCAATTCACGTCGCCTCGCTCTTATCACATCTGTATCACATTTTTTGCATGTATTAGAACTGCACATAAAAAAAAAAAAAGAACTGCACATAAAATGGTATTGTACTGTATCCTTGCAGTACTTTTTGCTAATCAACATTTTTAGATTTGTCTATGGTGACGCAGCTAAGTCTAGTTCACTTCTTTGCACTGCCAAATAGTATTCCATTGACCATTCTACAATTTATATATTCTCTCTACTGTTAACTTGCTTTAAATGCTACAATGAGCAGTCTTATAAATGTCTCCTGCATACAGATGTGAGAGTTTCTCCAGAACAGAAAAGTTAAGTCAAAGTTTTACCAGATATTATCCAAAATATTGTTCAGATATTGTCCAAACTTACTCTTAAATGAGAAGGCAATCTCCCCTTTTTCTACAAAATCAATAATACTTTATTGTACATTTCCATGATTACTGGTAACTTAAACATATTTTGTGTTTATTATCATTCTTCTGTAAATTGCCTGTTTAAATCCTTTATCCACTTTTTAATTGGTCTACCTCTTTTTTTCTAATTTATATTTAACAGTTCTTTATATATTCTGGATACCAATATTTTGCTGTATATATATATATATATATATATATATATATATATATATATATATATGTCTCCTACTTTGTGGTTTGTCTTCATTTCTATTTTATGGGATTTCCTTTATTCATACAAGTTTTTGTTTTTATTTTATTTTTAAGTTTTTGTTTTAAATGTAGTCAAATTGATCAAACTTTCCATTGTTATTTGTGCATTTCATATGTTTCAGCAATCCTTCCCCTACCTGGAGTGTATAAATATATTGTTTTCTTTTAGAGGTTCTGAAGTATTTTCACATTTAAGCCTTTAACTCTCCTGGTATTGATTTTGTTTGTAGCTAAAAGTAAGAAAATAATTATATATTTTTTTCAATTAGCCGGTTGTCCCAGCAACGTTTATCGAACAGTCTATTTAGGGACTAATCCATTTTCAAGGGTCTGCAAAGCCAGGCCTTTCATATACCAACCATCTAATCTGTGTGGGTCTGGGTATGCACTCCCCATCGTGGACTCTGTCTCTCCCTGTAACAAACACCACATTTAGAGCTTAATGAATCTCCAAACCTTGTATTTCTTCAAAAGTGTCCTGTTCCAAAAATAGGCTATTTTTGGCCCTTTCTTTTCCATATGAGCTTTAAAATCACCTTTTTTTTTAGGTTTCATTAAAAATCTTACTGGGATGTTTATTGGAATTTCCTTGAATTTGTAGATTTAGTCAGGAAAACTAGCATCCTTATGACATTGAGCCAGCTTGCCCACAAACATGGAATATTTTATCAATTTCACATTATCCTTACATGAAGACCTTATACTCTGTATTTTCTGTATCATTTCAATTTTATTATATGTGCCTCAAAAGCAAACACATTGCCACCATGTTAGTATCATGATAATTATTCAGACAGAGCCCAACTTATGATGTTTCAAGTTACATTTTTTCAACTTTATGATGGTGCAAAAGCAATACACATTCAGTAGAAATCATACTTCCAATATTAAATTTTGATCTTTTCCTGAGCTAGCAATATGCATGGGGGATGATACTCTCTGGTGATTCTGGGCAGTGGCAGTGAGCCGCAGCTCCCAGTCAGCCACATGATCTCAAGGGTAAATAACTGATATACTTTCAATCATTCTATTTCTCACTTTTAGTGCAGTATTCCATAACTCACATGAGATACTCAACAGTCTGTAATAAAATCGGATTTGTGTTAGATGATTTTGCCTGACTGTAGGCATAAATGTGCTAGGGCAGGCAAGGTAGACAGGGCTAAGCCATGATGTTTGATAGGTTAGATGTATTAAATGCAGTTTATTGGGAGGTAGGTAACCTCGTTGTATGTCGAGGAAGTGCTGTACACAGAAAGCCAACCAAATAAACAGGTCAAAGTATATCCTCAAATAACTATCCTCAGTATTTTTGTAAAACATAGTTTTCTTAGAATCAAGGACATTACTTAGAATATATTTTTGAAAAATTATTTTCTGGGATCCCTGGGTGGCGCAGCGGTTTGGCGCCTGCCTTTGGCCCGGGGCGCAATCCTGGAGACCCGGGATCGAATCCCACGTCGGGCTCCCAGCATGGAGCCTGCTTCTCCCTCTGCCTGTGTCTCTGCCTCTCTGTCTCTCTCTGTGTGACTATCACGCATAAATAAATAAAATCTTTAAAAAAAAAGAAGAGAAAAATTATTTTCTGAGGTTGCTTATTCTCGCAAATAACTAATGCCATTTCTTAGCCTTTCCTACAGGCCTTGTTTTCTGTTCCTAAAAACTCTTCAAGTGCCAGATTCAAAAGAAGTGAGCTGTGTGTTAAAAATCATAAGATAATTCTTTTAAATTGTACACACAAAGTAAATCATGCTTTACTCAATTGAATGCGACTTTAGCTCCCTGAGTGTACTTGTTTCAGGGCTATGAAGAAGCAATTTTAAAAGAAGGATTTATCTAATCATTCAACAAAGCTACATTCAGAAAACTGGCAAGCTTTACAGAACATCTTTCAAAGAGCAAATATTGTATTTATTTATTGTTCTATTCATCATGTAGTATAATGTGAATATTATAGTACAATTAATAATAACTGTGATTGTAACAGTAATATATATTCACAGCTGGGTATGAGAACCAACCCTTCTATTTATTATTCATTAAATCATTCAAAAAACAGAGAATGAAAGCTTTCTATGAGAATTCAGTATACACAGTGTACATTGTATTAGTTGACTTTAATTTGCATTTGCTAAATAATGCAGTCTTTCCTTATATTCCCCAAATAGATGAAATTTGCCCCTCACCTAAATCTCTATAAAAATTCAATTTTGCTTCTTAAGGCAATTATCAATGTTTTCTTGCATTTTTGCTATTTCTGACATCATATAATTTTCTGTGCTCTCGTATAATACAGTGTCTATATGAATGGGACATCAAGTCACATAGACCCTTAACCTTCTATCTTTTGTGTATTAACCTTGTGACAAATTACTTGACCTGCCTAGGCCTTAGTTTCTTCATTTATAAAATGAAAATAATATTGAGCTACATTATAAGGTCATTGTTAGAATGTATAGAGTCTATAGTTTGTATTCACTTATCTATCCTCAATAACATATTATGTTCTCCCCTAACTCTTCTAAAATCTAATTTTGCAAGTTTCTAGAAGGGCAGAAGCCACAGCTTCCTTTCCTTCACACAGTTGACAACTTGCTGAGTAACTCCTATGTGTAAGGCATATGGTTCAAAATAATCCCTTTATAATTACATAAAGTAATTAATAAAATTTGTTGAATTAAAGATATATCTCTATGCAATATACTCCAAGTTTTCCTTTTTCTTTTTTTTTTTTTTCACCTCTTTATATGTCTGGTTTCTCAAATTAGATAACAAACCATATAAGGGCAGGTGGCAGTCCACCAAATAAATGAATGAACTATAATAAATAAATGCTAACTGGTAGTAAATAAATAAGTATATACTGAATATATATTTAAAATGAAAATCACTGACAAATGCAAAATAAAACATTAATTTTAATGTAATTAAATTTAATGTAATTTATATTTAATGTAATTAAAATGTAATATTAATTTACATTTGAGATGTAATTAAACACACACACACACACACATACACACACAAAGTTTCCATTTTCAGGCAGCTGCCTGAAAAATCTATATAATATTTTTAAAAGACATTTAGTAGAGAAAGATCCAACATCCACTAAAAGATACTGGTCTCATCATTTTCAGGGATAAAAAATGGTTTCCTAATAATAATGCAGGAAGTCAGTCTAACATCAAGAATTTAAATCTATGAATCTCATCTAAAATATTTCATCTCTTGATGAAGATTATATAACTGGACATAGTAGAAAATTACGGCATAAAGCTTCCAGGAAGAATAGCTTATAAGTAGAATATCAATAACAGATATTTCATTATAAATAGCTGAAAACAAGACACTCTGATTAACAATTTACTATTTGACAGAGATCCAATATTTTCCTTTCCTACATTTTTATGTATAAAAAGCTGTGGGTGTTTCTCCCTTTCTTCTTTAGCTGGTGGAAGAAACCCAGAAACCAAAGACAATAAAAACAATGACTGCATTTATAGAGAGATTTTTCTTTTATTTTTAATCAATTACCATGGGGAAAAATGGTCCAGGAGAAATAACTTACAAATATTGCCATAAAACTCATTTTCTACCCAGGGATGCCACTGAGCAAGCGTTGTTAAGGTCTCCCCTCCTACCACCATCATTTCTAAGTCAGAGTCTCCCAGGGTTCCAACAGTTGTAGAAGCTCTTCATCGGAGATTTGAGCTTTGAAACAACCAATGAGAGTGAGGAACCATTCTGAACAACCTGGGGAATGCTCTCAGACTTTCTAGTAATGAGAGATCCAAACACCAAGCACTGCTGAGCCTTTGGGTTTGTCACATGTGCAACTGTAGACAAGGTGGATGCAGCCATGACGCCAAGGCCACAAAAGGTGGACGGAAGAGTTGAGGAACCAAAGACAGCTGTCTCAAGAGAAGATTCTCAAAAACATGGTGCCCACCTAACTGTGAAAAGGATTTTTGTTGATGGCATTAAGGAAGACACTGAAGAATATCGCCTAAGGGATTATTTTGAACCATATGGGAAAACTGAAGTGAATGACATCATGACCGACCAAGGCAGTAGCAAGAAGACAGGCTTTGCATTAACATTTGATGACCATGACTCTGTACACAAGACTGGCATTCAGAAATCCCACACTGCGAATGGTCAAAACTGCAAAGTAAGAAGAGTCCTAGCTAGGAAGAGATGGCCAGTGCTTCATCCAGCCAAAGAGGCTGAAGTGGTTCTGAAAACTTTGGTGGTGGTCATGGAGGTGGTTTTGGTGGGAAAATCTTTAAAGGAGGAAATTCTGGAGGCAGAAGCTCTGGCTCCTAGGGTGGTGGAGGTCAATACTTTGCCAAACCATGAAACTAAGGTGGTTATGGTGGTTCCAGCACCAGCCGTAGCTATGGGCAGTGGCAGGAGGTTTAAATTACTGCCAGGAAACAAAGTTCAGTAGGATAGGAGAGCCAGAGAAGTGACAGGGAAGCCACCGGCTACAACAGACTTGTGAACTCAGCCAAGCACAGTGGTGTCAGGGCCTTCCTACTACAGAGAAACGTCTTCGACAATACTCATGTGAATGGGCAAAATTTCATGATTAATTAATTGTATAATAGGTTATTTCAGTTTCTGTTCTGTGGAAGATGGAAAGCATCCCAAGAAAGGGTTTTAATGTAGTTTATTTTTTGCACTCATGCTGCCAATTGCTAAATGTAATAGTCTGATCACAGAGTTGAAGAAAATGTGTCTTTTTAAAAATGTGCTGTGTAAAGTTAGTTTACTCTGAAGCCATCTTGGAAAAGTATCTGAACAGTGTGAAGTTAGAATTCCTTCAAGGTGATACCAGGTTCTATCTGAAAATGTATTTACAACTTGCCTGGGCACAGAAGCCACAGTCTCCAGAAAACCTGGTGTAGTTGGAACTGACAGTTAATGTGCTGCGGTCGGTCTGGAGTTCGTGGTTAAAAGAACTTTATTTGGTTATCTGGCTATTAATATGATTGCTGGCACATCCTATGCAATATATCTAAACGGAATTACAGTATCAGATAAAATTAGAGATGGGACTGAAGCTTGTGCATCATCCGCTACTACTGTATGCAATTAATAAATAATTTAATATCCTCTTGGGGAAAAAAAAAACACTATCACAAAATTCAAACATACTTTTCACAGATGGCATGAGTCAAAGAGAATACGAACTAGATTCTCTAACTTTGTCCAAGAGTGGTTAGCGATCATGATAATTTATGTGCACACATGGGTGCACACGCGCACACACACACAGAGGGAGGGGAAGGCAGTTCTTAAAAGGGAAGCTGTGCCACCACTAAAATGCATCCAATATTTCCTGCCATCAAACATAACCAGTTTCATGTGCTTCATATTTCAGTTCCGGTATTTACCAGATATGCAGCATTTCTCAAACAATCTAACAATCCGTCCTGATGAACGGGACAGGATCACGGTTCATCGTGATGGCTATAGTACTTACTACGAAGGCAGCCAGGGAACACGTGTGCAACCTGACGGCTGGATCCATCAGGTAAAGATGCTCCAGCCTCCATCTGGGCTGGATGCTCTACCCAAGCTCCGTGTCCTATCTTGGTAAATGATCTACATGGTGGATCCAAATTCCACGTCAGTCAGCTCGTCTCCATTCCCGAAGTTACTGCTCTTGATCAAGCACTCCCGTCTTGTGTCTGGATTGCCACTGTAAACCCCACGCCTCCCGCCTCACTTCCCTCTCACGTCCCTCCTTTGTCACGTTTTCAGAGTTCCTCTTCTGAAATTCAAATCTGCTCGTCACTCCCCTGCTTCAAATCCTTCACTGGTCCTCCTGAAATTCTCCAGGTAATTCAAACACCTTCAAATAGCATTCAGGGTCATTCACATCCACTTTCATTCCTGCCCAATCTCTTGCTATCCCTTCAACTCCGGCCAAGGCTGCAGCCAGTCAGGAGTGCCCACAGGATTCTGAATTCACCATGCCCTCTCCAGCTTTCTTGCATATGCAGGTACTGAGCTCTGTCCTTGCCTCCCAAATAATCAGGCAAATTCTTAAAGAATCTGTTTGGGGTATCAACCCGCCTAGAAGGTTATTCCTGATTAACTTTTTGTCCCCCACCTTCTTCTTCCAGTCTGCACACACATATGTGTACACACACACACACACACACACACACATTCCTTATTTGGCCATTCTGTTCACATCTTCCCATAGCAACTTAGGCATATATCTCTATTTTTGGACTTAGCTCTTCATCTGTACGTTCTCACTGCTTGGTGCATAACAATGTTCCACAAATGTACTGAATGAAAGAAAGAATGATCTATTCAAGCCGTCTCTTTTGCTCACCATTCTCCCCATACTCACTGCTCAACTCACTTCATACTGGCTTGCACCTGTATTGTTCCATCAAAAAAGCCCTCCCGATGGTAACCAAAAATCTGCCAAATTCATCAAACGTTTTTCAATCCTTCTCTTGGCTTTCGGCTACGTTGATATACCCATGCCCTGGAAACGCTCCTCTCTTGGCTGCCGGGACACTATCTACTCGCACCCATCCCCGGGCTCCTCTTTGCAGTTCCTAGGGCATACCAAGCTCTGCACACACCAGTTCCTTCCATCTGGGACACTCCAGACCTGCTAACCCTCTCACCTCAACTCCTGCTGAAGCTTTAGATCAGCATTTCTAAAACTCCAATGTATGTCTTATTCAAATACAGAGTCTAATTCAGTAGATTGAGGATGGGACTGGAGAATCTGCATTTCTAATAAGGTCCCAGGTGATGCTCCAGCATACTATTCATCGACCATATTTAGAATAGCAAGGTTTTATATCTCAGTTCAAATGTCTTTCCAAAAAAAAACCAAAAAAAACAAAAAAAAAAAAACAAATGTCTTTCCAGGAGAACCTTCTCTGATTCCACCTTACCCACACACCTAATGTAGTCAAATGCCCCCAGTTCATACTCTCACTGTACCGTGTAACTCTCCACAAGAGCTTTTGCTCAGATTTATAACCTACCTGCATCCTTCTCCCCAGCCCTCATTTCCCACCTAAGACCTGGTACATTCCTTTTTTGAGAAATGAATGAACAATATCTGTTGAGTCCAGATCATGTCCCTTCATGATCCTAACGCAAGGTTCACCACCCTGAGTTTGGCTCCTACAGAAATCCAGCTTGTCTGTGGTTAGTTCTCTGAGGAATTTTCTTTTCTTTTTTTTTTTTTTTAAAGTTTTTATTTATTTATGATAGTCACACACACAGAGAGAGAGAGAGGCAGAGACATAGGCAGAGAGAGAAGCAGGCTCCATGCACCGGGAGCCCGACGTGGGATTCGACCCCGGGTCTCCAGGATCCTGCCCTGGGCCAAAGGCAGGCGCCAAACCGCTGCACCACCCAGGGATCCCTCTGAGGAATTTTCTATTCCTCCCCAAGATTCATTCATTTGGGGTCCACCGAGCTATGGCCAGAGAGCAAATGATTCCATACTCCAGATTTTCTTGTGTCAGGCATATAAGAAATGGAGTTTAAAAACTAAATTCGGGATTCCTGGGTGGCTCAGCATGATCCCGGGGTCCTGGGATCGAGTCCCACATTGGGCTCCCTGCATGGAGCCTGCTTCTCTCTCTGCCTGTGTCTCTGCCTCTCTGTGTGTGTGTGTGTCTCTCATGAATAAATAAATAAAATCTTTAAAAAAGTAAAAATAAAACTAAGTTCTACTTGTTGTGGCCAGATCCAAATCTCCTACCCTGGTGTGAGAAATATTTTGGCACCAGGAGGGAATGAGGTGGGAGAAAAAGACAAAAACTTTAAGTACATTCTAATTTTTTTTTTGGCTTATAAATCATTGCCTAGCTTCTCATAAAATCTGTTTAGAGGAAAACTTTTTTGACTATAAAATACTATAGGAAAAATTATAAAAGTTAATGGCTGGATACAATAGCTAGAATATTTACATGAAGTAAGTGGTGAAGGGGAATATAATGGAAGAGCTTAATTGCGTAAGACACATGACTAGCAGCAGCAACACCACTGTTGCCAGGAGAACTGCCTGGAAGGAGTACCAGGCAAAAACTAAAAATAAACAAAAGAGAGTTTGAGATATAAACTCCATGATTGTCATTTCCTTTGACTAATAAATACACAAAAATAGTTACAGCACATAGTAGCACAAATAAAAAGATAATTAACAACTTGATTAAAAAATTATTAATATATCTTAGAGAAAATTGTTGCTCTCTAAAAAAAAGTCTTAAGTGTACTTAAGGGAAGAGTCATTTATTTTGAAATTAAACAATTTTTTTCCTCAATGCTATTTGGTATAAACCTATTAGTATACTCAATCTGAAAAATGGTGATGTATTGTTTTTAAATAATAATCGTATTTGTGTGAAATTGTTCAAGTCATTTAATTGTATACCAGAAAGTAACTGTTTTTCCTAGAGGTAGAGAGGAAAGGATAGGACCCTCTGATACATTAGTGCCCAAAATGTAAATAGCCATAGTTTTATGCATTCATAATTCACGGAACACTTATGGATATAAATCAATTCTTGAAAAAGAAAGAATAATTTTTAAGATAGCATTAACATCTTGAATTTTTCAGTAATTCCACTGTGTACAGAATAATACAGAAAGTATGCAGAATTTTCTAAAAGTACAAATCTGGGAGAGCACATTGCTTAGTCAAATTTTTCAAACTTTCAACCAATTTTCCAAAGCACACAATTGTCTTCACTTTATCTTAATAATGCATTTCCAATTCTGCTTCACATAAGAAATTATTTTAGTTATTTATCATCCCCAAATTTCATTAAGTTATTAATTATTATCCTCCAAATGCATATTTCAGAATTCAGAATGACATTCCTCAGTATGGTAATTTGCCTGATGCTAGAGGTCATTTAGAATTAATTCATTTTACATAATATTAATTTTAGGGAATGGACAAAGTAGGGCGCAGATTATTTTACTGAACCTGAAGCTTCAAACGGATGTTGTCCAAGTGAACTAGGAAATGTTTGCAAGTCCCTACCTATGGGGAAAAGGTAGAACATGGTAACGCAGTTTTGTTACATAATGGCTCTCAAAGAAGAGCTACCTGTGGGGCCTGGGAAGCAGTGACCATGGAAGGACTGGATCCCTTCGAACTGCAAGTCCTTGGGATCTGAGAACTAATAACGGTAAGAGAAAAGAAAGGTTGGAAGAGACCGTCTGGATTCTGCAAATAGGTGTGGAGTTGCAAAAGTGCCTCAGATCAATAGAAAGAAACAAACAAAACAGGAGTTTGAATATGTTTTCCAGCCTTGCCCACAAGATTTCCAGCCCAGCAAACTAGGGATATTAACCAAGAAAACATAGATAGCTCTGTTTAAAAATAAGTCGTGAAAAAATGTTCCACATCACTTGTCATCAGGGAAACACAAATCAAAACCACAAGATGCCACTTTACACTGCTGAGAATGGCTAAAATTAACAAGACAGGAAACAGCAAATGTTGGTGAGGATGTGGGGACCCTCTTCCACTGTTGGTGGGAATGGAAGCTGGTGCAGCCACACTGGAAACTGTGGATGTTCCTTAACAAGTTAAAAATAGAGCTACCCTATGACCCAGCAATTGCACTACTGGGTATTTACCCTAAAGATACCGATGTGAAACCAAAGGGCACCTGCACCCCAGTGTTCACAGCAGCAATGTCCATGATAGGAAACTGTGGAAGGAGCCACGATGTCCTTTGACAGATGAATGGATAAAGAAGATGTGTCTACACATACAATGGAATATTACTCAGCCATTAGAAAATATGAATAGCCACCATTTGTTTCGACGTGGATGGAACTGGAGGGTATGATGCTGAGTGAAATAAGTCAATCAGAGAAAGACAATTATATAGTTTCACTCATATGTGGAATATAAGGAATAGTGCAAGGGACTATAAGGGAAGGAGGGGAAACGGGAAAATTAGAGAGGGAGACAAACCATGAGACTCTTAAATCTAGGAAACAAAACAGAGTTGCTGAAGGGGAGATCGCTGGGGGGATGGGGTAACAGGGTGACAGACATTAAGGAGCGCACATGATGGGATGAGCACTGGGCATTATTCTTGTGTTAGCAAACTGAATGTAAACTAAAAATTTTAAATTTAAAAAACAAAAATCAATGTCAGTGGAAAATAGGATTCACTTTATAAAGATCATACATAACCGAATCTGATGGAAATGGAAGTTATCATCTATTCTACAAAGGAAGTAAACCTGCATGCACCAGAACTGATGGCAATAACACCACCAGAGAAAAGTTATGCACTTGCAATTCTTGACACAAAGAATATCCTTCCTTTAAAAACAATGAACAAACACAAATCAGAAATCAGTAGTAGGATGAGGTTGGGGAGCGGTAAAAGAAAAGTCACCAAAAAGCCCTCTCAAGAAGGTAAAGTCATTATATTATTATGAAAGTTTTAAAGATACGATAGCTCAAATAACTATTCTTACCAGGAAGCTATATCCACACAACTAGGCTTGAACAGCCCATGATGAGCACACCATATGGCACACCTCCTGGATAATCAATAAGAGACAGTGTGTCTTAAACACAATTCTTTTTGGTGAGGACTCTAAGTTAAGGATTTGTGCTTGTTAAAGTCTGGTATATGCCGAGGATTTAAGTACTTGGCAAGTAGAAATAGGCAAAGCAGGCTGCAGAACCAATTCCTTAATAATATTGACACTAGGGCCTCTTTCTCCATATGCTCCCAACCAAGAACTGAGGTCCTCAAAACTTGTCCCCTCTTTCTCCTCAAACAGATTCTCATTAGGTTTTTTTGGCTACTGTATTACACGATGGTAAAGAAATTTACTTAGGATAATAAGCCATGTTGATAATAAGGAAGCTAAAACTAGGATTCAGAATAAGTCATGTGGTGTGGGTAGTTTAACTATTTGGGGAGTTGTAGAGTGCAAGGGGTCAGAATTTGGGCTCTGAACTTAGTCCCATATGGATCCTAGCTCCCCTCTATCACTTCACAGTTGGTGTGACTTTGGGCAAGTTACTTAACCTCTTTTTTCTTTTCTTTTCTTTTTTTTTTTTTTAAATTTATTTATTTATTTGAGAGAGAGAGAGAGAGAGAGAGCATGCATGAACATGTGATGGGGTCGGGTGGGGGGAGGCAGAGGAAGAGAGAGAGAATCTCAAGCAGACTCCCCGCTGGGCAAAGAGCCCAACTTAGGGCTTGATCTCAAGATGCTAACTAAGATCATGAACTAAGCCAGGGACACCTGAGTGACTCAGCAGTTAAGCGTCTGCCTTTGGCTCAGGGTGTGATCCTGGAGTCCCAGGATCGAGTCCCACATCGGGCTTCCTGTATGGAGCCTGCTTCTCCCTCTGCCTGTGTCTCTGCCAGTCTCTTTCTCTCTCTCTGTCTCTCATTAATAAATAAATAAATTCTTTTAAAAAAAAAAAGGGCAATCCTGGTGGCCCAACGGTTTAGCACCACCTTCAGCCTAGGGTGTGATCCTGGAGACCTGGGATCGAGTCCCACGTCGGGGTCCCTGCATGGAGTCTGCTTCTCCCTCTGCCTGTGTCTCTGCCTCTCTCTCTCTCTCTCTCTCTCTCTGTGTGTGTGTCTGTCATGAATAAAATAAAATCTTAAAAAAAAAAAAAGAACTAAACCAAAATCAAGACTCGGATGCTTAACCGACTAAGACACCCAGGCACTCCTGGGCAAATTACCTTAACCTCTTTAGAGCTAATTAGTGGGGAGAGTCTATGTGCATCCTTAGTAAGGAGACAAAATGCTTAGTTGAACATAGAAAAGGTGGCTGTTTTTGTGGAAACCACACACATATAAGGAGAATGCTCCTAAACTTCCTTCAGTGAAACTTTAAAACACGTGTCTATAATACTATATTCCTAGATGAGCAAATACGAGATGCTAACATTGGCAATCCTCCTCAAATTATTTTATAAATAGAATGAAACTCCCATTGACATTCCAAAAGGATGTTTTTAGAGAACGGACAAAATAATTCTAAAGTTCATATGGATAAATAATAGGCCAGAATATCAAAGAAACATGTGATGGAAAAACTTGGGCCCTGTATTTTCAAGAAATATTTTGAAGTTACAATAATTAAAAAGCTATGAAAATAGATCAAGAACAAATAGATCAATAAGACAGAAGACAAAGTCCCCAAATAGACAAAAGTACATAAGGATTTAGTTTTAGGAAGGTTCAAATCAGCAAGGAAAGAAACAATACAAACGGAAGATAACTTTATTAACTAGAAATATGTACCTTATAACCAAAATTAATTCATCTAGAATTTCAGATTTAATTGTCAAAAATAAAACCTTAAGGAGTACCTGGGTGGCTCAATCGGTTCAGCGTCTGACTCTTGGTTTCAGCTGAAGTCAGTATCCCATGGTCCTGGGATAGAGCCTAGAACATCAGGCTCCCAGCTCAGTGGGGAGCCTGCCTGCCCCTCTCTTCCCTTGTCTCTCAAATAAATAATTTTTTTAAAAACTTAAAAAAAAATAAAACCTTAAGAAGAGTAGCTAGAGATATATTTGGGGAATAGGGAAGGACTTTCTTTGTATAAACTCCAAAGAAATCATAAAATTAAAATAATGATATATTTGAAGAAGTTAATGCAACTGAACCCATCAAAAATCAGAAAGAAGAAATAACAAAACTTTGTAGCACATGGCAAAGAGGGGCAACTCTATTAATTAAAATGACTTTAAGGATCAATTTTCAAATGAATGACACAATAGAAAAATGGGCAAAATACAAAAATAGGCAATTCTGAAAAATACAAATGAATAGAAATCATGAAAACAAGTCAAAGCACACAGGTCACTGTTCTTACCACACACACACAAAAGGTAACTATGGGAGATAATAGATATGTCAATTATTTCGACTGTGGTACTCATTTCACAATGTGTTCGTATATCGAAACATCACATTGTACACCTTAAATATATCCAATTTTTATCTGTCAAAATAAACATTTTTAAAAAGCTCACAAGTCACTAAAAATAAAAATTAACATCTCTTTCTTATTACACTTTTAAAGGCTTTTAAAAAATTAAACAATTAATAATTAAATAAGCATAACACCCAACAAATGTTTTAAAATGTAGGAAATGGGATCTCTCATATAGTACTAATGGGAACCCAAATTCATACATTCTAGAGTGAATTTGCTTTATAGCTTTTTTTTTTAAGTTCCTATCTTTTAATTCAGTAATTCCTCGTATAGAATATGTTTCTTGGTTCCAAATCCACCCTCCAAAACTCTGTTTTGTGATGCTGAGATTGGGCCTCTGCACACTACAGCTTTCTCTCGCCAGTGGGTTCCCTGATGGGCTCTGACAAAAGGAGCCATGATGTGGAGGCTGGAGGTCAGTGACAACAGAAGAGCAATCAACTCCTGTTTGATTGCTGCTCCAGTCAGCTTCTTCCCAGCAACAGCCTTGACCCCACAGAGACATTAGCACCAGGTGGCCAGCGCCCCTCAGAAGTCTGGGTTCAGCTCTGCAGGCTCTGCCAACAACAGCAACCTCTTCCTGGGCGACTATATTTTAAATGTTAACAACAGTTGTCTCCTGGTAATTTTTTGTTTCTTGTGTTTTCTCTATTTTTCATTCTTGATATAATTAGGAAAGTTACTGCTCTAAGAACATAAGGCATTCATACTACATAGTGGTTAAAAGCATTCTTTCTAAAGCTAGATAGAGTTCAAAATCCAGCCTGGATGACCTTGGGTAAATTTCAAATGCCCAGGTTAGTATACAATACATACAGGATGCTCAGAAAGAATTTCACTGAATGGATACACATACTTGTTTCCCTTGACGAAATCAGAATCATATTGCTTATAATATCCTTATTTCACTTACTAAAAAGATAAACAAAAATCATATTTAAAAGTTTTACAAAACAAAAATCATACTTTCCTATAAAGACATATAAGTGATTTTTAACTTTCACTTTGAAATAATTTCAAGCCTTTATAAAAGTTGCATGAATAATGAAAAGGACTCTCATATACCCTTCATGTAGATTTATGTGTTGATGTTTTGCCGTAACTTCTATATCATTATTATCTAACTTTTTTTTCTGAATCTTTTGAGAGAAGCTATAGGAACTATGCCCCTTTACCTCGTTACTATTGTGGGTATTTCCTAAGGACAAGACCATTCTCCCATATAACCACAGTACTATTATCAAAATCAGGAAACTTGGCATTGATACTATCATATCTATTATTCAGACCATATTACATTTTTGCCAATTGTTTTAATCACGTCCCATATAGCAATTTTCCCACTGGCCCATGAACAAAGCTGGAATTACACACACCGCATTTAGTTGTTGTTAAATATGGTATGAAAAAAATGAAAAAAATAAAAATAAAAATAAAAAATAAATATGGTATGGCTATATGATATTCCATCCATGGATATACTATACTTCTATTTAACCAATACTCTCTTAAAAGACATTTATGTTCATCTTTTTGTTATTATAAATAATGCTGAAATGAACATTCTTGAATAGAAGTCTTGGTCAGTACAACTTACTTTATAAAAGATGATTTAGGACATTTAGAATGATCATTCAGGATCCAACAGGAAGACAGAAACCATAACAGTTATCTTAACAGAGAGAATTTAATATAGGGAGCTGGTTAAATAGGTTTGGAAGTGTGTAAAGGCTAAAAGGGACCATGGAAGTAAGAAGAAACAGTCAATGCATGAAAAAACTACCTCTCTAGGGCTGGAGGAACAAAGAAAATATGTTGGATTACTGGACACCAGGCACTTCGAGGCCCCTAGCTGACTTGAGATGGTTTGTTCATAGGAGAGAAAGGAATGTTCATTAAAAAGACATTCTGAAAAGGAAGAGGAAATGCCTGGCATTCTTTCTCCATCTCCCCTTCAACTTAGAACAAACAAGTTAACTTGTGTGTGCTTTAGTAAAATAATCCAAACAAACACATGAAAAGTAAAAGAATTTTGCCACCATAAGCACTGAAACTCAGCAAAATTCTGTAGTGATTGGGAAGGCAATTTAAAATGTACATGTAATATACAAACTGGGCTTTGTAGTGGCCATCGTTATGCAAAAAGAAAACACTAGAGGAATTAGTTTTTTTTAAAAAGTTCTACTAAAACATTCTTCAACTGTGAAAATCCATTTAAGGGGCACCTGGGTGACTCAGTGATTGAGCGTCTGCCTTTGGTTCAGGGCATGATCCCAGGATCAGAGTCCCACATGGGGCTCCTCACAGGGAGCCTGCTTCTCCCTCTGCCTGTGTCTCTGCCTCTCTCTCATGAATAAATGAATAAAATCTTTTAAAAAATCCATTTGAAATGTACATGAGAGGGGTTGGTTGGTTGGCTGAAAGCAACAGAATCTTAGCTATGCATGGGAATGCATGATTGTGCACGCAGCTTGTTACCTTCTATGATGCCTACCTCAGAATGTAAAAGAAAGGAAATTGAAAGACACAGACAAAACTAGACAAGAGCCAGCACTGGGCCTTAACAGCCAGTTCACTCAAATTATCAAGGTTTTAATCTCTCTGAAGCCCTACCATACTGTACAATTCCTGATTTCATGAAGTACAAATGACTGAAAATTCATATTAGTAGACTTGTTGACTACTTTCCCCAAATAACTAACTGTCAAGTGGCTAAAAACAAAGAGAAGGGCAAAGCCAACTAGCTTTACTGTGTATGCAGCACTGAATAACTCAAAACCAGATAGGTAGACATGGACAGAACAGCTGAAAGCAGAGTTCACAATTCTCCATGAAACTCTGACAGAGCCACACGTGGTATTTAGCTCCACAGTGAACCATCCTCTGGGTCAGCAGCAGGAAGCTCATTAGGGGCTGACAGTCCAAGAGACAGGCACTTTTCAGAGTGCTACTGTAGTAATTTCCTGTGTGAAGAGCTCACTGCTGTTCTTGCATTCCTCAGGGTGCATTTCTTCTCATCTCAGAGGATGTTGCTCTTCCACAGGAAGAGGAAGGAACCAGTTGTTACTGGATGTGTGGGCGGAGAGAGCTGTTGGGCATTTTCAGCATGCCTCTGTCTCAGCTGTGGGAAATGGGGGTGCAGCTGAGATTCCCAGGCCCGGGGCCCTGGGCAGAACTGCAGCAGTTAGGAGACACAGCTTCGAAAGACAGTATATCTCAGGAAGTTGGAAGGCAGAAATAATAGTTCCCAGAAATCTGCTAATTTTCTAAAGGAAATTCTACAAAGTACTCTGTTGGGCTCCCAAATAGCATGTTTTATAAAATCTTTTTGTAGAGAGTCTCCTTTTTTCTTGTGTACATTTCATAAAGAAGCGTTTGAGTCCTAAATAATTCTTGTTGAAATTTAATTAGTATGACATTTTTTTTGGTAAAAGGAAACACTCATTAATGTAAGCTTTCTTTCTCTGTAAACTTGAAACCAGGAATGAAGCTCAAACTAGTATTTTTTTTTCAGTATGGCTAAATCAAACACTTGGAACTTTTGATCATTATGATTTTTATTAAGAAGTACATTTTAGTTGAAGGAAAAAAAGAAAGCCTCTAACCTACACTATTAATCTCTTTTTATAGTTGAACTATCTCAGTAAATTTTACAGATTACCAGATCTATGTCTTCCAAAAAAAAAAAAAAAGGAAGGAAGAAGTCATGTTCCTTTAACAGACTAAAAAGCTTTAGTTGGATTTTTTTCTTTTTACAATCCAAAAACACATTTTTTTTTAAAAGGTCAGCTACCACATGCACAACTGTTGGTAGTTTTTATAACATATGGGTCATGATATACTTTAAAAGCAAAGATACAACTAATTTGGAAATAGTCTCTTTCCATCTCTCATATTTTCTCTAAGATCATTTGTATTTGAGAGAAAAAAGTGGTGTTTTTTTCTAAATGGTAAAAGATCTATGAAAACATTTTTCTTCATTACTCCTGTTGATTATCATGTATGTTTCCTTTTCAAAATGTCTTTGACAATTTAATTCCTTCATTTCTTACAATTTCGAAGGACAGTGTTTTAAAATTATTTCTCAACCTTGATGAGAATTCTTGTTTTATTCCTAACGAAGCATCTTGGAGTTATATTTAACTTTTTGAGTTCTGGATATAAAAAAATTACTGTATCCTACTTGCTATGTTCACTATTGTTTGAAATGAAGGCTAAAAGTCTTTTAATAAAAAGAGGACAAAGTGTGGAAGGTGCCAGCTAGTGAGTCCGGATACAGATTCTACAAACATCCATGTTCATTTCCTTTCAAATTTTTAGAGCAAGATAAAGGAGAAAGATACCGCAAGGCCATTGAACCAATATCTAAAGATACCATTAAATTGTCTGTTTCCGAAAGCTTAGTAAGCAGCAACAAAGTTACAAACATATCTAGTTTCAGAAATCTATGTACCAAATTTATACATCAAATGCCACCTTAATAAAATATTGCAAAGTTTAAAAACTTAAAAAAGAAGATCCCCGGGCTCCAAATTTAGAGGCGGTTTATTTGTAAATCCAGCAATTGTTAGCATACAGGAAAAGTAGTGAAAGCAGGAGGTTTGTGCAACCTGATTTTTACTTATTTTCCTGAAAACATAAATGGGGAGTCTGAGGATGATAAATTGCATATTACCGTTTTACACTTTTAAAGTCACAAACTTTAGTTTTGAGACATTAGGTTTGCATACACCATGTTCTTTTGAGTAAGTCTTTCCAAATCTTTGCTTACATAAGCAGTTAGGAACTGGAATAACTCTGAACTAGTTATGCAACGTTGTTTAGTAACCAGGACAAACTGTTGCCACAACATCCATGGAAATACTCTCTCTGCATCTGCAAGTCTACTCTTTGTACGTCCATATATTTTATGAATGCATTGATATTTTTCAGAGAGCATATACCATAGGAGTGTCTCCATGAATGCATGTAACATTTTTCTTCCTAAAAATATGCAGAGGCAAAAATCTTTCCAACAGGGAAACCAGCGCACTTTGCTGAAAACCACAAATCTAAATCACATCGAGGAGGGAGGAGTGTGTTTTACCATGGCACGTCCCAAAGTCATGGCAACAGCTAGAGTATCACTTGCACTGATTCAATTGATCGGATCACTTTCCTGAGCCTAGAAAAGGATGTGGTAAAACCACAGTTCTTTTTCTCTCAGCAACTCCTCTGGCAAAATGATGCAGCCCCAGGAGATAATCTGGCTACCCTGAGGGTTAGTCAAGGCTACACCTTACTGTCCCTGGGGAAAGGAGACAGGGAATCCCACAGCTGACATCCAACCTGTCAGGAAATCCTCTTGGCTCTGCCTTCAAAATACATCCAGAGTCAGATCACTTACACCACCTCCTCTGCTACCACTGTGGGTCAAGGGACACTGGCCTCCCATCTGGCTATTCGTAATTGGCCAGTCTCCTTGCTTCTCTCCACCACCACCCCCAGACCCATTTTCAACACAACAGTAGCCACAGGAAGCCTATTAAAAAACCTAAGTCAAACAAGTCCCACCTCTGCAGGAAACCCTCTGGTGGCTCCTAGCTCCCCCTCAATCTGCCCTTCTAGCACTGCTCCTGGAATGCCTTCACAGATATCCACAGGGCTTGTTCCCTTCACTCCCCACATGTCACCTCTTGTCATGGACATACTACCTACAGCACACCCTTCCTCCTCCCATCTGCCTTCAGTGCTTTTTATACCTTTGAATTTCGGGGGCCTATATATGCTATGCTCTACCATACGACACAGTCTATCTTTTAATCTGTGAATTGCCTGTCTTCCCCACTAGAATGTAGAAAACAGGCTTTTCTGGGGAAGGTATTTTTGTTTTGTTAGCTTTTTCTAAAGATAATAACAGTGAATGACACAGACTAGTTATTCAATAAGCATGGATTGAGAGACATTTATGTTGTAGTAGGCATGCTCCTGGCATTCTATCACAACTGCTACCCATTGCGTCAAGCAACCTAAAGATCCCAAACCAGACTGATGCACTTTTATTACTGTGGTATGTATTTTCAATGGTTTCTGAGACATCTACTTACACTTTGCTTTCCCCAACTCGAATGTTCCTATCGAAATCCTACCCAACTCTGGTCAGGTCAAGAACTGGTCAAAAGTTTCCTTCTAGAGAAGTTCTCTAGTTTCCTCCAGCCCATTAATGATCTTTTCTGAGTACTCCCACCAATAACCTTTCGTGACAATCATATACAGTTGGCATCTACTCTACTGAAATCGCCACTTATTTCTTATACTCTTATTTCTATTGGGCTAGGTTGTAGGTTTCTTGAAGTCAGGTAGGCAGCTTGACAGCGCACTGAGCATCTCATGTAATGTTTTCATGCCCCATACTTTTAAATATTTTGACTGATGGAGCAAAAAAAGACTGTAAACCCTTGATTTTTTTTCTATAATAGAATAGCAAATTCTCATTTTATTGTAAAGAATGAATTTGACTTGAAATACTGTCCCCAATTCTAAAGAAAGGTACCCACTTTATGTTCATATTCTACACAGTTTGTTGAATGAAGATGAGAACTTCTTTTTTTTGTTCTCAGAGAAGAATCCAGTCTGAATTAATCAGAGGAAGACCAGCAAGATTATCAATTTCATTTTATTTATTTGGAGGACAAATAATAGTAAATAATAGTAAAATTAATACATCAAAACTTAGGAATATAGTTTAGCTAGAATAAAATATTTTAATAATCCTAGAGTATTGTATTTTTTAATTTTTTTTATTTTTTTAGGTTTTATTTATTTATTCATGAGAGAGACAGAGAGAGACAGAGAGAGACAGAGATACAGGCAGAGGGAGAAGCAGACCATGCAGGGAGCCCGATGTGGGACTTGATCCTGGGTCTCCAGGATCACGCCCTGGGCTGCAGGCGGCCCTAAACCACTGAACTACTGGAGCTGCCCAATCTTAGAGTATTTTAAATAAACTGTATTTATAGTCAGTATTGTTTTTAAAAAAGACTTTATGTTAGGATACAGAAGAGAAATTCCTATCTTGCCTGCCTTTTGCAGGGGAGAGGTAAGAATGGGGGACGGTCTGGAAATCTCAAATAGCCGCATCTCATGTCAGCACTAATGCTAAATGCTGTTTACTTTCATGACAAAATCTTGGGTCTAGTTCTACCTGAATAAATGAAAATATTAAAAGACTCAACGGACTCTTAGAAGAGCCTCAGAAAACCAGTAGATAACAAGTAACAATGTAATTGGAATAAAGATTTAGGAATTTGAGATCAAAATTTTATTTTATTTTATTTTATTTTATTTTATTTTATTTTATTTATTTATTTTGAGATCAAAATTTTAAAACTATGTCTATTTGACAGCCAGTATATTCCTTTACAAACTGCACTCCCCAAACTGCATTCCCCATTCTGTTTTTTGTTTGTTTGTTTGTTTGTTTGTTTGTTTACAACAAAGGTTTAAAAATGCAGATTGGTAACAGCTTATTTTGTTCCCAAAGTATTGTTATCAGATGTCCTGCCTACCATTAGAGGCACAAGTGAAGCCACAAAGATACCAACTTAACATTGTATGCCATAATTTGTAGTAAGAAAGCATCAGAGCCTGGGTATCAATACTCTCAGATCTATAAATCATTCTGAATGTAATATTAAATCAAATCAAAGCAGAAATAGAAGCCAACTGTTTCCTATACCATAAC
Source organism: Canis lupus baileyi (assembly GCF_048164855.1). Classification (NCBI taxonomy): domain Eukaryota; kingdom Metazoa; phylum Chordata; class Mammalia; order Carnivora; family Canidae; genus Canis; species Canis lupus. The sequence goes on from NC_132850.1 coordinate 31,700,670, forward strand.
AAACCTGGCTTTTATCTTACTAGGAAATTTCAAATGAAGGCTTAAAGAATAATCTTTTTTATGTCCTATCTTGATGAAATGAATTCTAAGGAAAATTTCTTCCCGTCTTCTATGAAAACCAAACAAATCCTCCAAATAAAGAGTAACCACTACAACAAAAACCAAAACCACCTTTAAACACTGTTTTATGGCTTCCAGTATTTCTCTGGGTTTTAAAATTATAATCATACACAAAGTTCTTACCACAAATACTTAATGCAGTTGTGCTTCATGCCAGAGTAGAAACAAATCTTTTTAATTATGCCTGATTTGTTGTGCAGAAGCAAAAGAAAAGCAGCCAATGTCTAGAGACTACAGATTAAGAATTACTTACCAGTAGATTAATGAGAAGATGAACACTTAAAGTGATTTCACTTTGGTTTTCTTTTTTCTTTTTTAAGATCTTATTTATTTATTTGACAGAGAGGGAGTGAGTAAGCACAAGCAGGGGGAGCAGCAGAGGGAGAGGGAGAAGCAGGCTCCCTGCTGATCAGGGAGCCTGATGCGGGGCTTGATCCAAGGACCCTAGATCACGACCTGAGCCAAAGGCAGATGCCTGACTGGCGGAGCTACCCAGGTGCTCCTCACTTTAGTTTTCTAACCAATTCCCTATCAATGAGCTTAAAAGGAGGTATACGTATATTGAAAATTTAAAGGAAAAAATTTCAGAGATCTTTTTTAATAAAAAGATGCTTTAGGAGCATATATTTATGTCTTCAGAGACTGTCCTAGGAAAATAAATAAAATCAGGAGCCATTATACCTTGCCTGGAGGCAACTAGCTATCTTCCAGATTGTAAAAGAATCTACCTAGATGGGACTTCATTAGCTTAATCCAAAACTGATTAATAGCAAATACGTTTTTGTTTTCCTGTGTTCTCGTTTGTTTTCTTTTTATGAAGCATCAAGCACACAACTCAAAGTAACAGTAGAGAGTCTTCTTCATAATCCTTATATACTGGGTTTTCTCATCACGGGAAATCACTGACATTGGCCCATTTTTGCCTACAAAATGGCAATTTTATATAATCCAACCTAATATTATCCCTTATGTCCATAATATTTGTACTCTTGGGTCTTATTAAAGGTTTTGTAGCATAGCTGCAAACTTGTCATGTGTTTGTCATATAGAATTGCCCTCTCAAAGTTCCACATACATTGTAGTCCCAGAGTTAGGGTCCTATATCATGGACCAGTTGACTTTGGCACCTTTGGATTACCAATCCAGGGATAGATACTCTGCTATCACTTGTTAGGTGGTAATTATGCCACTTCCATAGCATACTGTAAAAAATACCTGGATTCTTCATGTCATGAGGCCTTGCAAAGCTTAAAAGTTACCATCAGGGAGAGTGAGTCTCAAAGTGTAGACCAAAAACTTTTGATGATCTAGGCCAGGAATACCCAAAAGTTGTAGACTAACAACCTCATAAGAAGGCATCACATTCTCAAAAACCACCTCTCTTTTGCTCCTCTTATTACAGGGGCAAAAATCCAACTCATTAGAATTTATAAGTTTCAACAGCATGCCTTTTGGGTAAGTCACTGAACATAAATGTACTGACTACCTATTATTATAAGCCACCAATCACCAACCAATTAGATGTCCAGTTAATTTTTAACATCATAAGTAAGCCATTAATGCAGAAGTGCTAAGAGGCATATTTTATAAACATGAATACTATAAGGGACAAGACCATAGACCTGCTTGAGGTTCTAGTTGTCACCACCAATTACTGGACTTATTTCCCTTTGACAATCAGCCTGCTGATTACCAGCCCCACCAGACCTGGGTGATTGCTGAAACGTCTCATGAGTGATGTAGGTCTTCTCTGCCTGAGATTAGCAGTGAAAGAACCCTTTAATAAGTATATTTCTTTCTGGTACAGGATAGGTTCAACATGGACTAGGCCCTCTACAGAATTCCTCTACAAAAATACTATTCTTGAGATCTGCTGGAAAGGGTGTAATGTCATAATGTCAAGCATTTTTGTTTTCTTTCTTGGCCACACATTAATAATTTCTCCAAAATATTTAACTACACTGACACCATCACAGTAGTGTGACCAAAGACCATGCACGCCATTCCTCCCATTCATTCTTATGACCAGTTTTGCATTGACTAGCAGGATTTGATGACAGCAATGATCTGTCTTGCAAAGTCTAACAGACTCAAATTGAAATCTTTGACTTTACACTGAGTAAATAAATTACAGACATATGGTTTTATAAACAAAATTGCAAATGCTAGAAATACTTAATCTCTGGATAATCCATCAAGAGGGATAAATGAAGGGAAATGATTACTTTTTTTAATAGCTTCACTGGAGAAAACACCAGAAGTGAGTTTAGCATCTCTGAAAGGCAATTAACAGTGAAGAAAATCTGTTCTGCGACAACACAGTGAAATGTCACCTGGATGGTACGTTTATTAGGGAACGCTACAGTAGGGATGTAGACGAAGCTTAAGGTGATCAAAGGAACGGTTTTTCTGAAAATCGGTGCTGCTCCCCCTCGTGGCTATTTAGACACACTCTAAGTATGACTTTATGTATGAGGTTTTTTAATGCTAAAATGTTAGGCTAGTTGGCCCACTTTTTATCTCCTCTCCCACACATTTTTTTAAGGAAAATTGATTTTGCCAAGTAATCAGATGCCACTTAAATGTCAAAGAAAACTTACTGTGGTAGAATCAAAAGACAGGATGTCCACAACAGGGGGAGAAGCAGTCTGCAAATCGATTACCTCAAGCTTTGGATTAATCTGTGTATATATATAAGAAAGGTTAACATTAGTTTTTTCTACCATAAGAAATGGGATGCTATTTGTAACAACCTAGAGGGTATTTTCTAATACATTCTAAAGCTAAAAGATATCACTTCTCGGCCTTTTAAGATCATGTGTACTAAAGCTAAAATATATTCCTATATTCATTAACATGGATGCAAAAATTTTAAACATAATATTAGCCTATTAAATCTATCAACATATAAGAAAAGATTGTTATGACCAAGTTGAATTTATCCCAGGATTAAAAAGTTATTCTTTCATTAGAAAATCAATATAGTTCACCTCTATGAAGGGATTTTTAAAATAAAATAAAATGACCCACCTCAAAAGATGCAGAAAAAGTCCTAGCCAGTTCATTAAAACAAGAAAAGGAAATAAAAGATATTAAGATGTAAGAATTGGAACAGAAGAAAACTGTCATTCATATGTAATTATCTATGGAGAAATTCAAGAGAATCCACTGCTAAATCATTAGAACCAATAAGAGAATTCACAAGATCCAAAATTCACACACAAAATCAAATGCATGTCTGTACTTCAACACACAGAAAATGTAAATTTTTAAAAGACATCATTTGCAGGGCACCTGGCTGGCTCAGTCAGTAGAGTATGTGAGTCTTGATCTTGGGATGGTGAGTTCAAGCCCCATACTGGGTATAGAGCTTACTTTAAAAGCAATAATAAATTAAAAAAAAAAAGAATAAAAAGACGTCATTTATAGTACATTAAAATTTAAATACATCAGAATAAACATACAAAGATGTGTAAGACCTTATGGGAAAAATAATAAAATTAATGTGAAAGATATTTTAAAAGACTTAGTTAGATAGAAAGCTATACCATAAACAGCTTAGAAACAGGGCCCTATATACATGGGAAATAAATACAAAAGAAAAATATCACAACAAATCAATAGAGAAAGGATGATCCTAGTTGAGAAAACTGGCTCACTATGACATACCAAAGTGGACAGCAGATAAATTATAAAACCTAAATATTATGTTAAAACTAGCAAGGTATAGACTATAAGGTAAACACAAAGAATACCCTTGTGACATGCGGTCAAGAAGGACATCTTAAAAGAGCCACAAAAGCAAAAACCATAAGGCAAAAAAATAACAACACTGCACTTTAAAAAACCTGATGCATTTGATTACATCAAAACTAGAATATTTGTTTAATAATGGACACCACAAAGTAAATAATCAGATCATGGAAAAGGAGATAGATTATAATGTCTAAAACTGAAAAAGTAGGTTTCCTTACACACCTACAAATCAATGTGAAAGACAGTGATCCTAAGAAAGAAAACTTATCTAAGAGAAATCCTAACAGTTGACCAGCATATAGAAAGATTTTCAAAAGCATTAGTAATTAGACCAGATTAAAGCAAAATATTAGACTCCAAAAATGAGAAAGCTCAATAATGCCAGCCTCGTTTATTATAGCAGCACTGTTTATAATGGTAAAAAACAACAACAAAAACACAACCCCAAATCCCTTCATGTTTATCAATAGTAGAAAAAACACATAAGTCCTGGTAATTACTACTCTGGTACATTCACTAGAATCCTATACAGCAGTGAAAATAAATGAAATACAACTATGTACAATATATGGTTGTGCAAATTCAGAATCCATACGTGTGACTCTCAGGATTTTAATTTTTTAAGATTTTATTTTATTTATATGAGAGAGAGAAAGAGAGAGAGAGAGATAGTGCGCACACATGAGCGGGGGGGGGGGGGGAGGGGGAGGGGAGGGACAGAGGGAGAGGGAGGAGCAGAGTCCTCACTGAGTGGGAAGTCCGATGTGGGGCTCGATCTCAAGACCCTGAGGTCATGACCTGAGCCGAAGGCAGATGCTTACCTGACTGAGCCACCCAGGTGCCCCACAGGATTTTACTTTTAAGTGAAAAAGCAGTTTATAGAGAAATACACTGAGTATGATTTCTTTTGTATAAAGCTTAAAACCATCTAAAACTACATGATATCTAATTATAGATTAAAACACATATTTAAGAAAGAAAGAAAGCAAGGGAATAATTAGCTAGGTTGGCAGTTACTTCTGATGGAGGTTACTTCAGAATTCAAGATCAAAGAAAAAAATTAAAAATCACATCATCATCAAATACTTACTAAAGATTGTGAATATAAATTAGTTAACAAAGGGCAACAAAGACAGAACTTTGTATCAAATGTATGGTACCAGCAATGAGTATGCAAGAACCTCAAAGAAGAAAGTGTTGATTGGGCACTTAGAAAACATGTGGAGGGAGTGAGGCTTCTAGTTAGGTTCTTTGCTAGCTAACCTCCAGGAATATTAACAGCACTCTGTCCTTCTTAAAGGGAAGAACTGTGTCGTAACTACACTCATCTTGAAATAGAGCGGGACTCTATTGAGGGACTGAGTTCTCTCCATCACTGAACCAGGATATATCACTGAGGCCTCAGCGCAGGAGAGAAGCCTCACGTGCACCATCCCATCATGAGGCTCTGTGTACCCACCTCACTGAGGAGTCCGGAGTTTGACTGTATCAAATGTATGGTACCAGCAATGAGTATGCAAGAACCTCAAAGAAGAAAGTGTTTCCCATGGAGGAAACATAGGAAAGGCTTAATTAAGATGGATCCTTGAAAAATAGGTTTAGAAAACAAAACCAGAGACAGAGATGAGGTGAAGAGCATTCCTGAGCACAGAGGCAGAATGCCCACAGGATACTTTTGCATTGGGTAGTAGTGAGAGAGGCAAGGGGCCTGGCAAGGGGCAAATTGTGCAGGCTGAAGGAATTTGGAAAGGCACCGAAGAGCTGGAGCCTGCAATGTGCTTAAGCAAGATGAATCTGACAAAGGCATGCAGAGAACCAAGGATAAGTCAGGGAACAGCGAGAACCCCACTGCAACAGTCCAGGACCGAGCTGATAAGGGCAGAGCCTGTGAGGAGAGCAGAATGATTCTAAGAGCACTTATCATGTTTGATGGGTACAGCTGGAGTTCTGGAAACATTAAGAGGTTTTTATAATTATCCAGCCACTTGTGTGTAGAGGTGTGTGCCCAGGAGTGCCCACACCCCAGAAAAGGGGTTAGCAGGATGAGGATGAGGGCCTCTCGGCTCAGCCTGCCAGCACCTTTGTTTCTTCCTGGCTGCTCCAGACAGCAGAAAACACAGCCTCCTCTTAGCAGCTCTGAGTCCCCGCTGGAGGCCAAGATAAGAAGCCTGACGATGAATCACTTTGCTTCCAATCTTAGCCTAGCTGCCCAGAGATTGCTTGTAGACTTTCATTCTCATTTATCTGCTGCCACCTAGTGTAGACATAAAATCATTTTTCTAGGAAAAATACAATCGGGTTTTACCATCTGAAATTGGAACTTCTCAAAAAAATCTAAATCCCGTGGAAACAGCATCTCTCACAGAGAATCCGTAAGCTTCTATGAGTTGGAAAATTCTTAATGTAACTAATAAGTTGCTGCCACATATGTTAAATGGAGCAGGACAGTCTTACTGGTAACACTTTACAGTCTTCTCCAAAAGAAAATATGTGGAGGGAGTGATGCTTCCAGTTAGGTTCTTTGCTAGCTAACCTCCAGGAATATTAACAGCACTCTGTCCTTCTTAAAGGGAAGAACTGTGTCCTAACTACACTCATCTTGAAATAGAGCAGGACTCTACTGAGGGACTGAGTTCTCTCCATCACTGAACCAGGATATATCACTGAGGCCTCTGTGCAGGAGAGAAGCCTCACGTGCACCATCCCATCCTGAGGCTCTGTGTACCCCTCACTGAGGAGTCCATGAGCACAAAGACTGCTACTAACAAATTCTGAAGGGCAAGGAATACACCTGTTTTGTTCTTTGTTGCATACTCTAAAGCTAGTACAATGTCCTCCTGCTCATAGATACTATTAACAGATTAAATTCAATTTTGATTATTTTGAAGCATTACATCAAAATGGTTAAAAGCACAAAATGGAACCAGAGTGCCTGCACTGAAATTCTAGCACTGCCACTTACTAACTTTAAGTTTTAACTTACATGTGCCTCGATTCCTCAAGGAATAAAAATAGTACTTCATTGAGTTTTTAAGGAACATTTAATGACAATTTATATAAGCTAATTAGAATAACTTTGTCTGTAATGTTATTATTATTATTACTGGTATTATTACATAATCTCTGAAGAACACTTATTGAGCTCCAAAACAATATGAACATATGCCATAGCTAGAAATAAAATACAAGATTTGTAGAGAAGTACATATTACATTTACATATGAAATTACCCTTTTAGAATGAATGTTTAGTTTTATCTGGAGGTGCAATTCAGCCCATGCCAGTCTGAAGAAGATAAAGACAGCATGAATTAATCATGTGCCATAGCACAGCATGGTCAGAGTTACGATACCTTGTTTTAAAACTGGACTTCTTTCCCACCAAAAAAAGAAAGAAGCTGTTCTCACATTTTTAATTAAGATGGAGTGCCTAGGGGACACCTGGCTGGCTCAGTCGGTAGAACGTGCAACTCTTGATCTCAGGGTTGTAGTAGGTTTGAGCCCCACGTTGGGTATAGAGATTACTTAATATATTTTTTTAAAAGATGGAGTGCCTAGGCCAGAAGTGCTACAAAGGATCTGCAGTTAGATCAGTGGAAAGGACACAGGAGGGATCTATTTCACACAGCTGGAGTTAGGATTGGATACTTCGCGCCTTCTTTCATGTGGCCTCCCCTCTCATCTGTTCTAAAAAGCAATCCGTTATCACTCTCTCTATCCATGTAAGAATTAGTAATTTACAGGGATCCCTGGGTGGCGCAGCGGTTTGGCGCCTGCCTTTGGCCCAGGGCGCGATCCTGGGGACCCAGGATCGAATCCCACGTCGGGCTCCCAGTGCATGGAGCCTGCTTCTCCCTCTGCCTATGTCTCTGCCTCTCTGTGTGTGTGTGACTATCATAAATTAAAAAAAAAAAGAATTAGTAATTTACATATTTATTCAGCTGGAACCCAAGGTCCAAGACTGCAGGTTCCCCACCTTCAAACAAACAAAGCACCTAACAATGGCATATAGGAAGTTTTTTGCAAAAGGCCAAACAATTTCACCCAAAAGATTGAGATTATGCCACTCAAATGAACCTCACAGAAAATACAATATATGAATATATATATGAATATATATATATATGAATAATAGAAGTACTATGTTGCTTCAAACTCAGAAATGGAATACTCGTGGTTACGATAAAAAGATTAGGGAAATCAACTAGATCATTATACTATTAATCATGAATTCAGACCTCAAAAAAATTTTCTTTCTAATTTTCAAATATTTCCAAAGTAGCTTATCATATATAAATTGACCTTGCCTGAACCTTTGAAAAAAATTAATCCACCAAACATAGTAGTTCAAAATAAAATGTACTAATCTTAACTGGACATAGTAGTAGTACAACTTCTATTCTCATTCATCCTCTTTCATTCTAAGTAATATTTTCAAATTACTAGTCTTTTGGTTCTATGAGGGGTGCTTGGACATTAACCTGTAGCCTTTAAAATTTTTTGATATTTAACATTTACTTCTAATATTAAAGAAGTCCTCTGTCTAGAAAACTTTACACCCTTGCTTGACTATATAAGAGCTTTCAAGAAAAAAAGGGGTGGGGGGGAGGCAAACAGCTGTTCATATGCAGCATCCTATCACTTCATTTCTCTGGCATTTTAACATCACATGATCTGAAGATGTTTTAACAAATACATGTCATACTGGGCACTTAATTTAAGCATCTGTGAGTGCTTTACAGGTAATTTAAACCAGCCACACAGAGGCTGACATTCTTAAGGCCACAAACACAATTCCATCATAATGCTCAACATTCTGTATAATATAACTGAACGCTGATTCTAGGATGAAAAGTTGGATTTTAATAGATTTTTCAAGTGTACCTGAGAAAATCATGGTTGAGAGTGACTTTGCATGGCCTGGGTCATCTCGACCTACCAAACAAAGCAACCTAGCTGTTTTTACTGCTTTCTGGCTGCTCTGTCAGAGCAGAGCTTCTCGGACAACTTGTTGACATTTTAAAGAAAGTCTAGCACTCTTAAGTGGGCTGGGGATGACAGTTAATCACACAGAAAAAGGCTTAGGTCTCTAATGTGGGGGTAGTGTGGTGTCATGGAAATATCACTGAATTAGGAGTCAGGGGACCTGGGCTGAGCCTGCAGCTCTACCCCACCACCACTCTGGAAAGGTGGCTGAGTGGATGACAGGGCAGCAGCAACGCTGATGATCAAGCCCAGCCAAACCACAGAAATGCTAGAATAAAAAAACACCACGAGTCAATAAAACCAGCTGGGGTAAAACAAGAAAAGGGAACTCAAGTTAAAATATATTTCACTCCCTACATGGAGCCTGCTTCTCCCTCTGCCTATGTCTCTGCCTCTCTCTTTCTCTGTGTCTCTCGTGAATAAATAAATAAAATCTTAAAAAAATATATATATATTTCACGTATACATTATACATGTGATCAGAGGAATCCACAAATACATCTATCATTGCAGAAACCAAAACAAAAATGTGATGAGCCACAAATTACATTATTTCTTTCAAAGAAATTTTTAAAAAGATACATTAATCATGTTGATACAATAACAGCACAAAGAAGCAATAAGGCACATGATAAATACTTTGTTTAGAAGAACTAGAAAGATGGTCAGAGGATGGGAGGAACAAAAATTAAAAGGAAGAATTGAAAATAAACACCACCAAGAAAAAACTAGGACAGAAATCCCCAAATGAGGTTAGACTAAACAAAATCTAGAAAATACCCCAAAAAACTTTAAAAAGTTTTAAAAACTTAAATGCACACACACACACACACATACACATTGTGGCTAACAGAATCCAAAATCAAAGACCTGATTGGGTGGCGACAGAGGGACTGTGGAAGGGGGTACGGATCCACCAAAAAAACCGTGTGGGGTGACTGAACTGCCACTCAGGAATAAGTGCTAAGAACTCAAAACAGCTACTCCAAAATCAAAGCAAGGTTCTGTCAATGATGAAAAAACAATTCAGATAAATAGGTAATAGTGATTTCCAGTATCAGCTCTTGGGAGAGAAAGGGGCTTAAGAAGAATCATGCAAAATGGAAAGAAAACAAACACCAGCCAAGTATCCAGCAAAGATGAATTCTGCCTTTGAACAGAGTAGAACATTTAAATCCATAGGACCTAAGAGAACTTGTCAACGAAAACCTATGGCTAAATAGATAATTATATATTTGAAAATATGTAGGCAACGTAGGCAAATAGTAAAATGGTCTCAATTACTAGGTTTAATGCCTAAATCTCTTCTTTTTTACTGTCCATGAAACTTTTTTTTTTTTTTTTGGTCATAAAAAAGGCTTTAAGATACCCATTCTAGGAACTGTTACAAAAATTCTTCCCTTCAGTCCTGTTCTTGTGACAGCCATCACAGGTGCTCCCTAAACACATCAAGAATACGAAGTCATTCAGGCTTCCTGATTATCACAGGCCTAAGGTTTGGTTTCTCATTTCTATTATCACTGACACAATACTTAACCTTTATTTCTAGGCCTTTAAGCAGCGAACCTGAAAGGCTTCAGCAGAATTACCCACTGTCATTATTTATAGTCTTATTGTATTAGTGAAAAGAATTGTCTCTCAAAGTGCTATTGTTTTAAGACATAACTAGGTTTTCCATAATAAAGTATAATTTTAAGCATCTAGTTGACCAATTGCCCCAAAATGTACATTTACAAACAGTAGGATGTCTATGCCACAGTACTCACTTCAACAGTCTCAATTTTCCCTTCATGGGGATGTGGTGTTCTTGGGTATATGTCGACAAGATGTGGTGATGAATCAAAATGTAACCTTTTGAGATTTCTTTTAATCATGTCTTTACAATTCAAATAATCAAAATTAGTCCTCCATAATAAGACCTATAAAAAAATTAGTAAGTGGGCACTTAATTGACTTGCATGTAAAAGCAACAAAACTGATTTTTTAAAAAACCAGTATACATAATGATTGTTCTTCATAATAGTAGTCAGGAAGGCTAGATGTATATTTCAACAGCAGTGCTACTATTCCCAATACCATGTTTTTTAAGGGTGGGAGGGAGAGATTTAACACTTTGAGTTGCCTTCATGTCCAATTTAAAATTCATACTAAGAAAGTAACTCAAAAAAAAAAAAAAAAAAAAGAAAGAAAGAAAGAAAGAAAGAAAGAAACTCATTACTTTAACATCCTCTCTTACCATTTCAAAGTTCAAAATCATGTTCTTGGCTCGGCAGTCCACCTCATTCAATACACCTACCTGTGAGTGACTTTTGGTCATTTCCCAAAAAAATGCATACTGCTACATTAACAATTTATATTTACCATCCTCCAGGAGCTTAACATTTGAAAAACAAGACCTAGAGATAAAAGATGGGGCAACAGTTCAAATGGAAGTGCCACATCAACACTGGGAATTCAGTAAATTACATGTGTAACTGAGCATTGAGAGGAGCACAAGAAATAATTGCTGTTTGAGGTCCAGAAAGTACTAGAACTGGCATTGTTTCAGCTATGAGACAGCAGACTTCCTGGCATTAAATTAAAATATAAATTCATTGATAATCATCTTAACACATACAAAATAGCTGGTTGTTAAGAATCTTAGCCAAGGTCTCGGAATCCTTCACCTTCACCAAATCAAGGAAGGAGCTGAAAGATTTACAAACCTGTGTGTCTGCACCTCCTGAGCTAAACAGCTCTCCACCTTTTGAAAATGAGACAGTAAAGACAGGTCCCTAAGAAATAAAGGGAAACAAAAAAGGAAAAAAAGCACTTGGTATTGTTTTCTCATGGCCAGGAAGACTGTATAAATTTTTCATCCTAATCTATGTAGACTATTTATGCAGTAAGTCTGATAAAACGTATCCAGTCACTGCCAACTAATGTAGGCAGAGTAAAGATGATCAAAGAACCAACTCAATTTTATTAAAACACATATAAATGATACTAGATTTAAAAAGCAGTACTAATAAAAATATGGATATACACTCTCTTTTCATTTGAAGAAAAGCTTGTTACATGTGTCAGTTTATGTCTGTTAAGATCTTCTGGTTTTGGACTCTTTATTCAACAAATTACTAGCAGAAACTGAATGACAAGTCTATAAGGTGATATGAACAAAGACTATTTCCTGACCACAACAGGCTTCACTGGGCTCTTTCCCCTCATGTGGGCAACACTGAGTCACTGCAAGTTTTGCCAGCAGGACACAGATAGGAGGAGAGCTGTGATTGTGGAACACTGAGATCACCATTGTAAGAATGATGAATTAGAGCAAGAATTAATGGTTGGAGCCAGTTAAGAAATTACTGCAATTATCCAGGTGAGAGGTAGTGAGAACCTGAAATTAAGTAATGACTCTGGAGTTGGACAAGTCACAAGATGCATAGCCTCTAGGTCAATTTTTCAGTCAAGATAAGAGTAATTCTTTCTCATCTCAAAAGTATTAGTATATTGTTTGTTATTAATGTCCTTAATCTGTATAAGAAAAATCTGGGGGGAAAACCATACATCTTTACTCTAGACTGTGAAAAATTCCATCTTTGTGTGCACTGTTTTTCTCCTGAAATATTGTCTTTTTCTCCTATTATTCTGATTATTATTATTATTCTGTATTAGTCCATGGATATTTTAATCCTTGATCACTTTTATTGGTTGTTTACTCAGCCTAAATCCATGGATACATATATATCTGAGCTGGGTAGTGTCTATTTCTGCTTCCCTCTAACACAGCTGCAGAACAAATGATAAAGCAAAGCAGGAAGCCAGGCAGGATATATGAAGGCAAAAAGAATCCCTTCTCCCATAGACCACAAAGCCTATTCTATTTCTGGAGATAAACAGCTTATACTTGGTTAAAAGGAAGTACCTAGTACATCTTTAAAAAAGAGGATGCAGGATGCATTCTAAAAAAAATTTAGAGAAGTTTGAATATTTACCCAGAAAGGAAGAATAGTTTATAAACTTAAAAGTTTTTATGTAGCGCATTATTTGCTGGTGTGTGTGTGTGTGTGTGTGTGTGTGTGTGTGTGATTGAACAGGTTCCATAAATAGTAAGCCTCTTCCTCACTGGGTTCTAAGTCAACTGAAAATCAATGCATAGGCATGTCATCTTTCTTACTGTTAAAGGCTTGTAAAGAGAACATGTGGCTTTATCTGTGGGCAAATGGGCTGAAGAACTGAATCCCAAAATGAGTCAGATTTGAATACCCCATCACAGGCAAGACAGGACAAGGGCAGGCATGCCCACAAGAAATATCAGAGAAAAACACTGGCGGCAGTCTCCTAACAGAAGGCACTGGGCTCTACTTGTTGACTTTCTCCTTCTAAACTCACCAATTAGATTAGTGAAAAGGAGTGAGTGAGAGGGTGTGAGAGGCTCAGTGTCAGAGCCCTGGGGCAGCCTCCACATAAGCAGAAGTATCACAAGGAAGGACACTGCTTATCCATCATCATCTGACCAGTCAAACCTACCCTATGCTGAGGAAGACAGCAGTGAAAGATTAATTTAATGGCTGTTGAAAGATACACATTGATTTTGACAAGAACTACAATAAAATAATATTTCTAAGAGTTGCTTCCAGAGGATAAAAACAAAGCCCTGAAAGCAAACATCTGTGTGTGTGTGTGTATGTGTGTGTGTGTGTGTGTGTGATAGTGGCAATGTGTGCTACACCTGGGAGGACAACAATAAAGACATATAATAAAATGGATCAACACTTTAAAAATATATATTATTTAAAAAGCACAAATCTTAGTGTTAATACCGTATGTCCTTGAAGTGTATATATGAGCCTTCCTTCTAAGAGATCGAGAATCTTAAGTGTGCCATCTGAAGAAGCAGTGATGATGTAGTTGCCCGAAGGATGGAATGAGACACAATTAACTCCACCACTGTGAACTGATTCATAGAAGATAAAAGCAAAAAGTTCAGAGAACAATTTTTAATTCTAAAGATGTCCCTTTGCCCTATTAGCATTATTAGGTCGGAAACAATAATCTGTTAAAGGCAATGTCTCCGCAACACTAAAATTCCATACAGTGCACTAAAACAAGTAAGTAGCTTGCCATCAAACAGCTTAAACTTCCAGCTAATGAGACAGAGTAGCTTTAAAAGTCAAAGTGTGGGCAGCCCGGGTGGCTCAGCAGTTTAGCGCCACCTTCAGCCCAGGGCCTGATCCTGGAGACCTGAGATCCAGTCGCATGTCGGGCTCCCGGCATGGAGCCTGCTTCTCCCACTGCCTGTGTCTCTGCCTCTCTCTCTCTCTGTGTCTCTCATGAATAAATAAATAAAATCTTAAAAAAAAAAGTCAAAGTGTGTCCTGGAAAGATGAGCTTATTAACCACATAACTATAAACTCTTCAGATCCATAACCAATATAATATAGCCAACAGCTGACCGCCGCCAGCTCACACAAGGTATATGACCTAGCCAGAAACAGGAATCTCATAACCAGCTAACGGGGCTTGAGGCTCAGGGGTGAAGGGCCTAGAGGTCTATCTGCAGACGTGCACAGTCTCCCAGCTTGTCCAACAATTCATTCCTGGACACGATCCGTCCAACAGGAGGCAGTACGACACAGCCATCGGAAGGCTGTTCTTCCACATGCTTTGAAAACAGAAAACCCTACTCTAGTTCTATCCATTATTGTAGCACGGGACTTAACCTCAAGCCTCAATCTCCTCATCTTTAAAATGGGGGCAGTAATAATAATTACTTCCCAGAGCTATTGTAAGGATTCTGCATGGTGTCCGCTACATGTGGGAAATGTGGATTTTAAAAGGGAAATGTGGATTTTAATGTAAATCTAATACAAACCAAGAAATCAATTCATTTCTCTTCTGGTTTCAATACATAGGCACATTAGGATGTTGTTCTCCACCAATTATAACACCTATTTGTGCTCACAGAACTCCTGATTCAGAATTCAGAGTCAATTTCTATCCCTGATCTCTCTTATTATGCAGAGAGCCAATCTGTGAACATCTCACTGTAACTTCATTTTTAACAGCCCTGGCATCATTTTCAAGGTTCCTCCTCCTCCCTCTCTACTCTGACACCCATCCCAGCTTCTCAGGCTACACTGTTAATTGAATTAACTGGTCTCTAGTCAATTCAAAGGCAGCCCCTGACTCTCTTTAAGAGGGCCGTACCACACTGAGAAGCACAGTCTGTGGGTTTAAGAGGTTCCTGGAGGAGGCCAGGCATCAACTGGATTTTGTTGTCATGGAAATTGTTACCTTGATAATGCTGGAGCAATTTGTTTACTCTTATATCCCAGATTTTTACCGTATGATCAGAACCTGCTGACGCTATGCATGTACCATTAGGGTTAAAATCCACAAAATTTGCAAACCTAGGAGGAAAGGATTAAGATAGTCTTAGATTCTGATTTTCTTCCCTTCATTTCTTTATTTGAATTTTAATAAAGAAATGTCTCCTTAACAAATTAACTCATACAAACGCACAGAGAGAAAGAACTTACCCTACAGAATCTGAGAAGTTATTAACACACTGCTTATTTGTGGTATCCCAAATTTTAATAGTTTTATCTTCACTACACGATACAATTAGCCTCCCATCAGGCGAAAATCTGGAAAGCACAAGAAAGAAGACTGTCTTTGTGAAAGGCTTCTAACAATCACACACACTCCCTACACACACACACACACACACACGCGCGCGCACACGCACACGCGCATGCGTGCACATCAGAGACCCTAGTTACCACACCATGGCCGCAAAGTCATATTCTACAGCCATCTAACTAAAAATAAGCATGACAAATGACAATGACAGACCATATCAAAATATACTATATAGACCAACCAGCTTTCTTTTTTCCTTTTATTACTTGATTTAAATGACTTCGTTTTATGGCAGTTGTTCTAGGTCTTCAATTCAACTCTGCATTCCTCCTAAGCCAAGTACCTTGTTTTTTTTTTTTAATTATTCTTTATCTCTTTCTTCTATTTTTGTCATTTTCCAGTATTATCCGTATAACCTATGAGAGCCTTTACTACTCATCCCACTAACCCTGTACCGAAGCTTTTTGGAAGAAACAGATTGACATGTTGAGGATGAAAATTAAACAATACTACCACCAAAAAAAAAAAAAAAAAAAAAAAAAAATTGATTCCCCAAGCCTGTAACTTCCTGGACTTCAGGAGGCTGGAAATCCAGTCAATAGCTCACTTACTCAGAATTGAAGGTCCTGATTCATGGATACATCTACCTTCCACATGTCTCATTAAAAAAAACAAATGAGACAATTCTCAGACATCTCATCTACTGTTTTTATGCACTCTCTTGCTTTAAGAACCTTTCTATGGTTCATTTTTTTCCCCTAAGTGATAGGGGAAAAACAGAAGAACATAAGACCAAGAAAAAAACCCCCAAAATTTTATACTATTAGGAAACTATGAACAGTATTTTTTTTTATTTTTTATTTTTTTTATTTATGATAGTCACAGAGAGAGAGAGAGAGAGAGAGAGAGGCAGAGAGACAGGCAGAGGGAGAAGCAGGCTCCATGCACAGGGAGCCCGACGTGGGATTCGATCCAGGGTCTCCAGGATCACGCCCTGGGCCAAAGGCAGGCGCCAAACCGCTGCGCCACCCAGGGATTCCGAACAGTATTTTTATTATTAATACTTTAGCAATAACAAAAACCAAAAAACACTTAGCTCATAGGCAGATTATGTTTCAATTTTCTTTGTACTTTTCCTCTATGCCCAGATGACTATAAAGGTCATCGATTAAGGATATGAGTTATAATTGAAGGAGTTTTTTGTTTTGTTTTGTTTTTTTTCCTTCTCTCCTACTCTCTCTGTTTTGTTTTGTTTTTGTTTTTAATTCATGAGAGGCAGAGACCTAGGCAAAGGGAGAAGCAGGCTCCATGCAGGAAGCCCAATGTGGGCCTTGATCTGGAGACTCCAGGACTACATCCTGGGCTGAAGAGAGGTGCTCAACTGCTGAGCCACCCTGGGCGTCCCCTCCCTCCCTGTTCTTAAGGCTGACCTAAAAATAATTCTTCCTGACAGAAACTTTTAATCTGTCATTTAGACTTGCCATATAAAAAAAGGGTGCACAGAAGCATAATTAAGTTCTATGTGAGGTACTTTTTAAAAAATTCCAGAAAGTAATCTTCCATGCTGGGTAGGTCAGTTTGATTTCATAATAACACAATATTTTATTAATGTTTTCCTACAGAAAATATGTGAGGAAGATCCACATATGAAGGACAGTATTATAGAAATGCTTCAAATAGATAATATGCATTTTACACAGATCCTGGGGAAGGAAAACCTACTCAGTATCCTCATGAAAATAAATTTTGCATAATAATGCAACTAATACAAGGATTCAAATTGTTTCTTAGTAAGTTATCTTTTAGAAATCATTTAATGTGAATATTTTTTAAAGTATTTCTAAGAGATTATTTGATTTTTATATTTTAAGAAAGCAATGATGAAAGAATGGTTAATAAAATAGAATGCCTAGACTGAAAACAAAGCCTAATAATACTCACCCTTTGACATTACTGGTCAAATACCACCAACTCCATTATTGTCATTACCCTGCCTACATTTACTGAGTACATATGTCTTAGAATAGTTCCTAATACATTACCTATAGCAACTCACTTAATCCTCCAGATAATCCTATAAAACAGGTGCTACTGGTAGCCTCAATCTACGGGTGAATGTACCCAGCCACATTAAGGATCAGTAAACGGCCGGAGTCACACAGCCAGGAAGATTTGAACCAGACAGTCTGGCTCCACAGCCAAACCTCTCAGCCATTCTGCTTAAGTACCTGACAGAAAAGACACTTTCTTCAACTGGCTAAATGATTTAGAGCACAGTTCAGTGTGGCTTCTGGGTAACCACAGCAAACCCTAGAATGAAGGGAAACCATGTGGTAAGTGCTCTCAGGAGGCTATGTGACTGGGCTCTGACAGGCTAGCGGCTGGACTAGGCTTTATTTTTTTTAATTAATTAATTTATTTATTTATGATAGTCACAGAGAGAGAGAGAGAGGCAGAGACACAGGCAGAGGGAGAAGCAGGCTCCATGCACCAGGAGCCCGATGTGGGATTCGATCCCGGGTCTCCAGGATCGCACCCTGGGCCAAAGGCAGGTGCCAAACCGCTGCGCCACCCAGGGATCCCCTGGACTAGGCTTTAATAAAAACCTGTCTGTGTTGCCATACGCTGTCAGTGTCCTTGAGGAGTTTATGGGGTAGATATTCATTCATTCATTCATATATTTACTGTGTACCTGCCAAGACCTCAGTCAGCACTAGGCATCGTCCTGGGTAATGGAGACAGAGTGGTGAATGAGACTGGTAAGATTCCTGCCCACATGAGGTTTTCATTCTAGAAAGGGCACACAGATAATATCATTTTAGATAGTGCTAAGAGTCTGTCACAGAAAGGTGCCAATTCGTCAGCGGAAGTTCCATGGGAGCAACAGGATTTTAAAGAAACTAGTAAATAAGGAAAAGGAGGCAGCTTGGCTGGCTAGAAATTCATCCTGAGCAGGAGGAGCTAGAGGCCGGGAGAATTTCCGGTGCTAACCAGATGAAGGGGATGAGAATGGTAGGTAAGTAGAGAGTGAAGGAGGTGCTTGAGAAGAACCTGGTGTAGGGCGGTGGCTCTACTCCCAGCTCAACACAACCAAAGGCGTGCTCAGGTTTAAGGCTGTTTCCCTCCCCTGGAAATAGGTGAGCACCAATAAAACAGGCTTCTCTTGGTCCTGACTTTGGTCAGGAAAGAATCGTCCTTTCCTTTGTCAGGGCTTACACGTCTAACTGGGTTATTACTTTTAAGAATGTTAAGAGGATATAACATTTCTGCTGAGACATCAACAGATTTCTACCTAATTCAGCACCACGTAACTACCTTTTAAAACCTTTAGAGAAAAAAAAATAATAAAAAATAAATAAATAAAATAAAACCTCTAGAGAGGGGCACCTGGGTGGCTCAGTCAGTTAAGCATCTGCCTTTGGTTTGGGTTGTGATCTCAGTGTCCTGGGATCAAGCCCTGCATCGGGCTCCCTGTTGAATGGGGAGTCTGCTTCTACCTCTCCCTTTGCCCCTCCCCCAGCTTGTGCCCCTCCCCCAGCTTGTGCCCTCTCTCTCTCTCTCTCTCTCAAATAAATAAAATCTTTTTTAAAAAATTAAAAAATAAAACTTCTACAGAGTGTGTCACTGAGAAGGACATCGTATTAGTCAATAGTGACTAATGGATTAGCACACATGAACTGTCTGCACACATGAACTGTATCCAGGAAATTAACTCAGCTACTATTCAATCTCTTAAACATACTGATACTCATTTGAGAGAATCAGGAAATTAGTGAACTTCTTTCTAGAACAAACGGTTCACAAGTCCCTGAGAATAGCCCAATTGTATAACAGGATTTCTTTAACTTGTAATCTATGGAGTTTCTGAAACTGCATGTAAGATTGTATTATTATATGCACAGCCATAGGGTTATCCCCTCATTAGAGAGCCAAAGGGGTCCATGAACCATGAGAAGTTTCAAAATGCTTTCATAAGAATTCAAAATTTTCCTTTGGAAATTTATTATCATGGGAATGAATATTCTATAAAAAGACAATTCCAGGCCTCGAGGGTCTGACACCAAACAGAGTAGGTGTCTGTTCCATTAAGAAACAAATCATTAGTAACCGGTACTCTGAAGCCAGCAGCTATTCAATAGGACGGGGAAGCAGTAAAAATAAGTGGAAATAACACTGCCCTGTCAGTACACGGTCCTGAATTCTAGGGCCAATTCTGCAACTGCCCAGCTATGTAACCTTATAAAATTCAAAACCACACCGGCCACCGTTTTCTATTTGTATAATGAGGGAGTTTGGATTGCATTCAGACCTAAACTTTCACAGACTCATTTAAAAAAAAAAAAAATACACTGGCAGTCTCAGAGTTTACTTTGGTGGGATTTTGTGTTTGTATACTGAAGGTGAAGTTCAAGGCAATAAACACAACATTTATGTTTTTTTTTTTAAGTGCTGGTCAGCATCAGAAGGGAATCCATCTGTTAATGGCAGTAACAGGATTCATTCCTACAGCCGCTGAGAGACAAAAAGCAGATGAAAGAGATATAAAAAGATTTAACTATGCCATGAAACATACTAATTATTTTTTGGGTCATTTACCATTTATATGCCCAGACTTCTCTCCTGGGATCTCCACCCACAAGTACGACTGCCTACTGGGCATCTCCTCTTGGATACCCTGCAGGCACCTCCAACTCTAAACTTGTCCAATTCTGAACTCATCGTCTTTTTTCCTCAAACTGCTCCTTCTCCAGTGTTCCTTTTCTCAGTACTTTCTAACAGGCCAGAAACCTAGGAGTCACACTTCGTGCCTCTTTCCCCCCCTTAACCCCCCACCCCACACACACACACTCTCCAATCAATTATCAGGCTCTGTCTCTTCAAACCATTAAGGGAACTAATGTCTTCCCTCCTCTACAGGCAATAAAAGTGATCTTTAAACATTAAATTAAAAAAATAAAATAAAAAAATAAACATTAAATCAAATTTCTCTGATTAAAACATTTTGATGATTTTGCATTTCCCCTGGGAAAAAGCCTGGCATCCTTACCACTACTTGCCAGGTCCTCCAGAGTCAGCCCTCCTGTCTCTGCATCACCCTACTTACTCTTCCTGGGACACACGCCTTTCCTCTCAGGTCCTTGCTCCTGCCTCAGGAAGTTTCCTCCGTGCTATTCCCTGTGCCTCAAATGCTGCCCCCTACTCTTTACCTAGTTTAAAATACTTAAAAGGATTTTACTCATTCAGCAAGTCTCTGCTCAGTGTCACTTCCACAGGAAGTCTTCCGGGCCACCCCCACCCCCAGGTTAGTTCCTCAGTGTGTATTCTTAGAGCAGCTCATCTTCACACTTAGGTCACACCAAGCATTCTGTTCACTTCTCCAAAAGACGTAAGCTCCAAGAAGACAGAAACCACATCTGTCTCATTTACTGTTGCACCCCCAGACACAGTATATGGCACTGAGTAGGCCTTTAGTAAATATTTAAGGTAGTAAAAAAAAAAAAAAATTTAAAGAAAATTGGGGGCAGCCCGGGTGGCTCAGCAGTTTAGCGCTGCCTTAGCCCAGGGCGTGATCCTGGAGACCCGGGATCGAGTCCCACGTCGGGCTCCCTGCATGGAGCCTGCTTCTCCCTCTGCCTGTGTCTCTGCCTCTCTGTTTCTCAAATAAATAAATAAAATCTTAAAAAAAAAAAAAAAAAAAGAGAGAGAGAGAGAGAGAATTGGGCCCAGTTTAATATTATAGCCAATGAAAGCTGATGTCTTTGCAATTTGGGGGTGCCTGGGTGGTTCAGGGATGGAGCCACACATCAGGCTCCTTGCTCAGGGGAGAGCCTGCTTCTTCCTCTCTCTCTGCCTGCTGCTTTGCCTACTGGTGCTCGCTCTCTGTCAAATAAAAAAAAATAAAATGTTAAAAAAATTTTTTGTAATTTGTTATGCAGTGTGAATATATCGAATGACACTTAACTGTATACTTTAAAAGGTTAAAATGGTAAGCTCTATCTACCACTATAAAGAAAAACCTCTGCAATTCAGATGGTCAAAGATCACTTGTAACCACCACCACCAACTGAAAATTAAAGGCAGATTTTTTTCCCCTAAAAATTAATACTGGAAAAGCAATAATGTTGGAAAAGTTGTCTCAATAGGCTGTACTTATTTTTGATGGAGGATACCACAAAAAAGCATGTTATCCTAGAGTATACATTATTTTTAAGAACACAGGGCTATAATAATTTTACCTATTAAAAAAATTCTTTGCCACTGGAAAGAGATAGTATTTTCTCACCTACACATATATTTCAAATGATAAATGTTTTCTTCATTACTCATTAAAGAAAAACCAGATGTTAAAAAATGGGAAATACAGTAAGCAAAAAAAAAGTCCATAGTCTCATCACTCAAAATCACACTTAACATTGCATGTATGATAGCTACTTTATCTATTATACTGTAATCATGAGTTCTGAAATTTGCCCTCCCTCCCTCACATAAACATTTTCATGTCATTACTTGCCTATAGACCTCTTTTAATGCTACATGATCGTCTAAATTTACTTAACTAGCTTTCTTTATTTGGAAAATTGGTTCTTTCCAATTTATCATCATTATAAACTATACTGAAAGCAGTATCTTTGAATACAAAGCTTTTTCTTCTGCACACAAAAGAGTATGTACTTAGAATATATTTCTAATTGTGAAGTCACTGCAACAAAGACACCTGATATATTTTGCAAATTCATTTTCTAAAAAGACTACTAATCTATGTTTAAAAGCATTAATATATTTCCCAATAGAGAGCATATCTTGAAAATATTTCTGTGGATTAAAATGTACGATCATAAACAACGGTTACCCCAAAGAACATAGTTAGCTAGTCATCACTTTTTAAGTGAATAGACACCATCTCTATGCCACATAGAGAAAGACTAGGCTCCAAGGACAAACTTATGATAAGTACTAAGCACAGACAGACACAGAATTTTAATTATTAAAGTCCATGCCATACTTTTAAAATTCAAATATTAAAGGGAAAAACACTTGCTCTGCTGACCCTCTATACTCATCTAAATAAACTGCCTATGTATTAGAAGGAAGAGTAATATCACTTGAACATTTTTTTAAGATTTTATTTATTTACTCATGAAAGACAGACAGAGAGAGAGAGAGAGAGAGAAAGGCAGAGACACAGGCAGAGGGAGAAGCAGCTCCATGCAGGGAGCCCGACGTGGGACTCGATCCTGGGTCCCCAGGATCACACCCTGAGCCGAAGGCAGGCGCCAAACCACTGAGCCACCCAGGGATCCCCACTTGGACAAATGTTAATGTTTTAGTTGTTTAATTCATCTGAAAATTTTGTAAATGTATGGTATGCAATAAAGATCCCACTTTATATTCTTTTAAACAGAAATCGAATTATCTTAACTATTTATTAAATAGTCCATCCACTTCCTCACTGATTGGAAATACCATCTATCATAAGCATACATGCAACTGCTTTTAGACTTTCTGTGACTTATCTTCCTAATACTATACTATTATCACCATATTTTAACTTCTATAATTTTATACTGTGTTCTGACAGCTGGTTGGACAAGTTTCTTCTCAATTTTTTCCTTGTCATTTTTTTCTTGGCTATTCTTGCACATATAACTCATCCATATGAATTCTGAAATTGGCTTGGTAGGCTCCACTAAATTCCTTTGGCAGAACTTCTAGACAGAGGGAGTAATGGTTATCAGACTTACTCTCCTACTAAAAACAATCATACAACTGGGGAAAATATATGAAGTAACTGTTTTCAGGCCCTGGAGAAGAGACAGCACAGGGTTGCGAATCTTGAGAGATAGATCATATGTGATGAGCACCAAATCTATCCCAGATTTATACCTAGGAGCATTTTCCAAACCACAGCTTAAGGATGTAGAGCCCAAAGATACAGTAGCAGTCTGACTGGGCAGATGACACAGAAATCAGAATTCAGAACTGGCCTACAGGGCTGGAATATTGAAGGCAGGATGTGAGTGAGAGAGGAGCTATGAAGAGCAGAAACCCCCTCCAAAAAAACATGCCTCCAAGCCCCCTTGAGTCTGGTCAAATACAAAGTTTCTTATGCTCTGGGCAGCAAGGCTCAGCAGAGAAAAACCAAGAGCTGGAGATGAAGAAGTGAACAAAGATGCCAGAGGTTACAATACTGAGAGGTGTTCAAGTTCTCAGACTTTGCTAAACACTTCAGGCATTTGTTTGAAGCCCTAGAAAGGCCACTAGTACTACAGCACAAATGTAAAGACTACTCTGGTTCCACTTTAAAGTAGCTTAAGTCCAAGCCTCAAGAGAATCTAGCTGAGCCAGCAGAAAGTTAAGTGCTTACCAGAAGAAAACTCAACATTTTTCTTTTAGAGATGATAAAGTAATCCATATTCTCAAATACTTCGCAATGTTTGGGCCCACAATTTAAAAAAAATCACAAGACATACAAAGAAGCAGAGAATCTAGACCCAGATGGGACAGAGATGTTAGAATTAGCAGACAAAAACTTTAAAACAATATAAATATGTTCAGGATTTAAAGGACACGATGGGCATAATGAGCAAACAAATGGGGAATCTCATCAGAGACACTGATAAGCTTATAGTAGATAAGACACTCCAGAAACAAAAATGCCAGGGAAGCTGAAGAAAGACCAATAGAAAGTATGCAAACTGAAGTGCAAAGAGAAAAAGTTTGAGAAAATGAGCAAAGCTTCAATAACCATGGGATGATATCCAGATTCAACATATGTGAATTTGGAATCCCAGAAAGAGATGAGAAAGAAATGAGGGCAGAAAAATAAATGAAGAATAAACACAATTTTTCCAAATGTGATAAAAATATCAATCCATATATCCACATCATCCCATAAGCCATGAGAAAAATATACAAAACCATACGTAGGCTCATCATGGTCAAATTGCTTAAAAAAAAAAAAAAAAAAAAAGACAAGACCTAGAGTACTAAGAGTAGCAAAGAAAAAACAGATACATTACATACAGAGGAATAACAATACAAATGACTACTACCTTCACATAAAAAAACTGCAAAGTAGAAAGTAGTGAGAAGACATCCCCTAAGTGCTAAAAGAAAAAATTATCCACTAAATTAGAAATCTACATCTCAGCAAAAATATCCTTTAAAAAGGATAAACAAGAAGAGAGAATTCATCACCAGGAGAAATTCATCACTACAAGAAATAGTACCTGAAGTTTTTTTTAGGCTGAAGGGAAACGATAACAGATGGAAACTTGGATCTACCTACACAAAAGAATAGAGTACTAGAAAAGGTAATTAAGAAGGCAGATGTACAGACTTTTTGTTTCTTATTTTCTTTAAAAGAAAATGGCTGCTTGATGTTTTGTGGGCTCATAACATATACAGAAGTAAAACTGTCAACTGTCAATAGTTGGGTAAATGGAGAAAGATTTTTTAAGTTCTCACATTAAAACTTTTTTTAAGATTTTATTTATTTATTCACGAGAGACAGAGAGAGAGAGGCAGAGACACAGGAGGAGGGAGAAGCAGGCTCCATGCAGAGAGCCTGACATGGGACTCGATCCTGGGACCCCAGGATCATGCCCTGCGCCGAAGGCAGGTACTCAACCACTGAGCCACCCAGGCATCCCTCACATTAAAACTTTTATAAGGATATAGACTATAACCTCTAGAGGTTGCTACTAAATAAAATCCAAGACAAAGAGCAAAGCTAAAAAGCCCAAAGAGGAGATAAAATGGAATACTAAGAAACAATCAATCTGAAAAAAATGGAGGAAAAAGTAAACAAATGAGACAAGTAGAAAACACAGAGTAAGAATGCAGACTTACACCTAATTATAGGAAGAGTTACATAAATATAAATGGGTTATGCTCTCCAATTAAATGGCAGAGATTTTCAGACCCAAATGCTTAGAAACAGTTTCCCTCTGATAGCTAAATACATAAAGCACATTCAATGGATGATAGCAGTTACCTGTAGTAGCAACCCCAAACACTGTGTGCAATTGTGTGAAATGACTTGTGAACACAACCTAAAGGTGACTCCAGTATAATCCACAGGAGAAAAAACTGGAACGTGAGGGTAGTTGATAGGTGACATTAACTGACACTTTATATTCATTCACTTGTTTTTAATTTTCACAAAGACTCTATGAGGAAAGTACCTTTGATACTCATTTTATAGGGGAGCAGACCAAGGCCCAGAGAGATTGAAATCATGTTCCCAGGATCACATGCCAGTGAGCCCATGCTCTTAACCACCCTGTACTGCCTCTCAGCTGAATCTAACCAATTATACTGCTGCACTTGAAAGGTACTAGGTCACCCAAGAGGAGGTGCCCAGCAACCGTAAATGGCAAGACTAGTCAATGTGTCTCCTGCCTGGCCCCGGGGGAGGAAGTACCTGACATGCAATTTCCTTGGCAGGTGTGTGCACATGGCAGAGATGGCCCCATCACATGACCCAACCCTGAGGAAGCTATTCATCAAGATATTTTTTCAACAAACTTCCTTGCTTTATAGTTCCAGGGCCCATCGACAAAGTCAGCAAAGTAGGAAAGCCCTGACTGAAGCACACAAATATTCTAGTCCCTTTGAAAGTTAGCATTGTTATCATAAATAAGTAAATTGGCATCTGGGTTATGTTTCGGGCTCTCCTAAGTTTATTAAGCATGACTCAGTGCCCCCAGAACATTCTCATCTCTGAGTAAAAAGTGAAAATAGCACTTCTGGACCTTCACACCTTTGGAAGAAAGTCCTAGACTGGGCTGGCCCTGGCAAGGCTAAATGCTCACAGGAAGTTGCACAAACAATGGAGACAGGCTGGGTCTAAGTGGGCCCCCTGAACACTCCTGTTGTCAAACTACAATAGCATGAGCCAAGAAAAAAGATGATAATAAATGCATGAGCAAGAATCTCTAAGCATGTTGTAGGGCATATACATGGAGAGTTGCCAAAGAGATGAGATCCTTATTCATTAAATTTAACCAAATTATTTATCAAAGAACATTTCCCCCAGGGAGGCCTCTGCAGAGTTTCACATGAATCACTCATGCCAGTTAGAAAACAACTGATTAAAAAAGAGAAAGAGAGAGAAGAAAAAAGAAAACCATTTCAGAACAAGGTACCAGCGAGATAAAGGCATTCCAATGAGACCAGGTGAGCTCAGTATGAAATTATCAATCTGAACAGGGATTGGCCAAAATGGGGAAAGAAAGATAGTGAAGCCCCATAAACATTCTCCATCACAATGAGCATATACAGTCCTCTTATATTTGATATACAAAATCCACAAAAATGACTCTTCCTTGAAAAAGTCCATGAAAACTCCCACCTAAGCTACCTGCACACCTCTCACTGATCCATTCAAGCCATATTTTTGCACAAATCCTCTGAGCCTTCCCCACCCTATACTGACACTGCAGTGCTTCTCACACTGTATGACTCCCAACACTCTTCCCTGTTGTTGGGAGATGGCTCACTGGCTCCCTCCCTTCAGTCAAAGTCACCTGAGCAGGGGCACCTGGGTTGGGTGGCTCAGTGGTTGAGCATCTACCTTTGGCTCAGGTCATGATCCCAGGGTCCTGGGATCGAGTCCCACATCAGGCTCCTTGCAGAGGGCTCCTTGCTTCCTCTGCCTATGTCTCTGCCTCTCTTTCTGTGTGTCTCTCGTGAATAAATAAATAAAATCTTTAAAACAAACAAACACAAAGTCATCTGAGCAGAGATGCCTTCCCTGAGCTATATGTAAAAGCGCACCTTCCAACCCTACTACTCTCTAACTTGTTACCCTATAGTATTTTTTTCAGAGCACAAGCACATATCATTAACATATTTTGTAATTGTCCACCTTCCATGTGTAGAAGGAACTCTACAAGACTGGGAATTTTGTTTTGCTTTCTATGATATCTACAGAATTTAGAACAAGGCCTCTCAAGAGAATACACTATGAATAAAATATTGTCATTCAAAGTCTAATAGGGAAGAGAATCCTAAGCAGACAGATCTCATCAACAGGATAACGCGGTGGCATAAAGGACTTATAATAAGCTTGGCCTGTGAGAGTCAGAAACATTTCCTGGGGGGAGAGAGGCAGGGTGGGACTGTGAGGGGAGGGTAGATGCAGGGGCATTCCAGGCAGGGCAGGCAGCATGTGGAAGAGCCACAGAACATAACAGAACATCTCACACAGGAACTCTGTGGAGCTGCAAGGAGGGGATGGTGACAGGGACAAAAGACAAGGCTGTAACAGGAAGGCAGAGCAGCATGCCAGAGCAAGGAGTCACTGACTGGTTCTGACCTGAAGAGCAGTATGACCAGATTCGCATTTCACAAAGGTCTCCGTGGAGACAGTAGAGCAGTGGTGGTAGGGGTGGGGTGTGGAGAATGAAGGCAAATCTGTAGAGAGGAAGAACATTTAGGAGATTACTGCAAAGGTCTCTGCAAGGGCCCTTGATGCTAAAAGCTAAGACGATGGCACTGGGGATGAACAGAAAGCAGGTGTCTTGAGTGCACATCACTGGATGCAACAATATCTCCCACTTTTCCAAAAATGTGGCTCCATCCACTATCACATCTTATAGAAAGTACCTCTAAAAAAAAAAAAAAAAAGTGAGAGTTTTTGAGGCCCATTTCTCACACATGCATACATGCAACACACATAAACACATCTAGCAAAACCAGGTAGGACCGTGTCCAGAAACCACACCAAGTAATGAGGTAGCAACTCTTTCTTTCTCCACTCACTGCTCTGCTGTCCCCTGAGTCAGCATCTTTGTCAGGTGGGCTCTTTGCCTACAGTGTCCCGCAGCAGCCACAGGCTTAAATAAGTCTACGAGGCGCCTGGCTGGCTCAGCTGGAAGAGTATGTGACTCTTGATCTCAGAGTTATGAGTTCAAGCCCCATGTGGAGTTCAGAGATTACTAAAATAAATAAATAAACTTAAAAAGAAAAAGGTAAAAATCGCAAGGGAAAGGCCTCCAACGAGACTCACTAACACCCACGGGCAGGAGATGCCCTGTTCCGGATGGCAAGCCTGAGCTCCACGCCCTGTGACAGCAAAGACTAACATGGGGGGAGGGCTGCCCGGGGGGGGGGGGGGGGGGGGCTGGTTCCTCAGGGATGACCCAGGCACCGCCACCGGAAAACAGAACAGATGCGGGCAGACGCCGTGGCCTTCTCTGATTCCTTGAGGGGGACATTTGCAGGTGCTTTTCCCTAATTCCTGAGTTCCTCCCCGAGTGATGTTGCCCCACCGGAGGACTGGCCAACTCCTGGGAGCACTCAGTTCTGAGCACAGTCTTCCTCACGCTCCCAACAGGCCATGTGAGGAGCCTCCTTACCGTCCCCTCCCACGGAGATGGAGAGCCGTACACTACCTTGCCCAGGGGTCGTGATGCAGCCCAGGGAGGCCCACGAGCCCTGGGCCTGCTCACGCCAACCCTCTAAAGCAGCCGTGCTGTGGGAGGTAAGACCAATCGGTGGAGAGCTCGGGAACGACGGTGCTTCCTCCCCATTCCAAGCCCTCCAGCATCTCCGGGTCCCTTGGAGGATGAAATCCACAGTCTTCTTCGTGACATCCATGACCCTGAGCCTTCCACACCTTCTTCCCACACCCCCGCTCCAGCCAACCCGCATCCCACTTTACTTCCTGGGCCAGGCAACAGCTGAATAATTAACGTTCTCAGAGCACAAAACGTTTTCCCAGGCCGCAGTGCCTACTCCTGCTGCTCCCGTCTGCGAATGGCTTGCCACCCCTCCTCCCCACGTGGCAAGACACCGCTGCTTCTTCCTCCCCTGCCCATCACACGGTGCTGGGCCTGAAATGTCTCCCCCGGCTTGGCTTTTCCTCACACAGGCCTGGTTCAGTGCCCCACCGCACACTCTCTCATCCCCTTGTCCATCATCTTCCCATAGGACACATTATTTTATAATTATTTTATATCTATTTTCATTCCATTGAACTATAAAACATAAAAGCTCCTTGAGGCTCCGACTGCGGTTTTTATCTCTCCCTAACACGCAGCACGGATATGTGGTACGCAGCAGTGCTATGCTCATTAAATGAATATTCTCAAGACCAGAATTGTACACTATTGGCAACCTTTTCAACCTTCATAAGTTCTCCTGCCTTATATTAGCGATACCTTTTCTTTTGCATGTATAACATACATAGATGATTCAGGACCAGGGCAAGGAATAAAACACTCCTAGAATTTACTACAGGAAGAATTTTCTCCTATCTGAACAACTTGAGAGGATTCCTTTTTGTTGTTAGAACATGAAAATATGTGAAATCATCCCATTAATACCTTGGCTGCAGGAAACCCAGGCTAAAGCTGCCAGGCTTTAGCACTAACCGAGGTTACACGGTTCTAGACAGAATCGTCTCTTCATTCCCCCCATTGTATGACAGTTACTATAAAGCACCTTAAGTTATTTTGGGAAGGAAATAGAGCCACATAGGACACACTAGATAATTAATGGCTCTCATTCGATGTTTTTGCTTCCTGAAGAAGGTAACAGAAACCAATGTCTTTGCCAAACATGTTTAGAGTCTGTTCCAGTGGGAGCTAAATAATGACTCCCAGTCTCCGGCCTAGTCTCCTGTGCCTCTGTCAGTTCTCCGGGTCTGATCCACTGGATGGTAGATCTCTGTTCCCAACATCATTTCATAAATAAATACAAATGATTTGACCGGCCTCTTGGGACCATCACACGTTACCTCCTCAGGTGGGAAAAAATGATCAACTCAAGTTACACAATGTTTTTAAAAATGAAACAAGATTGAAATGTCCAATGATGAGGATGAGGATGATGGCTAAGATTTAACTAGTGATTACTCAGTGGGAAGCATGATTCTAAATACTCCATGTATATTTACTCATTTAAATACCATGACAACCTATGCAGCGGGTTACTCTTATCATCAGGCTACTGTTACGTACAGGTAAGAAAACTAAGGCAGTGAGAAGTTAGGTCACTTTCCAAAAGGTCACACAGCTGCTAAGTGGTGGGGCTGGAATTTTAACCTATATATTTAGGTCCCAGGCCCATGTTCTTGACCACACAGCAAGGTGGCATATATAGAAATAAGACTGAGATGGCCAGAGCCAAAAGTAAGTGAGACCTTTAGAAGAAAAAAGAAACTACTGACTAAAAGTATAACCTTCGGTCTATCTCTTTTATTCCTAGACTCATTACCGTAGATTATAATCAACACCTGAACAATAATGTCCCACTGAGAGCATGATGAGAGGAGTGTGGGACATAAGGCAACACAGAGCTGGGCTCCCACTCCCCCTCCAGCGCATCCTAGCTGGGGATGCCGGGCACGTTGTTTCACACAGAATGCACAAAGTCTGCTAGTTGCAGGCTTTGCAGACTCTCCCCCAGTGACCATGACTATGCCAGTCCCCTTCTTTTAAGGGCTGTCCTCTCTCTCCACCTCCAGGATGCATGGTTGGTATGGACTCAGCTGGCTGGGATACTGGTCTCAGGGGCCTGGTTCACCTGAGACAACCACAGTATCTCACTGCCTGGGGAAGGGATGGGCACAAGATCCAAGCTGGGAGCTGCCCCTGGTACTTTCCTAACTGGAGGAGGAGAAGTTTTTCCTGTCCAGTTACAAAGCTGTGAGGACTTCAGCCTCAGTTCCAGGGTATTTGAGAAAATAGAGAGGCCATATAGAGGATTAGAGAGAGACTGTGGGCATCGCAGACCCTGGTTCTAGGGGCCCCCGCTCTATTCCAAGGTAACCAAACATCAGTCAATTAGCCACCCTGAGAGAAGAAAAAGAATTTCTCTAGGTTTCTATCACTTTCAACTAGACAAGCTTTAACCTGAACTCTGAAACTCAGTTCCCTCCTCTGCAAAATGGGGAAAATAAAACAATAGCCCAACCCTCCCAGGGCAGCTGGGGAAATATCTGAAGTACTTTGCCAGCGTGTCTGAAGAACAGAAAAGGCTCCGTGGCTATTAGCTCTTGTCCCAACAGCCTACCGCCAAAGACTGTGGAGTCATTCTCAGTTTCTCTCTGTCACATCCAATACATGACAGTAAGTTCTGTTGGTCCCTCATACTACATCTATCACCCAACCACTTCTCGAAATCTCCACTGCTACCACCCTGGTCCCAGTAAGGATGTGAACTACTACCCATAACCTCCTAACGACGCCCCCTCCCCCTGCTTCTGCCCTGACTCTGACAGCCTGTTCTCCACACAGCAGTCAGAGCAATCCCATTCAGGTGTCGGTCAGAGATGAACACGCTCCAGGGGCATCCCATCTCCCTGAGAGTAGATGGCAACCTCTGCCCATCTGGCTGCAGCCTCGCTCTGGGCTCTCCTCCTTCCCCACACTCTGCTCCACAATAGGCTTCTTGCTTGTGCTCCAACAGTCACCAGGTTCCCGCCCCAGGGCTTTTGTGCTGGTTTCCCCTAATCCAGGGCAATCCTTTCCTACATGGATTCAAGCCTTGACCCTTCTCCTCCATTAGGTCTCCTCTCGTGAAGCAGTCTTGAACACCCTGTTTAAAACTGCAGCCCCCTCCTCCCCAGCCAATCCAGGTCTTTTTCTCCATAGCACTTACTTACCACCATCTGACCTAATTTATCTATTCCCCTACCTGTGTATTGTCTATCTCCTCTTTCTAGAACGTAGGCTTTATGACGAGGGGTTTTGACTGTTTTGTTTCCTAGTCTTCCCAGCACATAGCAGACACACAATAAATATTTGCTATATGAATGAATTAATGAATTTGTCATCAATCCCCTTTTCTGGGGTTTGGAGGGAGGGTAAACGTGGACTATAACAGGAAAAAAAATAGGAAAATCTTAACTCGAAATTTCACTTACTTGGCACAGCGTACCCAATGTGTATGTCGGTACAAGGAATATAAGAAGCGCTGGCGATACATGTTCCATACTTTGATGGATTTGTCTTCAGAGGCTGTAGCTAGAAACTGGCCGTCAGCTGAAAAGTCTACACTTCGAACTGGAGCTGTATGAGCTTTAAATTCAGAGGATTTCCCTCTCCTGGAAAGAAATAGTTTAATACTTGTAACACTTGATTTAATTATAATCAATATCTAATCAGTATACAGACTTTGAAACATATAAAAGTTTAACTCCTATAAAAAAATTAACAAAAGTATAAAAAGTTTCTACATCAACACTCTTTAAAAAGCTGGTTTTATTAATTAAAGTCACAACTGAAATCTAACAAGAAAGACCCTTGGTGGTCCCACCCAGAAATGCACTTGCTGTTTTTGTTTTAATTGGAAGCTAGAGAATAATATTTTGAACAAATCTCAACTGTGAATTTTAAGCTCCTGCTGTTCCTCTAGAAATAGCAATAAATACTCTAAAGGGCCTGCAACCTAGAAAAGCTAACATAGATTAAATTAATAGCTCCAAGAGGGTGCTTTCAAACTGGGGTCACGCGGAACCTGTGTGGACGGGCTGTCTGGGCTGGGAGGGAAGAGATGCCCCTCGTGGCATTTTCCCCCTGACAGAATGTAGGTCTAGGTGATCTGACCTTGGGGTTTCTGTTCTCAATGAGAACTAAGACCCCCCGGGGTGCATCGAAGGCCTTGCTCAGCCCAGGCCCAATCTTACACTCACAAGCAAAACACATTCCAGTTCTCAACACTTTGAAATTTCAGATGCTGCTTCTTCTTCTTCTTCTTTTTTTTTTTTTTTAACTAGAGTGAGAGAAAGAGAATAGGAAAAGAAAAGATGGAGAAAATAATATGTGGCACTTAAGGAGAAATGTTAAAATAGGGGCAGGCTAGCAGATACACTGGAGTTGGAAGGTGGCATTTGGGACATACTACTTTGTGTCAGCATTCCAAAGTCCCCAAGACACTCTCTGAAGTGTCTTAGGGAGACACCTTCCTTCCCATCAGGAAGTCATCTTTATATGCAACTGTTTGAAAAACATCGGGAAACAGAGTTTGCAGAGCCTGGAAGGCCTTCTCAACTGCTCCACTTCTCCCACAAACGGACTGAGTGATAGTGATACTGCTATCCCTTCCCAAATACCCTTTCGATAGCTCTTCTTTCTATGCCAGCTGTGCTTACGTTAAGGGAGACACAGCCTCCATATCACTCACCAAGATTATTGCAAAAGCTTCTTACCTGGTCTCCCTGCTCTAATCTCTTAACCCCCTCCAGTCACCTACATACTCTGCTTATTACCTTGCTGAAAGTGTCATGCTCAGCACGTAAATCTCAGCATGGACGTGTCGCTGGCTGCCCTCCAAGGAGAAGTAGAATGCTCAGGCTCTCCGGCAAGGCATCCTGCCGGTACACTGAACCTTGGACTCAGAACAGTCGCAGAGCTTCAAATACACCTCTGGTTTTGCACTTACTGCTTTTTCTCAGCCTGGATTGCTTCCTCTGCCCCAACCCCCCTTGACCAACCCAGGCAGGCTTAATTGTTCCCTATCTGCTGCATCTATTTTGCTTATTACATAATACAGTACTTAAAAAAAAAAAAAAAGACCTATTCTCTTCTATCAAGCCATGAGTTTTTTGGAGGACAGGAATGATGATTTATTCATCCCTATAAAACCAGCGTCTAGCACAATATCAGGCATATGAAAAGAGCTCAATACATTTTGTTGAATTCCACTGGGAAGAGTCACTACTCAAAGCTCTCAGATCCATCCTGGCTTATCCCTCCAGCGGTCTGTAGAAGGTAAAACTGACTTTGTCCTCAGTTTCCATCACCTGATACATGATCACATACTAGGAAAAATGAAAATTAATATTAAAGAAAATGGGAAGGAACATTCAGTGACGTTTTGCCAGAAAGTTATATGAGTGGCAGTGAGGAGTATAGTTTGGCCTGAATTCAAGAATACAGCATAGACAAAATAAAGGAAAGAATGGCATCTGCCGTGACCGGGAAGCCAGGAGACAGCCCGAATCATCACAATCTGCCCTGCTCTTGAGTTCTACACTCCACTCTCCAGCAGGCTACCCTGCTTGCCTTCTTTCTAAAGGGCCTGCCTCTTGGTGACCCCTGGATCCGGTCTCAACAGGAAGCATGTAAGAAACCATAAAAGGAGTGCCTTGTGTTTGTTATGCTGCCATTTAACTGGTTTGTACTTCCCCCACCTTGTCTTGGCATTTGCTCTCTGCCTCCCACACATTTACCTACCCTGTCTGCCCAAGTTCTCTTGATGGCCTGCTGTGAAGAACTCCAGGCCAGAACTGCCTCCATGCTTGTTCCTACTATTCTTCCTTAGCCTGCCAGTCACCTGGTGTGAGTGATGTTTGTGAATATGACCACCTACCACCCCTCTTACCCCTGTTCATGCTTGCCCCTCCCACAGGAGGTGGAATCTATCAATCTCTCCTGTTCAAACTGGGCTGTGACTTACTTTGACCAATAGAATGAGGGAGAAGTGACACAGAAGTGTCAGACCCAGCCTTTCAAAGGTCTAGTGGCTTTCATTTTTACTATCCTAGAACGCAGTTGCCATGCTCTAAGGAAGTCATTATCCTGGTGCAGAGAGGGCAGAGGGCCAGGGTGCCCCAGCCAATAGCCAGCAGCAGGCCCCAGGCATATGAGTGAGGTGCTGGACCTCTAGCTCAATGAAGCTGCATGAGTAAGAGCCAACATTAAATGGGGTAAAAGAACCATCCAGACAACCCACACAATTATGGAAAAGGACAATTATTGTACTAAGTTTTGAGGATGGTTATGCAGCAATAACTGATCTATCAGTTTCCATCCCAATGCTATGATCCATGATTTCCCTGGCCCCAAAATGATATGATTTGGAAAGTGGACCAAGAGATAGCTACACAAGCCTAACTGTTACACTTAGATTAACGCATACAAATTAACAATTTGGTGTGCTTTTAGCACATCTACCCTTGTATAGTTTGTTCACTGAGAATTCCTTGAACTGGTAATGGAAGACTGAAGCTGTGTTATGCTGAATACAGTAGAACCACTAATCCTAAATCCCCCAAATTAAAGATTTTAGAACAGCTTCCCTTCTGGACCCCAAACCAGTCTCCCTCTTTCCCACTTCCCCTCTACGTTGCCACCCACAATGGCATTATAACATGTCACTTCTTTTCAGTCATTTTTGCTGCCATCAGGTTAACGTTCAGATTTCTCAGCATGGCGTTTCCCTTGGGTGGTGGCAGAAAAAAAAGAAGGGCCTCCTGGCACGGAAATGCCCTGTGAACTTTCATTTGGGAGTGCCTGAGACTGTTTAGTCATATACCACAAATGAAATCCTGCCATAATAGAGCCAAGGAAAACGCTCAAATTCTTATTCTCTGAGGTATTTAGGGAGGGGAAATGATATGATCTGTGGGATTTGTTCTAAAAATACTCTAGCTTAAAAAAAAGAGAGAGAGAGAGGGAAGAGAGCAAGAGGATGGGTGAAACAACTAATAACTACTGATACCAATAGCTGCTGGATGTGGTGGAGGAGTAAAGGGGGGAGGGACTGCTGTGCTATTCGTTCTATCTTCATGTGTGTTTGAAAACATATAACTGAGAATTCCATAAAAAAAAAAGAGTTCAAAAGCTTTTAAAAAAAATCATGGGTCAATAATTGCTTAAAACAGGTAAGCTATCACGTCTGGGATTTAAAAAGCCTCCTATAGAGAGATTTGTTGTAACAGGATTGGACCTTACACGAATGCAATGATTCACACATTTGTCAGAAACTTTCTTTAGCAAGAAAACTCTGGAGCCCAATAATGAATGACATGCACCAAAGAATAGTTCTGGTACAGGATTAATAGAGATCCAAAGGCCCCCAACAGATCCACAAATGGGCAATAGTAGAATAAACTAAAAAATTTCAGTTATATATGTCAGTGTGTATCTCTCTGGGGAGACAATCTGAAGTTTACCATAGATTTATAAAGAGATTGATAACCATCCCCCTGCCAAAAACAAAACAAAATTTTAACCCCTCCCCCCCAAAAATCAAGCATATTTCCATAGTTAGAAATAGGTTTCAAATAGAAGAGATAATTATGAGTTAAAGATGAAGAAAAAGTAGTATGAAATAGTTTGCTAGCTTTCGGAAAAGGGCAACACATCCTGCATGTGACTCAGACTAGGTATGGGAGTTCAGGCATTCCTGAGAAGTGGAGGAGCAGCCAGGCTCGTTTTCTTTCACATTCGTACGTCCACAGCATAGCAGGTATTTATTTGTTGCTCTTACTTATCAGGAATCCAGAGTCTAACAGTTCTGTCTCGTGAAGCTGATGCCAATAAGTTTCCAAGTGGAGAAAACTGCACGCTGGTTACAACATCCTTGTGACCCACGTATCTGAAAGCTCTGGCTTGTGGCTTGCAATTCCATAGCATGAGAAACGTATCCCAAGAAGCCGTAGCTATTAGGAAAGAGAAGAACAAACCACTGATTGTTGAAATGCAAATGTAGGCATGTCTCATTACAATGGGGCAGCATATCTAGTAACAAGACGTCCAGGTACCAGAGGACTGGACATTGTAGGGCTGACCAAGCAGTGGAAAAATATTTTTAAAGTAACCCAAAGCCACATCATTAATGTGTGAGCTTGGCTGCATCCTATGCTACCACAAGTCAGGATCACTGGCCCCTGCCATTGGGTTGGAGCTCAGTGACAATTTACTAGAAGGTGGCGGAACAGTGTAACACAGTCCACGGGACTAGGAGAAATTTGTCTCTAACTCTCAGGCTGCCTGGGAAAGTTACTTAACCTCGTTGTCACAGAGTGAATGCTTTTCCTGAGAGGGTCGGATGAGATGAGTTTTGAAAACTGTTGATGTGGAGATAATTTCACACTTAAGAGGAAACATAAGAATAGTATAAAGAAGATTAATATACCCTTTGCCAGATCTGCCTGTTGTTAATATTTTGGTTTATAATTTACTCTTCTGTTCACTTGTGCTCACTCTTTCCATATGCTTGCAAGCTCGCACACACAACACACAACACACACACACATACACAAACACAATTTTTCTTTCCTGAACCATTGGAAGTAAATACACCATCATGGCACCTTTATTCCTAAATACTTCATTGTGTTTTCCTAAGAATAAGGATATTCTCTCACATGCCTGTGGCAGTATCGACCTCAGGAAAGTTATTATTGACAATACTTTAATCTACCAACTGTTTTCCAATTCTGCTAATTGACCCAGTAATGTCTTTTATAGCTCAATAAGGTGATCTTGAAAGTCTCTTTCTGCTCTCTTATGACATTCTACAATTAATAAAAGAATTGTGTATGTCAGACATTAGCTTAAGGCTTTAAGGAAATAAAAACAAGTGCAATCAATGGTGGAAATAAATGCTTCAAAGAATAAACGAATAAACGAATGAAAGATAGATCTAACTCTTGCCCCCAAACCAAATTTTATTTTATTTTTATTTTTTTTCCAAACCAAATTTTATATATGCATGGAGACCAAATTATCTCAATAACAGGAATCAACAGGTCAATGAGATTCACTATCTAGGTTGTAGAATTCCTAGAAAAAAACGCAACTTTATAAACTTGAAATACAACTAGTATTGCTGTTAGAAGAGAATATAAAGTCACTGAAAATCTTCTAATTTCTTTAGCCGTAGATAAAATTCACCCGGACTTAGCCTATGCACGTCCTATGCAAGTTCTATGTAAAATAGTTAAAGTGAGTTTTGAAGTTTCAAGCTATAATGCTCTCTACTACCCCTTTTTAAAAAAATACAAAAAGTTGATGTTCTACCACAATTCATAATATTATTAAATATTTATATTAAAGTCTAAATTTTCAGGAGCTAATGTAGACAAAATGGGGAAAACAATGAATTATCATACGCATTACAACTTTGGACCCTATTTGAGTTCTAAAGTATTATGCTGCAAATAAGATCTACACAAAGAATTAAGACACAATCCCTTACCTCAAGGAATCACAACAGCATAGGGGAGACAGTTCATTAATAAATCATACATGTTCAGACGACTTTTATAAATTATCCTATTTTCTGTACGTCCCACTCCTCTACATCTGTTGTGCCCCTCCCCACTGGCAAGCACAATTTGTTCTTTGTATTTATCGGTCTGTTTCTGCTTTTTTTGTTTGTTCATTTTGTTTTTTAGATTCCCTATATAAATGAAATCATATGGTATTTGTCTTTACCTGAC
Source organism: Canis lupus baileyi (assembly GCF_048164855.1). Taxonomy (NCBI): domain Eukaryota; kingdom Metazoa; phylum Chordata; class Mammalia; order Carnivora; family Canidae; genus Canis; species Canis lupus. The sequence goes on from NC_132850.1 coordinate 31,739,340, forward strand.
TTATTTCACTTAACATAATACCTTTAAGGTCCATCCATGTTGTCACAAATGGCAAGACTTCATTCTTTCATATGGCTGAGTAATATTCCAGTGTGCATGTGCGTGTGTGTATCACATCTTTACTCATCTATCAATGGACACTTGGGTTGCTTCCATTTCTTGGCTATTGTAGATAATGCTGCAGTAAACGTAGGGGTATATATATCATTTTAAATTAGTGTTTTTATTTTCTTTGGGTAAATACCTAGTAATGGAATTACTGGATCAGATACTTTTAATTTTTTCTGAGAAAGCTCCATACGGTTTTTCATAGTAGCTGCACAATTTATGATCCCATCAACAGTGCATGAGGGCTTCCTCTTTCTTCACATCCTTGTCAACACTTATGTCTTGTCTTTTTTATTCTAGCCATTCTGACTAGGTTTAAGGTGGTATCTTGTTGTGGTTTTGACTTCTGCTTTCATAATTGGTGATGTTGAGCATCTTTCCATATGTCTGTTGGCCATCTGTATGTTTTCTTTGGGAAAAAAATGTCTATTCAGCTCCTCTTTTAATCAGATTATTTGTTTTTTGGGTGTTGAGTTGCATAAGTTCTTTATATATTTTGGATATTAATCCCTTGTCAGATATATCATTTGCAAATATCGTCTCCCATTCACTAAGTTGCCTTTTTGTTTTGTTGGTGGTTTCCTTCATTGTGCAAGCACTTTTTTTAAAATTTATTTTTATTGGTGTTCAATTTGCCAACATACAGAATAACACCCAGTGCTCATCCCCTCAAGTGCCCCCCTCAGTGCCCGTCACCCATTCACCCCCACCCCTCGCCCTCCTCCCCTTCCACCACCCCTAGTTCGTTTCCCAGAGTTAGGAGTCTCTATGTTCTGTCTCCCTTTCTGATATTTCCCACACATTTCTTCTCCCTTTTCTTATATTCCCTTTCACTATTATTTATATTCCCCAAATGAATGAGAACATACAATGTTTGTCCTTCTCCGATTGACTTACTTCACTCAGCATAATACCCTCCAGTTCCATCCACCTCGAAGCAAATGGTGGGTATTTGTCGTTTCTAATGGCTGAGGAATATTCCATTGTATACATAGACCACAGCTTCTTTATCCATTCATCTTTCGATGGACACCAAGGCTCCTTCCACAGCTTGGCTATTGTGGCCATTGCTGCTATAAACATCGGGGTGCAGGTGTCCCGGCGTTTCATTCCATCTGTATCTTTGGGGTAAATCCCCAGCAGTGCAATTGCTGGGTCGTAGGGCAGATCTATTTTTAACTCTTTGAGGAACCTCCACACAGTTTTCCAGAGTGGCTGCACCAGTTCACATTCCCACCAACAGTGCAAGAGGGTCTCCTTTCTCCACATCCTCTCCAACATTTGTGGTTTCCTGCCTTGTTAATGTTCCCCATTCTCACTGGTGTGAGGTGGTATCTCATTGTGGTTTTGATTTGTATTTCCCTGATGGCAAGTGATGCAGAGCATTTTCTCATGTGCGTGTTGGCCATGTCTATGTCTTCCTCTGTGAGATTTCTCTTCATGTCTTTTACCCATTTCATGATTGGATTGTTTGTTTCTTTGGTGTTGCGTTTAAGAAGTTCTTTATAGATCTTGGAAACTAGCCCTTTATCTGATACGTCATTTGCAAATATCTTCTCCCATTCTGTAGGTTGTCTTTGAGTCTTGTTGACTGTATGCTTTGCTGTGCAGAAGCTTCTTATCTTGATGAAGTCCCAATAGTTCATTTTTGCTTTTGTTTCTCTTGCCTTGGTGGATGTATCTTGCAAGAAGTTACTGTAGCTGAGTTCAAAAAGGGTGTTGCCTGTGTTCTCTTCTAGGATTTTGATGGAATCTTGTCTCACATTTAGATCTTTCATCCATTTTGAGTTTATCTTTGTGTATGGTGAAAGGGAGGTGCAAGAGCTTTTTATTTTGGTGTAGTCCCAATAGTTTATTTTTGCTTTTGTTTCCCTTGGTTAAGGAGACATATCGAGAGAAACATTACTAAAGCTGATGTCAGACATTACCGTCGATGTTTTCTTTTAGGAATTTCATGGTTTTAGGTCTTACATTTAGGTCTTTAACTCATTTTTTTTTTTACTGAAATTGAATTTTTATTCCAAATGACTGTAATGGCTGGAAAGACAACAGAGAAAACTGAAAATGATTTGTTGAACTGGCAATTAGAAATGGTTGATTTCAGGAGAGCAAACAGTACAATGACAGCCTGGCACTCAGATAACAGTTCTAACTAAGAAAGCTTGAAAATAACCAATGTCCCTTTATTTTTTTTTTTTCTTTTCAATGTCCTTTTAATACACAATCTGGAGGTGCAGCATTTATAGCAAATAACTTCTTCTTTGAGGAAAGAAAAGGAAAGAAAAAAAGGGACAAATCCACAAAATCCCAAGCCTCAGAAATTAACATTCATTTAAGAACACATAGTGGTGAAGGTTTTGGGTAGCACAATTTTCACAGTTCTTAAAATGGAAGTCTTCAAAATTACTTCTTCAAATTCAAAAGCTAAAAACAATGAAGAGAGAACAGTTACACTGGCGTAAAAGAGCTGCTACCTGTCACAAAGATGATAATTAGTCCTGCTTCCAAATACAGTGAGAGCTGATGAACCTGACAACAGAACAGAGAGGCTGCCTGGCATGCACTGACATCATCGTGAAACAGTTCATTGATAAGATCACACATGTTCAGAGGACTTTCATATATTCTTCCTTCATAGTGTTATGTGGTTAGTGATCCTTCCTGAGAAAAAGGCTTTTAAAAAATGTATTATTTATTTTAGAGAGGTTATATGCACATGCGAGTGGGGCAAGGCAGGGAAAGAGGGAGAAAGAAACTGAAGCAGACTCCACACTGAGCACAGAGCCTCATGCTGGGCTTGGTTTCACGACCCTGAGATCATGACCTGAGCTGAAACCGAAAGTCCGACGCTTAACCCGCTGAGCTACCCAGATGCCCATTTGAGCATGGACTTGAGTGCAGTGAGGAGCGATTTGGGCTAACACGTAGAAGAAGAACACTCTCGGGGCAGAAAGAACCCCACAAATGACTGTCCAAGATAATAATGTATTTGAAAGACTGAGGAGCAGCAAGGAGACCAGCATGTCCACAGAGTGAGAACAGTGGGGGTAAAAGCTGAGAAGAAAGGAGGTGCCAGGCAGAGCCATGGTAAGAAATGTGTATTTCATGCTAAGTGCAATGGGAAACCTTTAAAGGATTTTGAGCAAGGAGGGGATCTCATGATCTGAGTTAAAATTACCACTCTGACAGTAAGAAAAGGATGGTCTTTACAAAATATGATGTTAGGTCAATTGGATATTCATAAGGGGAAAAAATATATCTTGACTTTTTCAGTTTATACTATATACAAAAATAATTCCATATATGTTATAGATATAAAAATACAATAGGTAGAGTGACATGGTTTTAGACTAGAACACAGGAGAATACCTGCATGACCACTGGCGTAGGTGATGAACATGACATAAAAATGATTAAATTACTAAAGGAAAAGTAATAATCTGTACTACACTAAAATTAAGAAACTGTGTTCATTGAAAGATACTACCAACTGAGTGAAAAGGCAAGCCACAGAGTGAAAGAAGATATTTACAACACATGTATCCTACATTTAACACAGAATCTGTAAAGAATCCCACAAAAATAAATTTTTAAAAAGGCAGGAAAATAGGTAAAAGGCTTCAATGGGCACTTCATAAAGGAAGACATCCAAATGGTCAATAAATGTATGAAAAGGTGGTCAATTCAATTGGTCACCAGGAAAATACAAATTAAAACCAGAAGGAATGAGTTAGCACTAGTGAGATGACAATGAGATAGTCAGAATGACTACAGTGAAAAAGAGAAATAATACCAAACCTTGATGAAGACGTGAACCACTGGAACCCTCATATAATGCTGGTGGTTATAACTATTTTGGAAAATTATTTTGATGTATCTGCTGAAGCTGAATATACACTTACTGTTTGAGCAATCTTATTCAGTGGAACAGAAATTCTTAATGTATGTTTAGCAAAAGACCTATAATAATGTTTGTGGCAATATGATCCAAAATAGGCCAAAACTAGAAACCAAATTATCCATCAAAGATGGATACATAAACTGTCTTATATTCATAGTATGTACCTCCTGTGCAATGAAGTTTCATTTGAAGTCCAAGAAGTAGAAAAACTAATCAATGGAGTTAGAAATCAGTATGCAGATTACTGGGGGACAGGGAGGGAGGACAGCGGCTGCAAGGCAGCAGGGGTGGGACTGCTGGGGGTACTAGCTCTGGGTGTCAGTTAGATGGGCACGTCATGTTGTAAAAATTATTCAAGTTGTCCAACTTGGGTGCGTATCTTGTATTTCAATAAAACATTTAGAAAAAAATTTAAACTATCACTCTAATTGCTCTGTGCAGAATATACAGGAGGTAGGGAGACAGAATTGAAGAAGGAAATCAATTAGGAGGCTACAACAATTATCCAGTTAGGAGAAAGTTGTGGTTTGGACTAAAGGGGAGGCCGTGGCTCTGGGTACACTCTGTATTTCTTCCACATTTTTCATCCATACTTCCTTAACCTGATCCCACCAAACTCTCACACCATGATCATAAAAGGTATTTGACTATCGATGTCAGTGTTGTATAAGGTCAATGTGGAATTTGCTTTCATACATTTCTACTGAGCCACACCTTATATAAACATTACCACATAATTTAAAATGTCAAAGCTTGTACCATTCATCATCTAACTGGCCTATTTTGAGATAAAATGTCAACAGCAGGAAGTCAAGAGAAAAGACTAACAAATCTACTCATTTGAAAAACTATTTATAAAAAAAAAAAAACTATTTATATCCTATAACAATAATTCACTGTTTCAAGAAATCTTCATCAGGACAAAGGAAAACATAAAGTCCGTGCTCACCTAGGCCAGTGCTGAGTCTCTGGAGGTAACAAGGAACATACTAATGGAGAACATGTTTGCTTTCCATAATGTCCAAAAGGTCAGTAGTTATTGTGTCACCCTAAGCAGCAATAACTTTAGTCAACCTGAGATCTCTTGCACCTTGATTTAACCAAAACTGAAGTTATTTTAGAGGTTTGCTCCATCAGGAATACTATATCCTGGAAAGAAATGGCATTGCTTCCAATTTTTGAGTCTGTTGTCAAAGTAGCTTAGCTTTTCAATTGGTAATATATGTACATGATATGGGTATTTACCAAAATCTCCTTCCAGATCTTGGCCACCTGGTTCCACTTCCTTGAGGCAACCAATGTTAACCATTTCTGGAGTATCCTCCTATGTGCTTAAATATATGTCTGTTCACATGTATTTTTTATACAAATGGTAACGTTATCCCTGCCACTCTGCTTTTTGCTGCTGCATCTTCTTCCCACCAGCCCACTTAGTATAATATATTGGAGAGCAAGTTTTATCAGAACACAGAAGTGTCTTACTCTTTTCCTATTTTGGTAAAACTTTATTTTGATTATTTCAAGCTTACAGAACAGTTACAAAGTAATACAAGAAACTCCCTTATATCCTCTACTTTAGGTTTCACCATCATTGACATTCTTATTTGCTTTATAGTCTCTTTCCAAACACTCTTATATATGCATTTTTTTCCCTAACGATTTGAAAGAAAGTTAGAAATGTAATGTCTCTTTACTAGCAAATACTTTGGCATGTATTTCCTAAGAACAAGGATACTCCACTGACATAGATCATAGTACAGTTAACGAAGTCAGGAAATTAAGTGCTATTTAATATATTCTTAATGCTTATCCACGGTCTATATATAGACCTTGTCAATTATAGCTATTTTCCTCAGTCCATGGTGTAATCCAAGGACATGCACTGTATTAAGTGCCAAGGGTCTTTAGTCTCCTGTAAACTGGAAAGATGTCCTAAGTCATTTTTTTGACTTGATATTCTTTATTGACCTTGATATTCTTAAAGACTACAGATCTGTTACTTTTGGAGGTTGTTCATCAATTTTCTTCCTGATGCTCCTCACGATTAGATTCAGGATATGTATTTTTGATAGCAAATCCACAAGTTTTATTGTGCCCTTATCATCCATATTAGGGTGTATGTGACCTCTGTTCCAATTTTGGTGAGATTTACTTTAATGACTTGGTTTGGGTGGGTTTTGCCTCTTAAAGTTAGTATCATTCCCCTCTGTCATCAGTAAGTTGTTTGTAGGGAGATAATTTAAAACTATTTAAATACCCTATTCCTCAATGAGCTGTCACACAATTTGAACATCCTTAATGTTTTTCTAACCCATCCTTCTTTGCACAATTTACTAATTCATTAGAAATTATATTAATTAATAATTTAACTAATGAACAAATATATAATTTAACTTATTATTATAAGGAAGAACTTTCCCTTTTCTTCTATTTATTAATTTATCTTTTCTATTTATCTAATTTTCTTCTATTTCTTTTATTTATCAGTATGGACTCAGATTATAATCCATAGCTGTCATTATTTATTATGACCCTCCTCCTATTCCAAATTTGGCTAATAAGAGCTCCTTAAACTTGCCTCCATGCCCTCTAATATGTGTCCATGTTCTTGGAGTACTTCTTTCCAGAATCACTTCTAGAACTACGATTTCTGCTGCCGATGTTTCTGATGTACCTGTTCTGGGGTTCCCCTTGTGTGTTTCCTTCCTTGCAAGGGATCATTACAATTTTGCACGCTCTGTTGCTTAATGCCTGACTATGGTTGCCTCATATATTTTGTATCATTTTACAGTTGTTTTCAGGCAGGCAAGCAAGTTGGATTACCAACTACCCATTTGTGACTGGAGGGGAATATGCCATCTTTTTGATAGCTACATAGTATTCTATTGTAGCTACACCTTAACTTATTTAACCAGTCTACCCCATGTAGGTTGTTTACAATCTTGCCCTTTCACAAATGATACTGTACTGTACCTGTGTCATTTCTGATGTGTGCAAGTTTATCACTGTGATCAATTCCCAAAAGAATTATGAATGGGTCAAAGAGTACATGTTTTTAAACTTACCAAAAAGTCTGTAATCACAATATAGTATTTTTCACAACTTTGTGCATTTGGATTATATCCCTCTCAGGCCTTTCCGCCCCATATTCAAGAGAGTCCTAATAATTCAGATCACCTTATATACAAGTTCTTGAACCTTTCAACTATTTCAGAGGTCCTTCTGATTATGTCCCATTCATACCCCACTATCAGAAACTCAGATTTCTAGTTTGAGGGCATCAAGATTTTGTACTTCCTGTTGCATTTCCAGGTTCGTACTGGTCTTTGGGTCATAAAAAGAAATTCCAGGCTGTCTTCTTCAAGGAAAAATACACAAGGACATCTTCTAAGGAAATCTACAAGAAGGAGTTCTCTATAATTATTTTTAAGAAAAAAAATATGTAATTCCCAAGCATATACATCTATAAACTTAGATAAAAGAAGGCTGCCCAATAAAAAGATAATATTCTAATCTTCACTAGATAAACTTTATTACTTTGAGAATTAGTTTGTGCTATTCAAGTACTGTATAATAATATAAATAAATGATGGCACTAACTGAACACTCCTCTGCCCTGAATGTGGGAATATTTAATTATGTGTTCCTTCTAGCTGACACTAAGTAATTATCTTACTAGTGTAGTAAGCATGGTCTAAAAGGAATCAGACTCCAAACTAGCCCTATAGAGTTCAGCAAAGTTACTGAACCTTCATCTGTAAAAAAGGATGGAAACACTTCACAGGTTACTGAGTCTTCCCATCCCCTTTCCTCGATCCTTCCCAACCCACCCTGTGAAACCCAAGAGCCCACCACCTTCTAAAAGGCTATCAGGTATAAATCTGCCATACTTTATGTTCTGTTTCTCTCAGCCATGACCAGAAGTAGAAGCCTTGAGCCCCTCTGATCATCAATCACATGTACTCACCCCCAGAATGCTTGGATATCCCCCGGGCTGACCCAACACCTATGCTCTCCTTTCCAAAAGTTACCGCTGGGCCAGACAAACACCCACTAGATGCTCTCCCTATACCCACCTTCTCCTCCCTGAAAGTCCCTTCTCCTCAACCACTTATGCCTGACTCTGCTTGGGAGCCCCAAGTTCCCTGAAACCCTCTCAAGGGGCAATCATTTTCTCTTTCACATTTCACCTACGTCGGGTCACAATTTTCCTCTCCAACTCCTGATATTATTAGCTCATTCAACAGATGTCTCACCCCTACAACACATAAGGCATTGTCGGAGGGGCGGGGAAAGTCCTAAGTAACAAAATACGCAAAATCTCTAACCAGGGAGCTTGCATTCAGATGAAGAAGAGGCAAACAAGTCAATAACAGGCAAACATCTCATTTTAAATTGTGCTAATAGACATGAAAGATAAGTCAGGAAGTCATAAAGAGAATTTTGTGTGGGGGTGGAATACTTAATTTAGATGAGTTATTAGTAGTATTTTAAGTAGAGGGATGAAGGACAAGAAGGAGCCAGCCAAGCAGAGTGAAAATGAAGAGCACTTCAGACCAAGGGGACAACCAGGACTCTCCAAAGCCCTTTTCTTCCACACTTCCTCTGCAACTCGTTCAGTGGCCACACCCTGCATCTTGTAATCAGCAGAACCTGAACATTCTCAGATCATGAACTGAAAGCCAGCATCCTGACGACCAGTACTCCTTACAGCAGAGTCAAGTTACTTCTATCTTGGGCAGAACTCCAATCTGTTGACCTATATTCTCTCCTGAGGCTCTCTCATTGTCTTTATTTCTCTCTCCAACTTATAATCACTCTCTTACACATATATTCAATCCCTTGGCCCTCCCTCTTTCCTTCAAATTTCCCCAGCCAAGTCCCAATCACTCTGCCTTTTTTTGGGACCATATCTGTACCAGTGAAAAGGGCTAGATCCACCCCCAAACAGGCTGGAAACACTGTAAATTCAGAACCACTCATTTCACATGGATCTTCTACACTACCCAGCAGTGCTTAGTTCTGCGACAGTCCCCTCCCCGCTCTCCTAATGACGCAGAGCCTGATGTGGAGCTCAATCTCACGGCCCTGGGATCATGACCTGAACCAAAATCAAGAGTCAGGTGCTTAACTGACTGAGCCACCCAGGCCCCCACCCCCACCCCCTTAATGACTATCTAGTATCTTCTCCTCTCAATTCAACAATTCTACTCCACCCTGGACCTTGGCTTTCGTGATACTCTACTGTCATGGTTTTTCTCCTATCTTTCTGATTATTCCTTCTTAGATTCTTTTGCCATTTCTTCTTCTGGTCTAGAGGTTGGAGATCTTTAGGACTCAGACTTGGGCCATTGCCCTCATTGTTCTACGTTCTTCCCAGGTGATCTCAAATATTCCCATTACTGCTAAAAATCAAAAACAAATGGAGGCCAGCCTTGAAAATTCCCTGAGCAGACAAAACCTATTTAGTCATACAAACAAAGATTAATTTAGCTTATTTTGTAAAACTAACTTGACCTGGGTCATTTCTTGCTTATGTCTCTGGAAATCATAAGCAAAACTTGAACTGTTTCCCAAGGTTAACTGCTGACCAATACCCTATCATTTAAGAAAATTCTAATATTACAAGCAATCAGCGTGAAGAATAAAGTCACTGCTCTCTTACTACAAAAGCTGCTTTATAATGTACCTCTGAGCCTCATTCCATGTTTTGAGTATTCTCAGTTTGCAAACTGTCTTTATGGTATACACACAACAAACTTTTACTAATTTCTATTTCAGAGATTGCTTGGTTTTACTTGTTATTTCTGAATTTTTGACAACTTTAAATACCATCTGTATGCTAACAACTCCCAAATTTCTCTTTCCCAGAGTACTGCCCTAATTTGAAGGCCACCATCTTAATTTGAACCACCATCATCTCCTGTTGTTGTTACTAAAATAGCTCCTAACTGATTTCTCTACTAATATAGTTCAGTATCCACATAATAGCCACAATGATCTTTTTGAGGTATAAATCAGACCATGCCATTCCCTTACTTAAAATCCTTCAACAACTTTTTACAACTTTCAGAACCAAATTCCTAAAATATGGCCTCTTAAGTTTCCTGTGGCTGCCATAGTAAGTTGCCACAAACTGGGAGGCTCAAAGCAAAGGAAATTTTCTTGTACAGTGCTGAAGACCAGAAGTACAAAATCAAGGTGCTGGCAAGAATCTCTCTAAGTTCTAAAGGAGATCCCAGTCCTTGCCTCTTCCAATGTCTGATGCCTCCAGAAGATCTCTGGCTCATGGCTGCATGACTCCAATCCCTGCCTCTGGCTTCACACAGCCTTCTTCTCTTATCTCCTCTGTGTGTCTCTCATAAGAACGCTTGTCATTGGATTCAAGGCTCACCAAGATAATCCAGGATGATCTCTTTTGAAGATATTTAACTTAATTACATCTGGAAAGGACTCTTCCCCCCCCCCCCCCCCAACAAGGTCACATTTACAGGTTTCAGGGACATAAACTTATCTTTTAAAGCACCACCATTTGACCTAGTCTAACCTCCAAGACCTTCCCCAAACTGCCTCCGCCTTCCCGTGGAAACTCAATTCCCAAAGCTACAGACTCTATCTCTTCTGGTCTTTTTTTTTTTTTTTTTTTTTAAGTAATTTTTTCTGAAAATTTTTTACATACATAATATATAAAATATATATGTATATATATAAACACACACTATATACTTTTTTTTTTCATTTTTCTCCTTATACAATTGATAATCACTCTCCACAACTGTAATCTCTACACCCATCTCTAGGGCTTAAACTCGCAACCCTGAGATGAAGAGTTGCATGCTCTTCTGTCCGAATGAGCCAGCCAGGTGCCTCTGGCCTTCTATTTCCTTGATCAAGGACAAGTTCTTCCCCACCCTTTGTCTTTGCATATGCTATTCTCTCTCTAGTCTTTGCCTCGCTAACTCCTTCTTCAGGCCTTGAGCTAAATTGAACTCCCACAGAGGAGTGTTCCTTGATCCCAAAAACATATGTCACCACTGTTATTCTTCAAAGAACTCTTTCTTTTCTTTACAGTGTGTTCACCTTTTCCTGTTTCCAGTTGTACCTGCACAATTTGTGTGTTTACTAATTAATATTTGTCTCTCTCATTGGACTGTGAATTCCATCTGAAGAAGCATATGTGTTTTGTTCACTTCTGAATGTATACCCAAGGCATAAAGCAGCATCTGGCACACAGCAGCATTAACTAAATAAAGAAGTACTAAATAAATAGAGTACCTCCCATTTCCCCCTTTGAACAAGATTAGATACATGCAAACAAGAGAGTTAGAATAGTAACCAGAGAGCCAAGGACACCCCCTGGCCTGCAGTAGACAACTCTACCAGGCCAACCTGAGAAAGTGACTGAGCTTGGCACAAAAGGAAAAGTAGTGTCTGATTATTAGCAATTTGTAAGGACTTGTCTACTCTTCAGTTCTACACAATTCACAAACTCATTTCACCTTTTATAATAATTCCTACTTCCTGTTCAAAAGGATTGACTGAAGTTTTTCCTTAATTTTAGGAAAAAATTCCAATAAAAACTGATTTCCACTTACAGCTATAATTCAATTTATTACCCAAAGTTGTACAACGAGGGATGCCTGGTGGCTCAGTGGTTGAACATCTGCCTTCAGCTCAGGGTGTGATCCTGGAGTCCCAAGGTCGAGTCCCACATCAGGCTCCTTGCATGGAACCTGCTCCTCCCTCTGCCTGTGTCTCTGCCTCTCTCTCTCTCTCTCTCTCTGTCTCTTATAAATAAATAAACAAAATATTTTTTAAAAAAATCAAAGTTGTACAATCATTGTCATTATCTAATTCCAGAACATTCTCATCACATCCCCACCTGCCCAAAGAAAAATCCCCATCCTCATTAGCAACAATTCTCTGGTCCTCCCTCCCCCAACCCCTGGCAAACACTATGTACTGTCTCTATGATTTTCCCAGTCATTTTTTACTTTCATGAAACTGAAACAGAGATAAAATGATTTGCACAGGATTGCCATCACTTAGTAAGAGAGCAAGATTATAACATATGTATTTATAGTAATTTTTTAAACTATATATAAAACAAAAGATCAGTAAAAGTAACATTGAGCTCAAGTACGTGGCTGTAAGACATCTGACGTCTTAGCATAGTGATTCCCCACTGCGCACTCAGAAGAGAAATTCCCAGGCAGCATCTCAGGCTGCGGAGATGCAGGGGTATAGGGCAGTGGGCAGAATCACTAAGGAGGAGGAGAGACGTGACTGGTGGACAGGAAAGGCACTTGGGATGGGGTGATGCAGAGAGGAGGTTAAGGGAAATGTGAGGCTATGTGCTTTACAGAAAAGACATATTTCTTTTTAGCCTAAGGTTTTGAAATTGGTGTTACTGTGCCCAGGTGCTCACTTGTTTCCCCAGTGGGTCCCAGAGCCCTGGGGGATCATTTCCTGTTTGTTTATAAATAGTTAATGCATGCATTAATAGTGCTAACACCACTTCAGAATACTTGGTTAATGACACCTTGCAAAATAATGCAGGAACTTTGACTTTTTAATATTCTGTCCATATTTTCAAACAAGCAAAATAATTACAAACTTAACTCACCTCTGTTACCATCAACAAATGTGCACAATAGAAACAATGACCCCACAGACTAAAATCATTAGAATCCATTTGCAAAAATAATTAGCCACACATTTTATTTTATGTCTTAATCAATATTGCAAAAACCATTAACAAAGGGAGAAAAGAGGATGGAAACTGCTCATCATACAGGAAAAAAAATTCATTGTTCAAAAGAGATTAATCTGAACCCCAACATTTTTTGTGCTCTTTTAAAAATATGATTAAAACAGCAATTTAAAGGGACAAACAAGTCAACACTAAATATTTTATTAATTAAAACTGAGATCCTAAAACCACTAAGACTATACAACTTAAAAAATAACTTCTTGACTTCAACCTGGAAAAGTCTGATTTGCCAACATAAAATGAATATGCAGGAACCTACCCCCGGGAGAGTAAACAGATCTTCTTTTACAAACAAGTTATTCTGAGTTACAGAGATCCTGCAGATGACTAGGTTACCATTTGTTTAAAAGAGGACTGCTAGAAATGCCGATTTTTAGACAATCTACTCATATAACTGGACACTAAATGACAGTGACGATTTAAAATGGAAACCTCTTGTCTACCAAATATCGTACTGAAACTGTTATTAGTATGTAAAGTAACTTAAAAGGTCAACTCTTAATTGTCTACAGCAAAAGAGAACTTTGGTACCAATAAACTGGAACTAGGGAATTCAAAATAAATTTTGTTTGCAATTTGACCGTGTGTTTTTGAAATTAAATCGGAAATGTCTATAGATGAAAATATGGAAGTCTCTTTCTTCTGCTACCTACACTATCAGGAGAAAAGAACAACCAGACACTTTCAAGTTATTGATATACATAAGACACTTTCCAAAAATTCCTTCCAAAAACATTAATAGGTCACGTCCTGCAATTTAGGCAATAGGTAAACAATCAAGTACTTTACTTTTCAATGACCCCTTAATTTTTTGACAGAAGCAGCAAGATATTGGAATAAAATAATTCCAATAAGTAGTTTCAGAACACATCAATTTTAGTTTTTTCTGTTTGATAGGGGGCTAACAAGAACAAAAAAAAAATAAACAAAAAGAGAATGGGTCATTTAAATTAAAAAGTAGACTGGGCAAGAGGAAGAGGGTGGGTTTAGGAGAACAACTGCTGTCAACCATTTTTGCAACATTCAGAGTATTATTATAAGTCCTTCTTAAATTACACCCATAGCCATGTATGTTGCACATGAAATTTGGACAATTCTTTGATAAACTTTAAGGGTGCTAAATAACTTAATGAAAGTTATTAACGCACTTTCATTTTAAGAAGCAAAAGAGAAATAAAATATTCAAGATACACAGCACTTTTACTTTTTGAAATTAAATTCACATTTTGCCAAGCTTCTTCCCTCCAGTCATCATGTACACACTGAAAAAACTTTACTTATGAATACTGTGGGTTAATTCTCTATGGACTATGCATTTTTCATAAATCTGGACCAAAGCAAACTAATTGAGATTTAATCCTAAACTCAGCCTGTGATTTCTGGATATGGCATTGAAATAATAGTAGTAAACATACTTTTTTTCCTTTAAAAAAAAAGTATACTTACTTATCGGATAATTTGTTTTGGAAAATATTCATATTCTTAGGCCAAAAGATTACTTTTAGAGTTTGAAAGGGTAAAGATAAAAACAAAATTGGTTCAACAACTGTCAAAATAAAATGAATACAAACACTGACCACAACTTTCCACTTAATTCAAACTAAACCACTTCAGTTGAGCTCAGCTCACTTAATTTTTGTTTAGAGATTTACTCATTCGAAAGAAAGAGAGAGAGAGAGAGAGAGAGAGAGAGAGTGTGGGGAGGGGCAGAGGGAAGGAGAGGATCTCATGTGGGAGCCCCCCTTAGCACAGAGCCCACAGATGTGGGGCTCGATCCCATGACTCCAGAGATCATGACCTGAGCTAAAATCAAGAGCCGGACCCTTAACCAACTGAGCCACCCAGGTGCCCTTCAGCTCACTTCATTTTAAAACTCCCTCTTTTCCAGCTTCATAACTGGACTGAAAGTTGCTCCACATTATTGGTGTTAAAAGTGAGGACATAAAAAGTGTTATAAAGACTGCAAGATTGATTGTAATATGTAATCACAACATTTCAGAGCTGGAAGGGATCTCTGAGATCTAATCCAGCACCCACGTTTTACAGATGAGAAAACTAAAACCCAAACAGAGTCTTTTGGTCAAATGACAGGACCAAAATCATGAAAGGACCACGGCTGAGCTATTCATTCATTCATTGATTCATTCATCATTCATTCATGCACCCACTTTCTGAAAGCTGCCTGAAAACAGGCTGCAAGGCAGCATTATTCACCAGTGCCCAGGCAGTCTTTCTCCTTGGTTTATGATAAATCCTTCCTCATCAGGAAGAATGACTCGAAGAATCCCCCACAGCCTTTGTAGCTTGGGGCCCACTTTCAGTTTCACACATTTCAGTAAACACAGTTGGGTTTAACTTCAGAGAGCCAACAACTGTGTTTACTTTAAACAATCAAGCATTAACAAAGGGAAGCACAATGTTGTGAATGAGTCCCTCTCCAGGACATTCATAACTTAAGGAAGTGCAACCAGAAAATGCCCGCCACACACAAAAAGAGTTCACAGAGAGGACAGCTTACAAATTCAGAGCAATATGAGGTATCAATACAGATCAGTGAAGTGTAATAGCTCACCGAGTGTGGAATGTAAATACAGCCCCGTTTCATTCAGATGCGGGTGTACTTTTTTCCGAGATGTCTGCATGTTAAAAAGACCTCCAAACTCACATTCGAATTAATGCCCTCTTCCAATGAAACATACATCTAAACTTTTTTCCTTAAGATCAACTTTCTTTGATTTCTCGTTGATTAAAGAAAAATTAAAATTAAAGAAATAACACCTAAAATGTAATGTGTTGGCTAAAAGAAATTCAAATCCTATATACAACCGAAACAGCAATAGCTCAAACCCCGCCATTTGCGAGTTTTGTTGTTAAAGGGATGGGCAAACAAACTTACTCGTCAACATAAATCATCCCTCATTCTGCTTAGACTTTTACATTCTTTAGTATCAAGTCTGGCGCTTAAATGTTTTGTGTATCTCAATTCACAGTCAACTTCTTTAAGGAGAAGAAACCATACTGACAAAGCTCTTAAATAAAACAACGTATGAGTAAGGCACTTTGAAATATTAAACAGCAGCTCTCTAGGCACCCACTTTCAGTCTTCTATACCAAAATGAAACACAGCTTTCACAGAGCTCTCGCAGATGACCAGTGAGTGATTTCTGATAAAATACAATCTTCACTGAGATTCTTTAAAGGCTCTTTGACTTTCTTGAAGCTATTGTCAGCTCAGAAAGAAAAGTGCTATTGTGCTCCTCTATTTCTCAAACTTCCAGATTTGATTTTTATCTAGAGCATCACAAGTTCTCATCTGAACATCAGATCGACCCTCAGGTGTCCGGAAGGCACTAAGACACAGCCCCGAGTGTGGATGAAAAATGGTCCCGTCTTCTCTAAAATGCCAAACGATGTTTGCTGGAACAGGGAACCCGTCTTTTGGACAATTTTGCATCCCTACGTGTTTTTTTTGCTCAGGAACCTCTGCACATAACTCTGTCACAGAGTTAAACCTTATCTCTTTGTTTGAAGTATATTCAAAGAATTGATTGCCTCCTTGACCGTGGCATCCAAACAGTGAAAGGTTGGCACCTGTCGGGTTGTTGTCGGGAGAATTATAATCTAAACACTCAGAAGAGATTCCCATACTGCGAATAGCTCCATGCCAGCCTGGCCTATCCTCTGGAACGTGTAAATTAGAAAATACGTTTTTCAAATACCAGTCAAAGCTCTTGCACTTCAGCCGATCTCGTAGTAATTTCCTTTCAGAAATATCACCATAAGCTTCTTTCCTCGCTGGGGGGTTTCGGTTGTAGAAATGCTCTTTGTACTCATCCATCCACACTTCCGCTGCCCGAGCAGTGTTCTGGAGGAAATTGGGCCGAGCATATGGTGCCCGCTTGGGGAACACATGGCCCACATGGGAACACGGGTGGATCTCCAATTTCCCGCCACACTGCCACACCCTAAAAGACAGCTCAAGGTTTTCACCTCCCCACACTTCCATTCCGGTGTCGTATGTTCCAAGGTACTGAAAATATTTCTTGCTGACGGCAAACAGTCCTCCAGCCATGGTGGGCGATCTGATGGGGTCAATTCTCGATTTCCGTCTGTCCCTCTCATGTTTGGGGACGGAATGCCATTGGAAGGTTAGGCGCCAGTCAAACCCACCAATCATGGGCTCCCCGGTCTGCATATAAAATTCAAAAGTATTCCAATCGATGGTGTCTATAACGGGACAAACGATTGCTGTTTCGTCTTCACTAATTCTTTCCAAGAGCGGTTCTAACCAGCCCGAGTTGCACTCGCAGTGACAATCCAGGAAAGTGAGGACGTCCCCAGTGGCGAAAGTGGCCCCGATGAGGCGGGCTCTCACCAGCCCCTCGCGCTTACTCGTTCTGATCAAGCGGACTCTGTCGAGGTCGCTGATGTACGTTTCCAGCTGCGTCTTCAAATAAGCTCGGTCGCTCAAGTCATCCACCAGGACGATCTCCTTCAAAAGGACTGCAGGGGAGGTCTCCAGGACACTGTGGATGGTGCGGAGCAGGGTCGACCAGGCTTCATTATAGAAGGCGATGATAACGGAGGTGGTGGGGAGGCTGCGATAGTCAAACGTCTTGGCTCTGCACTCGTACATTCGCTTATCCTCTATGTGGCGGTGCAGGGAAATCCTGTCACTGAGATAAATGTTAATGGCATATCTCTCAATAAGTTCTTCTTGCTGCTTCAGTTCACCCTCGCCGAGCTGCAGTTTGCTGGCCTTTCCCCACTCCCCGAGCGCGTGGGAGTCTGCCGGCGGCTTCTTGTACAGCGGCCGGGACAAGTCCTCTGCCTCTCGCCGGGGGTCTGCGAGCTGTCTGGGGCCCCGCTCCCGGGCGAGGTCGGCTGCGGGGGAGGCGTGGAAGGTGGAGGCCGAGAGCTCCACCACGATATAGGCCACGGAGAGAAGCGCCAGCAACAGGCAGCTTTTGCGCGCCCAGGTCCACCTCGCGGCCACCCGGACCCTCATGGCTACGGGCGCGGGCGCCGCCGGCAGGGGGGCTGCGGCCCGCGGAGGGGGCTCGGGCTCGGGCTCGGGCTCGGGCTCGGGGCTCCGGCAGGGGCGAGCCTCGGGGCGGCTGCCGGGGTCACCTGCCGCCGCTCGGGCCTCGGCGTCCGGCGCAGCCACAGCTTCTCTCTCCCCGCTTCCTCCCGCTCCGCTCACAACTTTTCACAAACTCTGCAGCCAACACCCCACCCTCCCCCCGCCCCCCTCCCGGGCCGAGGACAAACCCCTCCCCTGCCCACTCACTCCTCCTGGTGGTTAGTCCGCGAAAGTCCTCGGAGTTTCGAGGGGAGGGGAGGGGAGGGGAGGGGAGGGGACGGGGTAAGGGGGCAGAGGGGACGACCGGGTAGGGGAGCGGAGCGGAGGGGAGGGGGTCGGGAGGAGAACAGAGGAGCGGAGAGGAGCGGAGGGCAGGGGACGGGGTAGGGGAGCGGAGGGGAGGGGAGCAAAGGGGAGAGGAGAGGAGAGGAGGGGAGCGGAGGGGAGCGGAGGGGAGCGGAGGGGAGGGGAGGGGAGGGGGGCCGGGACCCACGGAGCGCGGGGCCCGCCCCTCCGGCCGCGCAGCACCTCCGCCGGGTCCCGGGGCGCCCCGCGGCGCAGCGTGGAGCGGCTCGTGGAGCATCTGCCCGCTCGCCGGCACCAGCAGCAGCAGAGAGGCCCAGAGCAGAACTCACCAAGCTGTTTGCCGCTGGGACTGAAGTCCACGGAGGTGATCGCAGCTTTGTGGCCCTTAAAATACCGCTCCAGGACCGGGTCCTCCTGGAAGGGGAGCGGGCGGGTTTGCGGGCGAGCCCGCGGGACAGGGGCGCCCCCCCCGGGACCCCGCTCCCCCCGGGCCGCCCCGCCCCTCCCCCCCGGGGACCCCCGAATGCGCGTTCCCGGGCCCGGGAGGCACAGCGCGCGGCCCGGCCCCGCTCGCGGCGGAAGCCCGCGGGCCGATTCTGACGCAGACGCTCCACGGGAAGCCTCGGAGAGTTCTGGGGGCCGCGGGGCGCGGCAGGGGGCGGCCGGGGCCCCGGGGGCGCGGGAGGAGCGCCGGGGACGAGGCCGGGGCTCGGGGCTCGGGGGCGGGAGACGCGGACACGGCCTCCGCCTCCCGCCAGGTGCGGGCGAGGCAGCCCCGCCGAGGCGCCCCCAGCCCCTCCTTACCGGGGCGGCGGCCATGGGAGGAGCGGTCGGCGCCGGGCTCCCGCCGGCGGGGGGCCTCGGGGGGAAGGGAGGGGACGGGGCAGGAGGGGGGACCGTGCGGCGCCCGGAACCGTGCGCCCGGAGCGGCGGCGCCTCCCGGTCACTACAACAACGGCGGCCCAGTCAAACCCCGCGCTCCAGGCGTGGCCAGCCGAGCCCCGAAGCGTGCCGGCGCGGGGCGGGGGGCGGGGGGGGGAGCGGGCCCCCGCCGCGGGGCAGGCGGGACGCCGCGGGGGCAGGTGTGGCCGCGCAGGGACGCCGCGGCTTAGGGACCCCGCGCTTGGAGCCCGGCACGGGGGGAAGTCGAGCCGGGGCTGGAAACGCGGCCGCTTGAGAGGCTCCTGATCGATGCGCTCGGAGTTCTATTGCATGTTAAAGAGACAGCGCCCACCGGGTCGCAGGAGGTCTGCGCCGGCCCCAGGACGGAGGGACGGAGGGACCGAGGGCGGGCGGGCGGCTTGGTGGTCGCTGGTTCGCGCGCGGGGGCTGAGCCCCCGGAGGACACACCTGTATTCAGGTCGTCGCCACGTGGGCCACGAGGAGCGTCGCGATGTGAGTCACAGATGCTGGTGGACGGACGACGCCGTGACCGCCGCGGCCGCAGGGAGCCCCGCGGAGAAGCTCGAGCGGCCGCGAGGGCCCCGGGTCGACCCGATGGCGGCGGCCTCGAGGACGCGGGTCCGAGATCCCGGGGCCAGAGCTCGCGCCGCGGGGTGCGTCCCGGTCTCCGGCCTCCCTGAGCGCGGGCGGGACGGCGCGAAACCTACCGAGATACGCGTTACCGGCAGCAAAGGAAGCGAGGCGGCGGCGGCCCACGCCCGGGAGGGCAGGTGTGTCCCCGCCTGCGGCCAGGCCCTCCGGCCGCGGGCTCCGGCGCTCGTCGACACTGCACGTCGCAACCGCAACCGCAAGCAGCCGGGAGGTGCCTTTGGGTCTCGGTCTCGGTTCAAGTCCAGGTTTGTGGACTGGCCGCCGGCGCGCTCCGAGGGCCCAGAGGCGCCTGTTGCGGCCTGTGCGGGACGAGCCGGGGCCGCGGGCGAGAGACGCCGACGGCGCGGGCTCAGGGCCCCGCAGGCGCGTCCGGGCCTCCGCCGGGTGCGGGTGCGGGTGCGGGAGCGGGTGCGGGGACCGTCACTCTAGTCCAGGATCTGCCGTAGCCCGGCCGGCCCCTCCCAGCAGCCCATCAACGCGCTGCCGCGGGAATCTAAGCTGTGCTTGTTCCCAGGCTAGGTTTAGCTTAAAAACAAAAAACAAACAAACACACATACTTAAAAACAGTTTTGGGGTGCTGGTTTGAATGTAAAATGTGGTAGCTTTGTGCACAGCAGTTTGGCACTTCCTCCAAAGGTTAACTCCTGGGTTTTGTTTTGTTTTTAAGATTTTATTTATTTATGAGAGACGCAGAGAGAGAGAGAGAGAGAGAGAGGCAGAGACACAGGCAGAGCGAGAAGCAGGCTCCATGCGGGGAGCCCGACGCGGGACTCGATCCCAGGACTCCAGGATCACACCCTGGGCTGAAGGCGGACGCTCAACCGCTGAGCCACCGGGGATCCCACCTCCTGGGTTTATACAGGAAAGTATTGAAAGCAGAGACTAGGGGAATCCCTGGGGGGTTCAGCAGTTGAGTGCCTGCCTTCCAGGCAGGATCCCAGGGTCCCGGGATCGAGTCCCGCTCGGGGCTCCCTGCATGGGGCCTGCTTCTCCCTCTGCCTGTGTCTCTGCCTCTCTCTCTGTGTGTGTCTCTCATGAATAAATAAATACAATCTTAAAAAAAGTAAAATAAAAAGAAAGCAGAGACTAGAATAGATGCTTGTGCACCAAGGTTCATAGCAACATTACAACAGTCAAAAAGTAGAAACAACTCACCTGTCCAACAGATGATACTACAAATGTGACAGGTACCTACAACCACCGTTACTTGGTCATAGGAAGGAATGACATTCCAACGCTACTACAATGTGACTGGAACTCGAAAACAATACACTAAGTGAATAAACCAGATACAAAGATGCACACATTGCATGGTCCCATGTATATGGGGTTCCTCAAATAGTTGGATTCAGAGAGACACAAAGTAGAATGGAGGCCACTAGAGATGTGAGGATAAGGGAGAATGGGGAATTAATTTTTTTTAAGATTTAATTTATTTATTCATGAGAAACACACTGAGAGAAAGAGGCAGAGACACAGGCAGTTGGAGAGACAGGTTCCCTGCGGGGAACCTGATGCAGGACTCGATCCCGGGATGCCAGGATCACGCCCTGAGAATGGGGAATTATTGTTTAATGGGAGCAGAGTTTCTGTTTGAGACGATGACCTTCTGGAAATAGGTACTAGTGGTGGTTGAAAACATTGTGAAAGTTCTTCAGGCCACTGACTTGTACGCTGAAGAATAAAGTGGTAAATTTGATGTGATGTAGATTCGACTTCGATCAAAACTACTAATTCTGGAAACTATGAGGAATAACCAGGACGTCAGGATTTCTCACAGCCAAGAGAGGTCTAATCGTGGGTATAGCAGATTTAGAGAAAGAGAAAAAGATAGGGATGTAGAAACTAGTTCAAAAGAAACAAGAAGTTTTTAAGTACAGGTTTTTCTCTCAGTCTTTTAGTAAAAAAGTTTTAGACTTGTAGTTGTCAGAAAATACATGTTCTTAACTTAATAGAAGGAAAATGATCACCCACTGGCCCATCACCTAAAAATTGGCTTTTTAAAAAATTAAAGATTGATTGATTTGACAGAGGGCACAAGCAGGAGAGCCAGGCAGAGGGAGAGGGAGAGGGAGAAGCAGTCTCCGCTCTGAGCAAGGAGCCAGATGTGGGGCTGGATCCCAGGACCCTGAGAGATTACCTGAGCTGAAGGCAGATGCTTAATGGACTGATCCACCCACGCACCCTAGAAATTGACTTTAGAAACTTTTTTCCCTCTACCTATGGTGTGCTCACTACATGCAGAGTACTCCTCTAAATAACTTACAAGGGCAGCCTGGGTGGCTCAACGGTTTAGCACTGCCTTTGGCCCAGGGCCTGATCCTGGAGACCCGGGATCGAGTCCCATGTCGGGCTCCCGGCATGGAGCCTGCTTCTCCCTCCTCCTGTGTCTCTGCCCCCCGTCTCTCTCTCTCTCTCTCTCTCTCATAAATAAATAAATAAAATATTTAAAAATAAATAAATAACTTACAAATTTGACATTTAGTCCTTATAAGGATCTTATCAGAGAGATGCTATTATTACCATGTACATTTCTATATGGGGGAATTGATATGCGGAGGCATGAAGTAACCGGCCCCAGGTACACAGGAAGGGGCACAGCTTTTGATTTCCGTGGGTACCTCCAGACTCCACCAGTGCCCTTTGCATGATTGCAGGCCTGTTGTTAAACATGTAAAATTCTGTATCCCAGCCTAACAGTAAATTTTACAAAAAGAAGAATGGAACATGTCTGTTTCCATTCCACTGTTCTCTTAGTAATCCACACTGCTTTTCCACGTTTGATTTGATTTTGTTTTATTTGTTATTCCTCGCCTTTGCAAACAGCAAAAGCTCAGAGATAGATATTTGGGAACATGGCCAAATTGGGATTTTTTTTTCCCCTAACTTCAAGCCTGCTTGAATTCATGTAATTCAGGGCACCTGGGTGGCTCAGTGGTTGAGCATTTGCCTTCGGCTCAGGGCGTGATCCCGGGGTCCTGGGATCAAGTCCTGCATCGGGCTCGCCACAGGGAGCTTGCTTCTCCCTCTGCCTGTGTCTCTGCCTCTGTCTCTCTCTCTCTGTGTGTCTCTCATTAATAAATAAATAAAATCTTTAAAAAAAAAAGAATTCATGTAATTCCACTTGCTACAGTAATTTGGAACCACTCCAAACTGCAAATTTATTAGTCTGGAAGCAAGCCACAATATTTCACAATATTCAGAAGTCTACATAAAAAATCTCCAAGATATCGTTGGAGACAAGGTACTAAGTAAGACAAACTGATTCTATAATTAGCTCTCCTCTTTCAGATTCCGCTCAGATTAGAAATCAAGTTTATCCACTTGAGCACCATATACATTTGTTTCTCCCTTAGGAGTCATTCGTCAGTTAGTTCCCTTCAAAGGTTGAAAATTTGGAGATAGCACAAAAGTGCCACCTACTGTTCATATTCCTGTGTGGCACTTGGAGTGAAGCAACTTTGCAGCCTATTCCCAGACCATGTAACTCTTTTGGATTCCTTTGCTCCAGAGTATAGGAGAGGACACAGAGAGGACGGACATACCAGGTCTGTTTGAATCACCAAAGTGTTAGCTTTTGTTTTGTTTTGAAGACCATCGGTGATTTATTTCAATCAAAATTCAGTTTCTAAATCCATATGAACTATATCCTCCAATAGATTTATCTTCCCAGTTTTTTAAAAGATTTTGTTTATTCATGAGAGACATGAAAAAAATGACTCTTTTCCAAAGAAGACAGACCAGCTGTTATATGGAAAGGTGTTCCACATCACTAATCATCGAGGAAATGCACATCAGAAGTGCTGTGAACTATCACTGCTCATCTGTTCAACTGGCTACCATCAAGAAGATAAGAGACAGCATGTGTTGGTGAAGATGTGAAGACAATGTGTGCTGTTGGTGGCAATATAACTGGCACAGCCCCTCTGGAACACAGTACCAAGGTTCCTCAAGACGTTAAAAATAAAAAATAAATGAAAAATAAACATTAAAAATAGAAATACCATGTGCCCCAGTGATCCTACTTCTGGGTATATATCCAAAGGAAATGAAAACAGGAGACTGACAAGGTATCTGCAGTCTCAGGTTCATTACGGCATTATTTACAATAGCCAAGGCATGGAAACAACGTAAGTGTCCGTCAAAAGATGAGTGGATGAGCCTGTGCATATGTGATTATATACACAGTGGAGCAGTACTCAGCCCTGGACACAGGAAGACCTTCCGTTTGCAACAATGTGAATGGACTTCCAGGGCTTTCCTCTAGGTGAAATAAGTCAAAGAAAAATACTATGTGATCTCTCATATGCAGAATTTAAAAACATCAAACTCATAGAAACAGAGTAGAATGGTGGTTGCCAAGGGCTGAGTGGTGGGGAAACGTGGGGAGATGTTGGTCAAAGGGTACAAACTTTCAGTTACAGGACTAATAAGATCCAAGGATCCAATGCACAGCATGGTGACTATCCACAATACTGTAGATTGGATCCTTGAAAGTTGCTCTGAGAGTAGAGCTTTAACGCTCTTACCATAACCACAACGACGACGACAAAATGATGTGTTTGCAGAAGATATGTTAACTAACCTTACTGTGGTAAACATTTTGCAATATATCCGAAAATCAAATCATCCCACCGTACACTGACCAGTGAGCTGGACCTGGGGGATCAGAGGCTCCACGCCCCTCCCCTTGGAATGTTCCGCTTGCCTTTCCTGTCTAACAGCCTGGAGATGGTGATGTGATGTTGAAAACAGCTGCACGGAATACGTACATACGTAACCGAACCCAGTGAGGGCCTCTTAAGCTTTTAAGATTTGGAGGACGTATCCTGGGACCCATTGATCTTACTGCCACCTAAGACAGGCCTCTTCTGTAAGTTCCCTTTGCTGTTATTAAAATTGCCACCCACCACCTACCTGCCTCTTTGTTTAGTGTCTCGCTGCTCCCTGCACATGGGGGCCAGTTTCAGCTTACACTGCAAGACCCCCCTGGGGGTTGTAAACCTCCATCTACCTTACAAGAGCTCAGACAGTAAGTAGCCTGAAAACGTTCATTCATTGCCTTTAAACGAGCGAGAGCCACCCACGTTAGAATTGAGCAACTCAGGGGTAAAGCAGGTGTTACTAGCTGCTGCCTGGCAGATAGTGCTTGATGCGAGTTAGATTCTTATCCCTCTGTGTCCTGACACTTTTAAGGTTTGAGTGAATACCTTCCATCAGAGAAGGGAGGCGGGACAAGCAGCAGCCCTGTGATAGCCTAGTTTCCCCAGCCCCACAGACCCAGTCTGGGTCTCTCGGAGCCCGGGGATACAGGAAGAGAAGTAGAAGAAACAGTGTCACGTCATGGTCGAGTCTGGTGAGACGTTTGGCACAAGCTATACTGCTTGGGTAGCCAGGAGACTAAGGGGAAACCAGAGTGACAAAGGAGGAGGCTCCCACCCGGGTCTGCGTAGACCACAGCATGACCCTGGCACAGCGAAGACCGCGGAAGCCTTACTTTGCTGGGTTGTTGTGAATTATTTAACTCAACTGGATAATTGCAATCAGTAGTTCTTCACAAGGACATCCTCCTCATCCCCCCATCCCAGGATGTTTGGCAATGTCTGGAGACACTTACAGTTGTCATAACGGGGGGTCTGGTGCTCTTGGCATCCGGTAGATAGAGCTCAGGGATGCTGCTAAACATCCTACCATGTACGGGACAGGCTCCACGACTACCCAGCCCCAAATGTCAATAGTGCTGAGGTGGAGAAACCTTGATTTAAATGAACGCATTTCGCACATACATGCTCAATAAATGTTGATTCACCCTTCTGGCCTGATGTCCTGCTGTTCATAAGGTTTCCGATAATTAGCCATCTCCCAAACTTCCCATATATACCAAAGTATCTTCATTATAAGGCATACCTTTTACCAAAAATATCACTGTTCTAGCCTGGTAGCTGCACTTCTGGTGAGCATAGCATCATGTATAGAGAAGTTGAATCACTGTGTTATATACTTGAAAATAATGTAACATTGTGTGTCAACTAGACTCAATTTTTTTTAAAGATTTCGCTCATTTATTCATGAGAGACACAGAGAGAGAGAGAGAGAGAGGCAGAGACACAGAGAGGCAGAGGGAGAAGCAGGCCCCATGCAGGGAGCCCGACGTGGGACTCGATCCTGGGTCTCCAGGATCACGCCCTGGACTGAAGGCAGTGCTAAACTGCTGAGCCACCCAGGCTGCCCTAGACTCAAATTTTTAAAAAAATCAATCACAGTTGTAGTGTTTTGAACTGGCATCAGATGTGATAATTTGTACATATTTTCCCTCTAAGTAGCGGTCATCAAATCATGGTGGGCATTAGTTAATGACCTCTTAAACTCCAAAAGAAATAGTATACTATATACATTTCTAAGGTTCTACAATTCTATTTCATATTAGATCAGTTCTTGAAATGGTGCCTGGGGACATGAAAAAGTAACCTATTCACGTGTCCACTGATTTATTATCCCCAATTACATAGTCCTTAGTTGGGGCTCCAGGGAGGCTCATTGACATGCTCAACTCTGTTCAGTTAGTGACCCAGTCAAACCTACAACTTGATGGTCCAGAATTTTAGTTCAGGGCTGGCTTCCCCTTGCCCCTCGAATAACTGCAAATGTATAATCTTTATCCAAAATGAGTTTAGCAAGAGGTTACCACTTTTTATTCAACTTGTGAGACTTAATGACATTCTCTATGGGACAGAATTTTGGTCCCCAGACTATATTCCATAAACATTGAGCGTGCTATTAGGTATTAAAGATATGAAGAGGGATCCCTGGGTGGCGCAGCGGTCTGGCGCCTGCCTTTGGCCCAGGGCGCGATCCTGGAGACCCGGGATCGAATCCCACGTCGGGTTCCCTGCACGGAGCCTGCTTCTCCCTCTGCCTGTGTCTCTGCCTCTCTCTCTCTGTCTCTGTGTGTGACTATCATAAAAAAAAAAAAAAAAAGATATGAAGAGGGGCGCCTGGGTGGCTCAGTGGTTTAGCATCTGCCTTTGGCTCGGGTCATGATCCTGGGGTCCTGGGATAGGGTCCCACATCGGGCTCCCTGTGAGGAGCCTGCTTCTCCCTCTGCCTATGTCTCTGCCTCTCTCTGTTTCTCAAGAATAAATAAATAAAATCTGTTTAAAAAATAATGATATGAAGACAAGTAAAAATGGGTCCCAGGGTAGGAAATGCTTATATTCTAAACCCAAGCAGACACCAAGAAGGAGTGAGGGAGGTTAGATTGTAGGGTTGCCAGACACAGTAGGAGGTATCCTAAATGAATTGCGTGAATTATAGGGGACATACACTAAAAACAAAACCAAATCAACGTTTATCTGAACTTCAACTTTAGACCTCTTGCATTTTTATTTACTAAACCCAGGAGCTCTGCTGGAAACTGGGGAGAACGGGAAAGTGCAGGCCTCACCGAAAGGGGGGGCGGCTGCGTCGTGTCTCAGGAATGGTTTCCATGAGGCATGCAGCCCCAGTGTTGCCAAACCATTGAAATTACCATAAGCTGGAAATCCAGAATTTCAGTTAAAATCTCCCTAATTTTAAAAGCTGAGGGCTGATTTGAGAAATTTTAAAGACTCAGGGGGCCCCCAAAATCTCTACGGCTTGTGAGGGTGTTTAAGTGAGCCCCAAATAAGACCTCTTTCCCACCAGGATGGAGAAGGCCCTGAGTCCTACAGATTTCCGACGGACGGAGGTCAGACCATCGCCAATGATACTGCTGATAGAACAACCAAGGATCTGGCCTGTGTACAGCCAAGCGGGCCTGCTGGCAGGCTCTTGAGGTGACCTAACCCCCCTGTCCCAGCTTTGCAGCCCAACAGAGCAGCGTTGCCCTCCAGCCAAGAGGGCAAACCAGAATATTCCTGCTCTGCAGACAGAAGGGTGTGAAGAGAGAGGAGGGTGGCAGGGGCTGAGCTGAGTGGGCCCCCCTTCTCCTCAACTGTCTACCCCCACCCCGCTGGGGCACCCCTCAAACCCACCCCCATCTCAGGACAGGGAAAGGGAGGCGGGGAGGCCAGAAGAGTTCCTGGGGGCAGCGCCTCCTTGCGGGGAGCAGGGGCCGGGGAGCAAGGCCCGAGGGTCTCCGGGTCTGACAGTGGACTAGGCCACTGACTGTCGAAGTTTCCAGCGCAGTAGAAGGACCCATGGCCCTGGGTTCACCGAGGTGCTGCGAGCAGGCCAACCGTCACCCACCAGGCATCCGTCCCCACAGCTGGGCCTGCAGGCTGGGGGGGGACAGGAGGCCTCGGGACAGCAGGTGGGAGGCCACGCAGGACTTGCCAGCAGGGTGCGGGGAGGCAGGAATGGCCTTCCAGCAAACACCCGGCTCCGGGTTGGGTTTGGAAAGAAGAGGACTGTGGTAGAGGGAGGGGGTGTGTTTGGTTCCTCAGCACCCATTCCCGTGCCTGTGGGGACAGGGTGGGGGACAGCTGGCCGTGGAACCCTTGGGGTCTACTGAGCACGGGATGCGAGGTGACACAGGCCTGGGAAATGGAAAGGCTGGAGACCCGGCTGCCCTGAGCACACCCCCTGGGGGCAAGGGTACAAGAGTGTCCTTCCAGGACCACATGTGACCTGGGGGGGGCGGGGGGGGGGGCAGGACTGCAGCCCGAGAAGGCCTGAAGTGACGCCAGAAACCCAGTCCCAGCATAGACTGCCCGAGTCCCGGCAGCTGGGGAGGACACGGAAGTGACCTGCAGAGGAAAACGCACTGCTCACACCCCGGGGAGTATAGCCAAATGCGGGGGGGGGGGGGGGGGGGGGTTGGGGCAGGAGCCCCCAGAAGTGCCCACGGTAATAATCCTTTCTGGCCTCAAACCCAGGGAAAGCTAGTTTGAAACATTGAAAGAGCAGGACCGGGGCAGCCCTGGGGGCTCAGTGGTTTAGCGCCTCCTTGGGCCCAGGGCATGATCCTGGAGCCCCGGAATCGAGTCCCACGTCGGGCTCCCTGCGTGGAGCCTGCTTCTCCCTCTGCCTGTGTCTCTGCCTCTCTCTCTCTCTTTCATGAATAAATAAATTAAAAAATCTTAAAAAAAAAAAAGCAGGAATCCTCACCGTAGGACTTTGGGGAGTCCATCCCAGCGAGATCTTGATGTACCTCTCGCCTCCCTCCTGTGCTTCTACCCAGGAGTCAGAAACCTCCTAGCAAGTGGGAAGGAAGGGGAAATGGAGAGAATAAAATCCACCATTCCCGACCTTAGCTGGGGGAAATAGAAACACTCCCCGGCCCCAACTAGCACCGACTGTAGCTTCCAGGGCTTGGAGATTGGGGAGCAGAGAAGCTTTGTGGTTTAACTTCACATAGAAATGGGTCTTTTGGGCAGCCCAGGTGGCTCAGCAGTTTAGGGTTGCCTTAAGCCCAGGGCCTGATCCTGGAGACCTGAGATTGAGTCCCACGACGGGCTCCCTGCATGGAGCCTGCTTCTCCCTCTGCCACTCTCTCTCTCTCTCTCTCTCTCTCTCTGTCTCTCATTAATAAATACATAACATCTTGAAAAAAAAAAAAGAAATGGGTCTTTTAATTACTGAAATGAAACTATTTTGTAATAATGAGGGAGCAGACGGCAAAGCACCAGCTGACATCCCTCAAACCCCACTACCCACCCCACCCCCGACCGCCCCCCCCAACAACCCCCAACCAGGTGGGATGTGTGTGACATTCCTCAGGCACTCCAGCCTGCCCAGAAACTAGGGGAAGGGAAAACCAAGTGGTTAACTAATAGAGGCCACAGCACAGCAAGACCTGAGTCTCCCTCAGTTTACAAATGTCTTAGTGATTTACAAAAAAAAAAAAAAAAAGCATTCTTATCAATAACCTAACTTCCAGAGGGCAACTCCCAACTGTCTTCCTGCTACTGCTTTACTAGAGGGAAAACAATCTTAATTTGACAATGGCAAGGTCTCCAATACCTTGTAGGTCCTCTTTAGCATACAAAAACCCTTTTGAAAACCTCCCTCTTCCCTAGTCCCCCAACTCCCAAGTCACCCCTCACCCCCCAGGGCAGCAGCTCTTTTCTGCCCCCAGGGGTCCTGTCCCCGTGCTTTAATAAAACCAGCGTTTTTGCACCACAGGCATCTCAAGAATCTATAGAGGCCAGGGTGGAGAGGGAAATGCAAGGGAGGGGGGTGGGCATGGCATATGTGGGGGTGCTGCAGACGAAGGAATTAATGTGAGCATCCTGGGGTACTGAGCAATGTGATTGTATCACAGGAACCATGAGTAGTTGGCTTGTTGGAACGCAGCGTACAGGGGAAGCGAGGCAGAGATGAGACTGCCAAGCTGATGAATTGGGAGAGACACGGTGAGTAGAATCTGGCAGGAAGCAGATGGCGCAAGTCAACTGAGGAGACCTTAATAAAGGGACAATTTACAAATGTGTGGGCAGGATTAAGGGAAACAGGTGAGACGGGGCCCCGCCCTAGCGCTGGCAACAGCAGGGAACCACTTCCATCCTTGATCTGAAGAGGTAAAGAGGCCAACACCAAGACCCCGAGACCCTAGAGTCTGCTTGTTAGGAGCTGTGGTCTTTGGTAGAAGGGTATTGTCAACTCTGAGCAAACTCTGCTGGGGGGGATCTGAGGAAACACAGCACCCCAGTCTCTCTTCTTCTCGGGACTGGTGATTTCCACTGGTTAAGATGACCTGGAAGTCAGTGGGCAAGGGAGCCAATGGGTGCAGTCCACAGAGGTCAACCTCTTGGGACCTAGAGCAGAGTGGAAAGGAGGGAAGAGTGGATCCAGAGGGACAAACAGAAAACACCCAGCACAGAGAGAAAATACCAGAAAGCATCCCATTGGTCCTGGGATGTCATTCAAAGTGTCAAAGTTGGAGCCTCGTTGGCCTCTAGAGGGAGCCCAAGGATTTCTTTTCCTTCACCCCGGCTTTGGAGAAGGAACCTCTGCAGAGGCTGAGGGCTCAACAGACCCCAAGATGATCCACTAGGAATGGAACTGGCAGGTGTCCTGAGACTGCTCCTGGAATGAAAAATGTCCCCTTTGCACTTAGATTTACGCATGTGGATTGATTTCTTTTCCCCCAGTAGGCTCCATGCCCAACGTGGAGCCCAACACGGGGCTTGTACTCATGACCCTGAGATCAAGACCTGAGCTGAGATCAAGAGTTGGGTGCTTAGGTTGAGCCTCCGAGGCGCCCCTGAATTGATTTCTAACAATAACAATCAAAATAACCAAAGCAAATACTAAGTATTCATCAGGTGTCAAGTTCTTGGCTCGCACTTAGTACACCAAACTCGTCGGGGGTAAATTCCATTATCACTGCCATTTTATCGATCAGGAGACTACTAAATAGAGCCTGAATTTGAACCCCATTGGATGAGTCTCTGCTCCTCTGTCCTCCTGTCCTGCTGGCTTAGTCAGCTGGATGGAAAGTTAGCCTGACTTAGAAGACCCAGGGCAGGGTCTACGGATGAAAAGACAGGAAAATTCCTGTGTTAGGATTTGCCTGTATTTAACAACTTGAAGCGTGTATTTACTGATGAGCATTGGCCACCTGCCAAGCTGAGCCAGGTGCCAGGGATCCCCAGTGGCCACGATGACAGGCACTACGTGCCTACAAAATCTCCAAGCCCGACTGAGCAGACGATGTGAGTCCCGAGTCTCCTCCACCACTACCTGTGTCACCCAGGGCAAGTCGCTTAGGTCACCTTGCTTTGCTTTCTCCTCCCTAAAATATAAGTAATAAATCAACACAAAGCACTTAGAGCAAATCCAGGTGTAGGGTGGTGTCATCTGCTATCCTTACAACCCATGCCGCCAGCCTTTGAAGCTTCTATATTGGATGCAGAGACCCAGAGAGACGCGAGGTCAAGGTCTTGGTCAAGTACAAGGGAGCCCAAAAGGCCGCCCTGTCTGCTCTTTAGCAAGATCCAAGATTATAAGGGCAAAAGGGCTTCCGGAGGCCCTACTTGGTCCAGCTCAGCTTTTCATTCTGAGCTAAAGCTCTAAATTAGGCCTGACAAACAGGTTCGGACCCGGATCAATCGACACTGGCTGCCTGAACCACTGTGTTACAAGGGATTCTCACTGCACAATGAATGAGAAAGAATGCCACGAGAGATCAAAGCGTCTGCTGTTGGTAGAAGATGGGAAGGAGGCAGCACATGGTTCTAGAACAGTGTTCTTTGGCCTGGGATGTCTCTTCAGCAGGGGCATCTGAGCAGGCCATAGGGGACCCAAGTGTAGTCACAGACTAAGGTAACCAGCTGTCCCAGTTTGTTCAGGATGGTCCTGATTATAGCACTGAGGTCCCACATCCCAGGAAACCTCCTCAATATGGGGGCACAACCCAATTTGCTTCACAAGCTTTTCTTCTTTACAATAGCTTTTAAGAAAATTAACTATTAACACTGATCTAGGTAGAGATTATGGTCTGTTTTTTGTTTTGTTTTGAATCTCAGCCAATTTCAGCCTGTGAAATGCATTGTACTCCATCCCATCACCTGATACCCTCCGGGTCCCCCCACCTCACAACAACGGACAGCCCTCTCCTTTCTCAACACTGTTCCCTGCCATGTCCATCCAAGTCTTAGCAGGGAACAGCTGGCACCCTCAAAAGGCTTTAAGGGAAAAGCATTTCATGCAGGGATTATTTACAGAGGCCCAATCAGGGTTAATGGAAGCCACGAGATCTAGGGAGACACCCAAGGATTAGCCCTCAGCCCTGCAGACCTGCGGGGACAGGTGAGGGAATGCTGTCCCCAGCCTGCTAGGAGGCAGAGCTGAACCAGACAAGCCTGGTGCTGGGAGGCTGAGAGGCAGCCGGGATTTGGGGCCTGTGCTGAACTGCGGGGAGGCCAGGAAGAACCAGGAGGAAGGAGGGGAAAAAATCCCTGACCTTGCCCCGCTCCTGCACGCTGGCCTCTTGCCAGGGCCTCCTTGCCAGAAGACAGGGAGAAGCAGGTGAAATGGCAAGTTTAGTAGCCGTCAACCTCCCCAGCCACAGAACATGGCAAGAAAAGGCAGAGGTGAGAGCTGAGAATAACCAGGCCAGGCCACCCTGTCGTCACTCGGCTTCCACTCTAGTCCTTTCTGTAGCTGAAGGAACTCAGCTCCCCAACATAGGAAAACCCCAACATCTCATTCACCACTGCCTCAAGGGGATGAAGTTTAGTCATTCTTCCTGGAACCTACGCTGTCCACAGCACCCACTCCCCCAGGTTAAGCAGCAAGGAAAGGGAGTAAGAGAAACACTTCCAGTAAAATAGGTCTACACTGATCATCCTGACTTCCTCCTTCCACCTCTCACCCCATAATTCCCTCCCTCTCAGCTAACACCCCAGCAGTGGACATGCTCTTACCTGATGGGGTGAGCTTGTGCCTTTATGTCTATCGAGTTGCTGCTGCTCCCCATTGCCCGTTGCTATTGGACATGAGAGTGCAATCAATCCCATGCATCACAGACAACGTTGTCCCCATTCTGCAGCAACAATCCGATTTCTCCTTGATAAGCAGATTCGATCGTGCTGCCCCAGATGCACACCCAATGCACTGTCCTCAGTTAGTGGCATGAACAGCCTGAAATGTCCAGGGGGCATTCCTGGTGTTGTATGGTGGCAATAAGCCTCTCTGGTTGGCAGAAGGACTGAGGTCCTTCTAGGGAGTTTGAGAACTCCCTAGATACAACATTTCAGGGACAGGAAGAAATTCTTGAAGCAGATTATTAAGTCTGAGAGAAGCCGCTTCTACCTTCACTCTTGGGTTTCTGGAACAAGGTATTCCACACCCTATGTTAACCACTGACCTGGTCACTTAAAGGACAATACACGACCTCAGAAGATAGTGTCTCTCAACCGGCATCATAACTGAGACTTTGGTAGGCCATTCCATTATTCCATCAAGCCAGCTGCTTCCAAGTGATGTAAAAACAATGAATTCTGTCACGTGAGCCTAAAGTCATAGCTATTTTACTGCGAATGAGTTCCTAGGTCAGAGCCAACAACGTGTGTGATACCATTAGAAAGCAAGAATGTCCCGTTCTCTTTAAGGTCCTTCTAGCTGGACTGAGAATTAAATTGGCACAAAACAGATAAGTGGAGAAAATCGAATTCAGTTTCATATGTACAGAAATCCACACAAACATGGAAATTCCCAAGACAGGCAAAATGAGATATATATGTGGTTCTCATATCTCACTCTCTCCCACTAAGGAGGAGTGGGTGGCGATCTGAGACTTCAAAAACAAGAAATGCAATTCACGGGAAGGTGAAAAAGAGTAAATGTTTAGCTAACAAATGTTCTATGGGCCACTCTTACTAGGTTCCTCCTTTTCCACCATAACTAGCTCGTAGTATAATGTAATTATTCATGGTAATAGCTCCTCTATCTCAATTCTTTTTAGGCAGTTGTGGGGGACATAAAGAGCTTTTCCTTAATCTGCTGGGCTTTAATGGCTCTTTAACTCAAAATAGTCTTCAAGACAAAATAGTCCATGTTGGGGCAGTCTGCCCTTGGTCCCCACGATACCATGGATGTGATAAGGCAGTTTATCACCCATCACGTGGTGTTGGCAGAAGCATCACGGGCAGTAAAGGGAAATCACTCTCCAGAATATGCGGCGATATTCCCATGAAGACCAACTGTTGCCCCTTCTATAATGGAGCTGTCCCAAACAACCTGGATGGCTGGTGTCCCTGGGAAATGGTGCCAAGCAAGGGCTCAGTGTTGGCTGCTGTTTTACAAAGTTGGTCACTCAGCACCAGTAGAAGTCAGAATAACTGTGGTAAGAAGGAGTCTGTGTTTTTCTTTGCATTTATTACCTCTATCTCTGTTTCCATGGTTGCTTCGTACATGGGCCATTTGTGTGAGCATACAGGTGGCCAAGAAAGGAAGCTCACTGACAACCAATGCTTGGTCATGTTGACCACCTCCGTATTTTATCTCTTCTACACAGTGGATGTCCTCTGGGGGAATGTTTATGTGGGGCTCAAATAGCTTCAAGAACGGTTGGCCTTCTTAGAAGTCCATGATATAATTTCTCTTTAGGTGATGTTGGCAACAATCTTCCAATCGTGTTTAAAAGCTACCAAGTCCTTGGTAAGTTGACCAACACATTAGTTATGGCCCATGAATCAGTATATTTCAGGAAAACTCAGTTGTCTCTTTTTTTCACATCAAATGGCCAACCGGAGGTAGTGCCTGAAGTTCCGTCCACTGGACATTTCCCTCCCACTGGTAGAGCCTACCACCTACAGATACATCCTTAAACCAGACAAGGTCTTCTCATTAATTGGTCATGGGGAATTCCCCAGGAGGCCAGAGGGCTGGTTTGAGGGAAAGGCGGGAAGCAGTAGGAAGTCTGAGTCATCTGCTTCTGCAGGGAAGAGAAGTGCTGAGAATAGAGCCGGGTTGTGAGGGAGAAAGAATAACAGCTCACCCACGCAAGTGCAAGTTCTTCACCCTGAAGTTTAAACGGAGTGATTCTTCAGCGAGCTCCTTACTTTCTGTGAGAAAATCCTTATAGTTATAACAACAGTGGTATTACAAGCCAGTAAGGCAAAAAAAGAAATATCTTAGTGTTCAACATAGATTTCTGGCAAATAACGTATTTCATAGACCTTCCTAAATGTATGCGAGGTAAAGGCAGATGCATCTAACATCTATGTTTAATTGATTTTTCCCAGAAAGCTTATTTTGAAATGTGAGCCTCTGACACATTCCTATGGGTGTGCTTTTTTTTATGTTTTAAAGATTTATTTATTTATTTGAGAGAGGGACAGCAGAGTGCGGGGATGAAGAGCAGAGGGAAAGGGAGAAACAGTCTCAAGCAGACTCCATGCTGAGTGTGCAGCCGACATGAGGCTCTATCCCAGGGACCCTAAGATTATGACCTGAGCGAAACCAAGAGTTGGCTGCTGAACTGACTGCACCACTCAGGCTTTGCCACCCCATGAGTGTACTTTTTAAAAACAAGTTCCATTTTCATGTTTTCTTTGTCGGTGAGGGGAAAAATCAGCTTAATTCCATAAGATTAGTTTTAGCCTAGGGGAGCCTTGGGTGGCTCCGTTGGTTAAGCATCTGACTCTTGATTTTCGCTCAGGTCATGATCTTTATAAGATCATGAGATCAGGCTCTTATGCTGGGTGTGGAGCCTGCTTAAGATTCTCTATCTTCCCTTCCTTTACCCTCTCCCTCCACCACCACCCCCCCCCCCGCCCCGTACATGCTCTTTCTCTCTCTAAACAAAACAAAACAAAACAAAACAAAAACAAAAAACCCAACACATTAGTTTTATCCAAGCATTACTGAAACCATTGAAATCCCAATATGGAGTCTTTAAAATAAAATGTGCCCAAACTAACCTATGATGTTAGAATTCAGAAAGGGAAGGAAAGGAAGCATGAGGGATTATCTACAGGCTGCTATTGTCGTGTCCTCCCCCCCCCAGCCCCCCCCCCCCCGGGGATTGGTCCAGTGGGAGACTTCATTTTATGAAATTACAATAAGCTGTGCCCTTATGGTAGATATACTTTTCTATCTGTGCACTATATTTCAATAAGAAGAAAAAAATGAAGCGTGCTTTATAAATGATGAGCTTGTTGCAAGTTTCCGTGAACTAGAAACTATATTAGAAAATTTCATGAACTGCTGCACAACTCAAGCTAAACAGTTATGAAAGGCCTGCAATGCAAGATTAAGACATATAAATTGCAGTCTTGTGGGGAGGGGGACATATCTATGTACAAACAATTCACAAAGCCAAGATTTGTTAGCGTGCCTATGACATACCAGACACTAGTCTAGGGGCCTGAGATTGGATACAAGTGACCAAAACAGACAGAAGCCCTCTCGTGGTGGAACCGAAACCTGCCAGAGAAGCTGCCAGCAATAAATAAATTGCTGAAAACTGAGTAGATGTCCGCTCTTTGTAAGAGAGACATTTCCCGGTATAAGGGAAATCCCCATTTGTAAGGTTGTCTCCTCCTCTGTACCAGGAAGAGGAGGATGACTAAATCTTTAGAGGCTCTTATCAGTGGAGAAGGTGTGGACTTAAATCTGCATAACAACCATATGCTTGTTTACTGGGCTTTGCCTGAAAACCTGGTTCTCCCAGGCCCACACTTTTGTCTATAGCTAGAGATCCTACTTGACATGGTAGCTTGGGCCTTTTTAAGGAGTTACTTAGTTTTCTTGACCAGTCCTTGAACACACAGGAAGTATATACATTATTAAACTTCTGTTTGTTCTTCTCCTGTCAATCTCTCTCTTATTACAGGGGGTCTCAGCCAAGAACCTACAAGGGTAGAAGGAAAATTATCCGTCCTCCGCCACGAAAGCAAGAAGTCTGTGTGATTAGGACAAGGTGAGCAAAGGGGAAAGGAGGTCAGGGAATTAAGGAAGGGAAGATAATTGGATATTTGTAAGATTTTGATTTTTACTTTCAGTGAATTTGAGCAGGGAACGGGATGAGCTAACTTACATTTTCAAAGAATCCGGCTGCCATTTTGAGAACAGACCACCGAGGATGAAGGGTAGTAGCAGGGAGATCAGTCAAGAGGCTACTGTAATGATCCAGGTGAAAAATGATGGTGGCTTGGATCAGGCTGCTGGTGGTAGATGTGTAAATAATTGTCAGGATGTGGGTATATTTTGGATTGAGCCAACAGGATATGTTGAAGGACTTTGATATGAGAATGTAGAAGACAGGAGTCAAGCACAATTCTGAGGCTCGGGGCCCCAACAAGGGGGAAGCTTTCATCAGCTCAGATGAGGCAGACTGTGGGTAGAGCAGGACTGGGGAGGACGATTAGCAGTTCAGTGTTGGGCACATTAGATTTAAGGTGTCTATTTTTAAAAATATTTTCTTTATTTCTTCATAGTGACATAGAGAGGCAGAGACATAGGCAGAGGGAGAAGCAGGCTCCCTGTGGGGAGCTGGATGTGGGACTTGATCCCAGGATCCTGGGATCATGCCCTGAGCCACCCAGGCTCCCGATTTGAGGTGTCTATTAAACATCCTAATGGAGAGGTCAAGTAGGCAGTAAAGTATATATGAATTTAAAGTCCAGGATAAATGCATCGATGCAAATATAAATTTCAGATTTATAGGCATAGAGATTGTATTTATAAGACTGGATGAAGTAACCAAAAAGAAAGCATTAATAAAGAAGAGAACCAACAATTAAAGCCTGGGGCACTCTAAGAGAAAGACCCGGCAATAGAGAAAAAAGGAATAGACCATTCTGTCCTAGGATATTCTAAGCCTGGAACAGGACTAGTTGATTTAACACCACTTACCACTGTAATAATTACCTCCCAGGAAAATAAGTCCAAGGACATTTTTCCAGTTTCTATGCCAAGACATGATCATGAGTAATTGCACAGTGCTTGGCACATAGTAAGGGCTTCCTAATTATTGCAAATTGTTGATTGAATTATTTCAGGGCTCTGGAGATTAACCAAATCTCTTGAGACTTGACCTCTTATTAGAAAAACCTGGTATTATAAATACATTTATATTTCCTCCCCTTCCCTCCAGGCACTTTGGGGACTGGATGGATAAAGGTGGTTCTTACTGGGCACCTAGCTAGAAGCCTATAGGCTATTTCACACAAAGTGTCTGTTACTCATCCCTGATCTACTCTATCTGGATCCCTTTTTCCCCCCTTTGGTCCTTAAACATCTATCCTGCTGCAACCAAGCATCCTTCTGCCCCAGAGCCTCTGTCTCACTGGGTCTCTCAGTCTGGACCATTGCTGCTTTGAACAGCATACTTCACTGAAGCCTCTGCTTAAAGTCACCTCTTTAGGGACACCTGGGTGGCTCAGCAGTTGAGCATCTGCCTTTGGCTCAGGGCATGATCCCGGAGTCTGGGATCAAGTCCCACATCAGGCTCCTTGCGGGGACCCTGCTTCTCCCTCCTATGTCTCTGCCTCTGTCTCTCTGTATCGCTCATGAATAAATAAATAAAATCTTTTTTTTTAAGTCACCTCTTTAGAGAAGCCTATTATCACCATTCCACCTCAAAGTCACTAGTCTCTTCCACTTTTGACTCTCTTTATACCACTCACTATTTACTGCCATTATCATTATCTGCCTGCCTAAATTCATATATGCCTGTATGGCATATGTCTGCCATAATCATTACAATGATTTGGATTTGTTTGTTTGTTGCTGTGGATTGAATTGTGTATCCCACCCCCCCAAAATTTGTATGTTGAAGCCCTAACCCCTCAGTGAGCTATATATAAAGAAAGGAAGGTTAAAGAAGGTAATGGGGTAAAGCCCTCATCTAATAAGAGTAGTGTCCTTATAAGAAGAGACACTGGAAAGTCAGTTCACTCTCTGCCATATAAGGACACAGTGAGGAAGTGGCCATGTGCAAGCCAGAAAGGGAGCCCTTGCTAGAAACTGAATCAGATGGCACCTTGATCCTGGACTTCTTAGCCTCCAAAACTGTAAGAAACTATTGTTTCATCCACTTTGTCTAAGGTATTTTGTTATGGCAGCCCAAGCTGACTAAGATCGTTGTTGCCTTCTAACTCTCCCACTGAAACAGTCTCTTTAAAGCAGGTAAAGTCTTTTGTTCTTTCTTTTTCCCCAGTGTATAGATCTAGAATGAAGCCATGCCCATAGCAGGCAACTCATTAAATGTTGATGAATGAATCCAGTCTCTCAGATCTGGTCAAGATACAACTTAATTAAATAATTATATGGATTACCCACCTTGCAGAAAGATCTATGCTCAGCATTAGTAAAAGGAAAGAACATGTGATCCCCAGTCCTAGAAAAGTCTGCAGTCTGGTTGCTCTGGGTTAGGCTGTTCTCTTGGTGAGTTGATAGCAACTCACTTCCTCAAACTCCTAATTTTGTTTCCAGCCAGTCTCCTGAGAAGGGGGAGAGCGCTTTGGGTAATAACAACCCTCATGTTAGCAGAGATTCCAGGGTGTTTTCCATGAGAGTCATCTCCGGACAAACAGAGCAGGTTTTCAGAGTAAATTTAGCTTCTCATTTGAGATGAATCGTCCATTTTTGTCTTATAAATCATGCCCAACAATCCTTTCCTCAACCTGATTCCTTGAAGAGTGGAAGAAATGGTGTTTCTGACCAAACGAGTTACAGGACGGGAGTCTATTATAGAGCCACTTGCAGGAAAGGGTTTGGAGGAAAACCTATGATTCCCTTGTCAGGAAACTTTCAATTCAGGATCTTATATCCTTGGTTAAACTCTGTTTGAAAAGTTCCCAAAGCGCGCGCACGCGCGCGCGTGTGCACACACACACACACACACACACACACACATGAATTACTGTGTTCAGACTGAAACCAGCTAACACAGTGGCACATTGTGTAGAGGTTGATCTTTATTGTGACCTAACTTCATGGACATGGACATGAAAGCCAAAACTAACTATTTGTGTGGGAAAAGGTAATGATATTATGGACCCATAAGCACAGAAAAGAACAGAAGAAAAGAAGCAGAAGCAGAAGCAGAAGCAGAAGCAGAAGCAGAAGCAGAAGCAGAAGAAGAAGAAGAAGAAGAAGAAGAAGAAGAAGAAGAAGAAGAAGAAAAGCAGTAAGAAAAGCTTTCAGCAGTCTCACAGTTCAGTCCCCTGTTAGGAGGTGGAGGGTTTTATTTCTGTCTCAAGCGTAGGCTCAGGCAAACCCAAGTCTTGCTCTTTGTGGTGGGCTTCTGAGCAGGGTAAATGGAAACAGGGAAATTCCTGGCAAGCCCTGGCTTGGAGATGGTACAAAAAAACCTCAGTAAGTATAGTGTATTTCCTTCTTTCCTGAATCCATACGAACTTGCCCAGTAAAACTTTCTTTAGTCCTTTACTGATTCCAAAACTTATTTTAATTCTTGCCTTTCACTTCTTATTTCCTTCCCCACAGATGGTACTGGGTAAAATATATGCCTGTAAAAAGTAAAGCTTAAAAGACTTTCTTTTCTTTTTTTGGCTTTGAAATGTTTCACATGACTACATGATAGTCCCACCTCATCCACCCACACTTACATTTTTCCTCTTCTTAGCGTTGATAGGTCTAAACATTCAGTTAGACAGGAAATTAGGAATAAGGAGCTTTGCCTTATTCTCTTGCCTCTTGAAGGAGCTTTTACAAATATTGAAGAGCAGGCAGCCCGGGTGGCTCAGCGGTTTAGTGCCTGCCTTCGGCCCAGGATGTGATCCTGAGGACCCAGGATGGAGTCCCATGTTGGGCTCCCTGCACGGAGCCTGCTTCTCCCTCTGCCTGTGTCTCTGCCTCTCTCTCTGTGTATGTCTCTCATGAATAAATAAAATTAAAAAGTAAAAAAGAAATAAAATAAATATTAAAGAGCTTCAGTTCTAGGTACAATGCAGTAAAGACATTCATTCCACCCTGTCCCTCCTATAAAGTCTGGCCAGAATACACGGGTCATCTGAGGACTCTGAAGGTACATGGTAGTAAGTCGGTTGGAAGAGACAACTGAGATGGTGAGTTTATCACTTTTACCCCTCTGATATCCTTTGGAATGAACTCAGGGCTGCTGAAAACCCAGAGTGGGTACCAAGGCAGAGGCAGAGAGAGCTCCAGGAGAAGCTTTCTCATTCTGCTTAAAGAGTCAGAAAGGGAATTCCTAGTGCTCAGAGATACTGGAGGAAACCATTATTATGATTTTTGTTGTTGTTGTTCACTGGTGCCTCCAAGAGATCCTGCAGTAGTGGCTGTAACAGGAGCCTGCAGGAACCAAAACTGAGAAGGGAGCACATTCCTCTCCAGTTGGAGGAGCTGTGACCCCAAGGGGATAAGGCAAACTACAGTGGCGTTGTCTGTCTCCGTGTTTTCTCATCATTTGGCCTTAGATGTGCATCAGTTGCAGGAAGTGAACAACAGAGCAGTTACCAAAATCCCAGCTTTCTGACCAAAGACCAAAGAGAGGAGCCCCAGGAATCCAGACAGTACCAAGGAAATGACAAAGAGAAAAAGTTCAGGATTGCAACTCCTTAAAGTTATTAACAAACTCCTGAACTTACACCTGATTGCACACATATGACTCTGACTTTAGACCACAGGAACATTGAAAACCAAGCAACAGGAGTTACTAGTGTCCAGATCCTGGACTGGATACTGGACAGCATGTACATGGGACAGATCTGAATACTATTGCAAAGGTTTTATAAACTAGACTCACATTGGAATCATAAAACACACATGGCTGGTTGGAACTTGCCACTTAAGCCCAATTGTGCCAATTGTCTGCTAGAACAAAAATATCAATATTCTTTGTAAGATTTATCCAGAATCTCGTAAAATAGTATTCGAAATTTCTAGAATACAGTCCGAAAGTACTCAGCACACAAAGAACCAAGAAAATCATGACTCATTTGGGAAGAGATAGTTAAGAGATGCCAACTCCAAGATGACATAGATGTTGGAATTATCAGACTCACTAGTGGAGCTCTTGCAAAAATGCTCTACCAAGTAAGGAAGTAAATTCTTATATAAATGGAATGATAGAATGCCTCAGCCAAGAAATAGAATATATAAAGAAGAACCATTTGAAAATGTCAGCACTGAAAAATATAACAACTTAAAAATAAAAACTTACTGGATAGGCCCAACAGCAAAAGAAGTTAACAAAGAAAATGTGAACTTGAAGATAGATCAATAGAAAGTATCCAGTGTGAACAACAACAACAACAGTAAGATTTTAAAAAAACAAAACAAAACTTTTTTCCATTGAAAAAAATGAAGACATTCAGGGGCCTATAGAAGAAAACTCCAAAGCTTCACACGTGTTTCATCAATCTCAAAAGGAAACAGTGCTGTGCAGAAAAATATTAGAAGAAATAATAGCAGAAAACTTCCTAAGTTTAGCAAGAGATGTAAGCTTACAGATTCAAGAGCTTCAGCATACCTGCAAAGAGGGAACCTCCAAGAAATCCACTTCCAGGCACAATAGAATCAAAAATCTAAAGCTTTTTAAAAATCATAAAATCTTAAAGGCAAAATTTAAAATACTGAAAGAGATCATTGAAATGATGGTCGTATATGATCATCATATACGTTACTTATAGGGAAATCATAATTTGAATGCCTATAGATTTCTCACCAGAAATCATGGGCTAAAAAGTGAAACATTTTTAAAGTGCTGAAAGAAAAGAACTATTAACCCAGAATTCCATAACTAGTGAAAATATTCTGCAGTAATTAAGTGAGAAAAAAGACATTTTCAGATGAAGAAAAAAATAAGAGAATTCCCTGAGGGCAGGCTTGTTCTAAAATAACTACTATAGGAAGTTCTTCAGACAGAATGGAATGATACTTGAAGGAAACTTATAACATCAATCATGAAAGAAGAGCAACACAGATGGCAAATATCTTAGAAAACATATACTCTTAATGAATATTTCAAAATATGTTTGATGGTTGAAAGCAAAAATTATAATACTGTCTGATGGAGTTTTAGTGTATATAAATGTAATATATAAGACAGCTACAACCTAAAGCATGAAGGAAAAAAAGATCTATATGGTGGAAAATGTTTTATATTCCACATCAAGTAGTAAAATATTGATTCTAAGTACATTTTGAAAAGTTAAGCATATGAATTGAAATTTATGAGATTCGGCAAAAGGAGTGCTTACAGGGAAATTTATAGTAGTAAAAATTTATATTAGAAAAACAGAAAGATTTCAGATCAATCATCTAAACACCTCATTCATGAAACTAGAGAAAAGCAAAGCAAAATAAACCCAAAACAATCAGAAGGAAGAACATAAAGATAAGAGTACATATCAATAAAATTGAAAACAGAGAAACAATAAAAAAGCCAATGAAAACAAAACTTTTTCTTTACAAAGAATATATATGTAAATACATATAGATTTAGATCTAGATATATTTAGATTTTTATATATTTTATGCACACATACAAAGACACACATACCCACCTCTAGCAAGACTGAAAAATGATACAAATTACCATTATCAAGTATGAAAAGGTATAACACCAGACTCAGCAGACATTAAAAGGATAATAAGGGAATAAATAATATGAGCAAGTCATCATATATAAATTCAGCATCTTATAAAAATGGATTAATTCATAGAACAACAACCACCAATCCCACCCCACCCCCCAACACTCAGACAAGAAGAACTAGGTATTCTGAATAGTCCTCTAACTATTTAAGAACTTAACTCCTAGCTAAAAACCTTCCAAAAAGGAAATTTCCAGGTGCAGATAGTTTCACTGGTGAATTCTACCAAACATTTAAAGAAGAAATAGCACCAATCACACAAAATCTCTTTCAGAAAAGAGAAGAGGAAATAATACTGCCTAATTGATTGTATGAAGTCAGCATTACTCTGATTAAAAAAGAAAGACAGTTCAAGAATAGAATACCGGAGACCAATATTCCTCATGAAAAAAGATCCAAAAACCCTCAACAAAATCAAATTCAACAATAAGTAAAAACAATTAATATACCATGCCAAGTGGAATTTATCCTGCAAATGCAAGACTGATTCAAGGTTGAATATCAGTCAGTGAGATCCACCGATCTACCATATTAACAGTCTGAAAAGTAAAATACACACACACACACAAAGGACACCAAAAACATGATATGTAGAGAAAGAAATCTATAAATTGGACTTTATCAAGTTGAAAAGCTTTTGCTCTGCAAAGGACATTAAGAGCATGAGAAGACAAGCTACAAATTTGGAGAAAAGATTTGCACATCATGTTTCTAACAAAGGACTTTCATCCAAAATATATAAAGAACCCTCATATATCAATACTAAGAAAACAATCCAACTTGAAAATGGACAAAAGACTTGAATAGATACTTTACCAGAGAGGATATATGCAAGGCAAATA
Source organism: Canis lupus baileyi (assembly GCF_048164855.1). NCBI lineage: Eukaryota > Metazoa > Chordata > Mammalia > Carnivora > Canidae > Canis > Canis lupus. The sequence continues at coordinate 31,783,918 of NC_132850.1, forward strand.
AGCTCATGAAAAGATGTTTAACATAACTAGCCATTAAAGAAATGCAAATTAAAACCACAATTAGACATCTATTAGAGTGGCTAACATACAAATAAAATACCAAGTGGTGGCAAGAGCGTAGAGCAACTGAAATTCTCACACTTTGCCGGTGGGAATACAAAATGATACAAGCACTCCAGAAAAATGTTTGGAAGTTTCTAATAAACGTAAACATATTTACACCCACCATATCCAGCAATCCCTCTCCCAGGTGTTTACCATAGAGAAATATATACGTTTCCAAAAACAAAACCAAAAACAAACCCCTTTGTACATAATTGTTTGTGTAGTGGCTCTAGCCATCATCACCCCAAACTGGACACAACCCAAACGTGCCTCAACAGATAACCAGATAAAGTGTAGTACATCTAAATAATGTAAGACTCCTCCACAATATAATGCAACCTACTATTGAATCATGCAACAACTTGGATGAATCTCAAAGGCATTAAGCTGAGTGGAAGGAGCCGGTCTCAAAAGGTTACCTACTAAATAGTTCCATTTACGTGAAATTCTCTAAGGGACTCAATCATCCATGATGGGCAACAGATAAATAATTAGTGATCTTTTAGGGCTCAGGGTTTGGGGGAGACAGTAATGGCAAAGGGATAGCATGAGGGAGTTTTTTGGGGGTGATGGAACTGTTGCGCATCCTGCTCTTGGTGGCGGCTGCATGAACTCGTACACGTGTTAAAATCTATGAAATCGCACATATAGAAAAGGCAAATTTTGATTGTGTGCTAATTAAAAAAATAAATCTAGAAAAAAACACAGAAGGTTACGCAGCTGTATTAAAAAAAAAAAAAAAAGTCCAAAAATCATCATTCTATTCCGTTTTCCTTTGCCATTTGTCTTGGATAGAAAACAGTTCAGGCCATGTACTTTCAGATTTAGTACCCTACATGTTTGTTCATTCCCAACTTCCATCAAAGTATCCATGCAACTTGAGTCACCAAGTACAGATCTGGAGCAGATAGCTGGGGGAAAGGACAGGCTATCAGAAAGTTAATGACTTGGCCTAATGCCATCTTTTAAAAGAACAAGGAGGACATTCAAACTTAATGGAAGTATTCAGTCCATGAGACAAGGAGACATGCTTTAGCTTTAATCAGCCTTTCCTGCAACGCGTTCCAAGAGATTGCTAGCCCTGCAAATGGCCAACTCCGAGTTCTTAAGCTCACAAGGAAGAAACTATTACCTTTCTATGTTCCTCAAAGCAAAACTCTGTATACAACAGAACTGTGCGACTGGACTCAAAATAAGATGACAAGTCTGGTGATTTTTTTTTTTTTTTTTTTTGGATAGACTAATGCTGCCCGAGATCTTACTCGCCTTAGACATAGTTGGTCCCAATTGCCAGCATGTAATAGACGTTCACTTAGTGTTGATTGGATTCGATTGGATATTAGGTGATGGTTTTAACCTGCTAAGATTTAACCTGCTGAGATCCTTAGTCCCAGGCTGGGTTAGTGGTCCTAGTAAAAATAAGAAGAAGATATCTTGGAGAAAAAAAAGAGGATTTGGGGGAAATGCTTTTCATGGGGAGAACCTCACCTTTCATCTTCTAGAATCGCACTGATGTAAGTCAGGGGAATTGGCCTTAGGGAGCCTCCAGCCCGGGGTCTGGCTTGCCAGCACGCCCGGAGCAGACAGCCACAAGGCCGGCACAGGCAGGTGCAGATGGAGACTCACCTGCGCCATGTGGAGCAGAAGGCGGTATCTCTTGAACCCATCGAGAGTGACCTGGGAACTTGCTTTCTCTTGGCTTGATTGGCTTTTAAGGTACTTCTGGAAAGACGAGGACACTTTTGTAAGAGTACATTGCATCACCTTGGAGAGCAGTCAGCTCAGGCTTGGAGGCAACACCAGCCTGGACCAGCACCGTCCTGCCATATCAGCTCTGCTCAGCTGTTTGCTCCCTTTCTCTCCCCAGCAGCATCCTCTGCTTATGCATTTGCTCTGGTTCACATTACCAGCACACAGAACTCTTAGAATATTCGAGTTCCTGTGCGTTAACAGAATTTTAGGGGGCTGCAGTAGCATATCGCAGCCTAGCCAGCGCATGGGCGGCTCTCGGGCCGTGAGTGCCTGGACCTGGGATCACAAGGTGACATGAAAGCTCAGGGGCTGGGAGCCAAGCCGTTTCTTTCACAAAGTGTGTGGGGGCAGCAGGAACTGATATTTCAAGGACAGAGTTTCCTCTGGAGGCTGGGGCTGGGGCCAACTTGGTGCTTTGGAGCCATCCTTCTTCTTCCTTTATATGACATAGCGGGCAGAGGGCAGGGCAAGGGAAATGGCTCTCTTTAGGCTGGAAGGACACACCGACAAAGAGAAACTGTAGCATGTGGTTCTTGTTGACCCTCAGGTCCCACCAAGACAGAGAACGTTCCTCTTCTGGCAGATGAGACGCTCGGTGCTGCGTGCATACTTTGGAGGAGATGGGGCTTGGGTGGACTAAGAACATGAACGTGAGCTGTCTTGGGTTCCAATCCCAGCACGGGCCCTGGCTCTGTGATTTGGAATAAATAACCTTGCCCTCCACACTTCAGTTTTCTTAGTTACAAAATGGAGATAATTATCTCTCAGCTTGTTTCCAAATAAATAAATAAATAAAATCTTAAAAAAAAAAAAAGCAATCAATCAATCAAAATCCTGACCATCTTACTCTACTACCTAAAACTCTGCGTGGTTTTCCCTGGCTCAGAATCACATCCCAATCACATCCCTTCCTAGCTGCCAGTGCCCTGAACAGTGTCCCCACCTCCTTTGCAGGCCCCCTCCCCGTCTTGCCCCATAGTAGCCACACGCCTGGGCCTCCTGGCTTCCTATTCCTTGGATGCTTTGGGTGTCCTTCTGTCTCAGGCCCCTTGCAATAGTTCTACCACCCATCTAAAGGCAGCTTCACCCACATAGTTCAGGGTGAACTCCGTGATCACCCTCCAGCCTGCGCTGACACAGGACTGCATCAGTCAAATCTCCCCTGACAACTCAGTTTAAAATTGTAACCTGTGGCTCTTTCTCCTGCATTCTAGATTCCTGCCCTGCTCTACTTTTCCTTTCTAACACAATGCATAATTAATTATTGATCTTGCTTGCTCTCTCTCTCTCCCACAGCAGAAGAGAAACCCTGGAGAAGGCAAATTCTGTCTGTTTTCTTCATCGCTCCGTCTCCAGCACAGGGTAAGCACAGGGCAGGTGCTCAGGCAATAATTTTGAATGAATGAGTGTGTGTATGTCACCTGCCTCCTGGCTTCATTTCTTCCCATCTCAAAGTCAACTTCTGATAAACACTCAAGTCACTCCCTTCGTTCATTCATTTATTCATTTGTTGGTTCGACGATTATTCATGTGGCCATTCCGTACCGGACATTGGAGATAGATCAATGAGCACAGCTAAGTAACTGCCTCCTTCCTTTCCAGGAATGCAGGCGATAAATACCTAAGCAAGGAAAAATGTCCTATAACGTCAAGTGTTGTGGGATACCAGAGCGTGCGACCCCAAAATAGGACTTTAGGTGACCAGAATATGCCCCCAAATATGCCTCTTTGGCAAAAGGGTTCCTTTGAGCTGATCCATTTGAGACACAGCAGATTCAGAAGAAGCTTTGAACACAGAGTAGAAGCTACCTTCCTGTAAGGGTGATTTGCGTTTATAAAATACATCTCCATTCGAGAAGGTGTCTCCCTCTCTGATCCAGGAAGAGAAGGATGATATCACAAGATTCCGAAGTCACAAGAGACTCCCATCCAGGCCAAGGAAACCAACATAATCTGCATAACAAAACCTCCCTTGTTTACCATACCTTTTCTGATCACTTTCCCTTAACTTGCCTCACCGCCCACCCCCCATCTTTCTTCCTTTGTTTTAGTCAAAGATGGCGGTTAAGCTCAAATTCCAAACCACCTCTTTGAGTTACTCTTCCCAGAGTTTCTCCTGGATGTGAGATAGACGTGTTAATGAACTTCTGTTTGTTTTTCTCTTACTAATCTGTCTTTTGTTACCCATCTAGAAGTGAGATTTTTTTTTTCTCTCCCCTCCGGGTGCTGATGAAAATATCAATCAGGGTAGGGTGGAGAGTGCTACTCTAGGTGGGGTGGCCAGGGAGGCGTTCCTGTACAAAGAATTTGAGGAAGAGTCTGAGCAAAGCGAGAAGGTGAGCCACGCAGCTGGGGGGTGGGAGGTGTTCCTGGCAAGAGAAGAGTAAGAGCAAAGGTCCAGCAGCGGCAGCATGACTGCGTTTTGCTGCTCCCACCGCACTGAACATGAGGTGGTACAGCCTGCCGATACCTATACCTCGCCACGTCTATACCTGCTCAGCTGAATTCTGCTGGAGGAACGTCTGCCAACGGGCACCTGTGGCACTGTAGATCTCTGGTCTCACCTCTCACATGGGTTCTCAGCACTGCCATGGCAGCTACTCCAAACATTCACAATCCACTGAGCCAAAAATAATATGAACAATAGCAATGACTGAGCTTTATTCACACATTCTATGGCCCAGGCCACATGCTAAGTTATTTTTCTTTTTTCCCCCTACATTCACTTCACTTAATCCTCACCTCAAACATAGGGGTTAGATGGAAGTTAGGTACTACTCTTTTATAGACAAGAAACCTGAAGCTGAGGGAGAGAGAAAGCAACTTGACTCAGCACCCTGCTAGTCACTGGTGAGCCAAAAGTCAATCCACAGCCAGGAACCTATGACTGAACCCCAAGTTCCAGACCCATTCCTAGTAGCAAACTACCTCATCCCGTCCCCTATTCCATTTGCTCAGAAAACTGAGAGCATGGAGGGGCTCAAGCATGAAAACCATCAGATTACTTGGCATAATGACTGGCCAAGTTTCCTCAGTTCAAAGGGATTATTAATTATAAGAAGCACCATCATTTCACATAACACTAAGAGAAAAACTTGGAAATTAAATTGTGAAATAATATTAAGACAAATCCTAATACAAGAAATGTTTCAAAATGAAAATAAACCTTTTTCAAGGTTCAAAACTTGATAATTTTTAAGTATGGTACATCCACACCCATCAAAACCTCTTTCCTTCTTATGTCGAAAGATGAGATGTTGCTCTCCAAGACTAAAAGCCTCTTCCTATGTTCTTTATTCATGCTTCCTTAACTTTTTCCATTGATTTTTCCTTTCTCTCTGGTGTTTTTAATTCTATCTCCCCCAGACTAAACACATCTTCACATCTCTCATCCTGAAAATCATCTGCTTGACCCACACTATGTCATCCTCTAGCTTTTATTCCATTTTTCTTATTCTCTTCATATTTCTTCTTCCTTCCTATCTTGTATTTATGTTGAGAGCTATAAAAGCAATCACAGAGATATCAGATATTTGTGTCCTAATTATAGAGCCTGATATTTGTTTGCAACGTCTTTGCTGCAGTCACATGTTGTTGTGGTTCTCTGCCCAGCAAACCTTCCACTGGGGATCCAACTCTCCCCCATATCAACCAATAGAAACACTATTCAGTGTACATGGTTCAGGAGGACTGATCCCTCCAATTCCTTCCTCCACGAGTGGGCACATGATCCAGGCTTGGCCAGAATATTACATCAAGGCTGGCACTGGCCTCAGGTTGCAAGGATAAGCTAGGTCAATCAGAATTCTACCCTGGGGGCACCAGAGTGACTCAGTGGTTGAGCCTCTGCCTTTGGCTCAGGTCTTGATCCTGGGATCGAGTCCCGCATCAGGCTCCCTGCTTGGAGCCTGCTTCTCCCTCTGCCTGTGTCTCTGCCTTTCTGTGTCTCTCATGAATAAATAAATAAAATCTTTAAAAAAAAAATAATAATTCTACCCTGAACTTTCCTCTTGGAGTTCTACAAAAGATAGACTCTTCCTGCAAGATCATTCTTGCACTGCTAGAAGCCATTTTGTTTACCATGCGGAAGCAGCCTAGGAGGTGGAGAAAGATATACATTCCTGATATCATAGCTTGATCTCCTAAATCTGCCTAAAACCAGGCTCCTCCTAGACTTTTCAGGTACATACGCTAACAAATTACCTTTTTCTTCCTGCCATTTGATTTGCGTTTCTGTCACATGAGATCCAAAGGGCTAATGTGGTCTTCTGTGGTCTTTGATTGTCAGTCAGGTATAGCCACAAAAGGAAACACGGGAAAGGCACCAGAAAACAAAATTTATTGTACTCATAGGTCTAGAGTATAGTAAGGTCACCTCTTGCCTCACAGGGTCACAGAGGAAGTGCCGGGTTTTGGTCAGTGGCAGAAGACAGAGCAAAGAGGAAGCTGAGGCTAGAGTGCTTTTGGGTTTCCATGTGAAGGGAAAGGCAGGGCAAAGTGAATAGTCTAGGATCGGCTAAAATGTTTAAATAACTTCCACAGGCTCTGAACCATCTGGATGGTTTCTAGTTGCCTCACATCTGTCTGTGGGGTAATTAAGGCAAAACAGTGTTGTCTCCGAGGGTGTAGGACCAGCTAGAGGAGGTGTGGCTCTAGATTGGTTAGTGTACCAAAGGCATGCTCCTCTCTAAGAATTGGCTGACCTCAGAAGGGACAGGCTGTCCCCAGCCAGAAAAGTGGTTTTTTTTTTTTTGTTTGTTTCTAAGATGTCAAAACATCACAATATATAGAAAGCTAAAAATATATACCATACCTGAAACTTTACAGTTTCCACAGAGCTTTGAGATGTATTATTTTACTTGATCCTACGGTTTTGGGGGGCAGAGTATCTGTTTGTCTAGCTCAGGAGGAAATTTCTGGGACTTAGCACATGCTGGGCATATAACAGGTATTCAAGACTATTTATTGAATGAAGTAAGCAGCATATGCGTTATCAATTACCCCATTTTATAAAACAGGATACTGTGATCAGAGAGCCATTTAGGTGTAGGTCTGGGTTAGCGTGGACTAAGTTAAGAAGCTATGGTGGAAGCCTAAATGGGGGGGGGGGCAATGTAAACAAGATAAATTCGGGTTACAATACTGGTGCCAACTCCACTTTAGTCTCTTTTTCTGAAGTCTTACAGCATCTCTTAACATTCTCTCCCATCAACGTTTGCTCCTCTACAATCCTCTATCCACTCCACAGCCAGAGTGATCCTGTTAAGCATATGAATTTTCTGCCTTAAGCCTTCAGTGGTTTCCCTTTACTTTCAGGGATTAGAGTCCAAATCCTCACCATATTGTACCAGGTCCTTATGGTCTGACTGCCTGCCCCGCAACCCAAGGGTTTGTTTCCTCCTATCCTTCGCGCCAGCCACAATAGCCTTCCTTCCATTCTAGAAAAATACAGTCCTCTCCGAACTCTAGGCCTTTGCCTAGAGCACTCTTCCTCCTCAATATTAAGTTGTTAGTTCCAATATCATTTCCTCCGCAGTCTTCCCTGAGTTCTCCTTCCACACTCATTCTAAAGCAGGCCCCTTGTTACCCACTCTTGTTCCTGTGTTTTAATTTCATGGCACCTCTCCGTTTTCAATGGTTATTGATTGTAGTGTCTCCAAAGACCACAGCATGAGCTGCTGATCAAGTAAACTTATAAAAATATCTCAGAAATCAGGAGCTGATATTTATAGGGTTTTGAGGTCTAGACTCAACTTTGTTTTAAGGGGATCTGACTGAGATCACGCAAAGTTCTTTATACAATAATTTAGGATTGGTGAATTTAGGATGAGATGAGTCTTGAAGCAAATCTTGCTAAGTAAACAGGTGTTTGATGAAAGGGCAGTGTGCCAGTTAAGTGATCTCTGTTATGAGAAATTGTTCAAGCAGCTAAAGTTCAGATACATTGGGTTTTAGAAAGTTCCTAAAGCAGACAACAGAAGTCTTCACTAGTAGAAAGCCTTGGCTCCCCGGACAAGAGGTGGAACAAATTCCTGGAGCAAATAGTGAAGCCACATTGACATAGGTGGCCTTAGTTCTTAGTCCCCACTTAAGGTGAATGGATGCAGGCAGCCTCAGATCTCAGGATCCACCTATGTTTACGTCATCCCTCCCCCAGTAGCACTTGTACAATGCAACTTTAGTCATGCCAGAGCCCATGTGCTCTGTGAGGGAAGGTTCCATTCCGTTTTGCTCACCATTTTATTCCGTGTATTGGTTACAGCACCTGGAACACAAACCTATACAACAAATTTGTGCTGAATGAGACCTTGGACAGTAACCTGGGTGGGAGGATGGAGAAGAAATCCTAGATTACAACAGACTCTTGAACAACGTGGGGGTCAGGGGCCCTGGTGCTTCTGCACAGTGGAAAACCCACATATAACTTTTGACCGCCCCAAATGTAACTACTAATAGCTGGCTGTTGATCAGAATCCTTACCAATATTGGGACATCTGGATGGCTCAAGTGACCATCTGCCTTTGGCTCAGGTCGTGATCCCAGGGTCCTGGTTGTAAGTCTCTCATCTGGCTGCCTGCAGGGAGCCTGCATCTCCCTCTGCCTGTCTCTGCCTCTCTTTGTGTGTCTCTCATGAATAAATAAAATCTTAAAAAAAACAAAGAATCCTTACCAATATAAACATTCAATGAATACATATCTTGTAGGTTATATGTAATATATGCTGTATTTACAATAAAGCAAGCTAGAGGCAAGATAATCATTAGGAAAATACATTTACAGTTCTGTACAGTATTTGTTTTTAAAAATCTGCATATGGGTAGACAGTATAGTTCAAACCTGCACTGTTCAAGGGTCAACCATATTTTGACTTCAGTTCTGTTAGATGGGAAAGATGAGTCAGGAAACTAAGTTTTTTCTTCTTCTTCTTTTTTTTTCCGGGGAAGAAAACTAAGTTTCAACAGGAAATACACATCTGGAATTCAGGGCAGATAAAAGCCTGGGCATGTAAGTACATTTTGTGAATTTGTTCAGAATGACTTAAAGAAGCAAAGTAATGCAGAGCTGTTGCATGACTATCATTGCTGTAAATCTGACTTTATTAGATAAAAATCCTCAAAAATCCATTTAGATTGAAAGTCTTTCTCAGTCTGGCAAGAGCAAGACTAATTAAAATGTACTAGGTTGTAAAGATGATAATAAATACATACACAGCACCTTCTGTGTGCCAGGAACCCTTCTACGTCCTTTACCTCGATTAATTCATTAAATATCATAATAACCCAATGAGGTAAGTGCTATAATCATTTCTATTTACAGATAGAAGACATAAAGAACTGAGCAAGATCTGCTTGCAACCATATGAAACAGGACTGGCTACCTTAGCATAACTTTCTATTATGGGAAGTTCTTGCCCAAGAAGATGAAGTTGCAAAATATCTGGTTCAAGAACACCTGAGTGTTCATTTATCTGGAGAATAGACTGCTCAATTGTGAAAAGCAGATTGCTTATCAAAGTGTTGTTTACTTACTGAGGGTTACTTCAAAACCCAAACCCTGCTGAGTTCATCAATCTTAAACTATTACATCACAAACTTGGACCAGTCCCAAGCAGGCCCCCATGCTGAAAACCCCACCTTAAACCAGAGAGCCTGCACCTTATAAATATTCATCCTTGAAGTCCCCTCTTTGGGACACACTAAAATTTTCTCAGGATGTTACTCTCCCTCACTGCAGTAAGTAATGAACTTGACTTTCCTTGACCAACAGGTTATCTAGGCGGGCTTTTCAGGGAGTTAGTAGTTAACAAAACCAAGGGATCAATGCCTCATGCCCATTGCTTTACTAATGTGTCCACTAATTTTGTGTGGAAGAGGAGATAAGGGCGGGATTTACTATCCAAATGGACATGCACTTCACTTGGGTAAAGAAAGTTAAGTTTTAAGTAAAACTAAGAGCAGAATTCTATTTTTTAAAAAGATTTTATTTATTTATTTATTTGAGACAGAGCGAGCACATGAGCAAGGGGAGGGAGCACAGAGGGAGAGGGAGAGACAGACTCCCTACTCAGCGGGGAGCCTAATGCGGGACTCGATCCCAGGACCTGGGATTGTGACCTGAGCCGAAGACAGATGGTTCACAGACTGAACCACTTGGGCGCCTCAAGATTCTTCATGTCTGTTATGTAGCTCAGTAGGGCAGGAAACTGAATTAAATATGAATGTAGACTAAAAGAGAGGCAAATACTTAAATGAGTATAGCCAAAGACATCCTCCAAACTGGCCAGGTGACAATGAAGGTGATGGTGGAGGAAGGTCTCAGGAAGTGTCAGGCACAGAGATTAAAAGTACTAGCTTTGGACTCAGAGATGGTTTTGAGTTCAGGCCTCACCATTTGCCAGCGATTTGACAAACAGTTAACTTCCCTGAACTGCAGTAGTAGCTCACTCGTAAAATAGGAATAATGTTAGTACCTACATCATCGACTTAATAGAAGGACTGAATGGGACAATGTGTGCCAAGAGCTTATCCCAGTGTAATTGGTGGTATTTATTATTATTATTATAATTCATTGCAGGGGGCTTTAGGGGTTGGGAGAGGGAAGATGAGGTCAGTGGTATACTTGCAGGGGACCGGAGAATTCAAAGAGAAGGAACAAAATATCTTACAGGCTGGGGATCAAGGGTTAGGTTTTCCTGTAGTTGTCTGGTATTTTTCCAGGAAGCCTGTTTACCAAGGCCAGAAGGGTAGTTTCCCAGCTAAACTGTCTCTCCATTTATTAAAGCACCGTTTACCTCTCCAAAGGGCTGCCTCAGCAGAGTTTAGGGCTGTAGCAGAAGCTTGACCCTAGAAGTTGAAGAATTTAGAACCCTGAGAGAGCAGATGAAATCTGTCAGGGAGAAACATCTAAGTGTCTTTGTGGGGATATGTAGGAGGTGACTACTGTTGTTTTTTAGATGTTATCGCTGGTGATGTGAAAGAACATGAGCTCACTGAGTCCAAGGTTGTTCTTTTCCAAACTTGCTTATTCACCAACCAAGCCAGTCCTGCCCAGAAATATAGAGAGGAGGTGTTAAGTGATCCCAGTGCTTACTGCTTGCCATGCCAATTTAATGTCTGGTCTCCACTCATGAAGGCTCTTGGGGAGGGAGGCCATATTTCTTCCGCATTATTTGTAGAACTACAGAGCTAATGTTTATTTTGTATTTACCACGTATCCCTAGAGGATGCTGCTTTACATGTATCAGCTTTATTTAATTATTTAGGAAAAAAGAACCAAGTCTTTTATTTCTTCATTCCTTGCATTTGAAGTGTTCCTCGATGACACCCTTGGCCCGAGACTCTTTGCGGTAGGCCTTAAACACCACACAACTGCAGCCGGCCCCTTTATAGGGTTTTCCCTCTCTTTCAGTTTTACAGAGGCCTACCCATTCTTGTCATCAGCCTTAATTAGGTTGGTCTAGTGTTCAGCACAAAGGGCCTCCACCAACTTGACATACAGAGGCTCATCACAGTTGGATGCAAGCACTCAGAGATGGGCTCGACCCTTGTCAGAAGCTTTGGCAGCTTTGGGAATTCCATGTGCGCGGCTGTCACGGATGAAGGCGGTCTTCACCCCCTCTTGTAAAAGCAGTATTAACATCCATTTCACCTCCAGCAGCAATGCCTTCCTTGCCCATGGTGGTGGGTTATGGGTGGAGCCATATATGGATTGCACCCACCCTCTGCCTGTGCATGACCCAGCAGTAGCCAGGAAAGAGTGTGTCATCTTATGTAACCATTCTCACAGAACTTTCCAGGTATTATTACCCTCATCATTGAACTCTCACTTGACTTACTTTTGGTTTCTGAGTAAGTACTCCCAACTTGGCGAAAGAGCCCTGGGGTCAAGAAAATTCAATACTTGGCAAGCAGACAGGAAAAATGTGATGTGCTGTTTGATTGCATGTGGGAGCAGAGAAGAGTATAGGGAATCAACACTAATAAATTCAAAGCAGAAGTAACAGGATGGAAAGATGGTAGGTTGCATAAGAAAGGTTAAGGACTTCTATTTTAACAGTGTGGCCTTAAATCATAACTACATATTCAGGGAAGGGTTTCTAAATGTAAAGACAGAAGTCTTGCAGGCAGGACGTCTGGGGGGCTCCGCCATTGAGCCTCTGCCTTCAGCCCAGGGCATGATCCTGGAGTCCCAGGGTTGAGTCCCGCATCAGGCTCCCCGTATGGAGCCTGCTTCTCTCTCTGCCTGTCTTTGCCTCTCTCTCTCAATCTCTCTCTCTCTCTCTCTCTGTGTGTGTGTGTATCTCATGAATAAATAAATAAATCTTAAAAAAAAAAAGGAAGAAGTCTGAGGGTGATCTTGAGACAGACTGGAAAGGGTGAGCTATTGTCTGATTCTAATGTCCCACTTGGAAAGGTGGGCAGTTTTCCAGACCCTAAATGAATTATTGGAATAAGGTTAAAAGATGTAAAATAGAGTATTTTTATATTCACCTTCGATTTTATCCTGTGCGACTTGACTTTTTAAAGTTAATATCATCTTAAGACGTAGTTCCCACAGGTTTTAATAATTTTAATTCTATCTCTTATCTCTTTATAAGAAATAGAGGAGTGATTCATTTCTGTGCTAGCTAATAGCCACCCTTTCTCAGTACTGGTTAAAATGTAAATAATAGTTCTTCAAGAGTAACCCAAGGGGAACAGCTGAACTGTGCCAGCATTGTGAGGTAAACAAATCCTTTCACAAATGTTCTAACTTGTCAAACTGTGCGTTTCCAAGTTTCAAACCTTAAAGGATTCAATAAGCAATCCTGAAAGCAAGGACACCACCTTAGAAAAGATGAGGTTTGCCAAGCTCTTCATTCCTCCTTCAACAACTCACCTGACGTTCACGAGCGTCTTCTATGGGCAATGGTCCGTGCAAGTCTCCATGGGGATACAGAAATGAATGAACATGAACCTGAACAAAAATTATAGCACAAATTGGGGAATGAGTCAGTGTAAAGCTATGCAAAGTTTTACAAAAATCAGAGAGGAGAGAGATTGTTAGATGGAAGGCCTTAGAAAGTAGGCGGGATTTGAATTTGGTCTTAGATGGGTAATTAGGGTGAGGTGCGGGGGGTGAGGAGTAGGGGGTTTGGATGCTCGGTAGCCTATTTTGATGGAAGTGGAAATTACAGCTGTGTGGCCTCGATGACAGTGTGACCTATAAATGTACCTGTTTGTTTTCTAGAGAAAGCCATTAAAATGAGGTAGGGTAGTTCTCTTCGCTGTCACTGAATAATGTGAAAAGTATCAGTGGGAGATACATCCCTCTGCCCTCTGGACACACCCTCCACCCTTCTCCTCCTCTCCTCCCTGGCAGGAAGGCCTGTAGAGACCAGTGTCAAGGACCTTCTCCTTACCTGTTGGTTTGGCCAGTGGGGTGACCTCTAAAAAGGTGAGTGAATGGGGGAAAAGTGCTGAGTGAAAGGGGGTGGAATTTATTTGCCAGGCTCCCTTCTTGCAGGGTCATCCTGGGCTCTTGCAGCCCACACAAGAATTTCATGATGCCTCTCAGCCTTTGGGTTCTGAGCTCCTTCTCCTCTTCTGGTTGGGTCTAGTGAGGAGCCTGGCTGGGGTCCTACTTTGACCCTATTTGACCGGATTCCGTACACCCTGTCATGCCTTTGTAAATAATCCTTTTATTATATTTCCCTCGAGTTGTCTGAAAATGAGCATACTCTTTTTTCCCTGCCAAGACCTCCATCAGACCGGAACTGGAGATGCACTGGGCATCTGTTTACCTCTATCCCAGAGGGGGCACTGAGGTCCTCTCTTTATGCTCTGGGGTCCCACACTTTAGACCAAAGTTTACTGGAGGATGTTTACACACCTGAGCAAAATTAGACCAATGAGATACTCTGGGGGAGTCTGCATTAAGAGCTTCTTCATACAGACCAGGAGAGGTGAACCCAGGAGTTGTGGGGGCCATTTTTTTTTTTTGAATGAATGTTTATCATACCTTCCATGACTCCTTTGATGGGTGAATTTTTCAGTTTCTGCAAACTTGAAATATTTTCACCCACTTTTCAGGCTAGTTGTATCCAGTTGATTTCATAAATAGTTTTTGTTTTGGGCTTTTTAAAAATAAATTTATTTTTTATTGGTGTTCAATTTGCCAACATATAGAATAACACCCAGTGCTCATCACATCAAGTGCCCCCCTCAGTGCCCGTCACCCAGTCACCTCCACCCCTGCCCCCTCCCCTTCCAACACCCCTAGTTCGTTTGTGGGGGCCATTTTTGCACAAGAAGTAGACTGAGAAGCAGAGAAAGTTGGTCTGTAGAGACTTTCACTTATTGAAGTTGTTTGAGCTTAATGGTTTCTCACTCCTTGGTTCTAGTCCCTCCTGAGAACCGAGTAAATTCTTGTCCTCAGGTCCTGTGAGGTGACTCTTATTTTCTTAAATAAACACCACATACACACACTCATGCATGCAGGCACAAACACATGGTTTTGTTGGTTTGCACATATTCAAGTTATTTTGTTTTACTTACCTCCAGACACTAAACTAATAGGGGCCTCGATACCTATGATCCCAGCTACCACTTGTGGAGTTGTGGTGCATGTGCCCGATTCTGGGGACTTAGCTTGCTTAATGTTCACAATTACTCTGAGAAGTTGTTTTCTTGTGACCCAGATTTTTCTTGGCTTACAAGTTCTCTCCAATAACTCCAAGTGCCCCTCAATTTTTTTCTGGGCGTCCCCTAAGGGGTGCCTCATTGAAGAGCTTCTGATCCCCATCTTCCTACAGGGGAGGTTTCCTCATACCGCCAATAAGCACTTCTTGGACACAGGCTGGGTGTACTACAGTGGAACTCCATTCTGACACTACCCACCCCCAGAGATAGTGGCAGATGTCACAGGTAAAGGGCTCAGTGCCACTCGATCACCCTCCACTTCAGACACCAGAGGCAAGCCAGGGTTGTTACCTGTACTTCTGACTGACCAGCTACGAATCAGAGGTTCCCACTGATTTGATTAAGTTCTTTGAGTTGCTCAGAGAACTCAGGAAATGCATTTACTCACTAGATGACCAATTTATTGCTGAGGATTTTAAAAGAGGGAGATCAACAGGTGGATGAAGAGAGGCCCAGGGCAAAGTTTGCGCAGAGACCACAGAACTTCCACGTTCTTTCCAAGTGTGCCATTTCCCTGCATCTCCTCATGCTCACCAATCCTGAAGCTCTCCGGACCTCGGCCTTTGGGTTTTTACGGAGGCTTCATTACAGGCATGAATGATGAAATCATTGGCCATTGGTGATTAGAGCCAATCTCCAGACCTTCTCCTCTTGCCTGGGTGCTTTCCAAAAGTCACCTTGTTAACATAAACCCTGTAGTGGTGGAAAGGGGCCTCTTATGAGTAACAAGAAACCCATTTCACCTTGACTGTTCGAAGCATTTTTAGGATCTAAGTATGGAAGATCAAATATGACAAAAGATGATCCTACTGCTCTTATCACTCAGGAAATTCCAAGGATTTTGGTTGCTGTGAGCCAGGAACCATGCATGAAGCACTCCCTCTCAGCACTCCCTTCAGGAGGGAGCTATTGTCACAAGGAGTACAGTCAGGCCACGGCCTCCAGCTGCAGCCACTGTGGGGTTTGGCACCATGTTTGAGGCCAGGATACACTGTCTCTGGGTAGCTGCAGCTGGAGCTACCAGGCTCTGGCTACCTTTGTTCAAGCTGAGACCCCCCCTGTAGGAAATCTATGAGTGGGAGCCCCTCCTGGGCTGACCCGAGTGGGCTTAGACCTGCACTGTGGCTGAAAGGCCTACCGTGCCGGCTCCCTGTCCTCTTTATCGTTCATAGGCATGACCCCCAACACATCTCAGACTCCTGCCTCTGCCTTGGTGTCTGCTCCCTGACACATGCTCCTTAAAGGGGAGAGAAGGACCATGCCACAGCTCCTAGTGCAATACTTTGCACAGTATGAGCTTCTTGGCCATCATAGTCATCGTCATCATCATCTTCTTCTTTTTTGTGAATAAGCAGTTTGATATGGTGGTGATGAGCAACTTCAATGCTTTCTTATACTAGCTCTGAGGAGACATAGGGCCCAAAGGCCCAGAATGCTATAGATCATTATGGCCTCAGAGCATCAAGCCATCAGAGTTTATATGAGGATTTCTGGGGCCCCTGCTCAAGGATTTTGTCTCAGTGGCACGTAGGGCCAAGATACTGCATTTTCAATAAGCACCCAGTTTGTTTAGAGTCATACTGTCCTCAGAACATACTTGAGAAGCATAATTTTTGAGAATTGCTACACAGCTCTCAAGTTCTCTCCTTTCCTTTCCCCACCACTCCCATGTTCAGGAGCATGGGTGTCCCCATGAATTTGGGAGATTCTTGGCATATTGTAGGATCACATTTTTTTTTTTTTAATTTCCTGGATATGTTCCAGCCTGCATTTAAAAATAAATAGGTTCCCAAGGGCGGAGTGTAAAGAATGCCTTGAACCTGGAAGAGGCATAAATTGGCAGTGCTACCAGCTGACATCTGGATGTGAGCTGGGATTGTGAAAGGTAAGCAAAGCAGTTAGCCTCAGGTTAGTTACGGTGTGGATTGCTGACGTGTGAGTCATCATGGATGTAGGAGTTCAATCTAGTCTGCCCCACTTCTTTTTATCTAAGCAGAATGTTTTCTATTCATCTCTATTCCTCCTTCAGACATAACCTCAAATATACTTTTCTGACTCCTCCAAGAGCATACCTCCTTCCAAGAGCCCCTGCTTCTCATACTGCCTTCCACAGCAGTACATAATATTTAAATTGCTTACTATATGTGTCTTTTGTACCCATTCACCTGAAAATTCTTTGGGATTGAAGTATGTTTCTTTTCATCCCTTTATTCCAGTGCCTACCCCAGTACCTAGAAATGAGAGGAGCTCAACTGACGGAATGGATGGGGGCGGGCGGGGCATGAGAAAGGGGGGACGGAAAAAAACAAAGATGGGAAGATGAATGCAAGAATGGCCTAAGATGACCAGATGCCTTCATTTCTCCTCTGACTTTACTTCCCACGCCCATATCCAATATTGCATCCACTTCAAAGATAAATGACTATGAAATAAATATTCATTTTCTTTGTGGTTTCAAGTGATTTAAAGTTACTTGAAGTGAATTGAAAATATTTGTGAGGACATTTTTAAAAAGTAAAGTAAAAACATTTCTAGTCAGGGTGAAACTTTGGCTTATAGGAGGTAGTGTGATATAGCAGGCTTTGGAATTGGTTAGTATGAGTTTAAAATCCCAGCTTACCTATGTAGCTTCAGTATCCTCATGTGTAAAATGTGATCCAGAATGTTTATAGCACAACAGCTATGGAACCCTAGCAAAGTGCCTGACCCATAGTAAGGACTCAACAAATATTAATTACTTTCTTTTTCTTTTTGGCAGAAATTAAGAGAGAAGCCTTGTATTTGGAGATCAAATGCATTTCCTCGTATTCAGAAAAGTTCTAAATGCATGCACATGGATTAGATGCTCATAAGTACATGTTACATGAATGAGAAAATTGTTGCATTGCTTCGGTCTTATCTCAAATTCTAATTTTAGTTCACTTCAGTGTTAGGAAGCGAATTTAAAAGCATGGCAACATGACTCAAAAGATTAAGATTTTCTATCCAGAAATCTTGATTTAAATCTTCAGTGGTTGACTTTTGAGAAGAGTGCAAATGTTGGCATTATCTTCTTTATTAGCAATTTGTAAAGAACTGGGATCTCACACAGCTGTGTGCAGCTCAAAGATGTACCAAGCAAAGAATAAATTTCCTGCCCACGCAAACTCAAGGCAAAAAACCCACAAGCTGTCTTACATTATTCTGACAGCCTGAGCAAGGTTTCTTATTTTTCTCATAAAGCAACTCGACAAAATTACAAGAATTTTCCACTATGTCGAATTTTTACCTTGTGGGATTGTTAAAGCTGATGATATATTTGTTTTAGGAGAGAATATAAGGCTTGGAGTTACAGAAATGTACAGATTTCAGTCCAGCAATTTAGCAAATAAAAATTCCTCTTTTAAGCTTCAAAGTGACCGGTGGTATGATCTGAACCAGGTCCGCTCACACCCCTCTCCAAGATGCATTCCAAAGGATACAAGTGTTTCACACTCACAATTGTAGTGTACTTAACATTTTTCCCCAGGACCAAGAGGGACAGGCATCCCTGAAATCCTGCCAGAGTCCACCTCTTATTTAAAAAGGACACCAATGGAAATAGGGTTTCGATAGCAGACATTCTGCTTACAGCACCTTTTATTGGAACCCATCAATGTAGAACATGGAGAGGACCAGAACATCTAATATTTTCAGCAAAACTAAGTACCAGGCAAAGACCAAGATAACTCATCTTTTGGGCACTGATTCTGTGAGAGGCACTTAACATTATTATGTATTTGTATATCTATTTTACTTATACTTCCTTACATTCTGGAATAGATGGTTCTAGGACCACTTGTATTTTCTCTACCATATACCCTAATATCAGTCATTTTCATAAGGATCCCTGGTTCCTTTTATTGGAGAACGCATCACCTCTTATGACCTAGCCTCAGGTCCTATAGTTTCTCTTTGTTGGTTGAGTCACAAAGGTCCACCCAGGTAGAAAGGGAGAAGGGACCCAGACTCGGTATCTTAATGGAGTAGAAAGGTGGCACTGTAAGAATTTCCAGATGAGAGTATTGTTATGGCCATATTTGGAAAATACAAGCTGTCACAGGTGGCCAGGGTATCTCAAAGAGAAGGTAAAATCTGAGCAAAAACTTAGAGGAGGTGAGGAAGTCGGCCTATCTGTGGGAGCAATGTTGCAGAGGGAAGGAAGAGTTAATGCAAGTGAAAAGACCTTAGAATGAGATTCTATCTTGTGTTTTAAAGGAACAGCAAAGGGGCCATCATGAGCTAATGGAGGAGTGGTTTGGAGAGTCATAGAAGAGGAGGATGGTGAAGTAAAGGGAGGATAGATGAGATTAATTATAAAGAACCTGGAGAAAGTGGTGAGGATTTAAATGAGCAGCCGTTGACGTGTATGGAGTGCTGACGGGATCAGACTTATTTTTTAAAACGTAGGACTACCCTGTTGAGAACTGACTTCAGAGGACAAAGGTAGAAGGAAGTAAGCCAGTCAGGGTGCTATTGAAGTAATCTGCTACACAGAGGTGATGGTGGTTTGAACCAGGATGGTAGCAGTGCAGGTGGTACGGAGTGGTTGGATTCTGAACATCTTTGTAAGCTAGAGCTAACGAAATTTCCTGCAGGAATGAAGATGATGCCAGAGAAAGAGGAAAAGCAATGAAGACTTCGAAGTTTGGCCTGAAATGCTGCAAGGATAAAGTTGTTGTCGATTGAGATGACTATGGATGGAGGAAAGATCAGAAGCTTATTTTTTGGAAGTGCTGATTTCCAGATGTCTATTAGACATCGAGGTAGAAATGTCAAGAAAGCCTTGGGTACACACATCTGGAGTTCAGTAAAAGGGTCTGGGCTGGAAATACACATTTGGATGTGATTGCATGTAGACTGTATCTCAGGTCACAATGGCATCACCAAGAAAGTGAATAAAGGAGAGAATCAAGGACTGATCCCTGGGGTACTCCAACATTAAGATGTAGGAACCATCAAAAGAGACAGAAGAGGGAGTAACCAATAAAAGGGAAGGGCATGTTGTGTCTGGGAAGGAAATGAAAAAAGTATGCCATGGCGGAAAGAGTCATCAGTTGTCAAATGATATTCATTCAGTTTAGTGGAATGAAGATCCAGAATCTGACCACTGGGTTACACAATATGGAGGTCATTGGTTTTTCTTGACAAGAACAGCGTAAGTGGAATCATGGAGCTGAGTGTAGTGGGTTTTTTTTGTTTGTTTTTTTTAAAGATTCTATTTATTTATTCATGAGACACAGAGAGAGAGAGAGAGAGAGAGAGAGAGGCAGAGACACAGGCAGAGGGAGAAGCAGGCTCCGTGCAGGGAGCCCGACGTGGGACTCGATCCCGGGTCTTCAGGATCACACCCTGGGCTGAAGGCAGGTGCTAAACCACTGAGCCACCCGGGCTGCCCTAGTGGGGTGGTTTTTTTTTTTTTTTTTTTTTTTAAAGATTTTTAAAATTTATTTATTCATGAGAGATACAGAAAGAGAAGGAGGCAGAGACACAGGCAGAGGAAGAAGCAGGCTCCATGCACCGGGAGCCCGACGTGGGATTTGATCTCATGTCTCCAGGATCGCGCCCTGGGCCAAAGGCAGGCGCCAAACCGCTGCGCCACCCAGGGATCCCTAGTGGGGTGGTTTTAAGAGAGAATGTGAGGAGAGGATTTAGAGACGGTATAGACAGCTCTTTGAGCATTTTTAGTGCAAAAAGGAATAAAAAAGAATTTTGTGGTAACTAGGCAGAGGAAATGAATTCCAGAGAAGATTTACATGCCCATGGGAATAAGGCAGTAAAAAATAAAAGACTGATGATTTAGGGGAGACATGGCAAATTGCTAAGTAACGTCCTTGTGTAGGTGAGGGGGACAGGAGTCTGGTGCACAGAGGCTTTCAGGGGAGCACATATAATTCCTCTGATTCCAGGCAGAAAGGCAGGGTGTGTGGGCGCAGATGCTGGCAAGTCAATGCAGGGTTGGGGGTCAGTTGAAATTCCCTTCCAATTGATTCCATTTCTCCAGTGAAGTGGGAAGCTAGGTCATCAGCTCAGAGCGAAAGTGTGTGTGTAGGGGGGTGTTAGAGGGGGGTGTTGAAGAGGAGGAAAAAGTGTAGAATGGGCACCTTACAGCCTGGGAGAGTGAATGGATTGGGGACACACAGTATGACTTCCTGGCAGCACCGTGAGGCCATTTGGGGACTATTGTCTTACATTCAGCAACCCGTGTGACAGTCAGCACCTGTTTTATGTTTCTCCAGCTGCCTTCAAGGGCGGGTGTGGGTAGGCAGAGAGGTGGATGTGACCAGAACATGATGAAGTGAGAGCTGGTAATGGAGATGAAGATGTGAGCAAGGGAGTGATTTTTTTTTAAGATTTTATTTATTCATTTATGATAGACAGAGAGAGAGAGGCAGACACACAGGCAGAGGGAGAAGCAGGCTCCATGCCGGGAGCCCGACGTGGGACTCGATCCCGGGACTCCAGGATCGCGCCCTGGGCCAAAGGCAGGCGCTAAACCACTGAGCCACCCAGGGATCCCCAAGGGAGTGATTATAATGACGGACCATGGACCCCAAGGTGAGTGGGGAGGACAGTGAGGACACATCAAGGGGGTGAAAGACAGGTTTGTAGTGTCATTGCCCTGAATGTTCTAGTGGACAAAAAGCAGAAGAGTGTTGTGCCTGAAGGCTGGCACTTACACTCCGTGGGCTGCCCACTAGTAAACTCTAGTTTACTCACCATAGTAGTCGAGAACTCACTCCTACTTGGTCGAGCTGGAGAACTTCCTGGGGGAGAAACAGAAATTAGCCTGAAGTGGGAAGGAAGACAGAGACGCCTCCCTGGACAGTAATAGCCCCAACAATTAGACAAGGTAATAAATGACTTTCCCAGGGCATGCAGGGAATGCAACAATGAGTTCCATCATCTGTGTTTTCTTAGGATAGCCCCTTACGACGCCTTCTGGTTCCGCACCCTAAGGCTCAGTGCTGACACTTCATATCGAATTGGGGCTGTCCCATGAAGGGTGGGATCAACACCACTTGGCCCAAAATGTGTTTGGAGGAGATAATGCAGCACGAACACCCAACTGTGGGGAGAGTTATTACTCACATAGTGAGGCTTCCTCGGGGGAACAGGCCCGCCACCCGAGCTGGGCTGAACGTGACAGGAGAGAAGCGAGGAGGGAGTGGCTTGTGTGTGTGGTTAGGAGGTAGGGTCGGAGTGAGGTGAGCTTCCCCCTGGCACCCAGAGAGGAAGGGTGCAGACTCCACAGAGGCTTGCCCAGATCAGATGTGAGGCAAAAAGGAGCAGGAGGGGTGAGGGCCTGAAAGCTGTCAGCTGTCAAACATCAAAAAATGCGGTCAAGTCTTTATTACGAGTATCTGTCACACATCTATAGGCAACAAGTTTGGCCTGTGCTGAAGATCTGAAGTTTTGGAGTCAGGCTGGCAGTTAAAGGCTGGCCCTTTAGCTGTGTGATTTTTTTTTTTTTTGAATGATTTATTTATTTATTTGTTTAGCTGTGTGATTTTTTTTTTTTTTTAAGATTTTATTTATTCATGAGACACAGAGAGAGGCAGAGAGAGAAGCAGGCTCCATGCAGGGAGCCCGACGTGGGATTCGACCCCGGGTCTCCAGGATCAGGCCCTGGGCTGAAGGCGGCGCTAAACTTCTCAGCCACCCGAGCTGCCCATAGCTGTGTGATTCTTAATTACCTCTTTGACTTGGGGCAAATGAGGCAAATTGCTCAGTTTCTCTGCCGTGTCTGTTTCCTCGCCTGGCAAAGGGCCACCGAAGTACGCAACTCCGGGTGTTGCGAAGCATAATGATGTTGGTAAACGGCTTAGCGTGGCTCTGCGATTGAGCAAACCGCATACTAATTTCTGCAAAGTCTGTGATTGACGTTTCTAGTTCAGATATGCGTGTGTGATCCGCAGAGTTGAGCCGTGTCATCTTGCCAGTGGCTCTGAATATTTCTCGGTTATTTCTTTCCATTAATTTCGAAAGCATCACATATTCACTACGCAAAACCTTTCTCTCCCTTTACGCTCTCTTCTGTTGAAGTTAGTGAGGAAGCACAACTTAACACTGGAGAAATAAGGGAAGGAATCTGGATGGATCAGGCGGTGAAGTAAAGGGCTCTTTAATTTAGATACCGTTATTCATTTATCTCCAAGTTTCCATTCTTCGGAGACAGATTCTCTTTTATTTTTTTAATTTTTTTTTAGACAGATTCTCTTACATCAGAATTAAAATTAGAATAAGTTTAACTTAAAAAAATTAAAAAAATAGAGTAAGTTTAAGTAAGTCTTGAGGAAGCACAGCATGACATTTCGAGAGTGTTTATTGGCATCTCCTATATGCTCAACACTCGTTCATTCATCAAATAACTTGAGCAGCGACATTTCTTGACGCAACGGGACAGGCCCCAAGGATTGTGCCATGTGAACAAGCGGACACGGACTCTACTCTCATGGGACTTTGTAGTTCGGTGGGTTCTATGGATAATTGAACAATCCCATTGTCACGGTCAGGGTTTTTATTTTTTTATTTTTTTATTTTTTTATTTTTTAAATTTAATTTTATTTTTTTTTAATTTATTTTTTATTGGTGTTCAATTTACCGACATACAGAATAACCCCCAGTGCCCATCACCCACGGTCAGGGGTTTTTATTTGCAGAAGACAGAAACTAAGTCTGGTTGCCATCAGGGGAGGAGGCAATTTTGGAAGGATGCCGTGTGACCCGTGGATCACCACCGGGGAGCCGGAGAGCAATTGCACTTAGAGAGGGAGTTCCCTGGGGAGCCTCCGCTTCTGAGCTGGGTCAAACCCGTTCAGGGCGGTCCTACTACTGCGGGGAGGTCGTGGCCACCACAGGACATTGGTGCGGCTGCTGCCCTGGGCTGCCCTGGCTCCTTCAGGGCCCTTGCTCTGTATTCATCCAGAAGCAGAAGCAGCCAACGGCTGCCCCACTGCCCACAGCCTTGCTGCCAAGTTGAGGAGCTCAAAAGAAGATATTTTGTTTTCTGTGCTGGGAAGTAGGACATGCCAGGCAACCAACTGAACAAATACAATTAACATCTACTACACGTGTAACTAAAAAGGCCTAACAATCAAGAGCACATGACGTTCTTGGTGATTCCCAGTCTTCTTCAGGGCTGGAACTGCTGGTGCCACTGCGTCTTGGGTTGGCGGCTTCATCCAGAGTGGTCCCCACGCCTCCGTCATTCCTGCCCCCCTCCCCATGTGGCCATATCTGTGTACCATCTGCATTTATAACCACGGTCTTTTACTTCATTTTTGGTTTTGTTTTTGTTTTTGTTGTTTTTGTTTTTTTTAGTCTTTTACTTCAGTACATTGACTTTACGGATTACTCCTGTAAAGGGAAAGTCAGCATCATTTGCCATAAAGAGAAGGTGAAGGTAAGAATAAATACAATGAAATGAAACCAAGCTATGAAGATCTAGCTGGAGGGTTTAGCTGGAGGTTCTGAGGCTGTGGCTCCCTCCCTTCCATCAGGTGTTGGGTGTTGAACACATGAGGGCACCAATCCGAGATTTCATACTTGACCTTATTAGAAAAATTAAGGGCAGCCCGGGTGGCTCAGCGGTTTAGCACCACCTTCAGCCCAGGGCCTGACCCTGGAGACCTGGACTCGAGTCCCACATCGGGCTCCCTGCATGGAGCCTGCTTCTCCCTCTGCCTGTGTCTCTGCCTCTCTCTTTCTCTCTGTGTCTCTCATGAATAAATAAATAAAATGTTTAAAAAAGAAAAATTAAAAGAGAATAGTAAACAGACAAATCTTTAAACTTGGTATTTGAGTGTTTTTCTGGGCACCATTTAAAATTAACTTCCATTCAGCCATTATAAACGACAAATACCCACCATTTGCTTCGACGTGGATGGAACTGGAGGGTATTATGCTGAGTGAAATAAGTCAATCGGAGAAGGACAAACATATGTTCTCATTCATTTGTGGAATATAAAAAAATAGTGAAAGGGAATAAAGGGTAAAGGAGGAAAAATGAGTGGGAAATATCAGAAAGAGAGACAGAACATGAGAGACTCCTAACTCTGGGAAACGAACCAGGGGTAGTGGCAAGGGAGGTGGATGGGGGGTGGGGGTGACTGGGTGACAGGCACTGAGGGGGGCACTTGATGGGATGAGCACTGGGTGTTATGCTATATGTTGGCAAATTGAACTCCAATAAAAAAAATTAAAAAAAAAAAACCAGCAGACGCAGCTGCCAGGCCACTCAAAAAATATAAATAAATAAAAATAAAATTAACTTGCACACCACTACAAGTACATAATCTACGTTTTGGGTGATAAATATTAGAAAGAGCACGGGCTTAAAAATGGACAGGATTTGAGTTTGAATTTCAGCTCCTGCGTTTATTAGTCTTGTGATTTGAGGCACGCTACATGACCTCTCGGAGCTTCAGTATATCCACCCGTGACACGGAGGCAACAATGCCAAGCTTCTTGGTCGCGTTAAATAGATCAGTGCTTTCCAGACTATATTGTGTGTGCAAATTACCTGGGGATCTTGTTAAAATTGCAGATTCTGATTTGGTAGGTCTGGAGTGAGGCCTGAGATTCTGCATGGCTAATAAAATCTCAGGTGACACTGATGCTGTCATCAAGGTTATAACTGGGGCGCTCTCAAGATGCTAGTCACCAGCAACATGTAGCTGTCGAGGCCTTGATGCGAGGCCTAGCACACCTAGGGAGTGGAAGGAAAATCTTTATTTAATTTCAATTAACTTTTGAACATTGCTGCTTGGCTAGTTATTGGCAAACAATCTCTAGTATACTCGAAACAGCTTGTAAGTCTATCTCTTCAGCTGTTAATTTTATGAAATGTAGTTAACTGAACATCTATTTCCAATAGAAAGTTAATGTCTGAATTGAGATAGGCTCCAAGTGTAAAATAAACAACACATTTTGAAGACTTAGTTTATAGGAGGGTGAATTTTTTTTTAAATATTTTATTTATTTATTCGTGAAAGACACAGAGAGAGAGAGAGAGAGAGAGGCAGAGACACAGGCAGAGGGATACGCATGCAGGACTTGAACCCAGGATCCTGGGATCACACCTGAGCCGAAGGCAGATGCTCAACCGTGAGCCAGCCAGGTGTCCCAAAGACTTAGTTTAAACTAAGGTCAAATATCTTGTTAATAAATTTGCTATTGATTTCACGTTGAAATGATGATATTTTGGATATGTTGGGATAAAGGATTATTAAAATGAGTTTCATCTGTTTCTTCTTACTTCTTTTTGATGTAGCTACTAGAAAATCTGAATTTACCAAAGTGGCTCACATGATATGCCTATTGGGCAGTGTGGACACCGACCAGGGAGCACAGGGCCCGGCTCGCCAGCTCCTTTCCTCCCGTCTCCACGGGGTGGGTGACCTCTGGGTGGAAAGAGGAAGTGAGGTGGTGGAAAGAGACAAGGTTTCTTCCTTCCCAGCAGGAGGCTGTAGCAAGAAGCCAACATTCACAGCAAGGTTCTGGGCTTCTCTGGGGCCTTCTTCTGCGGTGGGTTATTTCCACTACGATCCCAGGCAGGCTTCGCTTCTCACAGAGGTGAGAAAAGACCGTGTCAGCAGCCCCCAGCTCAGAGCTGGCTCTCCTAAGAAGATGCTCACTTTTCAAGAGTTAGGGGTGGTGGCCCAGAGCTCCACTTGACCCAACCTCCTCTGTGCCATTAAGGGGAGTTAATTAAAACAGTGTGGGCTCCTGTTCATGCGCCGCGTTATTTCCTGGTTGATTCAGCAGTTCCAAAGGAGGCTAGAAGTTTAATGAAAAGCAGTAAGGAAAACCTCGTTGGATTTGATGACGACCGAGAAACTAGCAAAAAGAAGTGG
Source organism: Canis lupus baileyi (assembly GCF_048164855.1). Taxonomy (NCBI): domain Eukaryota; kingdom Metazoa; phylum Chordata; class Mammalia; order Carnivora; family Canidae; genus Canis; species Canis lupus. The sequence continues at coordinate 31,810,331 of NC_132850.1, forward strand.
GTAGAAATGAAAGTCAGTTTTCTCATGTCATGAATTACACTATGGTAACCTCCCTTCCCCCACTTTTGTGCAAAAAAAATTTTTTTAACCAATGCAGGCAAATATTTACATGTGGAATCAGACCTGGCAGTAAATTCAAAGAAAACTATCAAGGCCAGAAAAAGCTGCTTCTGTATCAGAGGCTTGGAGACTCCAAGTGTTAATTAACCTTTCTAAATAGGAACTGACAGCCGTAGATGGAAAATGTGGGGGTTGGGGTGGGGCAGAAACTAAAATGTTTTTTTAAAAGATTTATTTTTAAAGATTTTTTATTTATTCATAGAGACAGAGAGAGAGAGAGGCAGAGACACAGGCAGAGGGAGAAGCAGGCTCCATGCAGGGAGCCCGTCGTGGGACTCGATCCTGGGTCTCCAGGATCACGCCCTGGGGGGCAGGTGGCGCTAAACCGCAGCGCCACCGGGGCTGCCCCTAAAACGTTTTTGAAGAATGTTGGACTACAAAGTAAATAGCCCGAATAGAAAATATTAAATTAGACGCTGCCTCCACGTTCTGTAAAACCGAGCATGCCGTACAGCGCACTGTATAGTCCAAACGCTTGGGTAAAAGAAATCATGCAATAGGTTTAGTCTCCTGATGATTCGAACTTCATGGATCCGGTTATGTTGGCATAAGACAGAAAATTTATTTTTTGGATTGATGTTAGATCTCGGCATGAAGTTGTCGAGGTGGCAGTGGAGAAATGACTTGACAGATGTTTATCTTTAAGCTTTCTTGTGTTTCCTGTCACCAAGTCAGACCACGAGGCAATATTTACTAGGTAGATTATGCACTAAAGAGTAGAAGGGACATTCTAGATTTTGTAACCCCTACTCCCCATTTTTAAAAAAGATTTTATTCATTTATTCATGAGAGACACAGAGAGAGAGGCAGAGACACAAGCAGACACAGGCAGAGGGAGAAGCAGGCTCCCTGCGGGGGGCCCCGTGGGGGACTCGATCCCGGGACCCGGGGTCACGCCCGGTTAAGGCGGCGCCCCAGCGCGGGCCCCCGCCCCAGGGGAGAGGCTGTAAGAGAGCAGGACCCGCTGGAAGCCGCATCTCGAAGCCAGTGTTTCACAGGCCGTTTGTGACATCAGGCGTCCTCCGGTGCGTGTCGTGTGCACGCCTCCCCCGCGTACCGGGCGCGCAGTCCGGCACCCCGAAGGACGTCGTGCTTGCCCCGCTCATTCCAAGCCCCTCAAAGGGCGGCGACGGGAGCGCGGCGCTGGGGGGCGAGCTCGCACCCCGCGGGGACACGGCCTTCGCCGGCTCGCTGGTCCCAGCAGGGCGGCCTGTGTGCGGGGCCGGCCCTCGCGGCGGCCTGAGGCTTCGTGGGGAGCCTGGCCCCGGGGGACGGGGGAGCCTGGCCTTCGGGGCGGCCTGGGCCTCTCTGGGGCTCGTGTCCCCCCGGCTCCGCTGCTCCGCGCCCCTTAACCCCGGCTTCCCGGCCCTCGCGTCCGCGCATCAGCACCCTGAGGCCTGTGTCCTCCAGAAAGCGGGTGTGTGCGCGCGTCTGTGTGCGTGCGTGTGTGCGTCTGTGTGTGCGCACGCGCGGGGGTGTGTGTGCACGGCTGTCCGAGCGCGCTTGCCTGTGTGCGCGCGTGGGTGCGTGTGTGCGTGCACGCGTCTGTGTGCCTGTGTGGGTGCGTGTGCCTCTGCGTGCACGTGTCTGCGCATGCGTGTGTGCACGTTCGTCGCGTGTGTGTGCGCGTGCGCGCGCGTGTTCCCCCGCAGCCGCCCAGCAGAGCCCGGCGCGAGGAGGTGGCGGTGCGGCCGCGGCGCGGCCCCGGGGTGACCCGAGGTGGAGGGGCGCTGGCCGCCGCGTGCTGCAGGCCCTGCCCCCCCCCCCCCCCCCCCCCCGCCGCCGGCTCGGGGCTTCCGCACCGGCCCCTCAGGACCCCGAGGCGGGATCTGCCCCGAGCCGCCCGCCCGGCGCCCCCCAGGCCGACCGAGGACCCCCCACTCCCGCTCGGTGCCCCCGCCTCGGCCGCAGCGCGCACGGGAGGGAAGGCCTGGGCCCCGCTGCGACTCCGCGCCCTCGGGGCGCCCTCGACCCCGGGGTCCCCCCCGCCCCCCGCAGCTCGCCGGGCGCCTGGCATCGCGGGGCCGCGCCTCGGGCCTGCGTCCGTGGGGACGGCTCCGGCTTTACAGTCGGGCTGGCGGGGTTAGGGCGGGGTTAGGGCGGCGTCCGCGTCACCGCCCCTCCCCTCCCCTCCCTGACCGCGGCGGCCAGCGCCCCTCCACCTCGGGTCACCCGGGGCCGCGCCCGATGAACGTGCAGACGACAGATGGGCCCCGGGGGCGGCCTCGGCCCGGAGGGACCCGGGTCAGCGGGCTCGGGCCGCGTCGGCTCTGCCTGGGCCTCGGCGTCCCTCCGCGTCTCCCACGGATAAATGAGCAAAAGTAAAATGAAATACAAAGCGAAGCTATTTCTTGGGGGAAGGTCTCGTGGCAAGTCTAATCCCAAACCTCCCCGACGCGGCTGTTTCCAATCTGGCGGCACAAGGCCCCGTTCCCGAGGGAAGAGCCCAAACGCTGTCCTCTTACTGTCCCCGATTCATTCCATCCCGCCGTTTGCTATTTGTGTGAAGTCCCGTTCTGGGGAAGCTTGAAATTAGCGGGTAAATAAGTCACAGGTCCACATGCGGGCCTCTTATCCCGGGGCCTTGCCCCACAGGTGACCACAGGCCCCCCGAGTCCAAGGCACGAGCCCCTGAAACAGGAACCGGGCCCGACACACGGTACCTTTCAAGCGGTCTCTTTAGATCCGCCACGGGTATTGGAGCAACCCTGAGGCTTCGAAGTGCCTCGAATTTCTCGGGAGAGGCTAAAAACCCACATTTCGAAAGCCGTGAACTACACGTGGGAAGAGAGACGGATGGTTTGTTTGCTCCAAAGGTGACTAGTTCACACTAATCTCCTGTATTGACATCATGAAAAAGACATGATGAAACTCTGCAAGCCCAGGACTGCAGAGGAGAACACTTTACAGTTAGATTCAGCCTCAGCTTTGTTTGTGGCCAGAGCCCTGGGCCAGTCTGTCTCCCGAGGTCTTCGCTCACTCATCTAGACCCGAAGGAAAGATCCCACCGTCCGGCCCAACATGCTGGTGCCTCAGGGCCCTAGGATTTTAGAGGGGCCACCGGTTCCACACAAATGCCTCTGGGGCAAGGCGGGGGGGAGGGGAGTGAAAAAGACCAGAGTGAGAAGAGTTTTTCTTGAGCCTGGAGCCTGGTATCATCAAGCTTTCATTCTTTCACACTCAATAAGCAATAAAAATATTCCACTTTCGTCTTAGTTTTGCCATAAGAGAAACAGCGGTAAAGGGTCACCAATGCCAGTAAATGGCAGTGGTGGTTTTTTTTTTTTTCACATGGTCTCCAGAAAACATTGAATAATTGATGAGAAGAAGTATTTCTACAACACTTGAGACTCTGCTCAAATGCCATGTCCACTCAGAAAACTTCTCTAGACTTTCCAGCTCTTACTCCACCCCACAGATCTCAAGACTTGTCTGGGTCTCTCATAACAAGCACTTTGTGGTCTTCAACCCTGCACCCCCCCACCCAAGCTCCACAGGGCCCACCGTGGGGCCCCGAGATGAAGAATCCAGTCCAGGAAGTGGGCACGCAGAACAAAAAGAGTACACTCCCCTAGTTGAAGAACACTCAAGATGCTTTGTCCTGAATTTTAAGCAGCACATGTGACCTGGTCCATTCTGGTTTCAAGTTCAAGGGCATCAGGCCGGTCCTGTGGGTTACCAGCTAACATATCCTTCAAGAGCTGCTGGATCGCCTTGGACGCGGAAGTCCTGCGTTTCTGGGGGATATGCAACTCCATCACCATAGGGATGGGCGGGGACTGTGGCAAACTAGAGCGGGCAGGTAAAGCAGCAAACGGTTATATGGGACGCAGGGTCTACTGCTGCCTGATGCCAACAGTTTGGGTGCTTTTAGTGAAATTTAATGGTCAGGCAGGTAATCGATTAAAAACATTACACGACCCTCCCCCCCCACACACACACAGGGGGCCGTCACCACTGGTCCAAGCACCTGGATGACCTGGATGGGTGGACCGGGGCTGCCAGGCCACCGACCTACTTCGCCTTCCTCAGTGCCCTGGGATCAATCAGCCCATGCTACAGAATTTGCTAATAACACCACTTTAATCAAAGTTCTTACTATCGTAACCCAGAGTATTTACCAAATTCTCTGTACACGCGGTGCTCTGTGCCCAGGACTTTGACTTTTCATCTCACTTTATTGTCACTAGAACCCTGAGGGACAGCTATTATTGTCCCAGTTTTACAGAGTGAAGTAATGCTCCTAGAGACCAGATAGCATGTCCTACTCACACAACTTAGTTTTCCTACACAACTGAGTCTAAAATAGTGACAGGGAAACGTTTACAAGAACACGCTGGATGAAAAAAAAAAAAAAGGCAGCTATATGAAGTGTATATGATTTTTAAACTGTTTTTTAAAACATTTTTAATGATTGACTATTCGAAGATATGCTATTATATACACAAAGAAGCTATTGTTAAACACTTGAATTGCTATTAAAATCATGTAGGGAATTTAAAAAAAAAAAAAAAAAAGACAGGATTTCATTGTTTAGGATCAATTGATGGCCTACAATGTCCGTCACTTTATTAGATGCTGTCCTCAAAGGGGAGTCTGATTCATCATGTGTCTGGTATACATGTATTTTTTTTTTAAGATTTTATTTATTCATGAGAGACACACAGAGAGAGAGGCAGAGGCAGAGACAGAGGGAGAAGCAGGCTTCATGCGGGGAGCCCCATGCGGGACTCGATCCTGAGACTCCAGGATCACGCCCTGGGCCGAAGGCGGGCGCTAAACCGCTGAGCCACCCAGGGATCCCCCATATATACATGTATTTTTAAACATACACAGAGCTTCTTTGAATTTTAAGCAGGCACTCATATCAGCTATGTGAATTTTTACAATATTTAAGCAACTACCCGTGAATCAGCAGCTAGGTCCCAAGTGACACCCTCAGCCTCCTGGGTGGCAAGAAGGTAGGCTCCCCAGATAGTTTAGTCTCAAGAACTGCACAGTGTCTAACCGTGGCCTGCTCAGCTAGACTAGAGACTCGGAGATCTACAAACTGAACTTTGAGAGCCATCCTGTTGGCAGGATATACTTCGGAGTCCCTCCGTGATCTATTTAGAGACGACGAAGGGTGCGCTCTGCATCCTTTCTCAGTATCCCACTTGTCACAGCAGTAGAATCCCAAAGAAGACAATTTCTAAACAGCTGCCATGCTGCAGACACAGACACGTAAGCCCATTAGAGGGAAAGCACCAAGAGTGATGATGCGACTTGAAACTAGATAATGTTCTTATTCAAGCTGGACCACTTCTGAGTGAAAGGGGGAGCTCTTACTACTGACAGCGGGGTGGCAGGCTCACCCACAGACCAACCCTGGGAGCCTGGGGTGCACAGACGGTCACCCTACTGTGAAGAACAGTGCTGCATGCTGGAGATGGCTGGGGGTGGAAAAGTCTGGAAAAGTCTGGCCAGGGAGCTTGGAGGCTTGGGGACATGCAAGCTCCCTTTAGGCATCTGGAAAGCTCCACGAAGAACTGGTTTGATAGGATCTCAGTTCCTGGACACTTTGAGTGACTGGACCATGCTCAAGAGGCTTACCAGTCTGATGCACTGGTCTGTGCCTGGTTGCTGAGCAAGTCTGGATTCAAAACCCACATGATGCTAAGTAGCTGTGTGGCCATTGGCAAGTTCCTTAATCCTTTTTTTTTTATAAAAGTGGGGGATAGAGTTGTAATGATTTACTGAGGTAATAAAGTGAGTGACCCAGAAGAGGGGCTCAATAAATATTGGTGTATGCACTGTAACTAATGCTGGGAATATTCAAGCATAGGAACAGACCACCAGTTGGGTAATGTTATGGGATCTTTTAGGGATTAACTAAATGGATGGATGGAGGCGACCTTTTTTGACTAACTTAACTTAGAAATTGTTCTTAGAAGCAGAAAAATTAGTATTTTTTGAGATATAAGGTGATTTTATGTAAAATCTTCAAAAATAATACTAAATGTATTATAATTTAATATTCATCATAAATGACATTTGCCTATGATACATGCTGTTTATTTTCAACTATGTAAGAAAAAAGCATAATGCACTAGAAATACATTTTAAAATGACATATTGCTTGATTTTGAGACTGTATCTACCAATATAGACTAGAAATCTCAAAAACAGGTAAGCAGTGTGACCTGATATCTGAAATCCTTTTATTTTGCTTTCACAAAACCAACTAGCTTATTTTAGAATGTTCTAATTTGTTTTTCAAATAATGAGATAAAGAAGTTTAGCTTATTAGTAAGCACATTTCAAAAAAAAAAAACTATTTCAGGTTTTTAAAGTAAATTTAAAAAACTAAATTGAATATAGCCTATATACCCTCTTAATGTTGAGTTTAAAGTATTAGAAACAACCTGATGTTTTAAGACCAAGTAAATAGACGCTGGTACTGAACATCATCTTAATGGGCCAATTTACACAATTATTATGTTTTTCATTAACTGCTTGCATTTTAGCATTGTAGTTCTCAATGCTTCCCTCTGCTTAGCCAGTAGTTCCCCAACTTTGGCTGCATATTAGAATCATCTGGGAAGATTAAAAAAAAATTCCCTATAGCCAGGCCACAATCTTGTCCATACTGCCTGGAGGGTAGTCAGGTACTGGTGTTTTTTAAATCGCCTCCGGTAACACCCCTGTGCAGCAGTTTGGGGAATAAGCATTTACCCCATGGTCCAGTATAGGGACACCGTTACGACCAGGAACAAAAGAAAGCGTTAAAACTAGGTGATAGTCCTACACCCTCAGAGCACCTGGTGGTGTTCAGCTGAATTAGTTTAAAAAGCCTGAGTGACTGGGTCACTAGCACACTCCCCTGGTCTCCACCTCCTGGATGTGCAAGAGGCAAGCAAGCTGCTTCTTTTTAAAGGGGAAAATGTTTCTGTGGACGACTAAAAACGCAGGGAAAAGAGGAAACAGAAGCAAACGCTTCTATGAGACAAATCTCCAGGGTAATCTTCATAAAGCCTTGGGTGTTTACAAACCAGCTGGGGCTTAAGGGTCCTTTCGACCTGGAGACTGTCTACTTAAACCAACTTATTGGGGAAGGCAGGAACAGGTCTTCACGGGACTGTTTCTGTTGCTATTGAGTGAAAAGTACCATCTAGCATTGCCCTTTGTAATGGTTAAAGTGCTTTTCCGTTTTCAAGTTCGCCTGAACATCCAAAGCTAGGCAGGAATTGTAATACAACTCTGTTGAGGAAAACGAAATTCCAAAGTAACAACTGATACTGGGACCCGAGCCCAGGTCTGCTGATTCACAGGCAAATGCTTTTGGACCTAAGGCTGCCTCTACCTAAAGAGAGACCCACTGTTTGAGCCTCAGCTCTGGGGTCCTGGGGGTGATCTTCCTCTGCAAATAGCACTTTTATCATTTCCCCCCTCTGCTGTGGGTTGTGTTGAGGGAGGCTGCGCGGTGCAGGCACTGTGCAGGGGTAGAAAGTGCAAGAGGCGCTAGGGATAAGAGGAGCTTCAAGGGGGGATTTACAGGACAGGGAAGAACAGAGAACACGTGTAGGAGCAGAGGAGGGGGGGCAGGTGACAACTATCTAAGACTGAGGAGTCGTTCAGGAGCAATAAAGAGCCATTCCAAAGTTCATCATCAACTTTTCTTGAAGGAAGGGATGATGTAGGCACGTGGTGATTTAGGAAGGTTTGGGTTACGTGTTGGATAGACTGGCGATGGGAGAGGTGGGAGGGATGCAGAGAGAACCACCGAGAAACCTAAGTGTATGCAATGCGTCTGAGGAAAAGAGGGAATAGACTAGGATAGTAAGAGTGAAAAAAATAAAGACCATCAAAAAGAGCACCTGGAACCAAGGAAGAATTATTTATAGCAAGAATAGGAAAGGTGGTAGGCCGCAATTCAACAAGACATCATCTACTTCTGGATCTGATGGCTATTTGTGTATAGAGTGAAGAACATTTTAAAAAAATTGTTTTAGACTCTACACCCAATGTGGGGCTTGAACTCACGACCAAGAGTCACTCTACTGACAGCCTGTCAGGCACCCCAGGTGAAGACTTAATTAGTGATCCCTAAATGGCTGAAGGACTAAATTAAATGTACATGAAGCTATATATTAATATGTAGTATAAAGTGCAAAATAAGGCAAAAAGGTGGTTGGTAGACTGTCCTGCTTATGTCTTGTTTTTCAGTTTTGTTGTGAAATAGTGGCTTCCATAAAGGGGAAGGAAAGCGAATCATGGTCTTGGGCAACATTAAGCAGAGAAGGATTGAGAATAAACTAGATGATATAATTATTAGTCAAATAGAGGCTAGGACAATAGTTAAAAATAGATAGACGTAAGTAAACTCACTTTAGGACCCAAAACTAGTAACAAAAGCACCAGGAGAGGCAAGTAGCTGCTATAAAATATGTGAGAAAAACACAGGACTGATTGACCGTGAGAGGCAGGATGGGAAAGGAGTGTTCTAGAGTCAGACAAACCATCCCCTGAATCCTGGTTCTGAGAAAAATGCAAAGGTCTAGAGCAAATGCAATGAAGAATGGCCCTGAAGAGCAGGAGAGACCAACTAAAGGTTGGTTTGGACAGCAGCGAGGAAAGTCAGGAAATCATGTGAAGCTTGGTCACCAGTAGGTTGTGAGCACACTCTGAAACAGAGGACAGGTAGGTCAAAGGTGATTCAGATTTAGGTCCCCAGGTAGTGAAACGTCAAGGAGGCCAAGCCATCAGCGACAGAGCAGACGTGAGGGAGCCAGCTCGAGTGCTTTGGGGAGGATGAAATCCTCCTGAAGGGTAGGAGGCCAAAGACTGGAGGGTGATGGAGGAAATCCGAGAGACTAGCAATCCTGCCTATTAATATGAAGAAGTTGGGAGGTGTAAAGAGCTTTTAAAAGAGCCAGCGATAATCCTGGAGACCGAACAGCTGAGAAATGGGCATCTTTTATCTGTGACCATGTTGCTGAGTGACAGAGCAAAAAGCAGAGGCGACTGTGATCCACGTGGGAAACTGCATAGAGCCTAAAGCAAATCAGAGTAGGCGGGTTCCTCAGGTTGACTATGGAAATGACGCTAGTCTTGTGTCATCTCAAAGAGCGGGACATACAAGCATAAAGCTAAATGGATGAAGTGGTCCGTGGGCTCCTTAGAAAAGGGCTACCAAAAAAAAAAAAAAAAAAAAAAAAAAAAAAAAAAAAAAAAAAAGCAGAAAGAACTAAATTGGAACAAAATGAGTCTGAAAAGGTTAGCTTCCTAACTGGTTTCCTAACTACCAATCTCTCTCCCCCCGGAGCAGCCAATGATCCCTTCCGAGGTCAGATTATGTTGTTGCCCTGCTCAGGTCCTCCGGTGGCTTCCCGTTTCACTCAGCATAAAAGCCAGAATTGGGCAAGGTTTCCCAGGAGGTCTCTAAGCTGGTCTCCTTCCACTCTCCCGCGGGTTCACGGTCCTGCAGCTCGTGGCCTCCTCGAGTCCCTCAAACTTGCTAATAAGCAGGATTTACTGGAACCTCTCTCTGGAAGGCTCTTCCAGACAAGCAAGCAGCTGGTTCCTGCACTGCTTTCAGGTCTCTGCTGCCACGTCACCTTCTCTAACAGAACCTCCCTGACCACACGGACACAGCATCGTCCCCTATACCAGGTGGCCTTGGTCTTTATCCTACGAGAACATGAACTCCCTGAGACGAAGGACCTCGCTTGGTTCTCCCGAGTCCAGGACAGTATGAATTCCCCAGGCCGGGTTCCAAGTATTTGTTGACTGAAGAAATGGAGAACAGGAGATGGGAGATAAAAAGCAGGAAAGCAGCTGGCAGTTAGGTCATTTGGGGGGCAGATCAAAGGACCGGCAGTGGGGCAGCGTTCGAAGGAGCCCCCGAATCCAGAAATGTGGTGTGGCTGCACTTGTTCCCGTACCGCCTGCCTCCTCCCCATCACACTTGAGATGTCGAGAACTACACCAGCCTGAGTCTACAGCATCGAGAAAGCAAAAGATTAACAGACACATTCCCCCTCCTCAGAGGGTTTGAAGCTAAATGAAAAGAGCAGACTATGGTCAGAAGATTTCTAATACTAGATAAATTAGAAGCATCCTTATTTGAATTGCTAACCTCAGATACCACGGGTCTCCCTAAGGTCTCATTCTTACTTTTTTATGCTCATTCTCAAGCAATTCGTGAAGGTATGACTTAGACTAAATATTTATGATCTCAAAAGTGGCCTTACAGAAAGACTGCTTTAGTATCTCTTACCTTAAGATAAATGTTACCTTAGAGATTATACAAATCAGCGGGCATCTCCTTCTTAGACCATATAGGGGAGGCCAGCGGACTCTTCACAAACCATAAACATCGATGTGAAGTGGAACTAAAACAGTACTGAAATATCGGCTGCAGTTTTTACTTTAAACACTTGCACATTTCAAAAGGACCAGTTTTTCAAAAAGTGCAAAACAAGGTAGGTCTTATTCTTTCACAAATTTCAAGCAACACGCAGGCCATAGCCTCAATGTGATAAATTTATTTTCATTCCAAATTATTTAGGCAATAAAAGCAGTGACCCGTTAAATTCTTAGGTTATCGATGGAACTTAGAATAAACATACCTATCTTGGAAGTAATGAACCACAAAATTCTCTAGTCAGAGTACGCTAGGAAAAACCCCCTTCTGCTGCGTTTAACCTGGCCTCCTCAGTTACAGGCAGTCTAAGGAAAATGTGGGTTACCTAACTTAGTTGGGGACCCTGCATCTGTCTGAGCTCCTCCAGTAGATTCTTAAGATGATCTCTGAAGCATTTGATATGAGAAAAGTACAAAGGAAGACTGAAATTTAAGCACAGATTTTTAGGTATAGGGGCCTGACTCAGGTTAGCAAGGTGCTAGGACTGCAGAAAAGACCAGGAGCTCCCCGCCGGGGCTCGAGAGGCCTGCCTTAAGAGCGAATCCCCAGCTCGCCGTGTGACCCGGAGCAAGCTACTTCAACTCCGCAAGCCTGTTTCCCCGCATGTAAAATGGCAGCAGTAGTACACGGGGCTCTTCACATCATCTCGACTTAAATCAAGAGATTCTCGGGGTCCTTCCTGCATCGAACCCATACCCGGACTTGGGGTGCTGGTTCTGGAACCAGTCTTCCTAGGATATAGTGTCAAGAAAGCTGTGCCAAAGACCGATACTGTATAAGCCCATATGCAACATTTCTTACTTTAATTTCCAGTTTGGAATGTCCTGTAGTTCAATAAGGATACTCAGAATTCAGAGAATACAGATTACATATGCCTACATTTAGTATGACTTCTACAGGCTGAAGTGTTTTTCTAACAGAAAGTGAAAATGTTAAAGTAGTTAAGACAAAAAGCATAAAAGTAAACTCCCAATTGAGTTTAAGGGACAAAATTATCAGTCTGCTGAAAAGGAAATTACATTAGGAAGATAAAGACAATTTCCTTTTTGACATGTACTGATGAGAGAAGTACAGAAATACAGTGACAACTTCCCTTCCTGCATGAAACACTCTTTATTATTATGTTTATTCTTTAAACGATATTTTTTTCAAGAATGTTTCAAGGATTATTTTTAGTTTATAACTAATTATGGTAATAAAAGTATCCCCTTTTTCGGTCTATGAATGAGCACAACATCATAATTTGAAAACATGAAGGTTGATAAAGGATTCGGGCAACAGAGTCTGAGCAGGGGCAGAGGTTGGAAGGAAGAAGGCAGCTGCAATAGGACAATTCTCCAACACACAGGGAGGAAGACTCTCAATGAGCAAAGACGAACAGAAACTCTCCTTTCTTATTCAGCTGATTTTACAAAGGGAACGTAATTCAAAATTTAATCCTAATACATAATACATATATAAAATCTAACTTGATAAAATGGAAAACATCTCTCCTGCCATAAATGTGGTACTTACACAGACTCAATAATTTACTAATAATTTCTACTACTGGGAAAATATGGTATTCATAATCACTTAAAGTTCAGTCAGTATATCCACAAAGTTGCTAATTTATGTTAATAATTTATTACAAAAGCCAACTCAGGGTAATTTGATTAATTTTGTCACCACAGAGTTCAGATAATTGCTATTGACAAGTTTGGATCATTTAATGAAAAAAGAAGTTGTAACAGTTATTGTGAAAAACTCATCTTTTCTAAGACCGAAACATTACATGCTCGTTAAGACTGTAGTAGAAATGACCTAATATTGCTGTACAGATCAAAGAGTATGGGTAGGAGAGTAAGGACAAGATACCCACTTTTGGTCTAGGGGCAAGATCATGCGTGTTAGAACACTGATTCACTGTAACACAACCATAACATTTCAAGTACATTATAGAATTTTCATCAACCAGATTTTTAAAATTTCAAGTAGAAAAAAGTAATTCCAAAATATGATGTTCTGATCAATTTCAATATTCAAAAAGTTCAGTCCCCATTCAGAAACAGATAAACAGTATATTTATTAAATGAGTTAAGACAAATAAACTTTACAAATAGACAAATAATAAAAGGCTCAGTGGCTAAAATAGATGGTAAGCATCATTGAAAGAAATCAACACCGTCACGGTATCTCAGTTGGCTTACACGTGTAAAAAGAAATTTTCAAAGAGCAATTTCACAGAAATGAAGCCAGTTTTTTTTCTTATAAACAAATCACCATTTCTTGGTTCAAAACTGACATCTGTTATGAAAATTACCATATCACATATTTGTAAGATGACAAGGAGTAACTCATCTTCAAAGTGCAAGTAAGTCTATTTACAACCACAAAAAAGGCAATGATGAGGAGAAAAGGATTTTTAAAAAATATACAAAGATTAAAAACATTTGGGATGCAAAATTAAACAATTTTTTGGTTAGAGGATAAAAGAGAAAAAGTGATTGAATTACAGATGCTGATTTCAGCTATACATACTATATAATGGGATCCAAGATCTTTAACAGCTTGCTTGCATTTTTTTCTACTTACATAATGCTCTGGAAATTTCTGGTAGAAATTACAGTGTCTCAAAGAGAGAAATACACACTAAGCATGTCTTGCTACTACTTCATGGATGTCGTAAGACCCGTTTATGGATTAGAGTTGGTGTAAAAAGCCATTGCCTTGAGTTGAAAAATGAATACTGTAAAAGCTCAATACAAATCCTCCAAAGCACATGCACGTCTAAATCTTTTGGAAATTACATTCATATTTAAGCATAACCAAAATAAAAAAGAAAACTGAAAACATTTCCCTTTTCTCTATTCCCTATGCCTTGTAGGCTCTCCAGTTGCTAGGGTCAATTTTTAGAGTTGAAAGGGTTCTTCAAGATAGTCTAGTCCACCACCCTCATTTAGGGTAAATGATTTTCCCAAGGTCATGCAGCACGTTAATGGCAAAACCAAGACTAGAAACCAGTCGTGACTCCTAGCCTTGTATGCTTTCCAGCATATCATGCTACCTCTTTTTACAGTATGATTCGCTATAAATACCTGATGAATAAATGTACAATTACAAATGCTGACAGAGCCAATGTGTTTCTAAGACTTGCAGAGGATTACTGCAAAGGACTGATGGAGAGAAAAAGATTTTCCCCCACCCACCAAAAATATCAAGCACCATCGACTAAACGTTTCTTTGCTAGGTCAGCATGCTCAGATGTGGTAGTCCTCGTAAACTTAGTATCAGCCTGAGGATCGTATACCCGGTGAAATCTGGGCCCTAACACAATGCCAGTTCCTAAAAGGTAAAGACAGAGGCAAAAAGGGGGAGAAGTTCGACAAAAGAGAGAAACAAAGACTTCAATAACCCAATTGGCTTAGAGATGGGCATTCCAGCATATAGTTAATTATTTATATCTAAATATACACATTTTAGGACCTTTTCCACCTTTTCGTATAATCTCACTTTACCTAATTTATTTGGCCACTTACAAATGAAAATAAATGTACCAAAGATAATGGTGATCATTATTATTTTTTTTGAGACTGTGAGACAATTTTAGAAAAACCAAATTCTATGAAGAATATGTCAAATGGTGAAATTGCAATGATTTTCTTAACGTGATTCTATTAGATTTGCCACCGGGGGAATTAAAGCGGTATTTCATGGGGCTGTTACCATCTTGAAATTTATTCCAATTGTGGTTAAAGAGAACAGATTGATGCACGATATATGCAGAATTAAGTGAAGAAGCTGAAATTTCTTTTTAAAAAAAACTTTGTCGTGTATTTATTTAATAAAAGGGCATATTTATGTTTACAAACAAGTTTCAAAAACAAAAGGAAAACATGTACGCTTCTACCTGTTAACCTTTTTCAAAATGCCAACAGCCCTCATGCTGTATGAAGATTTCTAAGGATTTATTAGAAAAATCAATACAGTTCACTCACAGTTCACCAAGACATCACTGAGCTAACATGTTTAGACAAAAACAAAAAGGACTAAGGTTCTCTTATAGTTGGATAGTTTGATTTAATTTGATTTGCCTGAAATAACAAAAGCATTTCAAGCATCTTTCATTATGTAGTTATGTCCCACATTAAACAGTCTACTAAATTCTGAACAAAGGTTATTAGCAAGTTTTCAAAAATTTTAAAAATTAAACAGTTGTTTCAAAACCATTAAGTAGTAAATGTATTTAAGAAACTAATTAGGACAGATGCCATAACTTCATTAAACACCACTGCTCATGTTTTTTTGTTTTGTTTTGTTTTGTTTTGTTTTTTGTTTTTTTTTTAAACAAAGCATTAGTGTTATCTATTTGGCTATTAGTATCAGCAATTTATCTACAATATTTAACAAGGTAAATTGTAGGCAAAAATTTAGTACAGTTTCAATAGAAACACCCCTTTTTGTTTTCCTGAAAATACAGCAGTATTTGAAGGACTAATTTTTCTCTGCATCAGTTATAAGGAAGCTTCCCATCTATGAACAGGAACAAAAAAAGTATCTACAAACCTTGTAAACAGATCTGTATCATTTATAAACATAAATAATCCAAATTATTAACAGCCAACAGCAGAAATTAAAGTATCAATTCAATGATCCAGGGCTCTTTGCTTGCTTGCCCAGCTGTACTCCTCCCCCTCTCCCATCAAGGATTGAGATAAACTAAAGCTCTGCTAATACACTGTTCAGGACCATTCTTAGGTACTACTGATGATCCACAGGTCAGCATATGCTGAGTTACTGTTTATCTGTCAGTTCATTTCTCCCACCCCCCAAAAAGCACCCTCAGTCTGGCAGAAAGCTTTGCTTTTTTTTTTTTTTAAAAAAATAAATCTACATTCGTACAAGTATGTCTTCTGTTTGAAGTCCAAAGACAAGAATACGATCTTGTCCATCACAATATGTGAAAAGACCCAGTTTCAATTTGTTTCTTTACAATGCAGCTAGTGTGTTAACATTCAGCTTACAATCAGAGTGATGTTTCCAAACTATGTAGTGGGCTTCCTGGGGATGAAGAGGTAGCAGACTTGTTCATTTCTATTGTAAGGTGAATCCCGCTGTCAACAGCATTGTTATTTTTGTTGGGAGAGGGTGGAGGACTGGAGTTACGTTTTGTAGGAGCATCATCTTCAGCATCAGTGTCATCAATTAGGGGGATATGAGGCTCTGAATCTTCTATCCTAAACTCAGGATGTGTCATAAAGTTGTGAATCGAACTTCTTGATTCCGGTTTTTCTAACCCTTCATATAAAGAACTACGAAATGCATTCACCACTCGAATCTGTAAATATCAGAAAACACAGAAAGATGTCAGTATACTATTAGCTTAATTTAAAAAATGGTTCATTTATGAGTTTGAATCCACAAACAGCTAGGTATGAGTGAATCATATTTGCATGTAATGCAGTGGAACTTGCAATACACTGTAAAAAAAATGAATATTTTAGTAGGACACTACAGAACAACAAAACCACATACTCTAAGAATTGAGAGTTACAGAATTCAAAGTAATACTGAGAAAATCTCATTGTCACTGGCTAAAAATTTAATAGCCATTTTATAGGACTTTTTTTCCCTAAGAAAACAAAAACAAACAAACAAAGCAAAAACTTAATCATACACAAGCTTTAGCTGATTTTTAAAATAAAAAAATGTAATTTTTGAAAACAATTCAAGTAAGTTAAACAAAGTCAAGCACAGAGGGTTACTATTTATCATGCTAGGAATTAGGGTGTCACCAACTATGAAAAAAGCCAAGCAAATATAAGCTGAATGCCACAATGAACTCACATCTACCCCACTATTATTCCCGTAATTAAAAAAAATTTAAAAAAAGACAAAACCCAAATAAATATCTATAAAATGCCATTAAACAGCTATAAATATTTGAGTATATGCCATTTGTCTATAAAGCATTAGTGTTTTTCTCTATAACCATTAAAACTTAAATCACCTTATATACTACAGTTCACTGGGAAGAACAGATTTAAAACAGAGCAAAACCAAAACCCTCTGGGCTTCTTCTGTCAACAATTTTGCAAAAACACAAGGTTTTTTGGTATTTTTGCCCCCGTATAGCTCAACTAGCCCCCGTTCTTAGAAGTCTACTGTATACATACAAAGAGGTTAATTAATGGGTAATTAACTCAAAGACATGGCTGCACACATTTACTTTAGGTCTTATTAACCAGGTGTCATTACAGACTTTCAAAACAAAGAAGAGGGACAAAATCCAAATAGTTGAGCATCTACTCACTATCCCAACATAACGTTTGCTTTTGCATGGATTTTAATGAATCCTGTTTAGTAATGAAGACATCATTTACTCAGTGTTAAATCACTAATTATTTACGACATTCCAGGAAAAAAAAAAAGTCACCAAAATCATCTCATAGAACAATAATGAAAACTTAATACATTTCTTCAAATGGACATTCGAATATATTTTTTTTAAAAGGTAACATTTATTTATGCCCACTTTTTAAAGATCGTATACATCGAAGATGTACGGATTGATGACTGATATACCCCTATGCACTACGAGATAACCAGGACAGTCAAGCTAACTAACAGAATGCATCAGCACACATGGCCATCATTCGTGTGTGTGCGGAAAGAATGGTTAGGATTCCATCCTCTTAGCAAGTTTCAGGGACCAAAGTACTGTACTGTCACCTGAAGTCACCCTGCTTGCTACACATGGCGTCTCCAGAACTTACAGGTCTTGCATGAGCTAAAACCTCATGCCCAGGACGAATGCTCCCCCAGTTCTCCCCATCCTAACCATCAGTCCATGCTCCATTTCTAGGGGTTTGACTACTTCAGGCCCTCAAGTTCTGGGAATTTACCCAGAGGATTAAAATCAGGATCCTGATGCGGTACTTGCATTCCTTTATTCCTTGCAGCATTATAAACAGCCAAGATATAGAAACAACCTAAGTGTCCACTGACAGATGAACAGATAAAGAAAATGTGGTGTATATACTGCAAGGAAATATCATTCAGCCTTAAGCAGGAGGCAGTTCTCCCATTTGCAACAACATATGCTCAGTTCTGATCAAAACATCGTCTCTCCTCAAAGCTGTCTTCCCGCATTTACCAAGCCCCGTCTGCTGTAGGCTGCTTTGCTTCTTGCTCACTTAGCTACAGCATGGTGAAGTGGGGAAGAGAGAGGTTAGAGGTCTGGGTGTGAATCCCAGCTCTGCCACCTGCTAGCTGAGGAATCGTAGACAAACAATTTCCTCAACTATAAAATGGGAAATAACAATAGCACCTTACAGGGTTGTTACGGGATATTCATTAGTTAGTTAATCCATGGACAAACTTAAAACAGTGTTAGTTTACAAGTAGCAATGTCATATCAGGGCTTGTCACACTTCAATGAGCATGCAAAGCACCTGGGGATCTTGTTAAACTGCAGATTCTGATTCAGGAGGGGCCATCAGTAGGTCTGATATTTAATGTAAAGTCTGGAACACAATTATACAGAAATATAGTAAAGATAGCATATCTAAGGTCATGTGACATCCTCCAAATGAACTCAATCATTCAAAATTTTGCTAAAATAATAAGAATGAATATATACCACCTATGAGATAAATTTGTCTAGAAAATTTAACACAAAGCTAATAATCCTAAGGAAACAAATAGATCCAGAATGTAGGATGAGACAATTGGCCTGGTTTCTTCAAATAAATAAATTAAATAAATAAACAGATAGATAGATAGATAGATAGAAGATGGATCAAATATGCTATAATATAGGGACTGTATAGGACAGAACGATATCAATGTTAAATTTCTTGGATGTGATAACACAGTACGATTATATAGTTCTTTTTAGGAGGTATGTGCTTAAGTATTAAGAGGTCAAATGTCAGGGTATCTGTCACTTTTAAATGGCACAGAAAAAATGTATATACTAATATATGTGTATATATACACATACACACACAGATAAAGCAGGCATCATAAACTACTATGAAGTGGTAAATCCAGGTGAAGGGTATTCATGCATTCATCTTTCCACCTGGCTCTACTTTGAAATTTTTTAAATATAAAATTCTGAGGGAGTCTTTCAGGATGAAGTCTTGTTTTACCTCCCTCTTATGGGATATACAAGACACCTACGTACCCCACCTTCCACTTCAGTCTCCTCAACACCTGATACTACTTTTAGTACCTGTCACTGAGGCCTGCTTTCCTCAACTGGTAAGTTTCTATCAAAGATCAGCTCAGGAGTTCCTTCCTTCAGGTTACTTTTCCTGACTTCCCAGAGTCTTGGACTCTGTTATAATAGTCCATGCTTCATTACCATGTAGAAATTTGCAACTACTTGTTTGCTTCCTATACTAGACCCCAAAGTTTGGAGCTTCTAGCACAGCTTTGGCATCCGGCAGGTCTTCCACCAGTGTTTACAGATCACAACTAAAGAAACATTAATTAATAGCAGGGGATGAAAGGATGAGTGGTAATAAGCCCTCAAGAGCTAGGAATGACGTGAAATCCATAGATACAGGGAGGGAGGGACGGAGGGAACTGACATTAGCCGTCCTAGGCAGAATGCCAGGCAATTTACATACACCATTTCATTTAGGCAGGTGCAGAACCAGGGTGATTTTTAAGAGAAAGATTCCTATCTGTTCATGTATGTAAATTTAACATCCTGTCTAACCTAACAGAGTCGTTTTTGTCCTTAGAGGACTTGTCCACTCTTTTGCTCTACATCATGCTGCTTCTGCTTATTAGCCATGGGCAAGTCATTTCAACTTCAAGCCAGTTTTCGCACCTGCAAAATGGGATCATTCCTGTTCTGCCTGTTTTATAACACTGTCAAAAATGACAAATGGAAATTACTTAAGGAAACGGTAAACAGGCACTGAGTGAGCTGTCCTCCTTAATATAGGATTATTTTCTTCTTCAGTCCATTCTCTCCCCAATTTTCTCATGTTTCCTCATCCTTAAATTGGCAGGGGACCAAATGGCAAAGACAGGTCTCTGCCTAAATACAAGATTAAGCATAGCTATTTCAGCTAATTTGAGGGATGGGCTCAAGGATGGGGTGGGTTTAGATCTTTAGTGCCTCCAACATTCTGAGAACCCAGTTGAAGTAAAGACTATACTGCATAGTAAGGATGACAGAGTTGTTAAAAGGCTTTTGGGGAATGGCCATTTACCAAGAACCTGAAAGAAAATGTTATTATTCTAGTCAATTAACAGAAATGATGACATGTAATGGTTTAAGAATTAATCAATGGTACACTTTCCCTACTTCTTGGAAAACTTAATAGAACATTTCTTATGTAGGCTGCAATTTTTAAATTAAATTGATAATATAAATGAGAAAAACCCATAAACACCACAGAACTCTGAAGCTTACACAGGGACCCATTCTCAAAAATAAATAAGTAAATAAAATCTATAAATTCAAAGCAAGGCCACAAAGTCTAGGCTAAGAAGGCAAACAACTGGCTATATACTGAGATCTTTTCTTCACAGTACTAAGTTAACTTTTGCAAACGGAATAAGTCAAAATGTTAGATTCATTTTTAGCTTTAAAAATGTAATTTCTTGGTTCTGTTAAGTTTTTAAATCACATGCTTTTGGAAATCATGCAGTATGAACATGTTTAAAGGCATATACTCAAAAATTTATAGTAGTTTCACAAATTCTAAGCTACGATTCTACTCCCCATATTAACTGTCAGAGTTAGCATAGAGACAAGCTCACAAATTTCATATCTAATCTTTGGTTGCAATTGTTCCACCTGTTATCTAGCCCTCTAAGAAATAAAACAACAACAACGACAACACTTTGAGGTCTCAATCCACTTTACGAAAAGAAAGCTTTATGAAAAGCCTGAACAATGAATTTAAACATTAAGGAGAAAATGAGAAACGTTAGGTGTGTGAAGTAGGAAATGTTAATTTCATGCACTTAGGAACACACACTCACACCCCACAGTAGTAGAAGCAGTAGAAGAGGAAAACACTACATGTGTAGGGGTAGAAATATTTGTTACATCATGATGCTGGCTGGCGATGGAGGGTTGCCGCCTTAGAGCCCCCTGAATGGAACTTCCACTCTGGAAAGCATTCACTACATCCATCTGCAAGGAATCAGAGATTGTGACAGCTTGCTCAGCAAGAGAGAGAGAGAACAAGAGAAAGGACCATTCCATCTATCAACATATAAAAGTAAAGAAAAAGGCACTTTTTACAGAGCAGATAAATAGGCAAGAGTAGCATTTTGAGATGAAGGAGGGGGGAAAAAGCTAGGAAAAAAGGAGCTGAGGGGCATATAGACACATTCCTTCACCATCAGTTAAAACTTTCACTCATTCCAGGCACCAGTATTATTTCTCAAAAGAATAAGTTTTGTGGGTTGGGAAGGCTAGAAAGGAAGTTAAGGAGCGCATTCAAACCTCCTCCCCAGGTCCCAGAGCCTTTGCCCAACCCCCCCACCCCACCCCACCCCGACTCCCATCACCGCGCCTACCTCTCTACCAGACCCATACCTGAGTTTGGATTCTGTTCAGACCTCTAAACCATAAGATCTGGCCACGCCGCAGTTCCCTTTCAGCATGGTCAATCTCTTCCACATCCTCTGCGAGCTCCTCCTCTGGGATTTCTTCCTTTTGTGTTCCATGGCCAGCTTCTTTTAGGAATTTTAAACGGCTAGTTGGAATTGTTGAAATAAGCTACAACACAGGGGAAAGAACTTAGAAATAAATCAAAACCGAGCAAAATTAAACCAATCAACCGTAATACAAAAGGCATAAGAAGTTGCATGTGAGGCCAACTATCGTCACCGACAAAGCAATGAGATTCTGTCCGTCAGGCTTTCCTTCTTAGAACAAAAAATAGTATGTTCTTTTCTTAGCTACAGAAAAGATCTAAGCTGGAATGGTAAGAAGTTTTCCTGAGTGGAAATAACCTGATTACAACTTTCATATTTTAAGTAAAAATTTAAGACCGTAAAATATACAAACATGCTCTGAGATATATATGAACTTAAACTCACATTAATTATACTGATTTCAAATAAAACAAAAATAGCAGGTGGTCTTACTGGATGCAAAACAAGTTCATTTTTCATTACTGCTGAAAGAGTTCAATGAGAAAAAAACATGCCAAAATCCAGAACATCTTATCTTCAAGGTTAAAATGAAAATAGTTTTTGCTTATTAAATGTATTTATTTTTATGAAATGAAACTCTTTAAAACTGGATTAATAGTGACCGCTAATGACACCAAACAGGAACAGGTGCCCCAGGAAACACAAAAGAGCACAAAAAGTAGTAATAATAAAGTAGTAATAAGTATGTATTAACTTTTAAGTGTTAACAGCCACTCCTTCAGGAAGTCAGGCTTCTTGGGAGGAAACAGGCACAGTCAGAATCAGATCTGCTTCAAGACCTTCTTTTTTTTTTTGCTTCAAGACCTTCTTGACCAACCACCTCATTTCAGAGGTGGAGCAGATTCAGACACACGAAACCTAAGGTTGCCTGACAATGAAAACCAGTGCTCCTTCTACTGTGGCACACATAAAATCAATAGACAATGTCAACCAAAGCCAGGAACTGATCCCCATTGGGTGTGCTGGCTGTACTCAATTTCTTCTCCCTGAAACTAGCCAGAGGTTTTTGGAGGTTGTGGGGTTCTGTTTTGCCTATGAGGGAATATTATGAAATAAACAGAATGGTCATCAATAAAGAAAGGCGGCCCAAGGATGGATCCTAATTCTTAAGAGAAGATCTCTACTAATGAGTAATGCAATAGAAATAAGAGAAACTTCAGAACTTAGAAACACCATTAAGAAAAAGGAGAGAAAGGCACGTAAAGATGAAGTTTCAATAAAACCTGGATGTTTGCTTAGACTGACTTGCAAATGACAATACATCAGCTCACACCAGTTACACACTATAACATGTTAATTTTCATTTATGAAAATATCAGTACAGACTATCAGTTACTTTTACACTAATGGTAACAGACTTGAACGGTGCACATACCATCACCACTTATCTTTTTAAACTAATGACATGCCTTTGTAAGTCATTGGCCTTTACCAAACATGAAATACATCTCATTTTTCAGGCACTGTATTTTATACATCTATTGTCAAAGCCAATCAATCCAAAGAATTGAAAATGTCACTTTGTGGCTCATTTATCCAGATACCACAATTTTTATGGAAACATTCCTCTAAGTGAACTGAAACTCAAGCTTTTTCTCCTAGTTATATTTTGGATTAAATTACACAACAAAATGATGCAAAATCTTAAGTATATAATATTGTAATATTTTTGTAAAATTATTTACTTTGAGTACAAAAATAGGTCATAGAGCAAAAAATACAGATACCAGCATCTTAACCAGTTATAAATGTATCCTCTTAATAACTGCTATAAAACTCGTTCAAAAAATCAAAATTAAAAACTATGTAGGAAATTTAAAGTGTTTTATTACATAGGTAGGCAGAACCATAACAAACAACAACATATGAAAACAAATATTACATTAAAAAAAACCTATATCCGTGAATGCCTTTTCTTGACTCAGAATGGCAACCACTTAAATTAAGTAACAGAATTAAGGAAAACACACACGGGAAACTTAAAAATAATTTTTAAAAAATCACTTTATAGGTTTGAACAAAAAATGATGAACTTTTTACCTGGCCCCAGAGTAACGTCCCCATTCCTAGGAATATTGACCATAGCCACTGTTCTATTGAAAGTTCTGAACAACTGAAAGGTTTTCCACCAAACTGCACAATTATTATCTGGAGGAATAATCAAGAGTAAATTTATTTAAATCTTTTAAACTTTACAACTCATACACTTCAAAAATTACCCAAATTTGTATCCTTTAAAACTCAAGCTGAATAACGATTATCCCGATGGTGACGTGTATTAACATATTCACAGCTGAAAATAAGACAAATGAAAAGAAATTGAAATCTCTGCTCAAAATTTTAAATGTACATTTGATGTTTAAATTAGGTTTATAAAAACTTAAAAAAATCTCCTGATCAGGAAGTTAATTTTATACTGTTTCCGATATGATCCAAGTAACTACATTCCCTTGTATTTAGTAGAATTCTTTGAATAATTTATGCCTTTCCCACAAGAGATTGCATACTTTTGTGGAAAAGACCATATATTATGAAAAGTGAACATAATATTCCATCTTCCTTGGTTTCCTCCTACACAGCTGTTCTTAGTTCACACTTAGATGTTAGGACAAATAGGAATCATTACAGAGGACAAGCAATTTGCAAAGTTCTATGAAATATGGTGCTTACTAAGGTGGTACACACCCTCAGAAATTTGCTCTCTCTTATAAATAGAAGTCCAATGATCTGCATAAATAAAATCATTAATATAGTGCTTACGTTTCTCTTATCTTCAAGGACCTAAAACCATATATAGGAATATTAAGAACTAAATATCAATATTCATCTTCTTGTGAGTCTGACAAGCTTCTCTTTGATATGGCAGTCAGTAGCTGCCTAATATTGAAGTTAAAGACAAGCAATTCGGTATTGACATCTAAAAATTCTTTGTTATGAACTCCATTCTGTGTAGCTGTACTAGATTTCAAATTCAAGTGGTATGTATTTGTCAATTCCACTGTTCTTCAAAGTCAAGATTGTATACTTGTTTAGGTAGATTCCCAACTGTTTTTTCAGTAGCCCAACTGGTCAATTATAACTAATTTGGCAGTCTTGCCCAGATTTTAAGATATTAACCTAAAATAATTTTCTTTGGTAAACCAAGAATATAAGCCTGAAATCTTTCACAACATTTATTTGTGTAAACATTTTCCTTTTCTTCTAATTTAATTTAAACTTTATCTTTTGGTAGAATAAGGATGTGAAAAGCCTATCAAGATGCTGGGCAAATAAACAATGATTAATATGACTGGACTGTTTCAGTTTTGTAAGAAATAATAATCTTTTCATTTTACAGTTGTAAGGAATAAAACTGTCTAATTACTTGTGGCATTTACTTCTGAGAACAAGAGACTAAGTTTCCACTTAGTTGTTAATATATACCTGACTCTTTAATATATACCTTAGATCAACAAGATACTACAGAATTGGATAACTGCACAGATGCATTTCTTAAATGTGTGCTGAGGGAGCCTTGAATTAGGTGCTATCTTCTAAACTTTAGAAGTAGCTGCATTAAACAGAGTTCAAAAAGTTTTCTAATTGCAGGATTGCCCAAAGCCTTTGAGTTGTAGAAAGAAAGAAAAGAAAAGAAAAGAAAAGAAAAGAAAAGAAAAGAAAAGAAAAGAAAAGAAAAGAAAAGAAAAGAAAAGAAAAGGAAAGAAAGAAAGAAAGAAAAGAAAGAAAAGAAAGAAAAGAAAGAAAAGAAAGAAAAGAAAGAAAGAAAGAAACAAACAAACAAAGAGAGAGAGAAGGGGGGTTGGGAAGCAGCTGGCATTTGAGTCTTTCCCTTCCACGGAGTAAGCTCAGAGCTTCATGTCCATGGTATGGTCTCTTTTAACGCTTCAGTAATTCTGCAATGTGACCTCATATTAGTATCCCCATTTCACAGATGAAGAAACTGCAGCCTGTCAAGGTCACAATTAATAAAAGACAATGATCTGACCCCAAGCTGACTGACTGACTCCTGAGCTTAAAGTTCTGTTATGTTATATTGCTTTAAGAAACCCCAAGTAGTGAAATAGGCAGTATCTCCTATACTTATCTGAGGATGTAAGAGCAACTGAAGGAATCAATGTTTCATGAAACACTATTTTGAAAAAACTTATTGTGTTAACTGCTACAAAGTAGAAGAGAGATAAAATATTTACAAAGAATGAAGGATTATTATGTACTTCGTGATCTGTCAAAAAAAAAAAAAGCTAAGAACAAAAATCAATCAGTAAATAAAAAGAAGCTAAATTTAATACAACTTATAAGGCAAAGCCCTTCAGGTACCTTTGTTCTACAATCAAGATTTTGGCTAGACAGTTCTAGAAACAAACAAAATGAGATATGTGTAAATCAAGGGCCATGTTTTCCTACCCAGCTGAAACTGTCTACAAAAGTGCTATTCAGAGTGTTGATCCATGATAAGAAGATAAGGAACAGGCACTAGAGTACAAATCGATGCACCATTTGCACAGCAGTACCACTGCTACTACTACCACAGACAATCCCCCTGGCAACAATACAGAAAAACCCTCTGCTGAAATACTGTGTGATTAATGAAACAGCTGATTTATATTCTGACACATGCTCCTTATCTCACTGTGAACTGGTAATAAATGGACCAGTTGCTGGTCCACAGACCACACTTTGAGTAGTATTGGCTTATTTATAAGGCATTGAAGGATGATACTTCACATTAAACTGTTTGGGGTATATCAATCTTTGTTGGAAATCAAGTTACCAGATTTGCTTGATAGAGATAGGCAGTTAAATTTTCTGCAATCCTCATATATTAAAAAGATAAGATAAATCCAATTTTATAGCAAGTAAAAGCTAAAATTTTAGCTTGTCATGAACAATGATTTTTTATAAACCTGAATAAAATGCTTCCAGAAAATTCTTGTTACAAGTAAGCAACATTTCTCCTAAAGTTTATGGAAACTGAAAGCTAAAACAGGAACAATTATTACAGAACAATTAAGTCTAGGGTTTTGGCACCTAGAGTACACAAGCTGTGGCTGAATAAACTGTTTAAAATTCTTCAATCTTCATTTTGAAACAAGCTCCATCACTGTCTGATTCCTTCTTTGAAAAAGCTCACTGTTTAATTTTAAATCTTTTTTGTTTGGACGGTATAGGTGACCCGTGAACAATAGGGTTTTAATCCCACAGGTCCACTTATATAAATTTTTTTCAGTAAACACAGTACAGTACTGTAAATGTATTTTCTTCTTATGATTTCTCAGTAACATTTTTTTCTCTAGCTTACATTATTCTAAGAATACAATGTATATAACATATATAACATGCAAAATATGTGTTCACTATGTTATTGGTAAGGCTTCTGGTCAAGAGTAGGCTATTAGAGTTTTGGGGGAGTTCAAAAGTTATATTCAGATTTTCAATTATGTGGGTGGGCTGGGTAGGGAGAGGGGGTGTTTGGTGCCCCTATCCCGTGTTGTTCAAGAGTCAACTGTATAATAAAATCAAAAACTGGCACATACCAAATCAGGAAGCAGCATTCAGAATCATGTGAAATTCAGAATATTCATTTCAAGTACTATTAATTAATAAACTCAACCACAGACATACAATTACTATCAATTGCTAGAAGCAATTAAGTGATCACTCTAGCTAGACTAGAAACCAGGAAACAGTAAGATTTACCTTAAATAACATTAAAATTATAATAGTTTTGATAATGATATAGAATGATCAGTAATAGATTATGTGTAAAGTACCACAACCACAGAATCAGTAGTGCAGTTAACATAGTATTAGCTAATATGCTCTGCTCATGTGGAATTTCAGGATAGAGCATATTTCCACTTGAGGCAGGATATTTAAAACTATTTAGGCATCATTAAGACAATACAAAGAAGCCCCACACATACAGCAGTCAAGCAATTTCTGGAATAAGCTACCTGTTTATCTAATATTTCCTACATAATAATCAAATTTGAAACTATCTTTTCCAATTACCCACCTGTACCACAAAAGTGCCTAAAACAATTGTGCAGAAGATGGCATTATTAAAGATTCCTTCGAACACATTTCTTTCACCATGAATTTTCCGGGCATTTATTTCGTTGAAAAGTTGCATCAGCACAAAGGTATTAAAAACAATAGTATAATGTTCTGAAGGAGGAGCATGCAAAGGAGCATTTCTTCCACTATCAATATCGAAAAACTTTTCTCCTGAAAGAATGAAAAATTACTATTCTGTAGTTATCATACAAAATAATTTAACATTTTAAGAAAAGTATGCAATAATACAACCTGGCCAAACCTTTATTTGATCTCAAATGACAGCATAGGGAAAGTTGGAAGAAACCTGGGGTTATCTTGTACAACTCTCTTATTTTATAGATGTGGACACCAAAACCCCAAAATTATGATATCTAAGTTATGGCAGAGCCAGGACAAATAAAATAAAATAAAATCAGGCTCTCCTTATTTCCTCCCACTATTTATCATAGCTCTTCCCTAAGCATCATCCACTGACAAAGAGGATAAAGTAAAGATAAACGGGCAAACAGAACAACTTATGTTCCTGAAGAATTTGTAACATCAAAACATCTGGGATTATATTAGCTTGGAACAAAAACCACCGAAGCTTTATCAGGCATTGAATTCTTACCAGCAAATAAGAGTGTAAAGACTACTACAAGTTGATAGAATGCATGACCCAAAATATTCTTCATCATCGTGCGTGAGATGAGAGGCTTATTTCTACCATAAGGCTTCCGAAGCAAGAGAGATTCAGTGGGGGGTTCAGTTGCCAGAGCCAGGGAAGCGAGCGTATCCATTATGAGGTTTACCCACAGCATCTGCACAGCCTTAAGCGGTGAATCCTAGAAAAGATAGGTTTCCTAATAGACATTCACAACTATTCAGGGACTCAGCAATTCTCAGGAAGCCTTTTGTATTTAAAAACTTAAAGAACAGAACAGGATTACATTTTCATATTAATTAACCTACAATATTAATAAGCTTCAGGTTATTCAAATATTTAAGTACTTTAAAACAGAAGATTATACACACACTTTTGCTTTAAAAACAAGTATGTTTTAATAGAAAAACTGTGAACCTACTTGAGTAATACAGGCGCCCGTGAAAGCAACTATCACGGCTACCACGTTAACAGTGAGCTGGAACTGAAGAAATTTTGAGATGCTGTCATACACATTTCGTCCCCACATAACTGCCTTAACAATGCTTGTAAAGTTGTCGTCTGTGAGAATAATATCAGATGCTTCTTTAGCTACATCAGTTCCAGCAATACCCTATTAAAAAAAAATTCTGTGGATTAGAGTAAATATTTAAAACATAACTTTTAAACATCTGAAAGAGTGGTGTACAATAAACCAAAATTTACCCTTATACTTAACCAATGACTTATAATTTACTGTAAAAGAAGATAATATTCGAAGAGATCTCTAAGAAAAATATTTCATCTAAGCAAAAATCAAAGAATAAGGTACTGAAAATAAAGTTCAAACTGGGTTTAAAAAAGAAGGAATGAACACAGGCATCATCCCAAGTTCCTCCCAAATGTCACACAAGAAGTAAAAATTCAAAATCAGACTTAGTGGGAAAGGAGATACTGTAAGGAAATATTTTTTTAGGTTTTTTTAAAAAGATTATTTATTTATTTATTCATTTATTCATGAGAGACACACAGAGAGAGGCAGAGACATAGGCGGAGGGAGAAGCAGGCTCCGCATGAGGAGCCTGATGTGGGGACTCAATCCCAGGACCCCGGGATCACGCCCTGAGCGAAAGGCAGACACTCAACCGCTGAACCACCCAGGCGCACCCCTATCTTAAGAGGCTGGAAAGGAGATAACCAAATAGTAAGCAGGTTGCAGACCCCAGAGAGCTGAATCCTAAGCCAACAGTGGGGAAAGCAGAGAATTAACTTTTTTTTGTACAACAGAACTCTCCTGTGTAAGGCTCAGTACTTGGCAGCAGCACTGGAAGGAGGGTTGAAGGTGTGAATAAAAACAGAAGGATTTCTTTAAAGTCTACCAAAGACACTGAAAAAGAACCCCGAAGGTTCAAACTAAGAACTATGTCCACCTAGAATGGGATGCATTAATAAGTTGTGGATTGATAAAAAAACAAGTGAACTATGGCGACAGACAACACAGATGAACCTCATACGCATAATGATGAATAAAGGATGCTGAACTCAAACACGTAATACAAGATTTTTATGTTCACAGTTTGAGAAGAGACAAAAGTAATCTTCAGAACCCTAGTTATGTGTGCAGACAGACAGGGCAATGATTAGAAGACAGTGTGATCGAAGCATCTACGGGTACAGGTAATACTCTATTACTTGCCTTGCACTGAACAGGTCTGCTCACTTGTGATAATCCATTTAGCTGTGCATTTATGACTTAGTCACTTTTCTGTACATGTGTGATATGTTAATAACAAATTTAAAAGAAACGGCAAGTAGATCAAGGCCTCTTCCCAAGTCCATGCAACCAAGTGGCAATTTGCTATGCCCTCTGGCCTGTCAGAAGACTGCCTGCTAACCTATCTGAGAGGGTATGATATGACAAAGAAGGTCCGGGCAGGAGGTACCAAGCCCCGCTGAGTATAGGGGGTTGAGAGCAACTGTTTGAGTGTTGAGACCACCACCCTCTTTTCTCTACTTGTTCCTCAGAACATCGGTATTCAGGAGTGTCCTCCACGTAGCAGATTTGAAGATTCTTTTCTGGAAAATCTGATCATCTGAAGAGAAACAACCTAAAAATACTGCTACTCAAGGTACACTAAAGGAACTAAAACAGCCAAGCCAGATCACTTTACTGAGAAGCTTCTGGTTAACAAATCCTACCCACAGGCCCAAGGCTTTCCAGCTTCCTGCCGCTAAATAAGCATAGACAACCAAGAATCAATCACCTGACATCTGAAGAAAGGCTAACCTTAAAGACAGACTAAACCAAAAGGCAAATAGAAACATGGACTCTGCAGAGACAAAAACTTATTTAAAAAAGTCAAATCCTTAAAAGAGGTAAAAGATACATCAATGAAACATGAATAGGATGCTAAAACAAGAACAAAAAACAGATCCAAAAATAACTCTTGGAAATTTAAAACAATTTCACAAAGTTGAATATGAGTTTATTTCACAGTAGAAAGTTGTTCTGCAAGAAACCATCATTACATTTCAGAAGACTGGGGACTAAGGAGAGACGTATATATCTCCAAAAACAGAGAGGTTCAAAATTCAGAATGGTATGTGACAATAAGGGAGGAATGAATTCAAAATTCTGAGCGAAAAAATGATTTTCAAACTAGACTTTTATATCAAGTCAGATTAAGAATCAAGAGTGAGAAAAGGGGAGAGAGTTCAGTCATAAAAGTTATGAAAAAGTTTAACTCTCATGACTTTTTTTCTCAGGAAGCTACTGGAGAAAATAGTGTTACTCCATGAGGGAGTAAATCAAAACAGACGATGACATCGAGTCCAGGAAATACCAGGTCCGACATGAGAGAGAAAAAGGAAATCCTCAGGTACAGAGGAAAAAAACAAGACAGCTGGTAGCAGGCCTAGCAAAGAATCCACATTCAAACATGTTGGAAGATCTGGGAGAGGTATATCCAAGAAGGTAAAAATTTTAAAAGTGCCAGGTGATTCTAACATAAAGAATGGAGGATTTGGTGATGAGTCACAGGAGAACTAAGCACAAAAGTGAACGAATTTATTTTTATTTTTTTTAAAGTGAACAAATTTAAAAAAGCACAACGGATTTAAAACTAAAACAAAACAGATTTAAAACATGAATGAAAAAGAATTTATAGAGACTATTTCAAGGAAGTAAGAGTCATGGCAGACTATACGGTTCAGCTGAGAACAGCATCTACAGTCACAATAAGGACTGTATACTGGTCTATCCGAAAACACGATCGAATTCGGGTGGAGGAGGACAGGATAGGTGGTGTGCAAGTGCACATTAGGGAGGTGACAGTGGTGTGTGCCCAGTGTGCCCACAGAAGTGCTAAATCCTTATCTTCTTTAGTGAGAAGTCAATAGCAAGTGCTTTGTATTAAACAAATAAAAAAAAGCACCATCATGTCATGTCGATATATAGGGGCAAATAATTAAGGGAAACAAACAGCTAAAACAGTTGGTTTCCTTTTGTCAAAAAAATGAACCGAGAGAAATAATATGTGGTAGGGGACTTAAGCAGTAAATCTTATAAAATGATTTGACTCTTTAAATGCATTTACTGTTTTGATAAACACCAAAACAGAGTTCAAATCAAGCTTTTTTTCAAAAATATTCAATGGGGGAACAATCTTAATTTAAAATTGTAGCCTCTAGCTTCTAATCGGAATATTTTACTTTTAATGTGCAACGTACTTGACACATCTAAGCCTCACAGGTTTTCCTGTCTCTAATCATTCCCTGTCTTTTTCAAATGCAAATCTCATCACTTCCTTGTTCAAAATCCTTCAAAATTTAAAAAGTAATTTTGAGATGTTAATTGGTGTCCAAATAAAAATGAGTTCCATTGTCAAGTAAGTTTGGGGAACTTCCATCAGAAAAAGTTAAATAGCTTTTTTTATGAGCTTCCCTGAGCTATGTGCTGCCATGTGAGTCTCTAAACTTCTTTTATTCCACCGGAAGCCTGCTCGGGAAGGGCTGCTCTATGGATGAAAGAACAAAGTCCTTATCTCAGTATTCGAGGCCCTTTGCAGGTGCCACTTGTCTATCTTCCCTGCTTCGTAGTCCATTCCCCTCCAAGAGCACACCCTCTTCTGGACAAGTTCAACTTCTTATAGGTCCCAAGGGTCTCTGGGCTGTACTTCTGCATCTCCTCTTCCCCATCCCTCAACCCAAATGGCACTTCTCTCATAAAACCTTTCCCAGTCTCTCCAGGCAGTCTTCCTCCTTGCTGCACTGAGGGTCTTGTTTGGCAGCACTGGCCTGCCACTACACTCTGATTATTTATTTCTCTGCATGCTGAGCCTTCAGAAGACAACTACTCACTTTTTTTTTTAAATTTTTATTTATTTATTTATTTATTTGTTTATTTATTTTTTATTTTTTTTAAATTTTTATTTATTTATGATAGTCACACAGAGAGAGAGAGAGAGAGAGAGAGAGAGAGAGAGAGGCAGAGACATAGGCAGAGGGAGAAGCAGGCTCCATGCACCGGGAGCCCGACGTGGGATTCGATCCCAGGTCTCCAGGATCGCGCCCTGGGCCAAAGGCAGGCACCAAACCGCTGTGCCACCCAGGGATCCCAACAACTACTCACTTCTATGTCTCTGGACCAGAATACTGAAAACAGCTTCTTAGTGTTTGGAGAATAAACAAACAAACCCTTTATTGATCCAAAATTTAAAAAGATAGTATTTTAATTACCTCAGGGAAGAGTTTACTACCAAAGATGTATTTGGTTATAGAAATCCATCATGGCATTTAGGCTTTGAAGACAGAAATATCTGCATGTTATGGTTTACTGAATTTTGATAAGAATAATGAAATACAATAATATAATCATATTTTAAATGTACCATAGAGGCTTGCAATTGAAAGGAATTTATGGAGAGTGGCTATATAGAGATAAAGCCAGAGCTCTTTGCAAGCTAGTAATGTACTTAACATTAGAGTCTTTTTGTAAATCTTAATTTTGTCATTCAGTTTTAGAATATGAAATTGAAAAACTGAATAAATACAGAGTAAACTCAAGCTTGACTGAACAAAAGTACTTTGAAGTTCAATTATTCTTTCTGTCTTTTAAAACAGATTGAGATTTTTGATGTGCTTAAAAAAAAAGGTGGTAAAATGGACTAAAACCTTAGGACTTAAAAATGAAACAAAGCAGGGACAGGCCCAGTGGCCCAGCAGTTTAGCGCTGCCTTTGGCCCAGGGTGTGGTCCTGGAGACCCGGGATCGAGTCCCACGTCAGGCTCCCTGCATGGAGCCTGCTTCTCCCTCTGCCTGTGTCTCTGCCTCTCTCTCTGTCTTTCATGAATAAATAAAATCTTAAAAAAAAAACAAAGCAGCCACTGTACTCTATTTGTAATACTGTATTAACCTGTATGTACTGAAAGCCCTTAGCATATGCCTTAAACACTGAAATTTTGGGAAGAAAGCTTTTTATTTTTAAAAATGTACTGTATGTAAATGCCTTCCTGGTCAGCTGTCCTGATGAAAGGGAGAGTCCTGCTAAATGCTCAAGAACTGTAGAGAGTGATTTTGTGTTCCTAAAGTGAACAATGATCCTATTTGCCCACAGCCAAAGGAACAGGACTTAAATATTCCTTTCTCCCTTCAGCTACTTTTCACAAGTCTTCAGAAGTTCAGACAAATGTGCTGCCAACCATAATGAGCCTGGAATAGGGTAGGGTGGGGATCTCTGGGTTCACAGCTATTGGCTGAGGGCAGTTCACCCACATAATTTCCTCTTTCCATCTCTCTCATGCCTGTTGAAAGCTGCCACCATGGTGATGGTTCTCCTAAACTCCTATTTTAGCAGTCACAATATCAGGGGGACAAATCATACAGATAAACACTGGTACACATAAATATTCTGGTCTCTGAAATCTGTGGGGCAGGACTACATTTCAGAATTCAAGTTTCCTATATTTTACAAAGATAATGAGGCACTTATCTTCCATCACAAGTTTTCCCAGAGGGGGTTAGTATCCCATAAAAACATATTATCTATATAATGGCTATGAATGTTTGTTAAGTGGGACAAATAACTTCCTCATATCTGTTCAGAATAAGTTTTGGAGTCAAATGAGTCTATCGCAAATTTAGAAAGAAATTTCAGTTTTCAGATTTTTAGATTTGAAAATTGTGATTACGGACTTGTAGTTTCAAAAACTTGAAGAGAATACTTAAATTTCCTATGGCGCTGAAAGTACAAAGATTCATTCCAACACTGAAAAGCTTCAGGAAATCGATTCAGAGATATAAAACAACCTAATTTCAATCATTAAATATTTACGTAGCATATGTATTTCATGTTATAAATTTTAAATACTTCACCCATACTATGGTTAGAGTATAAAAATATAATAATGAAATGCTGAAATTTTCTAGCACTTTAAATAATCAAATATAAATTGAAGAATCTGGGGGGCGGGAAGCAGATTTTTTCCAATCCAAATAGGATTAGAGCTATTATATATGAAATAATGACATCCAGTTACTCTTAACAGATGTTTGCAGTTGAAGGGAAGATTCTCAATTATATTTTTAACTTACACACACATACACACACAAAGACAAATACTTTCTAATTGTTCAAAGCCTGTCTCCTGCTTAAGAAGACCACTGTGTAAGGTTCAGATCAGACGACAGATACTTAAATATTTTGCAGAGTACAAGGCAAATGATGATGCTATAGTTCTTTCAGAGTCATCTTCTAGCCAGATTTCACTGACAAAATGAACGTGGTTACAAGCTACTCAGACTTATAAGCCAGTTTAGGCGCAGATATTTTCACTCAAATCTTGAGGGACAGTGTATACAAGGGCGCCTGGGTGCCTCAGTCAGTTAAAGTGCCTCACTTTGGCCCTGGTCATGATCTCAGGGTCCTTGGATCAAGCCTCTGTGTCAGGCTCCACCCTCAGTGGGAGTCTGCTTTTCCCTCTCTCTCTCCCTTTGCCCCATCCCCACTCATGCTCTCTCCATCAAGCTCAAAAATAAATAAATAAATAAAAACTAAAAAAAAAAAAAAAATCAATAGCAATCTAGCAACAAACAACTCAGCCAGAAAATTACAGCTGAATACTTAAAAATGTTAGTTAGGTTCCTACCATTGCAAATCCAACATCAGCTTTCTTTAGGGCTGGGCCATCATTTGTACCATCACCAGTTACAGCTACAACCTGGCGTTGTTCTGACACAGTGCTGTCAATTATACCTGAAACAAAAGTAAATATTTGTGCTGTAAAAAATATCACCTGTAATTAATAAGGTGATTCTGCAGAGTACCTTGACCAGCCAGTTTTACAGACTTGAGGTTAAAAACAAACAAACAAATATAGAGAAATGAAAACTGCTGAGATGTTGGACAAGGACCCAGTCCAGAAACTAAGGTTACATTAGGAGCAATATCCTGTTTTAATGAAGATAATCACAGTTCACTGAAGGTGTCAAAAGGAAATGTATTTCGGTTTTATTGGAAAAGATAATATCCAAGATTCAATCTATTATTCTCAATCTATTACCGCTTTAGGAAACAGAACACATTTCTGTATCAACAGATTGTGAGGTAACTGGAAAATCTACTCACCTTTAACCAGTGTATGTTTGTCAGTAGGAGATGATCTTGCAAGTACTCGAAGCTTTGGCCAAATCTTGTCTATCCGCTCTTGCTCAATCTATAAATGTTTGTGAAAGTTATAATGTACCCAAACCTAGTTTTATAATTCCCAAATTAGCTATCTGGCATATGTATCAGCAGTTCTCAACAGCGTGGTTAACAGACCAGCACCATCAGCAACTTGAGAGAACTTGTCAGAAATGCAAATTTTTTATAGCAAGGCCCCAAGCCTATCATCTTCTCAAATCCTTTGGGTTGGGGACCTAGCAATCAATGTTTCTAAAAGGCTCTCTAGGTTACTTTAATGCATACTCAAGGTTGAATACCACTACTGTATATACATATCATTATAAGATCAAATTTTAAAAATCTTACCACTGCCTATGAAAATAAAAACTCCTTAACATAGTATAAAAAGTGCAGCATTTGAGTGCCCTAAAATATGTTCTATCTATCAGCCTTTTCAAACTCTTCCTCTCATAGTTATTTGTATTATACTTCTGAAATTGACCTAGACTGGGGCGGGGGGGGGGGGGGGAGGAGTGCTCACTCCCTTTAGGATAAATTTATCACTAGTCTCTTTCACTTCCTAAAACGTTAGTGTTTTTGCTTCTTAGATGCAGGCCACATTTCTCCACGTGTGATGCCTAACATAGTGCATATTTAATGCTATTTGTTGAGTGAAATTCCTAATACATGAAACATATAGCAACATAAAACCTAGAGAAACCCTTACCTCTCCTTTTTCATTTCGTATTCTTCGGTTGAAATCTTTACCTTCTAGGCATAGAAAATCTTCCCCGGGATGTAAAATACCACATTTGGTAGCAATCGCCCGTGCAGTATTAATATTATCACCGGTGACCATCCGCACAGTAATTCCAGCCCTCTGACATTTCTTTATTGCATCTGGTACCTGGTTTATAAAAAAAAAAAAAAAAAAATCATATTATAAAGAAAATTAGTACTTCCAAAGGAAAGAAAAATCCCATTGAACAAGTAATGCATGACTTGCATAGTCCCACACATAATGACTATTTTAATTTCATCTCAAGATACTCAGTATTTCTTGAATTACTCCCAATAATCTCTTCTTTTCTTTTTTACTGCCACAGTCCTAGTCCAGGCTTCATTTTCAGTTGTGATCCCATTTAATTTGTTTGCATTATTTATTTGTAGAGGGCTTCTTAAAGTGTCCCCCTCCCCAAACATCATGCAATTCTTTTCTGGCTGGCTTTCTACCTTTCTGGTTTTACTGCCCAGACCACACCACAGTAAAATGTTGGTGTGTTCTTTAGGGTTGTGAGTGGCTCACTTAACCCTCCTCTCCCCTCTTCCACTGACGTCTTATCTTCTAAGGATGTCTTTTCTTATTCTTGTACCTTTAAATGTCATGTATGTGCTAATAATGTTCAAAACTACATTTTGTCCCACCTCACTGCGATGCTGCATTCCTAATTCCATCAGAGAAGTGGATAGTGGAATCTGGGTGTCCAAAAAGGACGATGTTTTTGAAAACCTAACAGAAACCTAAGGGTTACCTGACCTCATTCATCTCTCTTACCCTATTCATCTTTAAAGGACAAGGAGTCCCGTGGATTCTACCTCAAACCTACCCTGTGCCTTGTCTCCCCTGCTGGTTGTTTGTACAGAAATGTCTTTGTAAGTGGTATCCCTGTCCTAATGTGTGTTCCTCCTGTAAAACATCTGATGTATTTAATGACAGAATTATTTTTCTAATAGGTTTTCTTAAAAATACATGATTCCTCTACTGTTACACTATAAACTGCAAAGTTCTTAGTATAATAGAGTATCACACTTGAACCTCAGAATAGTTTTCTAGATTTATCTAAAAATTTTCTCTACTACACAATTGATGGATGAATCATCTATATACTGTTTGTGTCTCCGCTTCTCATGATTCCCTTTGCCTAGAAAATACTTCCGATTCTTCCCTAACCAGGAACTCCATACTGATTCCTTTTGAGCAGAAGATTCAAATGCAAATTCCTATAACATAAATGAGAGAAACACTGACAGTTACAAACCCAAGACTAATGCCTAATGAGAGCTATTTGGCTTTAGCCTTTATTTTATGGTAGAACAGACATCCAATGTTGACAGAACCTACCACTTGAAGAGAAAGCAGAAACCTACATTTGTGTACACTCTCTCAATATATAATGCTTTAAACACACATACACACACACACACACCCCCACATGGTCCAAGGAAAATCTGACTGAAGGCTAAATTTGGCTTTGCAGGTGGATGGTTTATGACTTCTACTGTAAATACAGTTTAACTGTAATGTCTCTGCAAGCAGCTTTCATGGCCTATCTAGACAAAACTGTGTTTTCACATAGCACATACTTCTATTACTTAAAAAGAAAAATCCGTATTCAATTTTGAAAACATCAGTTTGCTGTATAAATGTAATATATGCTCTGTTACCTCATGAGATAAAAAGTAACCCAAAATTGTTCACCCAAGCACTCACTGATTGGGTGGTATATCCTGAGATCATGTGGAAAAGGGGGACAATGAATAATTGGGAGAAACTGGTCTCAGGTTAAAACCATGTGACAAGTAATATTTAAGGGCAAATCAACATTTATTAATGGCTCACTAACCATACCAAATACCACACAAAGCTCACAAACCACTTCCATTTTTACAGATAAGAAATTGAAGAGAAGCCAATTATTTGTTCAAGTACCTATGCATATGCAATAAAGCTGGATTTACTCTAGATATCTAATTAATCAAAATCCTCTATATCAGAAATGCATAGTCCAGAATACCCACTCAGAGAAAGCTGCTTTATATTACACTGCCTACTTTAGTTTCAAAATACCCATCTCATTTTGTGATACTAAAAAAAAAATTAAGTGCCACTTTCATGTTTAAAAAAAGATGAAACTCTCCATCAACCTCAATGATAACAGCAATCTATTTTCCAAAGGACAAAGTTGTAGACACCCTGATTTAATACCACATTTAGGTAGGAGTTAAGCCATAAATCAATGTATAAAACTTTGGTTTCCCTTTGACCAAAAGTTGGTAAACATTACCCACCTGGATATTTCATCATTTCTAAATAGGCTTCTGATTCTTATTCCATTGGTAATGCCATCTACCACTCACCCAGTGATGCAAGGAGACTGACTGTGCCTCCTCTATAAGACATCTAATTGTGGAGCTCTACTTTCCTCAGGAAATCTCCCAGAAACCCTCATGTGACTATTCCAGCCTAGGCCACTTTCAGGCTACTAGGTCCAAATGCCTACATGACATACATTTGGATGTTTCAGACACCTCAACAATGTCAAAATAGTAAATTCCAACCCAACAGGTTCATTCCTATTGGTTCTACCTCCATTTATTTTGAAATTATCCCTTTCTTTTCATCTTCCCTGTCACACTAAGTGTAGTGATATGTCATGATCATCTCTTGCTTGGAATCACTGCAATAATCTCCTGGCTTCCCTGCTTTATTTCCTCTATTTCTTACACAGTATCCAAAAGAGTATTTTAACACAAATTATGTCACTTCCCAGTCTGAATTTT
Source organism: Canis lupus baileyi (assembly GCF_048164855.1). NCBI lineage: Eukaryota > Metazoa > Chordata > Mammalia > Carnivora > Canidae > Canis > Canis lupus. The sequence continues at coordinate 31,849,436 of NC_132850.1, forward strand.
TTTAATTACTTCCCAGTGAGTTTTAGAATAAAATTCAGAACTTTCCTTGTCTTTTAAGACCAAAGGTAATCTTATCTGCCCCTTCTTGTCTAGGCTTATGGCCATACTGGCTTCCGTTCTATCTTTGAAATAGCTAATATTTCCTCATACTTGGCCCTTTCTCTGCATTTTCTTTTCCATTTGCCTGGAATATTCTTCTTGCAACTGTTAATATGGCGGGCTCCCTTTTAGCCATCAGATCTCAGTTCAAATGTCATATCCTCAGAGATTTCCTGATGTGGTCTCTCTCAAGTTAACTAATTTCACCCCCTTTAAGCACATCCTTTATAGCCTTTTCATGCTTGGAACTGTCATCTGATATTACCCTCCCAATCCCTTCATAGGCCAGCAACAATATAAAGCCCCTGAGGGCAGGGACCAAGTCTTATTCCTTACAGAATATATTTTCACTTGGCATATTATCCAAGTACTTATCATTTTGTCTGTTTGGTTGTCTTACTTCTCCAGAAGACAAACTTCATCAGTATTTTGTTCACTGCACTATTTCCAGTTCCTAAAAATATACCTGGTACTACACATTGGATGTTGAATCAACTAGCTGAGAGTCACTGAACAAAAAAGCTGTTATTGCCTTTGTGCTTTTACTCATGTTACTTCTTTGCTCAGAATGAACTTACAACTGTCCCTTGTGGTCCAGTTAACACTGCATCCATTAAGACTCAGATCAGGTAATTAACCTCTCAGAAGTCTTACATGACCCCTTGAGTGGGTAACAGAGCCAGCGGTCTTTTCAGTACACATGTTTTAGACAAAGACAGGATTTGAACAGACTAGTTTAGTTCTGTGGTCCAGAGCTAATGTCTACATACCTCAATTTTTTTTTTCATCTGTTAATTGAGTAGTAAGTCACAGAGGTGAACATTAAATGAAATAACACACGTAAAGCAGGTGGCATAGTATCTAGCACACAGTAAGAATTCAATAAAAAGATGCTATTGCTTTAAACAAAGTTGGGAACTCATGTTCTGTGCCTATATGACATGCTCTAAATAAATCTAACGATGTACTAACATCATGGGTTATATTTACATGTTTGTCCATTCTCACCCAAGTGTGACTTCTTTGAGGCCAGGGAATAGATTTCAAAAATCTTTATGTCTATGGTACCCTAGTATAATGCCTGGCACATAGCAGACATAGTTGCTCAATACATTTTAAAATAAATGATTTAACAAAGAAAAGAAAAGTCTAGAGATGCATACTGTCAAATACGACAACAGGATGTTTATATTTAAAATAATAAAATTCAAAAATTCCATTTTCCAGTTGTACTAGCCACAAAAACTCAGTATTCACATGTGGTGAGGAGCTACCATAGTAAACAACATATAGAAAACTTCTATCACTGTAAGAAAATTCTACTGAACAGGGCTGGTTAGAAACTGAAAACAAGTAAGTTATTGCATCTATTATTTAATATAAATATCAATTGAAAGGGAAGCCTGGGTGGCTCAGTGGTTGGGTATCTGCCTTTGGCTCAGGGCATGATCCTGGGGTCCTGGGATCGAGTCCCACATCGGGCTCCCCACAGGGAGCCTGCTTCTCCCTCTATGTTCCTGCCTCTGTGTGTCTCTCATGAATAAATAAATAAAATCTTTAAAAACAAAATAAAGATGTAAAGGACTTAAAAATAAAAAAATAAGTGAATAAATATCAACTGAAAAACCCACCCAGTTCAAGGCGTTGTGCTAGGTTATGGTACTATCAGTACATAAGATCCCAAAGAGAAGTGGTCTAATTAAAAACTGTCAATAAGTAGCATATACATCACTAGCACTATTTTTTCACCTGTTTTGGATTCACCCAGGAAAAGAGTAAAATCACAAACACCAAGAATGTACTAGAAAGCTGGTTCCAGTCAGTGCCTGGATCCCCTAGGGTTAAGAGATTCTGCACATGCAGAGCACAGAACGTTTCACCACCTCAGGTCTCACAGGGTCTTCAATCCCCACAACAGCAATGCACGTAAGGCCGGTGACAATATCATTTTCATTATCCCACTCTGGTTCAGGTTCTCCTGCTGGGAAATCTCTGAATGCAAGACATATGGTTCTCAAGCCTTCTGATGCCATCGGTTCAATCACTGTTTTTACAATATCATCACGGTCCCTTGGTCTGAATACTTTTGCCTCACCATTAGCACTCAAGATTTTGAAACACCTAAAAGGAAATGTTGAATCCAAACATCAATAATTAACAAAATTAATGGTTAATGCCATTTAAGTGAATTGGAAGGGCTAGAAATCATGGGATGTGACATCTGGAATTTAGAGAATTGTGTATGTTGCATTTCTACAGACTTAAATCACATTTGCTTTTTACCCTCCCCTTTACACAACAGTTCTAATCTTTATGGTTCTCATTTGACAGTTCTCCACTTTATCAGTTACTCTAGATATTCTCTAAACCTTTTCTTTTGGAAATGCTATGCTTTTAAATTTTCACAAATAATCTGGTTTCCTCTAGTGGCAGAGGAGAATAAACTACACACCTGCCCACCTTGGTACAGAATTCAGCATTAACTTTAACACAAAATTCACAAGTATTTTTCTTTTAAAGTAAAAAGTCAAGTTCAATCAACCCCTTACCTGAGATGTTGTTTCATCACCTATATTGTTTTATATAACCATGAAAGAAAAAAATAACTTATTGTTAAAATAAGCATTCTACTGGAATGAGAGAGATAATGACAAAAGTTTTATTTTCAGTGACACTAACTACAAACTTTTAATTATGTAGTAAATTGAAGTCACACTATGTACACTTCCCTATTTAAAGTTTATTTTTCATGACTCCTTTCTCTGAGGCTCTCCCTTGGTGATGCCACCTCCTCCTGCTTCTAGGTGGGGGACTGCCAAATCCAAATCTTCTGTTTTATTTTCCAAAGCTCTCCATCACTTTGAGGACCTCCATTTGGATGCTGTATCAACACCTTAAACCTACTGCATGCAAGACTAAACACTGCCTCAACATTAACATTCACATTAGCCCCAATAATTTCAACGTAAATCTAAATCTAAAGTGTTTACCTGAACACTTCCTTTTGCCACATCCACTATATAGCATCAGCTCCTAAGTCCCATTGTATTTGTTTTCTTAATGGTCTCCTAAACGTTGCCTCTCCTTTCTGTTTCCACTGCTACTGCATCCTTCTGGCTCTTACTTCAAGCTAGAGCCACTGTAATAGCTTCTTAATTAATATCTGTCTCCTGTCCATCCTTTCTTTCACCCCAACCCACCTTACTTCCTGATATAAGAATTGTCTTCAATCACAGATTTGATCCTTCAACTACCTGATAAAAATACTCCAGTTACATCCTCTGGCCCACTTAATTTGTCCTGCTTATTAGCCTAATGTGTAAGAGCCCCTACGACAAAATATAAGTATTACTGTGGGACTATTTTCTATCAGACTCCAAGCTAGATGTTTCAATATGCATTATTTTATTTCATTGTTGCAGTGTTGGTGGCCAAAAAGTTTGATTGGTTTTGATTCAGAATCTCTGTACCACCTATCTGCTGTTCAGCAAGACACGGATGAGACAGATTTCGAACCTTTCACACTGACATCAGATAACCAAGTGTACAGTAAAGGGAAGAAGGCTCTCTGTGGCCTGTGTGTCACAAAAGCCCATTACTACCCAGCTGAACTGTGCGACTAGCCACCTCCCCAATATGGCCTGTGTACTCTCACCTCCTTTCCCTTACGTGGCTTCCTTTACCCTGATGTTCCTACTTCATACCAAAACCTATCTAAAGTGCCACAGCTTTTATATGACAATGATCTCATCTTAAAACTCTGCAACCATCTGTCATATGCTGCCTTTTCAGTAATTTATTTATAGACCTGTTTCGTAAACCTGTTAGAATATAATCTGACAAGTGTTCATCAAGATAACACTGGATTATAATCTACACAGAAGCAAATTAAAAATAAAGATATTTTAAATGTTATAATTTCAAATGAGCTCTAATTCTCCAAGGCTGCTCTCAAACTGTGTTTTTAAATTCTCTACTTCTCCAGTGGATTTAAAGAAACCAAAATAATTTTAACACCTATAATAACATGCAAACATTAGGGAAATTACACATCAATATGTAATGTCAAAATTGAAACTACTCGTCTATAAAAGGACAGTAAAAGAGAAAGATGGTCATTCAAAATGACAGAAGATATTTAAATATGACAATGCAGCAGCATAAACATAAAACCTCACTCTGATATAAAAGAATTCTTAAGATCTAGTGTTCACGCTTTGCTATTCTAAACACTTATCTATAATTCATCACATATTTTGAGCTCACTATCTACAATGTGGTGTTGAAGATCTAGACTTGAGTTTTTCTTCCCAGGCAGCCTTTATTTTTCATGATCCTCTATAACAACGGAATCCACATGTCTCAAAACAAAGATCAAGGTTTACTTCATTACGTCTACCCAATTGAATGTAATGGAATATTTTCCCTACAGCAAAATACTATGAGATAAAAGGAACCTAAGTACCAAAATGGCAGAGTAGCATGGGCAAGTATCTAGATAGCATTAAAAAATACTGAAAAGCTCTGAAGTCCTATCAAATGCCTGATGTGCACAAAAAAGGAAATAGCAACAGTAATAACATGTAGGTAATTCCATAAAGCAACTACGAGCAATTTATTCATCTAAGCATTTTACTCTTACTTTTTCAGAATTATCTCAGATGCACCCTTGCTGAATATTCGATAACTTCCATCTGAATTTTTCAGGACAGTACTCATGGACTTCCTAACAGAATTGAAGGTGTAGACTTTGTACAGTGCTTCTTCTGGTATTTCATTTCTAACATCCTGATAATCTCGTTTTAAATCCAAAAGAAGTCCCAACAAGGCACATTCAGTTTTATTACCAACATGACGAGGTAATCCACCCTCTTTCTCTGGTGGCTATAAGAGAAAAAGGTTTAGAAGCTAGTATCATCTTGTTTCTCTATGACAGTTTAATTTATAATGTAAAATAGAATGAGACATTCTAAAACAAAACTATATAGGAAATTTCTAGTAATATCAGCATTTCAAAGAGGGACATAAAAAGGTACAGTAGGAAGGATCTCTGGGGCGAGAATGACATGGATTCCAATCTCAGCCATGCCAGTTACTAGCTACGTGAATTTTACCCCACTGCTGTGGTCCTTGGCTTCAGCATCTGGAAAACAGTTGCACTTATGACCCAAGAATTGTGTGAGATAAAGGCATGTAAAGTTTAAAGCTGGCTCCTAACACACAGATTTAATAAATTTTAATTCTTTTCCTTTTTCTCTTCCTGTTTTCATTGAACATTTATGTTGAATAATTCAAAATTAAGTCTACTATACAAGTTTTTAAACTTAAAAGAATATGCATTAAAATAAAGCACTGTTGCTTTAAATATATATAAAAGCTTTATTTCCTTCATAGAATCTTCACAAGTAATTGAATTATCACTACAGTTATAAGGCCAGATGTGATCATCTTTACTTAACAATTGAAGACAATAAAGCTCAGGCTTTCAGCTAGTAAAAGGCAAAGCTAGATCTAGAACCAGGATCTGGTAACTTTTCAATCTAATAATCCAATTCATGCATATTTTTGCTAGACAACTTGTATTAATTCTGTTCATGGTCTTCATCCATAAATCACTAGAACACATACCAAACTCCAGCAATTCCATACTTTATGTTGCAAATAAGACTTTTAACTTGCAAAGTTAAAAATATTTTATTCTAAGGCAGCACAAAGTCTAAAATTACTTTATTGAGTTAGTTTCAAAAGGTCTAAAGATGAGCCCATTGGTAAGATCTACTAAGAAACCAAACAGAGAATATAGCAAGCATATATAAAAACATATTCATTTAAGTTAAAGTCTGGCTTCAAAATTTTCTTGAGAAAATTGAGTTTACTTTCTATATAGTAAGATAGTCTGGTCTTTCACAAAATAAGCTAAGAATTTAAAATTAAGAACTTGTTCTAGTTATAAGGCTTGAGAGTTTCTGAACAGGGGAAATTCACAATAAAGGAGGAGGAAAACACAAGTAAACCAAGTTTAAGCTGATCAACAGGTTTTACTCGTAACATAAATGGTATAACTATATGACTTTTAAAACCTTAACACATTCAGCTCTCCAATTTATATATAATAAGGGTAGGTCTGAAGAGCTACATATAATCTATTATTACACATTTTAAAACTAATTTTCATACGTAAATTATTAAAGAAACCTTACCAATATTTTTGATGTATAAGCACAATTCACAGAAATTCCTGTTACAAGATAGGACAAAATATTTGGTGGAATAGCTTCTGGTTCAGGAATCTTTTTATAGTGTTTTTCATTTATGTAAGCTTGAACAACAGTCATTCTGTTCATTGTCAATGTCCCTGTTTTATCTGAGCAAATAGCTGTAGCATTTCCCATGGTTTCACAAGCGTCCAGATGCCTTACTAAGTTATTATCTTTCATCATTTTCTATGGCGACAAAAAAGAAAAATCACACACATACACACAACAACAACAAAAAAACACTAGTTAAGCTATATATAAAACCAATCATCTCATTACATAAAATTGTAAAGTCCTTTAAATTAAGAACTAAAACTCTCAGCTATATACAGGTATACAGTATAAAGCACCAATTTAATACTGGAAGAATTTTACTATATTTGACCTACTTAAATAAGCTAAAGAGCATACTGCCTTTCTGTAGTCTCAATTTTTTTTTTTTTTTTTACCAGTGCCTAACCTAATCTAGTAAGTGAATACAGACACCTGCACTCATATGCAAATCATGTTGACTCTAAGCCTCCCACAGCCTCTGTGAAGTGTCTTCACATTATATAAGAGCAATGACAATCTGTCCTCCAAGTACAGTGGTACTTGAAGCATTGTAAAAGCATATGACATTTAAGGATTAAGTCTCCTTATAAAGTGGAAAACAAATCACCACGGAAAAAGTAGCTTTTATCAGTTAAAATACAGATTTGTGGGTATACGGCTGCCTGATTTTTTTTTTTTTCACTCTAACAGACTGAGATAACATATCAAAACCAGAGTGGGTCATTTTTATCTTTTCCATATGCCAGTATACCTGGTATTCTCATCCTTATGATAATCTTTTCCTCTTATTTACAAGAACAAAATAGTTTCTAAAAAACCAAGAGTTTTCACAGTAGCCCCAAAAGGCATTTAAATGAAAATGCTTGATAATTCATTTTCAAAAATGTAGAATGGGTTAAAAACTACATAGAGCTATTTTACAAAGTATGTTCTGTGACTACTAATATGTAGGATACTGCAAAATAGGTTCCTTGAAGAAATAAATATAGGGAAGAAAGGTGTACCTCCCAAATTACTTGTGATTTGCATGAATGTTCAAGATTAAAAGAATGAAGTCCTACAGTGAAAAAAAGGTGCTCAAAAAAGAAAAAAAAGGTGCTCAATTTTGCACAGTACTAATAAAGGATGGAGAAAAAGAACAGTAATTAATAACATATGGGCTAAACATTTAATAAAAACTTAAAGAACAGTAGTTAAAATGCTCTTTATTCATTTTCTATTAAAGAAATATAAATTAATTCTGCCTATATCTTTTTGATCCACTGAAAAATTAATGTTATTAATGACTACTCAAAATGAACTGACAGAACTGATAAAATGAACAGTATCTAAAACTTGTCTACCCTAATTATTTCTAATTATTTCAAAACATCAAAAAAAGACAAATAGGTGATTACACTATATTTCATCACACTGAAACATTTACCATTTGAAAATGAAAGATATACTTAAAGAAAATAAACTCAAACAGTAAGCAAACCATATTCATATCATAATAGGTTTATTATAAAAATGTATTGGAATACTGAGGATCAGAGTGCTAAAGCAGAAACTAGGACTATTAATATTTCTCATCACCACAGCAATACTACTTAAGAATAGCAAATTTAACATCAGAAAATTAACAAGAGTAGCATTCTTCTTCCCCATTAAGTATAATTTTATCTGCAAAGCCATTTTAAGAGATCAAAATTGCCCTAGCTAAACCTTTTTAAAGATCTAATTCACCTTTTCCATATAAGATATAAAATTAATTGAAGTATTAGTAATCATCAACCAGATTACAACTTCAGGTAAACAGTAGTGAGCAAAGGAGTCAAAGCTCATTTTTAGCATTCTACTTGGAAAACAAGAGCTGAGCTACCACGGGTAACACTGGAAGAGACTTGAATAAAGAGCGGGTAATTCACAGGAAGGAACAAGTAGGCCCCAGATTCTGTGACACATGTCAGTGAGGCTGAAGAGTGTGACCAGAGGGAGACAGGTACAAGATGAAGCCCGAGAGGTCAGGAGGGCCACTCCGGGTAGGATTTTTTCTAAGTGTTTTATGCTTAGGAAATAATATAGCTGAATTATATTTTAGGAACCGGAGTCTGTCTACTGTGTGGAAGCTCAGCTGTGTTATGATGAGGACAGGAGAGCAGAAACAAGGAGGCTCATGAACTTTGGACTGGAGAGAAGCCTCTTCACTGTTTTCCCCACAGGTCAATGACAAGCATTCTTACTTTAACTATAGAGATGGGGGATAAGGAGGTGATGTGACTTGCAATGGAACTACCATACAGTGAAAATTAAACTAGAACTTTGCCTCGCAGTGTTGTGCTTGGTTTTGTGTCAAGAATGCCCTGTGAGGAAGTGTATACATCTTGATGTATATAGACTTTCAACTTGGGGGCAGGGGCGGGGAGCAGCGAGGATGAGGAGACCCGTGATAGCATTTATAAAGGGAATTATAAATTTATGGAAAACTTCTACTTTCAGAACCAGAAAGAAAAGAGTAACCAGAGATATGAATTTTCTCCACCAAGGAAAGTTTTAAACTTAGTAAATCCACTTAACCCTTTCCTGCTTACCTTGACTGAATACGCCAGCGAGATAGTGACCGCAAGGGGAAGACCTTCTGGTACCGCAACCACTAGAACTGTAACTCCAATAATGAAGAACTTCACAAAATATTGTATGTAAATTGGTGTGCACTCAGCAAGCCATGGTCTCTTCTGAACCCAGAATGTATCAATTACAAAATATAATACCAGAATGATAACTGTGATGGCAGACATCAACAAACCTTTCAGTATATTAAAAAAAAAAAAGAAGAAGAAGAAAAATAAGAAGAAGAAGAAAAAAGATGCCATTATTTCAGTAGTCAGACACTATTCATTGTCAGGTACATATTAGCCACTGGAAGAAATTACCACTGGTTTGATGATACTTACTTAAATTTCTCTGAGAAACTGTTAACTTTTTTTTTTTTTTTTTTGGCACCTAACTCATCATTTGGCATTGTCAGATTTAAATTTCTGCTTCCAAGTATAGCCCTTGTCCCCAGGAGCGCTGGTAGAAAGTGTGATTCCTAGACTTAACTGTATCTTCAGCCTTCTACTAAAGCTAAGACAAAATAATAGGCAACGACAAGGAAATACCAAAAGCTTAGAGTAAGCAGGTACTTTATATGCTGGCAACTGCTTAATGTTGAAATAGAAGCTGGTAAAAATCTTACCAATGGGGAGACTTGGAATTAAATACTCAATCCTATGTTTTTTATTAATAAATTCTCAATTGTTATTTTTTCATCTATCCTTAGTGCTTCATGTTTTATAAGCCATTTACCTATTTTGTGGACTATTTAGCCTTTTACAAATGTTTACTAAAAAATAAGACAAATCTACATATTTGCACCTAATAATCCAACCATTTTCCCATTCCCCCAAACAATCCACCCTTTTCCCCAACACTGAGGCAGGATTACTATTTGGCTATATATTACAAAAAGCAAATATTGGCTATTGGATAAACTTAAGAACAGAAACAAAAGCCTCACTTTTTCAATATACTTTTAATAAAAGATGCTGATTCCTCCACTTGTTCTTTCACATAGATGATACTGGAGGGCATGCTCTGTTTTTAGCTAAGAGCTCTGCTTCTGCTCTTTGCCCCCCATAAAAAGTGGTTGTATTAACAGGTGTTTTATAGTGAGGATAGCAATTTGGAAACTGGTCTCACCAGGATGGTGCTCTAACTAATCAATTCAATTTAAGTAATTTTAAGAAAAAAAAATTTTTCATCTTCAGTAAAAAGATGAGCAAAATGTGTGGTGAAATTTCTTATTAAAATATAGTCATGGGGTACCTGGGTAGCTTAGTTGATCAAGTGCTTGGCTCTTGACTTTGGCTCAAGTCATGATCTCAGGGTCCTGAGACTGAGCTCTTTATTAGGCTCTGTGCTCAGTAGGGAGTCTGCTTAAGGATTCTCTGCCCCCTTCCTCTCCTTCTGTCCCTCCCCTTCACTCATACACATGTACTCTCTTTCTCTCCAATCAATCTTTCGAAAAAATAAAACACAGTTGAGTAATCTGTTCTGAGAAACTACACTACTAGCATTCTGTCTACTGCTCTCAGTTATCATGAGAAATTCACAGATAAGAAAGAGTATGGGCTTGTGAACTGGGCAGTCTTCATTCATCCTAACCTGACCACTTATTATGAGTTCCTGCCACATAAAATGGGGATAAGAGTCCCTAAGCTACAGTGATATTATCAGGATCTGTAATAACTCAAAGACCTGGTATATAATATAATGGATAAAACTGAAAATATTTTTAACCCCCTCTCCACCCACAGAGCAACAATTTGCAGCCTTAAGTGGGTCAAAAGATCATTTTCAAGCAGGTTAGCATATTTTAAAAGCAAAACACCTTATTTTCTTCTGTACATCATACCTGCTTTGCCAATCTGAACAGCCAGCTTTGTAAGTTTCCCTTGTAAGACAGATTTTTCCTTTTTTGGCAAATTTGCTTTCTTTTTGTCTTTTTCATCACCATCTCCACCTTCTTCACTCTTCAAAGGCTGCATTTCCATGGCTGCACCATCCTGGGCTTTTGCTAGATTTAAGAACAAATAAAACCTCACTACATTTTTAAAGGCACACAAAACTATTAGCATTTTGAAATGATTTCTGAAACCAATCAGTTTCTTACAGAAGCTGAAAAGATTTAAACATTCAGCTTTGTGTGTGCATAGGTATATGTCTAGCCAGAGAAAATAAGACAAGAGTGACACTACTAGGCTGTGAATCTTCATACCAGATTTGAGTATGTTGTGTCAGGTAATAGGGATGAGGAAGAGGAAGAAACATGGGATCCTTAAACTAAGAACTAAATACCAAATCATTTCTCTTCCCCCCTGTTGTGTTTGATGAGATTTACCCCAAACACTATAAATCCCTTCCACATGTGACCATAATGTAGAACATTATATGTAAACCATATAAATAGAAAAATGTACATGTTTACAGACCTAAACAAATGCAAAAAAAAATCTAAGTTGTTTCTTACACATTTTTCTTAGCAATACTACAGTAACCGATATTAAAAAACCTGAAGTGTTCAAGTTGAAAGTTACCTACATCTGGATTTTTCTTAGCATAATACCACAAATCACAGTTAAAATCTTACTGCCATTGTAAAGGCAGCCTGAGTAAGGCAGTGGCAGGAAGAGAAGTTAACTCAAGTTAACATTAACTGTTTACTTCCCCTGGTACCTGTATCCTACTTTTGGATGAATACAGTACATAGTAGATATACTTTTGGATACAATGAAAACAAGCTAACTGTACTTTCAGCCTTGTGAACTTACCTTTATTGCGATTCTCAATAGCTCCATCTTGTTTCTTATCTGTAGGAACAAAATGGGAATTAAAGCTTTCCAAAAGAAATGAAGACAGTCATGCTAAATTATGCAGAGGTAGTTCACATTTCTATAACAGAACTGTTACACGATGGTGTGCGCTCTTATAGATTAGAAAGCATTTGGCTTGTAATGATCTTCCTGCGTCAATCACTCCCTAGGTCTTAACCAGGGGAAATACTCCAAAATGATTTGGGGCATCTGTACTTGTTTGTTTTCTCCATAAGACTTTACTCTTTTAGATGCTGTAATGAACCCAAATATGGTATAAGAGGGCCTCAAACTAAATACACATGCAATTCTAAGAAAAGAAGAAAAGGGCAGGAATAGGGAAGGAAGGAGAAATGTCATAAAGACAAGAGGCACATGAGAAGGCTGTGATGAGAATGAGAGCCCAAACTATGTAGATAGGAGGCATAAGTAAGTAAAATTCGAGTATGAGGGTAAAGAATAGGCCAATAAGACTACCAGTTAAGGTATTCCCCAAATTACTTTAAATTTGGAGAAAAAAGATGGGAACATCTGAAGCAATAAAAGTAATCAAGGAAGGAATAAGTCTATTGTTTGGAGAAGGCAGTATAATACTGAAAATAACAAAGAGGAGGCATTCAGCCAATTTTTCTTCCAATTTCTCTATCTAGAAGACCATCTTCAAACTGGGAAACATGGAACAGAGTCAAGAAGGAACAGATGCTCAAGATAGACGAGGAGATAGTAAGAGAGTATCTAGCTACTTTCAACAAGCTGAGTTCAGAGAGGGACCAGACAGCTACATTCTAGACTAGGCAGAAAACAAGAAAGATTACCCTGAACTGCTTCTGAGTAACAGCCAAAGCAGTTAAGGGAATGAGAGAAGGACTGAAATCCACAGATGGAAACATGGCCCATTCTATGAAGAAAAACAACACACCAAACAGAAACACAGTCCCGACAATCAAAAATGAGAAGATGCAACTTAGATGTTCATTCCTGGGAACATTTTTGACTGGATTAATGAAAACAGAAGTTTAAGATCTTAGAAAAAAAAAAAACCCAAAACCGTGCTTGTTAGAAAAGATATTGTGGGGGTCAGCAAGAAAGCTGCAAGCTTCCCTTCCTTTTTAAACAGGGTCCATTGACCTTCGACTCCTATAAGTCAGGATGCAGCACCATGTATGGTTAAGAGCACAGACTCTTGAGTCAGACAAGCAGGTCTGATCTGTCACTTACTAGATCTCTGACCTGGAGCAAGTACATAACTTCTGTAACCAGCAGGTTACTCATCTTTAGGTCGTTGTATGGTTTTAAGGATTAAGGAGATAATGCACATAGCATTCAGTAAATGGTCATTATTACTGGTTTTCAAATTGCCTTCCACTCCACCTTAAGAAACCTAAGGAAGCACAGGGAGGGCTACGTGAGGACTGGGGCAGGAGAACTTAGAATGGGGGTCTTGCTACTTTCTCTTCCAGTCAGAACTTTTCAAGTATGTTTTTGTTTGAACGAAAAATCCTGCAACTGAAGACAAAACCCAAAGAACAAAGCATCCAAATATTAAAAGCATGGCTGTAGTTACAGCAAACCAAAATTTTAGCAAGGTTTTTGTTTTAGAAGATCTCAAAATACTTATGTTTAAGAAGGAAATATGGGCTTACTATCCTAAGTAAAATTAAATAAATCCAAGTGGTTAAACCACAGTAAACTGCTGTCAGCCTAAAGAGAAATAACTGTGGAGGAGCAATCCTGAGTGGGAGAAAGGGGTGGTAAAGTAGATACTTAGAAACAGGGTGGGGAGAGCTTTTTAAAAAAAGTAACACGCTTGAAGCACCTGGGTGGCTCAGTCAGTGAAGCATCTGCCTGTGGCTCAGGTCATGATCCTGAGATCCTGGAATCCTGTCCTGCATCTGGCTCCCTGCTCAGCAAGGAACTTCCTTTTCCCTCTCCCTCTGCTCTCTCTCTCTCGAATAAATAAATAAAATCGAAAGAGAAAGAAAGAAAGAAAGAAAGAAAGAAAGAAAGAAAGAAAGAAAGAAAGAAAGAAAGAAAGAAAGAAAGAGAGAGAGAGAGAGAGAGAGAGAGAGAGAGAGAAAGAGAGAAAGGAAGGAAAGGAAAGGAAAGGAAAGGAAAGGAAAGGAAAGGAAAGGGAAAAAGAAAAGGAAAAGGAAAAGGAAAAGGGAAAGGGAAAGGGGAAAGGGGAAAGGGAGAGGGAGAGGGAGAGGGAGAGGGAGAGGGAAAAGGAAAAGGAAAAGGAAAAGGAAAAGGAAAAGGAAAAGGAAAAGGAAAAAGGAAAAAGGAAAAAGGAAAAGAAACATGCTTCCAGCAAAGTAATTTTGAGCAGTCACCCAACCTTCTTGTATGATCCTTGTGTATAAGCTATGCTTATAAATTTTTGTTGAGGATAGAACTCTTGTAGGGATAGCAGATACAATGGGACAATATCAAATTTCTAAAACTTTGATATCAAATATTTTGGGCTAAATGCAATAAACATAATAGGAGTCAGAGTAACGTTTTCACCTATTTAAGTATAGAGTGGGAAATGTGAATAGTAGAAAACTTGAAATAGATGAAAAACTCAATGAGACCAAAATGTGATATGGTTGACAAAGCTATGAATTAAGAAGCAAAAAACATAAGCAAATAGGAAGTGAGAGTTTACATGTTGCTCGTAAAGTAATAGAAAGATGCTAAAACTAAAGAATAAACAGAATAAATAAAGCCAATGAAAGTGTTCAAGATGCTGAACTTGTATGGCTATGGTAAAGGAGATTAATGTGTTCACTAAAGGCTCTTTATGGACTACAGTGTCTACAAGGAAAATTGGGAAATGGAAGGGACTCCATTAATTCTACCACTTAAAAGTACTATATCGAGTAACTTTTTGTAGATCATTTCCTATAAGAACCTCATAAAAGAAGTACATTTTTCTGTGTCCTTTCTTATGACCAGCTGCCATATTTCCAAATACCAATTCTTACAGAAAACTGCCAATCTTACTTTTCTTTTCCTTTTTCTTTTCATCCTTCTTTTCTTCCTCTTCACCTCCAGCTCCAAGTAAGGTAAAGATAATTCCAGTTTGAGAATTAACACCTACAGCAGTAACGACCATTCTTCCAGAGCCTTCCATTACATGAGTACCTACAGCAACAGAAAATTTTTTTTTAATTGCTATGGCTTTTTTCCTCTTACCCTCAAATTTCAAACTTTACTCAGAATTGTCTTTGATATCCGGTATTTAATAAGATAAACTCAGTAAGACATTAAGTAAAACCCAAATTCTTACACTTAAGGTTTTAACTCTGTAATCCATCTCATCTGAATTCAAAGCTCCCTGCACACTCATGTATCATGGGATGCTGGGCAAATTCTAACATCTCAACTATTCACCCATAAAATGAGGATAATAGTACCTGCTGTTTATAAAAATAATGAGGTTCAAATAAACCTACAAATGTAAAGTGCCTTTGCACACTGTCTGAAATTTGTGGGTGTTCAAGGAATACATATTAATTTTAATTGTAAAATTACCTTCACCATTACTGACATTTCTGAGAAACACATTGCTTAAAAAAGAAATATGCTTATAAGCGAAAGGATTCTGCAGCAACAAATGTCCCATTTACCACACCAAAGCCCAAATCTGTGCCTAAACCAGCTTTCATCTCAGTCAGCCTAGATTATTGCAACAGCCTCCTAGCTAGTCTGTCTTTCCAGTTTGCCTGACATCAGTTTTAATCTTCCTAAGATATGAATTTTCTCAGAAGTGTCTCATGGCTCAAAACCATCGGATTCTAAACTGCATACTGGATTAAGTCCAAAGTCTTCTCCCTGAGATCAGCTAACCTCTCAAACTTTTTATCTACTACTCTAACATAATATTCCATTACAGAGAGCTTTGGAACAGAAATGGGAACACTGATTGTATTTTAACTGTTCCTTACAACAATCCTGCAAGTTGGTAAGCATTATTTTTCTTATTTTCTAGAAATTTGCCCAAGGTTATACAACAATTACAGGTCAAGACAAAGATTCAATCCAGCTCAGTCGGGGGTAAAGGGCATATTCTTATCATACAATACCAGTAAGTTTGCTTTGCGTTCTCCAACGTGTACATCCACATCTCTACACCTTTCCTCACTAATTAAAAGGCTCCCCATCTCTCTATTGTAATATTTTTGTGAATTTTAAGTAGCTTTCAAAAGCAATTCTTTTTCTAAGCTCTCAATATAGTCTTCTTTACAGTTATCGTATTTGATCTCTGGGTTTACAACCATATGGGGGCACCATCTTATATACCAAGTCAATTAATGCACAAAGGTTATTTGCTAAATAAAATCATAAAGCATATGGACTTATTCCAGTAGTTAAAAACGTAAATATATTTATTAATTATTGGTGAACTTATCCAATGTGAATTTTTTTAGGCCTCTGACTTTCTTGCTTTTATTCTTTGTTTTATTGTTAAGTAGGCCCCAGCCCCAGCGTGGACCCCAATGTTAAGCTTGAGCTCAGACCTGAGTTGAGCTCAAGAATCAGATGCTCAACCAACTGAACCACCCAGGTGCCTCTGATTTTCCTGCCTTTTAAAATTTATATTCTGAATATTTCCTAATTACCAGCTTGTCAGTGAAAAAGCAAAGAAAACAAACGAAATTCAGGACAGTTTTTACTGAGCAACTTCTACATTTAAAAGGCAATTTCTTTCTTTTAACAATTCTGGCTTTTAGAAGATTTCTATTTTTTTATGTTCTATTCCTCCTTAACACAGGTAACCAGATGCTGGTGGTTAATGTGCTCAGGCAAAGTAAACAGTTTTTGTTCTGGTCATATCCCCACTGCTAACTGAATAACTGCTTTTAAAAATCTAAATTTAAAAAGCCAAGAACAGCAGTGAGAGATGGCATCATGAGAATAAATTTAAAAATAAATGCATTTTATGTTTTTTAGTACATTTTTGGAATAGGGAAATAAATGCAGAAAAACTTTCCCACCCACATTACGATAAGGGACTCTGCAAAGTTATTTCAGTCTTTTCTTAACCATGGAAAATTTACAGCGTTCTTGTGGGGTACACTTGGTGTGTTCGGAACCTGAGTCTACATAAAGCTTACTAGCAAGCTGTTAAAATAAAAAAGGACCAAAGTTCAGTTAAAGGACACCAATCTGAAGAGCTAAACACTTTGTAGTAAGCTAGATGTACATAAAGGTCCATGCAGTGCATATGGCAAAAAGTCAAAAGAGTACCACCTCAGTTTGCCAAATTCTGTGGCTCACGCAGTCTATGGTATTAAGGTATGATCAAATTGCTTTCCCTTCCTTGGAAAGACTATATATATAGACTTTACCGGCTAACAAATACAATTTCTCAGAAGTATGGCACGGAGTAAGCTAAATAAGTATAAGTTGTACTTATATATGCAAGATATATGTATTTGGAATGAATTACAAATACAGCCACGTAAAGAAAAAACCAAACAGGATGTTCCTGGTAGTGTAGGATTTTGAAGGTATACAAATCCTAAGATGTTTCTGGATAGGCCTCTATTATAACTGAGACCTCTACCCTTTAATAACGGTGTTTATAAATGCATACATATGTAATTACTCTGATTTTTAGTAGTGGGATATTTTATAATAAGCTTTTTAGGCACATATTTGCAATCTTAAGAATGAAAAATTGCAGGTGCCAAGTTATTACATAGTTAAATCAGCAAACATCTCCTTATGATGTATAAAATGTTGGCATTCCATTAACACCTGAAAATGGTAATAGAAGATAAATAGGCAACACTCTGCTTGTTCTGGTATAATTCAGTCTAACAAACATATGTAAACAACTGTCTTATAGACAATTTTGTAAATTCTATAAGGAATACTAAAAAATTAAAAGAGTAAAAAACTGGAAATCAAATGTGAAAGAACTGGCATGCTTTTGGAGTCAAGTTGTGATACTCTGGTTTCCTCTCATTCAGCATTTTTAAAGGCCAGTTTTCCCATCATTCCTTCATTCCTTCCCTTTCATTTCCAATTAACCTCAGGTCAAGCTACCAGTTACTGCTAGAAAAGCCTCCCAGTTAGACACCCAACTGCCCATTTCAAACAGTACCCTCATCTGTAAAAATCGTACTCTTTATTCTCAGAACATCTCTTACCTATGTGCAAATTCAATCCTCCCTAGTAGATGTGGTGTTACTGCTACGTCTACTGTTGATTAGTCATGTAATCTTTGATAAATTTTAAGGATTTTATCAGTTCTTAAAAAAAGTCTTTTGTAGATCACCATCGAGAATTCGTTAATTTGCTTTAAAAACAATCATTCTTTAATTTTATACATCAATAGGCCTTAAGAATAAATGTAAGATAGAAAAAGAGAAAAGTAGAAATCATCAGGCTTATGTTTTAGTTTTATCATTACACTAACATGAACAATGACTCTCAAAATCACTTTTTTTTTTTGGACTCAAGCTCCTCATTTGTAAAATATGGCTCTGGATTCAAAAATCTCTAATATCTCTGCAAACTTACCAAAAAAAAAAAAGTCCCTAAGGAATATAAGGGTGGAATCTAATATAAAATACAGAATTGGGGTAGCCCGGGTGGCTCAGTGGCTTAGTGCCACCTTTGGCCCAGGGTGTGATCCTGGAGACCCGGGATCGAGTCCCACGTCAGGCTCCCTGCACGGAGCCTGCTTCTCCCTCTGCCTCTCTCTCTATGTGTGTCTCATGAATAAATAAATAAAATCTTAAAAAAAAATAAAATACAGAATCTTTCACATCGTCGACTCTTAGGGAAACTGTGTTCAATGACAAATGGCATATAGTTGTGGAAGACAAAAAAGTTCAAAGATACAAAAGAAATTCATACCTGATAGAAGTAAGGGATCCTTATCTAAAGACTTCTTAACATGATCAGATTCACCAGTCAATGAGCTTTCATCAATTTTAAGATCATTGCCCTGAATCAATATGCCATCGGCTGGAAGAAGATCACCTAAAACAAAAAGCAATGGTATGCTAAATTATAAACAAAATTACAGTAACTTTACCTGTAGCGTTAAGAAGTATTGGTCGTTTTTTACTTACCATATTTCACCTGAGCAATATCTCCAACAGTAATGTCAGCTACAGGTATCTGAATGACCTGACCACCCCTGATGACTGTGAACTTCTGTTCTTGTTCAATTCGACTCTGCAAACCTCTAAACTGTTTTTCCTTACTCCAGTCATTGAAAGCTGTTACTAATACCACACACACTACTGACAAGAGGATTGCAGCTCCTTCAATCCAACCAGTTTCACCTTCACCTTCTTCCTCTCCAACAGAAACTTCTCCACAAACTATATGGAAAGAAAGAAAATGCTGATCAAAAACAAAACAAAACAAGATTCTGAACTGATGACAACAGACATGCAATAAGTTAATTATGATGTTTACATACCTTGTTAATTTTACTCTAAATACCCTACTGAACCCAAAGCATTCCACAATGATAAGAATGCTTACTATGTCAAGTTCCCTGCCACTGAAGAATTCTCACCCTAAGGATAGGGAGGCAGTCGAGGGTACTAGTTAAGAGTGGGGACACTGGGGAAGATGAAATCTTCCAGAAGGCAAGCTACTGATTTTTGAGACTCAAGTTTCTTCAAATTACGATATCACCTTCTCCAGAGATGTAAGAATTAAATGAGAGAACACTTTAAAGTAGGTAGAGCAATGGTTGAGAATTCCTTTGCACTTGACCCATGGTTAACGCTATTATTACATGTGTTAGACAAGATGTACATGAAAACTTAAGAATTATGTGCTACCCATGAATCATGTTTTATTTACTGTACAATTTTACAGGAGTACAAGAAAAACTTAGTTTCCATAACATGAAAAGGTAAGCCAGATGCTACTCATTAATCCAACTATATGGGCACCTACTCTAGGTGCCAGACACTACTTTAGGAGCTGGGGATATAGCAGTAAATAAAGCACACAAGCTCCCTCTCCACATGAAACCCATATTCAGATTGGTATGTGCAGATGGTATACGAAGAATTCAGGTCATAAAACACAAATAATTTCAGATATCGTAAATGCCATAAAGAAACTAAAGGATGGTAATGTGCTATCAAGTGAAGACCGAGGACTGCGGTTTGTGTGAACACAGAAGGCCCCTCTGAGGTGTCCCTGACATTTGAGCTAGGAGTCAAATGATAAAAGGGAACTAGCCATATAGTTGCTTTAGAGCATTCCAGGAAGAACATTCCAGGGAAAGATTAAAGAAAGAGCATTCCAGGGAAAGATTAAAATCAGTACAAAGGCTCTATGGCGCAAAAAAGTTCACATAAAAACGGGGGGTGGGGGGGGAAGAACCCCCAAAACCTCAAATTTAAGGTCAACAATGTTGAAAAAAGAACAATTAAATAGCACTGTTTAGACTTTCAGCTTTAATCTATTTGTGAGTCTAAAATCAATTCAGTGGCTCATGATCCAGCATTTTAAAAAATAAAACACAACAAAATAAAAGGGATATACATGTAGTAATGGTAAGCATTGTTTCTTAAAAGTTTACCACTTTGGTTACTTATAAATTTACATGAAGGAAAATGTTCTTTTGCATTCTTATATAGAAGTTCTTTCTTACTGAGGGTTGAGCTGAAAAGCCTGAAAAATTAATAGTTCTCTTAGGACAGGTAAAGCAGGAAAAAAGATCATTCAAAGAAAAGAATGAGTAAATGAATGATACCAGATATGATTAAAGCATATTTCAGAATAGAGAGCATGAACCAAAGAAAATGATCTGAAGTATAAAGATGCTGGATAAAGATTAATCCAGGAGGGGTATATGGGAGATGAAGAGAGAGAATACAGAGACTGGAATAAAATTAACTGGTGGTGAATTTGAAGGGATGATATAAATTAATAATAATTAATAATAATAATAATAATAATAATAATAAATCCTGAGGCCCATCAGCAGGATTCAACCATCAATGGGTACAAAAGCAAGTTCCCCAAAAGAGATGGCAAGACAACCCGTTGAGAGCAAATATTAAAACTTCTCTCTGAATTACATTTGAGCTAAAGAAATGACCACGTATTATTGTACACAATAACCAGTTAAATGAATTTATGGTTTACAATGTTCTAAATGGCAGGAATGATAGGACAGTTTCTCTTCCACGTTCCCCTTGCCCAAAAGATAGATTAGCTCTCTGCATTAGGTAAAGCAACTCTGGACTCAGGGACAGATGAAAGTTGAAATACTATGTTGACCACTTTCACCAACTTGAAATGCAGCTGAAGTATTATCTTCCAAATGAAGCATTTCAATGGGTTTTGATCTTACTGGTTAAAAATTTAAAAATGCAGTACTTGTAACAATGTGCAAGAACAACAGATTGAGAGAAGATGCAATTTACCAGTCATATGTCAAACAAAAAGGTTTGTGTAACTGGTAGATGGGAGTGAAAATAAGAATCATTAGTGAGTAGACTTCTTGCCATTTGGATTTATATAATGTTTTAAAAGTTTCTTTTCAGCTATAAGAAACATTAAAACCAAGTTCTGAAATAAATTAAACTCAGACCTAAATCAAGGTTAAATCAAAACTATAAAATATAATAATGTGTATTCAATCATGTTATCAATAATGACATTTTACAGTTATTAAACATCAAAATTTTAAACCTCACTGCATCTTGTAATTATCTCAATTTATATTTTTGCATATGTTTAAAACTATGCACATTATAAAAATACTGTATACACATTATGTAGATGACTTTAAGTCTATATAATTCATGAATGGATCGTTTGGAGATACATGCTCAGATTTCTTCCTGATTAGGCATATATATAATCAAAAAAGCTTAAAAATCAATGCAACAGAGATTAGAGGGGAAGGAATTATGAGACAATTATATCATTCCCAGCTTTAAATCTCACATGCATATTTAGAGGACTATTCCAAAAGAGAAAATGAAACAAATTGGTGTCGTATTTCCATTTCATATATAGTTCTACTTTAGATTATACAGATAAAGTTAGAATGAGTTTGAAACAGATGGTAGTAAAATACTTATAGAAATATTTCCTACTGATGATCATTACAAATTTTCAGAGTAGCTGCAACAAAAAATAATTGCAAAGGCCAAGTTACAAAAGGATTGTAGTTCCAGTTTTATATCTATTTGTATTTTAATAATGCTTTCAGTAAAGTCCAAGCACAAATATTATAATAAAAAAATCTATTTCACCACAGGGTTCTCTGTAAACATAGTCACCTAAGAGAAATGCACAATCTAAATTCAGTCTATGCTCTCTACTGTTTAGCAAATATTCCTTTCTTAAAAATCACCACTGGAGCTACTTCGTGGATGGTGCATTATGTGTGTACATTAACAGTATATAAAAAGTAGTTCTGAAAAAGTATTGTCCAGGAACCCCAGGAGGATCTCTCAAGGTCAAAACTGTCTGTAATAAGACTAAGATGTAATTTGCCTTATATTTTAGGAATGTGTAGAATTTTCCAAAGCCATGGATACACAACACACTAAATGCAGAAGCAGATGAGAATCCAGTTATCTTCAATTATGCCAGACATTAAAGAGATACAAGGAAATGAAGAACACCATTACTACTCTTTTCGTTATTTCATTTAAAATTTCATTAATAATAATTATAGTAATTATAACAGCACAGCACTTAGTTATAATTTTTAATGCAATGATAAAATGCTTTTAAATTCCTTGATTTTAATTAAAAATACAGTAAATATCTACAATATAAAGTTATATAATCAAAAGTTCTTTTGAATTTTTAACTTTGAATGTAAAGGTGTCCTGAGACTAAAAATCTGAGAATCATTGGTAGTGACTAAAGACTAAAGACTCCTTTACAGAGGGTTTTAGTGCTTATTTTCACACGAAACAGCACTAGAAGAAATTTTGAGAATTTACATTTCTAGGACTACAGATTTACAATTAATGGGTTTCCTTTTCAAACAAGTTACTACTTAGTGTTAAGACATAATGTGATAAAAAGATACAAGTACACTAATAGATATTTAAAAAATGCAAACACTAACATTTCATCACCCTCTAGATTTTTGACTCTTTTTAAAGTGTCCTATGACAGACACTGACAACTCTAGTGTATCTTTCCAGTTGGATATCTAATGCCAGTATTTTCCATAAGCAAATTTGGGAAAGGGCTTGTCACTATATTCTACAACTGAAAGCAGTGCAAGTTCCAAAAAGATTTGTCCTTGTAACAAAATCCACTCCCACTGAAAATAGTTTTTGTTAATCCTCTTAGGATATTGGGGGGAAAAGCTTAAAAAGTTAAAAAAAATTAATAATCTTCCAACTCACTAAATTCTAGAATACCAATTCCCAATATTCTATCATGAGAGTTGGGTAAGTTGAACACTACAGAACTTAGCTGTATGTTGCTGAATATGGTATGACCTTTCTGTCATATAACAAGATAAACACCTTTCGGCCTACTCATGTGTGCACACATAAACCTACCTGAGTCAACTACAGACACACAAAACAAACTTTAAAAATCTGTGAGAATACAATAAAAAATGGTATATAGCAGTAATCCCTAAGAAGTGAGATTCTGGGTGAATATTATTTCCTTCGAATTGTCATTTTTCCCTCCCATCTTCCTATGGCAAAAAAAGTATTTAATACAAATATGTACAAGGTTCAAAAATAATTTGGTTTAATGTTATAAGAATATTGCCTAAATTTCTTATTTAGATCAGAGATTCTCAGCCACCGGCAATTTTGCCCCCTATGAGAAACACAACAATAACTGAAGACATTTTGGTTGCCTCAACTGGTACGTGGTACAATGCACGACAACAAAGAATGTTCTGGGGCAAAATGTAAACAGTGCTACTGCTGAAATACCCCAATATATACACTGATCTCATGTAAACTGACCTACTCTGTGGCCAACTTTCTCCAACAAAAAAAATACCCAAAACCCAACTCTCACATGAGCTCCAGGCATACCTTTAATGGAATTACTTTAAATCACTGCCTAAGCCAACTTTTAGAGTTAGCAAATATTTATCAAAGTCTTCATAACTTGAAAAGGCTAAGTTTTCACAAACATATTGGTGCATCACTCTTCTGATATATAAAATATTAGTGGTTTACTCTATAGTTATTTAAATATAGTCACCAAAATCCAAGCTAGATTTCTCAGCAGTTATAGAATATATTGTCAAAGAATATTCATTTTAAATAAACTTATTAAAAAGAGTAAGAAATTTAAAAGAGAAAAGAAGAACAAAGAAAAGTGGGAAACAAAACCATTTGTAGCTACAAGTTAAAGTAAATATACCATCAAATAATGTATTTTTCCATTGGTCAAGACACTTTGTAGTACAAACATTTCTAGAATGGCAAGGCAATAATACCCCAATCATGCATATAGCAACACAATTTAAGAACTTAAAAAATAATGAATTAGGGAAGAGAATAGAATTTTGCTTTCATAATTATTTCCAAGATCAAATAAAAATCAAAACTATTTCAATATAGTGTTCAAAGACCTTAAAAACTGATGGCACAAATCACATCATCTGTATGGCTTAGCTCCTTGCCAACACATGGTATGCACATTTTGGCAGGTCTTTTAACCTCCATATTTCACTTGGAGATGACATTATCTCATAGGATTACCATAAAATGATCTGAGATGGTATATTTAAAGAACTATTAAAAGTACTACTAGAATGGTATTTAGCATGGTCAATGAATGCTGATCTGCTATTGTCATTACATTTAAGTAAGCAAATGAACTGAATTTATTAACATCACACATAAAAATCTTTTTCCCCCCCTTCCCCAATTTACTTACGTGCATTATCCCCTTCTGGAGGTTGATAAAAAGAAAGGCCCAATGATACTATGGCTGCAATTTCTAGTATAATTAAAGTGACATCTTGTAATGCTTCCCATACTAATTGAAGAAAGGTTTTTGGCTTTTTAGGAGGTATAAAATTCTTTCCAAACACCGCTTCTCTTCTCTCTATATCTGCAGGGTTTCCACTTAAACCTAGTGAAAAGAAACAAATTTCAGTGAAAAGTTTCACTATTTACAAATGAAAATACCTATTTAAGACATATTCATTATACTTTAGATTCCAATTCATAAAACCCTATCAAAAAGATTTTAATGTATTACACCAAATGTACAGAATTTGAATCACTGAAAAAAATGTGTACAGTACTTTAAAAAGACATTTGAGGTAGCTCAAGACTAGATTAAGAATTCTCACTTTTCCAAACTGCTTACTTTTTTTGTACTATCTTATACCATCTTTTAGACTGCCAGAGACCAGAACTGGGATGACAGTTGGATTTTATATTGTAATTAAACACTTCTTTGACCTTTACTTAGGATTTTTTCCATCCAAAAGTGGGTAATTATGTATTTATTTGATTGACTTAACAGCATCTTGGTTATTAACTCAATCAGTGAAAATTTTAGATTTTTACTCTCATTTACTAAAGAACAATGAGAAGTTAATTTATCACAAACCCTAAAAATTTCTCTACTAAAAATGGCTGTCATACTTGGACTGATAAGAGATTTGCACGTCACAAAGAACCAGGAAACTTGGGCTGACTTTTCTTTTGAATTTTATATTTGGGATTTATTTCCGGCTTAAGAAATATGTAGTGCTACTGACTGCACCCACTGTCACTGCAAGGGAAAAGGTGCATTACAGGACATGTATTTATTACCTGAAGTGTGGAATTGAAAGCTACGAGGGAAGAGGTTAAGAGCTGGCTGGATGAACATCAATTTTGCCTTTCCTTCACCCTATCTAGCAGGTCCTCCTATAATTTAACCCTGCTGATCCTATCAAACCTAGATATATTCCCATTCACTAACGCAATGTATACATTTACCTTTTTGTTGGGGATAGGTATGAAAAGACGGGCAGCAGTGTCTTATGACTTGTTTCCTTAGTCTGTTTAAAAATATCAAAGAAGGAGGCAAAGGTACCAGAATGATACACCTTTCAATTTATTGTCATAAATTTAAAGGCATTAATTTAGTTAACTAATCTCTCTCTCTCCCTCTCTCGGCGGGGAAGGGAAAGAACAGCAAAGGAGGAAGACAGAAAACAGTAGATAATGGAAGGCTCTTGGTTTTAAGCGTTTCAGCTAGTAATCCCAATGTAGAGGCAGGCAAAGAGTACAAGAGAGAACAAAGAAAGTATACTGTTAGAATAAAAAGTAAGAAATGAATATAAACATTTTAAGGTAATTATTTACGTTGTTAAAGGTATCAAGAAGATTCCAGATGTTTTCTTTAGCAACTGTAACAAGGTCAATCCATTCTGGGCATTCGAAAGCATTTTAGATTTCTGATGACAAAAGACATCATCTAAAAGTTTCCCCGGAGCTCCAGGCTTTGAGACAGAGTTCAACAGGAGAAAGGAATCAAAGGATTGTACTAATTGTGACTGGGGGAAAGACAGTATGAGAGAAGAAACTGGCAAATTATAATTTAAGATCCACACAGTTTCTTCAGACTAGAGCAATGCCCTCTAATCACACCTGGCTGCAACCAGTTAGCACTGGTCCATGGTTTAATTGAGGGATAGGACAATGTAGTAACATTTTCCACAAAACAAAATTTGTTTTAAAGTTTAAATATTGTAATGTTCTGAGATTATGTGCTTGTTGCTTTTTGAATTGTCTTTTTTTTTCATAAAAAGATATTAAATAGTTTGTTTTGCCTTATGTTTTAATGATTTTTAAAGATTATTTATTTATTTATTTATTTATTTATTTATTTATTTATTTATTTATGACACAGAAAGAGGCAGAGAGGCAGAAGCAGGCTCCATGCAGGAAGCCCGACATGGGACTCGATCTCGGGTCTCCAGGATCACGCCCTGGACTGAAGACAGCGTTAAACCGCTGAGCCACCCAGGCTGCCCATATTTTAATGATCTTACTAGCAAAAATGAAAGACTGCATTCCTCTCCCGTGTCTCCAATTTTTTTCCTAAGGAATCTGTCTGAAGATACTGGTTTTAGCAGTTTAACTCACGCTTAATAGAGCCGATCATTAATTATCTGTATCTGACACCTAGTAGTTTTAAATGTCAGCATTATAACCATAAAAATAACTGACCAAAACTTACATTGGTTAAATAGAGGGCAATATTTTATGTTAATGTGGATAAAAACAGCCAAAGATTGTTTAAAAATGTAACTGGAGGGAATCTGGAAAATGAAAAAGCAGCTGGTCCTAAAGGTTACTGTCATTCTTCTACACCACTGACACACATATGAACACACACCTAGGACATGACATCAATAAAGTCATCTGGTTTAGGGGATCCCTGGGTGGCTCAGCAGTTTAGCGCCTGCCTGAGTCCCAGGATCGAGTCCCGCATGGGGCTCCCGGCATGGAGACTTTCCCTCCTCCTGGGTCTCTGTCTCTCTCTCTCTCTCTCATAAATAAATAAATAAATAAATAAATAAATAAATAAATAAATAAATAAATCTTTAAAAAAAAAGTTATCTGGTTTAGGAACCATCAGATTTCAGTTCACCTACTGAAATTTTGCCTATGTGACTTAACTTCTGTGGTAGTTGGGGGACAGGCATTAATATTTGTTGGTGTAACTTAACAAAGTTATTTAGAAGGGCCTAAGAAGGCATAAAGCATCAAGTTATAAACTATAGTGTAATAGCTATTAAGCTAAATTAAGGGGATGATAAGTTACAAGTTGAACACTACAGGTTTTAATTGCACTGGGGGCAGGCAATATATTTCTATTAATATAAAATAAACATATAATCTAAATATAATGAAATTAAGACTTTTACAACAATAGTCTGTTATCCAGTAGATATTTACCTAACATCTACTACTTTCAAGGATTATTCTATGTCCTGAGGAATCACTGTGAACAAGACAAGTCATAATACATTCACCAAGCTTATATCATACTGGAGGGAAACAAATAGACAACTAAAGTAACACAGAGAAGACTAGTATTTATTCTAAGTGTAACAGAAACCTTTCTAAAACAGAAGGGTTTTTTTTTTTTTTTTTTAAAGATTTTATTTGTTTACTTGATGGAGAGAGACAGCACAAGCAGGTGGAGCAACAAGCAGAAGGGGAGGGAGAAGCAGGCTCCCCACTAAGCAGAGAGCAGAGAGTGGAGCTTGAACCTGGAACCCTGGGATCATGACCTGAGCCAAAGGCAGACATTTAACCGACTGAGCCACCCAGGTGCTCCAAAAGGGTTTTAAAGTACCACAGTAATAATTGATCTCATTTAAATTGTTGTGTGAAGTATGAATTGAAGAGTTCGAGAGCACAGGGGAAAAAACCAGTCCGGTAGCTATGGCAGTGCAGTGAGAGATGATGGTGGCTTGTATATGAGTTTTTAACTGGATCTGCCAATTATCTTATAAAAAGATTAGACAAAACTTGCTAAACAATTCGACACGAATGAAAGAGAAAGAAGAAAGAATGTCTAGGTTGGGGGGGGGTCTACACATTTATATGAATGGATAATAAAGACATTTACCAAAAAATAAATAAATAAATAAAGACATTTACCAAGACAGAGCAGGCTTTGGGAACTGCAGAATTAAGTGGGAAAAGAGAAGCAAGTGCTAATGGTTTTCGTTTTATAGATTTACACATGAGATGCCCAATAAATAATCAGGTAGAAATGCCTGTAGACTGCTTGCTAGCCATATTTGGAACTCAGCAAGAGGTCTAAATGTCTAAATCAGGGAATCATTAATGCATAGTTGATTCTGGAGCCATGGGCCCAATGAGAACTGCCAGACAAGGGAGGAGGGCTGAGGACAGAGCCTTGGAACTCTCTCAACATTTGAAGGTCAGATAGGGGAAGAAAAGCCAAGGCAACCCAAAGAAATGGGTGGGGGTAAGGAGGGGCTCACAAACAGGCTCATTTATATGAAAACAGGCTCATTTATATGGAAGCCTAGAAAAGTAAGGTTGTTTTTTTTTTTTTAAAAGATGACGATGATGTGGATGACTATACAAAGGAGTAGCATGAAGACAGAGCATGGATAATTGCCTTTCACTAGACGGAGGCTGATAACCTTGAAAAAGCTTAGTGTTGTGAAGAAACTGATTAGAAAGAACTGAAGATAAAATTAAGAATTAGAAAGTGAGTGGAAACTATGATTATGGAACATCCAGGAGTATGATGCAGTAGAGAAAAAATAAAGCAGTAAAAGTGAATTAAAGTAGGTAAATAAAACCCATAAAAAAAGCCCATTGGGTTTTTTTCCAAATGAGTGATAAGATATTAAGGCAAGTAATTTGCCAGTGGAAATAATTAAATAGAGAAGATAACACAAGATGCACAGGCTAACACCAGAGCAAAGCCTTTGAAGAAGGGAAACAGAATCCAGGATATGTTAGCCTGCTTGCTCTAAGTTCTAGAAGAGGCTTCTGCTGTTAGGAAACAGAAAACAACAGTCCTTGGGGGAAGGGGATGGCTAAGTGGGTGAAACTGGTAATGAGACTACATGGTCCTAGTTTTAAAAATAAAGTGGATATAACATGAAATCATTAAGTATAGCTTATGAATAAAGGTAACGACAAATCTTCCACCCAGTCCCATTGGCTCAGTTGATTGTAGTGTAGTGGTAACGAGGTGAAAGGGATGTGTGGCACTCATCTCCTTAGGCCCAGTCAGCTTCACAAACAAAGTATATTTTTAAAAACCATCAAGCAGCTGTAAGAATGAATAAAGAAAACCTGATTTAAAACAGAGTTGGGGGGCATCTGAGTGGCTCAATGGTTGAGTGTCTGCCTTTGGCTCAGGTCATGATCCCGGTCCTGGGATTGAGTCCTGCATCAGGCTCCCTGCAGGGAGCCTGCTTTTCCCTCTGCCTATGTCTCTGCCTCTCCCTGTGTCTCTCATGAATAAATAAATAAAATCTTTTTTAAAAAATCAATGTTAATAAATAAAAAGGAGTTGGGGAGCCATAAAGGGAGAATTCTCATACATGTAGCACTCATGTCAACTTAAAGGACCAGCAGGAAGGAGGAAGATTTCCACATGCCTCAGTAAAAACAAACTGCCCACCATTCCTAGTCAATGAGAAAATGCCACAACCCCGAGCTCTTGCTCTTCTCCAATGAAGTTATGTTCAAAATAACTCTCCCCATCTCCTCTAGAACCTAATAAAAGCTAGCCTCCCCTGTCTCTTCAGACTTGCCTCTGGTTCACCATAGTCTGCTTCTCCTTAATTGCAATGCCACTATTACTCTTAAATAAACTCATCTTTAATTAAATTACCATTTGTTTCATTTAAGGTAGACATTACCTGGTGTCAGAAGGGGGATGAGAAGGCGCTGAACCTCTACTGAACTAATGACACTCAGAACTGTTTTGTGGGTCTCACTTGAGTCCCTTGAGCTCTTCATTTCTGTGAGTTGTCTCCTTCGTTTCAGTTCAGTGAGTCTCCTATTCGGATTCAAGCTCCCTCCTTTTGGTTCAGCTCTCCAATTTTATCTGGGGTCTACTTTTGTGAAGGCATTACCCTTCTTGGTGAGTATTCTTTTGTTTTCTGTACTTTTATTTTGAATAATGGGATCGATCTTCAAGTTCAAAAAGTTAGGCAAGCCACCTTCTGACATACCTGCCTATTTTATGTCTAAAAACTATGGTTCCAGAAGCTGTGAATATCTGTAAAAAATGGTAAAATCTTACTAAAGACAACCTAGAACCACAATGGCTATTATGAGAAATGTTCCAGTTCAGTAAGATCATTTAAGTAGTGAACTTGAAAGCAAGGACTATCAAATTATAAAGAACGGGATACTTTTATTTTTATTGGCATGCAGAAGCCTCCAAACTTCAAAATTCCAAAATAGCTTCACTGAAAGACTTTTTGTAAAAGGCTAATAAAAAAGTGAAGATATAAGAGGTACCTAAAACAAAAGGCTCTAAGATTGACATAATACTCATACTGCCTGCCTCCCTCTTTCTTCGAGTACTCATTCTAGTAATATTCCACCTGAATTGCCTCTCTACTACTCTGATGAGACTATTAAACAATTTACCCTTTTAAATAAGACCACTTGATGCTACAGGCAAATTCTCTTCAGGTATCTTTCACTTCTTGGTCAAAGGCCATACTAAGGACTTAGTTAAATAATTTCTTAATTTCTTAAACAGAGAAAATCTAACACTTTAATAATTGGATTAACTCCAGAGATAAGTGGATACATAAAAAGGCAGAAAATAAAATTGGGGGCAACTGAGTGGTTCAGTCGGGTAAGTGTCTGCCTTTGGCTCAGGTCATGATCCCCAGGTGCTGGGATGGCATCCCACATTGGGCTTCCTGCTCAGTGGGGAGCCTTCTCCTCCCTGCTTGCTCGCTCGCTCGTTCTCTCTCTCTCTCTCTCTCTCTCGTTATTCCTGTCTCTCTCAAATAAATAGAATCTTAAAAAAGAAAAAAGGGAAAGAAGAGTGGAGGTACTGGTCAGTGCCTGATATGTTTGTTAAGGCACTCTCCCCTATGCTAATTGAGGATTACATTATCCTGGATGGGTCATCAACCTATGACATCACTTCAGATACAACCCAATTCTTTGAGGAATTGAGAGCAACTATCCTTATCTTAACAAATCTCTGTAAAACTAGAAATGCAACTCTATAGAGGCAATTCAAAGTTTGCCCATTTCTTTTTACCAATCCCCAAACCTCCCCTATTAGTCTTTAAAGGCTTGTAACTTTGCATTCCTCCTTGTGTCTCTGAGGTGTGAATGCTAAAGTACAAACTCCAGGGAAGTAATTCTTATCAGAAGAAAAACAAAAGGGGGAAAGGTCATTTAAAACTTAGCTTTAGCCATCTGAGTAGGTTGCCTTAACTTATTCCATCTACCAGAACACTTAGGTCCAACTTTTATACATGAGTAAAGTGGAAACCACGAGGTCTCTGTTTATGTCTATATTTAAGCATGTCTGTATGTGTGTTGTATACATGTATTTTCATGTTGTATATATGTAGCATTTTCTACCTTCAGTAGTATTACAATTAATTTGTAGAAGTTCTACTTAATGGACTCAAATGTGAATTAAGTGTTCTTAGAAATTCTCAAAAATGTATAGAAAGTAACTCAAATGTTTTTCAGGTTCGAATGATTTGGGATAATCTGTGGCAAATAAAAGCTAGCTAAGCTTAAGCGTGGTTCCACTACAACAGGCACATCTTCAGAGTTACCAGCATTAAATGTAGAGATACAACTTCTACCAGTTTTACTAATCAAATAAATTCATGTTATATCTGATATAAAAGTTGTCAACATGAGTAATAGCTTGGAAAAAATGGTTGACTTTGTCTAATGTCTCATGAAGCTTTTGTGGGTGATCTAAACATAACTGTTAAGAATGAATAAACTAAATAGATGTAAGCAGGATAAAAAGGTTTTTAAGTGAACTTTTCAAATAATTTCCCCCTATTTTTTGGTAACCTGAAACCTTAAAGTTTTGTTAAAGTAAGTGATGAGTTAAGCTAAATTCATTAAAGATACAGATCATTTCCAAATAAGATAAAACACTGAAACATATATTACTGAACATAATATTTTGCTTCATTTTACAGAATTAAAGATAGGAGTCTAATAAACATGTTTAGCTATGCTTAAAAATACTCTGAAACAAATGTTTCTAACAATCATAAAAAAGTGTAAGCCTGCCAATTCACAGAATGGTAATGTAAAGGGCAGTTCACAACTGTTTACTTCTTATTTAGGTTGCTAAGGGTTAAGAATTCTAATTAATATGTGTGCTTAAAGCTACTAGAAATAATAAAGGAAACACCTCCAGATGAAAACAAAATTTGGATGTGGGCTTTTGGTAAAGAAGGTATAAAGAAATAGACCTGCACTTTTGTCAAGGGAAAATTTGTTATAAAGTGAGGCTGGTTATTTAAAAAGAGAAAAGAGGTGGTTATTTGAAAAGAGGAAAAGTATAAAATCTGAATGTAAAAAAGTTGTAGGTTTTTGGAAAAGGAATCTTTGAATGGAGATTTTGATGTGTAGTCAAGCTGGTTAAGATTAAAGTAAATTAATTTAAAATCAGTTTTAGGGTGGCTCAGTTGGTTAAGCATCTGCCTTCAGCTCAAGTCATGATCTAACAGTCCTAAGATAGAGCCCCACATGGGGTTCTCTGCTCAGCAGATAGTCTATTTCTCCCCTCACTCCCTCTCTATGCTCCCTCATCTCTCTCAAATAAATAAAATCTTAAAAAAAAAAAAAAGGTTTAGTATGGGGCACCTAGGTGGCTCAGTGAGTTAAGCATCTGACTTTGACACACAGGTCATGACCGCAGGGTCCTGGGATTGAGGCCTACATGTCATCACCTTCCCCCCACCCCAATTCATCACAGAATCTGCTTATCTCTCTCCCTCTGCTCCTCCCCTCCGCTTGTGCTGGCTCTCTCTCAAATCTTTTTTTTTTAAATGAGCTTTATTATCAAAAGTACAGCGGTATAAAATTAGAATTTTTTTTCTGATAAAAGAACAATGTTTTCTTACATTATTGATCTGCTCTTAATAAGATATTGTAAAAAAAAAAAAAAAAGTTTTTCTTTACTTTTAATGTAATCTGCCTAGAAAAAAAAATGACTGTGTTTTGCCCTCATCGGGTCTTCGATTAAATCAGCTAAGGCTTTTTTTTTTTTTTTTTTTAAGA
Organism: Canis lupus baileyi; assembly: GCF_048164855.1. NCBI lineage: Eukaryota > Metazoa > Chordata > Mammalia > Carnivora > Canidae > Canis > Canis lupus. Next base: position 31,882,961 of record NC_132850.1, read on the forward strand.
TTTATTTATTCATGAGAGAGAGACACAGGAAGAGAGACAGAGACATAGGCAAAGGAAGAAGCAGGCTCCCCAAGGGGAACCCAGTGCGGGACTCCATCCTGGGACTCTGGGATCATCCCCTGAACTGAAGGCAAAAGCTCAATGCTAAGCCACCCAGGCATCCTGAAGCTAAGGCTTTTTACAACTATTTACCCTTTCTGTATTTTCCTGCAAAGTCTTTGTCACTCTGGTTAAATCAATACCTAAGTATTGTTTCAGAGTGACCTATCAACCTAAGTGTTCAAACCTTTCGATATCTTTGACAAACTTCCCAAAAATCAATTCTAAAAGAAGTATGTTGGCCACTTTGCACTAACTTTTTTACAAAGGGCCCCTGGAATATATCAAAGGATTTGTTCTCCTTATAAAGAGGGAGATGTGGGATACCTGGGTGGCACAGCGGTTTAGCACCTGCCTTTGGCCCAGGGAGCGATCCTGGAGACCCGGGATCAAATCCCACGTCGGGCTCCCGGTGCATGGAGCCTGCTTCTCCCTCTGCCTATGTCTCTGCCTCTCTCTCTCTCTGTGACTATCCTAAATAAATAAAAATTTTAAAAAAATTTTTTAAAAAAGAGGGAGATGTGAAACTAATTAGACTTATTTGGTATGTTAAATTATATGGGAAGTATTGTCAAATAGGTGATGTTAAAGCTTCTTAGAATATATTTGTGTGGAAATATGTTATTAATGTAAGCAAAAATAACATGAAATGTCTAAAGACCTCATATGTCCTTATATCACGTCAACACTTAAAATTCTAGCTACTACCTTAAAGCGTATGTCACAAAAATAACCAAATTTCCTTGTCGATTGCCTTATAATGAACCCCCAACAGGTCGTTAGCCATGGCCATTTTTAAATCTTTTAGTCATTTACAGACATTTACTGTTCTACTCTGAGGCTTTTACAAGTGTTCCTGCAACAGTACTTCACCTTCAAAGAGATTCAGAAAGGGAAAGTTCTCTGATAAGTTTATGATAATAAAACTGAACTGGGTAAGAATTTTCAGAACTTCTCAGAATTCTGAATTTTCAGAATTCAGTGGCAAACTGAATTCAAGCAGAACAAGAATTAAAAACATGAGACTGAATGAACTGACGATGATGATCATAATTTTTATGACTTCTTGTTTAAAACATTATTGGTTCTCTAATGTTTTCCTTCTTCGAATTTTAGGAAATCTTTTCTCTCTTAAGCTATCAACAATTTGGTAATGTGCATCTTTGTCAATAAATATAAAATACCTGCTTTTTTTCTCTCCAAATTATCCCTCCAGAATTCGGAAACTCTTAGTTGAGTATTTTTATCTTCATGCCAACTATCTGCATAAATTCAGTAAGAATCTGTTCTCCTTGTATCAGGACTGAAAAACATTGGTCATATTACCAAAGCTTTGACTGGAACATCATATTCGAGAAATATGCATAGATTCAGATAAAGTCAGAGAGTTTTAGGAACGAAGTTTGACTTTAGAGAGCCAATAAAGTTCTTTGAAAGAAAAGTCAATCTGGTACTTTGCTTACAAAATTCCAGCAAAGTCATCTTAAAAAGAGCTTAGATGGCTAATCACTATTTTTGCTGCACTAATGTAAATAATCAGGCAAAGTTTAATGCAAAGAAATAGTTTTATTATAAAAAGGGGGTACTTGCACAGAGAAGAAATTATGTTTACTTTTTTGTCTATATTAAATTCTAATCCTGTTAATTGTCATTGAGTTTCTTTTACATACTTGTAAAATGGACTGGATTCCGAATTCTAGTTTCTTCAAAAACCTGGATACAACTTTCCAAAGTAACATTTCCAATTTTCTCTCACACTTTTGATTTGCAATCAGAGTATGAACAAAGACTGTCCATGAATATACGTGGAAGAGACTATATTATACCAGGTCCTCCTCACTACCCAGATAGCGGCCAAACTCCAGAGAGTTAAACCTTGAATATGTATCTCACAAATGAAGAAGGTTCTATCTGATCCCACACAGACACTGGAGACCTCTAAATCAAACTGATTAGAAAAAGAAGTAGCTAGGGGATTCCTGGGTGGTTCAGTGGTTTAGTGCCTGCCTTCGGCCCAGAGCATGACCCTGGAGACCCAGGATGGAGTCCCACATCAGGCTCCCTGCGTGGAGCCTGCTTCTCCCTTTGCCTGAGTCTCTGCCTCTCTCTCTCTATCACAAATAAATAAATAAATCTTTAAAAAAAAAAAAAAAAGGAAAGAAAAAGAAGTAGCTGACATAAAAAGGTTGACCACTTACTCCCCTGATGCCGAAGAATCAAGACTTCAAACTTTCATCTATTTCTCCAAGGCCACTGCTAAGGAAGGGTTCACCTTTCACACTGTTGGATTTATCGTGAAAAACTCTTCACTATTAATCATTATCAACTATGATGCCACCTTCATGAGAGTGGTCTGTGCTGGTTATCATTCTCTCTGGGCCTATAAATGCTTCAATAACTGGTGCATAGCAAGGTGAAGTCCTCTTAAGTTATCTGACCACACTCCTAATTTTCCACAAACCAACCAAGGCACCATCTTTGATCAAATTCCCAGTATTTACACCATCAAGTTAGAAGGACCTAGCAGGAGGCTTTCAGGATTCAGGATTCAGAATTCAGAATTCATTTCCTTTAGCAAGGCCATAGTTGCCTGGTTAGGAGTAAATGTAAACAATATGATTAGAAATCTCTCTGTAACTCTTGGAGATATTGCAGAATCAGTAGCCAAGAAAATAGCTTCTCAGAACAGAACCTTAAGAGTCTCTGGATAAAGTTGATAATAGGACAGTCTTTGATTATCTTTTAGCTGAGCAAGGAGGGGTCTGCTCTGTGGCCAATACCACCTGCTGCACCTGGATTATCACTTCTGGGGAAGTTAAAACTCAGTTACATAAGATCATTGAGCAACCCACTTGGCTTAAAAAGCAAGATGACCAGCCAACCTGGAATTTCCTAGTCAGCACTAGGAGATTTGGTGGCGACAGCAGGACCAAAGGAGATTTCCAAGCTCTGGCGACAATGAGAAATATATGAGACAATGACAAATGAGAACTTTCTGAGTTCAGTCTTTCCTGCTATTTCTGAAGGCCATGAAAATAATGTGGCAAAAAGAATGCTAGCACAAGTCTTTGAGATGATCCAATGTTTACAAACTTGACAAGATATGAATTTATGAATGGGAAATGCCTGAGAGCCTCTCCTTCTATCTTCCCCGTTACTCAAACGTGGCCTCCATGGTTTCCATTTGCTACTGAAGTCCCCACTCGCCCATCCCTATATGGGACACGACTCCTGGGAAAGATCCTTCCAAGCACCAAAAGACACAAATAGACAAAAATACTGCAATCAAAAAGAACAACTTGATACTTAATCAGCGATGCTTTCTGAGAAAGATCTTAATCAAATGCGGGAAACATGAAAATGAATCAAGGAAATCTAATTTAAAATGTCGTCCGGAAGCCATGAAGGGAGAGTTCTCATGCACGTAGCACTCTTCTCAACTTACATGACCAGCAGGAAGGAGGAAGATTTCCACATGCCTCAGTAACAACAAACTGTCCACCACTTCGAGCCAGTGAGAAACCACCACAACCTCGAACTCCTGTTCTTCTCTGAAGAAGTTATGTTTAAAACAATCCTTCTCAATTTTCTCCCAGAACTTAATAACGCTACCCTCCCCTACTCTGCCTCCTCAGACTTGTCCGATGGTTTGCTATAGTTTGTTTTTTCTGAGTTGCAATTCCCCTGCTACTCTCAAATAGACTTATCTTTGTTTAACTAAATTACCATTTATTTAAAAGGTTGGCAGTCTCCGAATTATGTGCTTTTGGGGTCTGGATTCACCATTGTGCTAAGTAAGGGGGGAAATAGGCAGGGAGCCTATTTTCATTCTATGAATAGATAATGGCTCAAGAGTATTGTCTATAATATTTGAAAAAGACATAAAATTCAAAATTTTATCAATAGCTTGACGTTTTCTAAGAAAACGTAGCACAACTGCTGTGACTAATAAAATAATGTCTCAATTTGGGAAATGAAGAGGGGAAAATACTGGAATGTTGGAAGGAGAGCTCAACTGAAAATCATGGCTACTACACAGCAAATACTACAGCCTTATCCAGTTCCGTACATATGTCTGCGTGTGTGTGTGTGTGTGTGTGTGTGTGTGAGAGAGAGAGAGAGAGAGAAAGAGAGAGGTGGTGGTAGCAGCCACTCTGACTTCCCTCAATGAAGGCTTCAGGAAAACTTATAGACCTAGAAAGCATGTGAAAATTTATATTTATGTGCATTCTTATTGGGAAAAAAACTATAGTCTCAATTTCAAAGGAGATTCCCCCCACACCCCAATTTATGAACCATTGGTCTAAAGTCAAACTTTCACATTCATTTCCATGGCTCAGGAGCTGTGATGGGCACTAAGTAAGCATACAAAGGGAAATGAGTCAGTGTGCCTTTCTCTGGCCCTTGCCCTCAAGAAACTCATAGTTTAGTGGGGCAAGCTGACAAGTAACCAGTTAATCATGGCTCGGTGTGCTAAGTATTATGATGGGGGTGATGAGATATTATGAGAATATACAAATGGAACTGGAATCCAAAATTTGGGAGATGGGAGTAGATGAGGAAATTCTAAGGTATCTAACTTGAGATCTTAAGAATGATTATGAGATAGGGTGCCTGGTTGGCTCAGTTGGTAGAGCATGAGACTCGATTTCACGGTCATGAGTTCAAGCCCCACACTGGGTGCAGAGCTACTTAAAAAAATTATAATAAATAAAAATAAGTAAGTGGAGCACCAAGAACCCCACTCGGCTACTCTGCACCTTTGTTCCTAATTTTAAAAAAGTGATTAAGAGATACAGAGTCATAGGAAGGATGAAGTACAGTACCTTAGATGAAGAGATAATAAGAGACTCAAAACAAGAGTGACCTTGGCACAATCATATTTAAGAAAACTGAAAATCCTGCTATGCCTCAAACACTGAAGAGAAGAGTGGGAAAGAAACAAGAGATGCAAGCAGGGATGAGATCCCCAGAAGATTTGTTAACCTAAGTGAGAGGTCAGAATTTCATTTTAAGGCTAATGATAAACCACTGCCAGCTTTAAGTAGGAAAGTGACAGGCAACATACAGGGAGATAGGGAAAAACAGGACAGTTTAAAAGGGAACATACAGGTGGCTTGGCGGGCTCAGTCAGAAGAGTATGCAACTCTTGATCTTGGGGTCATGAGTTTGAACCCCACTTTGAGTGTAGAGATTACTAAAATAAACTTAAAAAAAATAAAAAGGAAATGGGGGCACCTGGGTGATTCAGTGGTTGAGCATCTGCCTTTGGCTCAGGTCATGATCCTGGGGGTCCTGGGATCGAGTCCTACATCAGGCTCCCCACGGGGAACCTGCTTCTCCCTCTGCCTCTCTCTGTCTCTCTCATGAATAAATAAGATCTTTAAAAATAAATAAATAAATAAATAATAATAAAATAAAAAGGAAATATATCTATTGTATTTAAAAAACAAACTAAAAACTCTAAGGTACAGTGCTCCTGGGTGGCTCAGTGGTTGAGCGTCTGTCTCCGGCTCAGGGCATGATCCCAGGGTCCTGGGATCAAGTCCCACATCAGGTTCCCTGGGGGAGCCTGATTCTCCCTCTGCCTATGTCTCTGCCTCTGTGTGTCTCTCATGAGTAAATAAATAAAATTTGAAAAAAAAAAAAAAAAAGGAAAAAACTCTAAATGCTATGCTACTTCAGACTCTATCATCAGGTACAAGTTTAAGAAATAATATGTAAACAACAAAGTTAGAAGAAGTAGTGTTGCAACTATCTTCAAAAATTTTATAAGCAATGAAAACTAGTAACCTGAACAGGTATTAAATTAAGTGTATAATTCTCTATTACAGCAGCAATAAATCTCTAGGACAAGGTCATGCAGGATTCTCAATAGAAGACTCTCGTTGGTAACTCTATACAAATATTAAAATATACATGGCTGCATATCATTGCGATGGGATTCCTTGCTGAGTGCCTGAAAGCGCTGTGCCAATTTGTATAACCAAGCATACCCATCCGGGTATCAGAGGATTCTTGTGGTAGGCTATAAGTCAACAATGATTCATGCCAGGCAAAGGGCTGACTTTTTTTTTTTTTTTAACACAGTTAAAATTTATTTCCATGTGTGAATGTTAGTTTTATTATATTACATCATGAAGACCTGGTTAAAGCACACCATTACTAACAGTGTTACTTCAAGGAGTGCAAATATAAACTGCCATCTGAAACATTATGGAGACATTAGTCAGCCAGGGACAATTACTGTTAACTTTACCCTGTTTCCTACTACATAACTCTTTTGTTTCTTTCTACCAGTTTCCTTTTCTTATTCCCTTTGCTTTTTTTCCTCTTACACCTAATTTTAGCAACTACCACTTAAAAGCCTAGAGTCTTACTTATTTTCCTGCCCCTTTACAAGACCATGAAGCCATCCACACTCTTACAGAGAATATCACTCGGTACCTGTCTTCAATTGGCATGCATTCGTTGTCATTCTTTATTTCGTGGATTACTACTGAATGATAAACAGGACAGTATAGAGATATGCATTCTAGAAATCTCATTATTAGACAGTCTTTTCTACCACCCAATATAAAATATAGATACCGACCAAAAGCTAGTTTAAAAATAAAAGGATCAAGAAATAGGATTTATGCTAGGAATGAATAAGGAAGTCAATATAGGAAAACAATGAAGGAAAAAAAAAAAAAAAAGGAAAACAATGAAGATAATGGGGGGGAAAAACCACAGGGATAATTGCATACATTTAGGATGTTGCAAGTAAGTAATTCTGTCGTAAAAGTATACTTTCAGATTCTGAGGATTCTAAGATAGGTGCTTGCTCTAATAGATAAAGATGAAACATGAAATGATAAGTCTTGATTTCAGTTAACCTCAAAATTTATACTTCCAATTCTTTTAAGAGTAAAAGATGGAAAAGTTTTTAATATGAAAATCATATCTGGCTCAAAATACTTCTATTGATCAGGAGATATAAAGTAGCCTTCAAATCCAGTTAAAGGGCTACTCTGCTGGAAGACAAGCAGTGAATTAGCAGGCCAAATGGGGAAGCTCACAAATACCATTTCCAGAACAGGGCATATTTTATCTTCTATTTCACTTTTATTTTTTTAAAGATTTTATTTATTTATTCATGATAGACAGGGAGAGAGAGGCAGAGACACAGGCAGAGGGAGAAGCAGGCTCCATGGGCGCTAAACTGCTGAGCCACCCAGGGATCCCCAAGGGCATGTTTTAAAAAGACTAATAGATCATTTCTTTTCACCATGAAATTCCTGCCAACAAGCAATACTATCTGTGAAGACAGAACACAGGTACCTCTCTTTCCATATTCTCAGTTGCATGAACTGAACTTTTGTTAACAGGCAGTGCAACATGGGGGTTAAAAGCATGTTCTCTGTAGCTAGAATGTGAAGGTTTGAATCCCTACTCAGGCACTTAAGAGCTGTGAGACTCTGGGTAAGCCGATTAACCTTTTTGTGTTGTGGATTCCTTGGCTGCAAAAAAGGGGAAGGTTGTTGTGAGGATAAAAGGAGTTAACATTTGTAAGTGCCAGCAACAACAAATCTGGATATGGATACAAGCTTCCTCAAGATTATGCCACCTTAGAAAAATTAATTGCCTACCATTAAAACAATTAAGAATTCAAATACAATTATATATATAAGCAAGTTAAAGAATTTTTAATGTGATTTTAAAAACTGTAACAATTTTGGAAATAACTTTTTGTTATTATTTTAAATTTTATCAGAAGTAGTATGGCATGGCATGAGATGTTCCAAAAAAAAAAAAAAAAAAAAAAACTAAAACATTTTTGGGGGCACCAAGCTTGCTTAGTCAGAAGAGAATGTGACTATTGATCGTGGGGTTGTAGGTTCAAGCCCCACATTGGGTGGAGATTACTTAAAAACAAATAAACTTAAAACAAAAAAGGAAAGAAAGTCATTTCTGCATAATTTCTCTGGAACTCGCTTTGGAATATGTACTAATATACTTTAACTTTTAACAGTAATGATTTCCCATCCTTACTAAAATCACCATTCATCATCATGTATCCTCCTCCCTCCTTTGCAATTTGCAAAAGCCTTTCTGAAACCTCCTAACCGTAATTTTCTATTCAACATGATGAATGTATAAAAGGTCATCTATCTCAAACCATTTCAAAGACCATAATGCAATGAAGTTATAATGACTTTTTCTTTTCTCAAAAAGAAACTTACTGCAAATTGAGAATTATGAAACCAAAGACTTCTTTGAACACAGGGAAATTGAACATAATTCTGAGGCTGAAAATTAGTTTTAATCAAAGGAAATGTCTGCTAGGTATAAAAAAAATGGCATCTAATTTACTCCATTTGCTTTAGGACCTTCTGAACTCATTATTAAAGTTTAGGTTAAAAACAACTTGGTGATCCACTGGCTGTGACAACTATTTCAAACTACCTTATAAAATGAAGGATAAGTGAGCAGGGTTTAATTTCCACTGAATCCCCGGGGGGCTACCTAGCTTGGCTCCATCTTCTATAGTTCCAGTGGAAAAGCAATCTTGTTATTGTAAACAAGCAGCAACAATATGTACAACAATACAAAATACTTCCTCCCACCAACCTAAAATATAAGTATTAATTTGTAATATTATTTCCTGATCTAAAGTTACTTTAATTGAACCAATCTGATAGCTAATCCATTTTAATATCACTAAAATTATGACATAATCATATACTAACCAAGACAATATACACAGGTTTATGGTTTATTCATGAGCCAAATTTATAATACTCTCCATAACAAAGAACTAAAAACAAACATAACACAACCTACCTTCATTGGGAGATGTTTTCAACCTGCTGCAAATTCCAGAGACGTCTCCATAGCTTTCTTGTATTTTTCGTAATGCATCTGTAGACCTGAGCTCCATGAGAGCCCGCAGCTCTGCGAGCGTGATTCCAAAGTCTCCGTCATGATTAGCTTCCTTCAAAGAGTTTTTTACTCCACTATATGCAAGTGAGTTGTTTGCCATGTCGCCCATTACAAGTATAATTTATTAAGAGGAAAATGTTTCCCAAAGACTCTAATTTTCACTTGATGTATTTCCAAGATGAAAATCTTTTAAATATGAAATTCTTTCTTAAACCAAACACTCATTGTATGACTTTGTAGAGCAGCATCAACAGCATTTCCCAGAGAAGTATCTTGACCTTTGGCCCATGACTAGTTTCTTCGGATCAATCATGAGATGTACACATCTGTAAGAAAATATTTAAAAGTTAGTAAAATCCCTCTCATAGTATTATGCATGCAAGCATATTTTCTAAGTATCATCTGGTAGCTAATCAAAGTACATCACTTAACTATAAAAATATTTTTAACTGTAGTCTCATGCCTTAGTGTTTTGCATGACAAAAGATCAAAGTATAACTCCTAAATAAAATTGTATTTCAAGATGTTACATCTTACCATTATTAAATGAAACAGCATTTCACATGACTGAATTTTATGTTCCATTCAGTGTCACTGTTATTAATAGTTATCACTCAGCACTTACATTCCAAGCACTATTTCTTTAAATTCATTCTCATTTAATCATCACAATGTAATCCCATGAGATGTTATTACTCCTTACTCTACTGAGAATAAGCTTTAGAGAAAGTGAGGAGTTTCTGCAGAGCTTACAAGTGCCTTTTAAAAAAAAAAAGGATGAGCTGGGATGTCTCCAAACCCACGTTCCTTCTAATACATGGACCCTTGTCTCCAAACCTTTCATACAATATAGACCCTCAAAGGTCAAAAAACCACAATGAACAATATGCCTGCCTGCAATTCTCCTTGACCACCTGTAACACTAACCTCTTGGCTTTCTAAAACTATCTTCCACCATGATTTCTGTCCTGTATCACCTCAGATCTTCCCTAGACCAGCTATCCCAAGAAATTCTCTACCCCTTATCCCTCTTTATCATTACTCTCTCTTTGCTGGCCTTTAGTATTACCTAAAATTACCCTGTTCCCTTATTTGTCAGGTTTGCCCATTCGTATATCCTGGGAATCTAGAACCATGGCAGACATTTGGTATTTAACCAATAAATGGATGCATTAATTTAATTTTCCCTATAATTCTTTCAAGTTCTCTTTGTACTCTAAGTCACCTAAAGATGAGTGTTCAACTCGTCTCCATCTATGTCCTTTAATCCCCCCCAATGTTAACATGCCCAACACTGGATTCATCTTATTCCCTAAACAGGGAATTCCCTTCCTCAATCACCACTATTCTAATCACCTGGGCTTGAAACCATCAGTTATCTTTGATTCCATCCACTTTAGCTTCAGTCAGTTACTGAGTTAATTCTTCCTTTGAAAAGTTCCTTTTAGGCACCCATGTGGCTCAGTCAGTTGGGCGGTAGTAGTCTTCAGCCCAGATCCTGATCCTGTAGTCTGGGATCCAGGGAGTCTGCTACTCCCACGGCCTTTCACCCCACTCGTGCTCTCTCTCTCTCAAATAAAAAGTTAGATTTTAAAAAGTCCCTTTTATATAACCTGTCTTTCTGATCTTCCAATGCCTCCTCCACAAATTATAATCACTACCCCCCAATGTTCTTTCTCATTCTAATTTCTGCTTTATCCAAAGGTGTGCATTTTGCTGCTACATATAGTTTTTGAAACAGGCATCATGCCACTATACCTAAACTTAGAGGGTGAAAATACAGTCCTACTGCTCACACCTATTTATTAGCACTTAAGCCCAAACTCTACCTATTCAATCTCTCTTCTTCCCCAAATACCTCTCTCCCCCATATTTAATAAAATATTCAATGATTGGGAACTAGTAAAGAATACTGCCAAGTGCAATTAATCTTCATGTATTAAATTGTTATGAGGATTTTGCAAATCATGGTATGTGGTTCTCATACTTCAATATGCATCAAAATCACCTCCAGGGTTTAGATTCAGGAGGATTAGGATGTACTCCATCATTTACTTTTCTAACAAATTCCCAGGTGAGACATGGGCTATCAGTCCAGAGAGCACACTGTGAGAACCAGTGGATAGGAAAATGGGCTAAAAACTCCGAATTCATACCAGGTGGTTGAGGAAAAATTCCTTGCCTTGGGGTTAAATATGCACGGACGGATATGATAGCTACAGATTCCAGGAGACATTTTTTTTTTCATAGCCTTTTTCCTCCCACTTCACAAATCCTTCTTGCCTGCCCAATTATTACCAATTTTATTCATCTCCGAGGCAAAGTGGGTTCCCTCCTACTCACACATCAATTATTATAATAACCCAACTCCAAAGACTAGAGAGGGTGATTATTTGATTATCTCCTTGAGTTTCCACACTCAAAATTTGCTGGCATCTGAATATCACACCAACCTTAAAATAAGTTATTTGTTGAAGAGATAAAATAAGATTCCTAACTAAATCTGTGTGTTGAGGGCATGCATGTTATCAGTCTCTGGTTTCTTCCAAAAAGAGGACCTTCCTCAGTGGTAGCTTCCTATCCCATCAATTACCACTGAGGTAAAATAAGTTACCTGGCAGATTTTCCAAGAACTGACATATGTAATCTCTTCATCTTTGTGCCTTCTTTTGGGAGCCAGATTTCTGCAAAAACTCATACATTCTGGTCTGAGTTATTAGGGTAGGGGCAGATCCCCAGGTTAAAAAAAAACCTGCTACTGTTCAAAGCATCTGGGTGGGGTAAATAACTGATGTGTTTTAGGTTTGAGTGCAGAGCTTCATTTTTGTTGCACAAAAATCAAATCCTCCATTTCAGCTTCTGTCAATATTAAAACTAATATTTTTATTCTTCTCTGCCAATCGTTGTCTTTTCTCCAGACAGAATGCAAGCAGGAGAAATGGGTGTTCCTGGGTTCTCTTTTTCTCGACAATATGGATACAAAAATAGAGCTAGGATCTGAATTTCTATTTGTGACTCAAAAGCCATGCCTCTACTTTGTCTTCATGTTTTCCTGGGTTCAAAGAGAAACTGTCACAGGTCAAAAAACAGTCAAATAATACCAAATGTACCAATTTATATAATAAAGCAGACTTCAGACATTACAGTGGATATCTGTTATCTGCCAGTGCAGTAGCCTTTCCCCCACTTTTCAGGACTAGTCCCCACTTTTCCTTCAGGGATCTGCCCTTCCCTGACTCTCAATGTAGTCCCTATGAGGTTCCCTCCCACATCCAAACATTCGGGCCACGATGAACCCCGATTGAAGAATGAAGAATGCACGGCCACGATGAACCCGAGCTCCCCCCACCCCCCCCACCCCCCGCCCCCGGGTTGAATGAATGCGCGTATGACCCAACAGGGGCAAAGGGCAGGAAGGAGGCTTCTGCTGTGACTCTGGGGCAGAGACTTGCCTCTTCTTACTGAATTTAAATCTGAGATGTGGAAAGCCTCTGCGAATGGATCCAAAAGGGAAGGAGAGACAGAGGGAGGAAAGGAGAGGCAAGAAATGTGCCTGTCACTGCTGGATCACTTGAGCCTGCTGGTCAGTGTCAAGTCTGTCCTTTCTTTGATTTTCTTGGTAATTTATCAATAAATTCCCTTCTGGGGTTGAGGTTTCTACCACTTTGCAACAGCTTTTTAAGTACATGATTATCAATTATGTCCAGTTCTCCCACTGTTTAAAGAAAGAGAAATCAAAGCAAAAGCACCAAATGCAAACGAGCCACTTTCCAAAAGTGGACTAGTTGAATTTACAATTACGTACAAGTTATACAGCAGGCTGGTTCTGTATTTCTAGATTGTCTATAGCCTCTTTTACAAGTTTCCTTTCTACTTTCACCCCTCCATCCACTGAAGTAGCAAATTCACAAAAATGCTTAGGACTTTAAAAAAGTTTTGTTTTTTGTTTGTTTGTTACAAAATGACAATCAAGATGGGGACACACTATTTGGAACTGAGATATAACAGAAAGTAGAAGATCTGTTTTTGCTTCTTTGTGTTGCCTAACAGATTCTGATCTTCCATTTGAAAAGTTAAAGAAGAAACTACTATGAGGATGCAGAGGCCCCCAAAGCAGAGGCTGGGAGAGGGGGTATTTTAAAGAAAACACATTGCTACTCTATGGAGGCCTCCTGGTCTACAGAACTTATCCCTGAATCCCTAGATGGCATCTCTGGCCAAGCCACTACTAGTCTTTGGGGGATTACAAAAAAAAAGAAAGAGGTAGTTTAAGACTGGAGTTGGGCAAAAAGTTACATTCTTCAAAAAGGAGGGTAAAATGGATTTCAACTGACACATAAGCTTTACTATGAATGAGCAGGGCCCTTTGAAGAAGACCAAAAAAACCTGTGAGGTCCTACTAAGTAATGAGTGAAGCTCACAAGGAGACAGCTTTGTTAATGACAATTTCAAATCCTTCTTTCAAAAGAAACACTTGTAGATCATGAAATGATTATCTACACTCAACAATGATAACCACAAAAAGCTGCATTATCAGAAAAACTCAAAGAAATACAGGGCAATAGTTAAGTTATGGGATGAAATATGAAGCTGGATGAAACTGAGCACTCTAAAAATATTATATAGTAACATGAGATTCTTGCAGACAAGATACAAAATATATGCCTCCATAACTAAGTGTACTATAACAAAGAGGAACAACCTGCAAGACATTACTAGGTTCCTAATTCTTGACTTCTAAACCATTGTTGGTGATTTACAAACAGAGAAGTGATGTTTCTCTACTCCGCAGACAGCTTGAAGGTAAGTAAGCCAGCAAATGTTAGATGACAGAATTGGGATCCAGATAGGTAGGAATGAGAGGACACATGAATTGTTACAAAATACACTAACTTAATGTTAGTTAACATGATCTAAGTGCTTTCCACTGGGCCCCCGAAGAGAGTATGTTCTTAGGCAACAATGACAGGAGCCTAACACCTATAAAGATGGGTAACAGACTACTCTGCTTCACCTTGGACAAACACACCAGTAATACTGCCGGCTCATTCATAAAATACAGAAACAAATACAGTGCTCACCTCTTTAAATGTGTTAATATATGTAAAACTATTTGAACTTAGCTTGGCACACAGTTAATCATAAACATGTCAGCGATTTCTATTGTTAAGAATATTTGCAGACAATAATCCTGTTCTCAGATGAGGACTGCCCAGCCATTTCAGATAAGGAATGTTTAAAAAAACTAAGATTTCCGGACGCCTGAGTGGCTCAGCGGTTGGGCTCCTGCCTTCAGTTCAGGGCTTACAGCATGATTCTGGGGTCAGGGATCCAATCCCAAGTTGGGCTCCCAGTAAGGAGCCTGATTCTCCCTCTGCCTATGTCTCTGCCTCTCTCTCTATGTGTCTCTCATGAATAAATAAATTTTTAAAACTTAAATAAAGATTTCTAAACCTAGAGGAAAAGAGGATTCTGATGATAGTCTAATATAAAAGAAGCTCTGCTATACAGATAAAACATGATGACTTAATCTAGCAAAAAGATGGATAAATGAATGAAAGGTACCAACTTTTATTTGTATTACACATAACAGGCCCACTAGGCTCTGCATTGGTCTGGTATGAACACCATGAACTGCATACTGTAAAAGAGTTAATAATAAAGAGAATGTTAGGAGTCAGGAAACCAGTACATTGAAGAAATAGAGAAAATTTAGTCCAGGGGAGGAATGTGATAGCAAACTTCAAACATTTGAAGTTTTATAGTGTAGAAAAGGGACCAGATGTATTCATGGCCTCTTGAAGACAGAAATAGAATGAAATGAAATGAAGAAAGCTACAGAGAGGTAGTTTTTGGCTACCAACGTCAAACTCTATAACAAGTCATCAAAAATTGGAATAGGTCTGTAACAGTTAATTTTAAGGAAACAAGACTGGTCACAGGGTACTCAGATACCTGGTTAAACATTATTTCTGTGTGTACCTGGGAGGGTGTTTCTGAAAGAGATTAGCATTTGAATAGGTAGACTAGTAAAGCAGACTGCCTTCCCAGGGTGGGTGGGCTTTGCCCAATCCATACGGGGTCTGAACAGAACAAAATAGGAATGGGAATTCATATCAAGGCGGGCCCACAGAATGAAAATGAGACCACTGGCTTTCTAGCGTCTTTAGTTTGCAAAAGGCAGATAGTGGGACCGCTCAGCCTCCATAAATGTCTGAGAAAACTCCTCATAATAAAGCAAGCACTGTTTGTATATATTTCTGATTGGTTCTGGTTCTCTGGAGAACCCTGACTACTAAAGGGCCCCTGGGTTAAGTGAGAACTCCCTAGCCTTGGAGCTGACCAAGCAAGATACTAAAAGAATTATATGGAAGGATGCTCAATACCTGGAAACAACCCGTACCCTTTGTGTGACAACTCTAATCTTTAAAAATCCATTCTTAATTTAGAAGGTAACTCCACAGGCTAATGCAGTAAGCATGCTTTATACATATACACAACTGACGTCCTGTTCTGCACTCCATTCACCATGGATTCCATTTATCTTTTAAAAATAAAGACTCCTTTTAGGCAGGATTACTTCAAACACAACAAACCCCAGGGGAAAAAATATTTCTTGTGTGTAAAGTATGAAAGATACCATCTAATTTGAAGATCTGCTAATTGCAGTCATAAGTTTAAGGAAAGTCATGTGGATTAATTTCAAGCCTAAATTTAAACAAATTAGTTATAAATCAAAAGTAATGTGTTAGAAGCCAATCCTTTCGCTTAAACTTTCATTAATCTAAAATTTTTTTATATTTTATTTATTTATTTATTTATGATAGTCATAGAGAGAGAGAGAGAGAGAGAGAGAGAGAGAGAAGCAGAGACACAGGCAGAGGGAGCCTGACGTGGGATTCGATCCCGGGTCTCCAGGATCGCACCCTGGGCCAAAGGCAGGCGCCCAACCGCTGCGCCACCCAGGGATCCCAATCTAAAATATTTTTAAAAGATTGTATTTATTATTTACTTGACAGAGGGGGGGGGGGAGTGAATGCGCACAAGTAGACAGAGTGGTAGGGAGAGGGAGAAGCAGGCCCCCAGGCTGAGCAGAGAGCCCTAGAGGGAGCTCAATCCCAGGACCTGGGATCATGACCTGAGCCAAAGGCAGATGCTTAACCTACTGAGCCACCCAGGCTCCCTTAAAATATCCTTTGAATCAACTAGCTACAGGTCCACAAGTAAGCTTAATTGTTTTCAAATCCTTCCCAATGCAGAATGAAGTTTCAAAACATGAAAAAGTTGTAGTACTAAATCTTACTCTTCAATTTTCTAAACTTACATATTTTGTATTTGTAATTACTTCAGAATATGAAGTTAATTTTTATTTCATATATTCTTTCAAAAATTTTTGAACAGTTTTCTTAAGGTATCCACACTGAAAGAGCTCAACAAAATGTCTGGGTTTTCATTTGATATACTACAATAACTTCAGCATGAACTCAAATTTCTATTTACTAACTCTAATAGGTCTCAATACATTTTTAAAAATTAATATTTACAAAGGTTCTTAACTGATTTTATAGGAACACAAATTATGGATCTGAGGTTAAAAAAAAGCTAAAGACGTTATTTTTTTTTCACTTAATAAGAGAATTGTTTAAGCTTCTAAGTCAAATACTGATCATAAACAAGTCTTAAAGCCAACATTCTGTTAAAAAATGGTTACAAAGGAAGAACCATAGAATTTAATGGCCAAAAGTGATGTTGATCAAATCCAATTGCTCATTTTATAGCCACTGAAACCAAACACACATAATCATCTACTTCCAAAAAGAATAAAGATACTTTTAATAAAAGAGAGCAAATAAATACTCCCCAGAATCACTAAAAATAGGAGTAAAAAAACAAAACTTAAGTCAAGGGGTAAATCATCACAATATACAGGCTGTAAAGAGGCCACTACCACCTAAATAGCTGGCATTGTACTTCAAAGTGGATCGCCACACCCTAGTTGTTAGGCACAACATCTGACTGACAAAAAGCTAAAAACTTGCTTTTGACTGCAACCTTTCAAAAAAAGAACACTCAATCTCCATTTTCTTAGTTTCTTTTAGCATAAAGATTAATCCAATTTCTTTTGCAGACAAGTAGTTGTGAGGAGAGGGATAACTAAGCTTTTATAGCTGTTTCTCACTGTGGCTGATTAGCATTTTATTGTCAGCACTATCTTAAATGAAGAAATCTAGCCCAGCACACCCTGCCCCACCCCACCCCATTAGATAATAGCAGTGACCTTCAGACCTCAGGCAGGACAACCTAAAACTCACCACCTTAAATGTCCCTGCAAGGTTCAGCAGTATTAACTACTATAGAAGTAAGCCTAAATTTAGGCCCACTAAACTTAAATTTATTTAAACGCAAAAACCAATGCCTTATTCATCTTTGATCTCCATATCTTACCATGATCATTCAAAATATAGACACTTTCTACAGAAAAAAAAAATTACCCTGATTCACACCCTACAAATGTAAAGTCTTCCAACAATTAAAACAATTTTTAATAGAAGTGATAAAAATGTACTGTAACCTACTAAATATAAAAGCAATGATGTGTAATATCAGATTAATGGCAGAAAGAAGGGATGGCCTACCATCAAGAGGCTGCATATCAAAGAGAAGATACCTCAAGATCATGGAGTCATGTTTCTTTTACAAAATTTTGTTATGCTCAAGTTATATCATTAAAGCACTCCAAAGAACCAAGGGATAACTCAATTTTAACATTCTTAACTCACTTTTTTATTTTTTAAGAGGCTTAAAGAAAGCATACACACTGCACAAAGGAACATAAAGACTATAAAGCCTGTTGAGAAAAGTAATTTATATCAGGTGAATAAAGAATGATACATAAACAGGATTAAATTCACCAAACATGATTTCGGTTTTATAGAACTGATAACACACAGAAAATAAACATTGTCTACAATGTCTGATTTATTAGTCTCACAGGATTCATAAATACCGTCGCTATGTCTGAGATGACTAAAATTAGTCTCACTCCCCTCAGTAAATTACTTACCATCTACCCAGAATCTTCAAGAGGCAGAGACTAAGTACACCACTTGAAGGGCAAGCTACAGCTGCTGCCAGTGATAAATTCAGCACCATCACTTTGGCAAATCTCTCAGGGTGGGCAACAAGTAGATTAGAATAGTGGAGGCACTAATTTGTTCCTCTATTATAGCTTTTATTGCACAGCAGCAATGATTTGTTTACCTCTCTTGTCTTCCCCAATGAACTGTGAACTCAAGGCAGGATTTGTGGTATTTTAATTTTAACCCCTCACACTGTATGGAATACAGTAGGTGCTTAGTGTCTATATTTGATCCTGAAGCTAAAAATCAATTTGAAAAACAGGTTTTATAACAGTAAGCAAGGACAATTTAAATAGAGCAAAACAAAACCTCATAACCCTATGTTTAAAATAATATGCTATGTACGCAGGATTAGTCAAAAGAAAGTCACAGTATTTGAGGAATTTCCAAACCACCTTGATATGTAACACATACAAAAGGTAACTTTTCTTTTCAATCCTTTCAGACAATATTAGTTAAACGTATTTAAGATTTTTCAAATGAGCTATATACAATGACTGCTACGGAGCAATGGCTTTTAACCAGGGTCTTAGATCCTTGAAGCTATGAAAAGTAATAATGCTGAGTTTCAATATTTCAGAAAGGCTGGAGTAAATGATACAGTTGCTTGAGAAATAGTTTGCTAGGATTACACTAAATTAAAGCTATACCAAATCAATACGGTAATAAGGTTAACAATTACATATAAATAATACATAAAAATCTTACCTAGTTAGGGCCACTGGATAAGACTCAGAATCTACCATCTTTTCTGAAATTTACTATTTCTACTTCATCTTCAACTCAAAGATCAACCCACTTCACTCTAGCTTCTTCCGTGCTGCAACTGAAACTACTCTTCAAGGTGACCACTGACTGGTCTTGTTCTAAATCGAAGGGACAAATGTAGTCCTTCTTATCTAACCTACTGACCTTTGCCACTGCTAACCACTCCCTCGCTCTTGAAATGTCCTGCTGCCTTAATTTCTCCGATGCTCCATTTTTGTTCCCACCACGCTGCCATCTCTGGCCGCTTGTTTTCATTTTCCACTGCTTGTTCCTATTCTTGAACAACTGTCAAGGGAGTGGGGGGGGGGGGGCGGCGGTGGCACTGTAAGCCTGACCATAATTGTTTTCATCTGTTTTTAGTGTGCGCATGAGATCAGTTTATAGATAATAGTTAAAATTTATTTGCATGTGCATTTAGAAGTTTTATTTTTTCTGTCTCATATTTTAGAATTTCACAATTAAAATGGTAAAACCGCACTATAGCCGTCTGGCTCAGTACAAGTGTGAATAAAATCACCTCGTTTCCTTTTCCTAGCCTGAAACACAGCTCCTATTCCCCACAGCCTTGAGTTTATAAAGAAATATGTCAGCCCAAAGCAGAAGAAACTCAATAAATTGATGATTCATCCCCTTCCCTGGGGCTATAAGACAATTACTCTTGCTTTTGATAGTACAGATTATCTGTTTATGCCAACAAAGTACTTAATTAAACAGAGTATGTGATAAAATTTTAATGTGAATGATCCCAAACACAGATACCTTGAAGTTCACAATTGGTGTTTTTGCTTTATGGTCAAATCAGTTGGAATCATCTTATCCCAAACTCTGATGATAACCTGTATCTCTTAAAAGGCTGTTCTAGCTTTGCAAAGTTGTACAGATACAGACCGAAACCACGATCTTCTGAATGTACCCCCAGGATAAACTGAAAAGTGCTGGGTCAGTCACATACTGGATTATCAAAATCATTTATATACTAATTCCATATACCTCAGATCAGTGGTTCTCCAACTTCAGCAGGCATCAGATGATGTCAAAGACTCCTTTAACCGGTGGCTAGACTCCACCAGCAGTGGTTCAATTCGATAGTAGATCAGGAGTAGGGTGCAAGAATTTACATTTCTAATAGCTTCTCAAGCGATAAGGATACTGAGGCCACTGCCACTGGTAGGGAGAACCACTGCTGTAGATCTATGTGCCCTGAACTTTGGCTAAGGAACAAACTGTTGGATTACCACCTTCATCCAGAATTCCCTGTCAATTATATAAGCCAATTACTCATGGCTCCTCATTATGTTATTCTCAATTTGCATGAGTAATTGAAAGCAGACGATACTCTAAAAATATTCTGTGAGCTGTTACTTTAAATTACTTTGGTTTTTAATTCCAAGTATACTGATAGACAAACACTGAAAATAATTTCTTTCATTGAAAGAAATATGGAGCCTCATTATTTCATTTTGAACATGTGAAATGATTTTAAACACCTAAAACAATATTAAATTGTAAGAACTTTAACAGAGAACTGTAATTTATATACCTACCTTTTCCTGCTGTCCCCCCAAGCTATATCCTTTTTTGAGACATTTCAGGAACTCTCATCCTTAACACTGAGTTTCCTAGTAAAGGGTAATAAGCCTTTGAAAAGCTCAAAATTAAGGAAAGTTAATTTTATATAATTCTGTAAAGCTTACCACCAAATGTAAGAACATATTATATCTCCAATTACATATGAGAACGAAATGTTCTATCATTTTCTAGTTTCACTGGTTTTGAGAATTTGAGCTATAGTCAAGGAAGAGATTTCTAAATTAAAACACTGTTGTTTTTTTCCCCCCCTTCTGTTCAGGAGCAAGAAGGCAATATGAACACTTGAATGTCACACCAGCTGCTGTAGCAGCCTACTCAGTCCTTAAGAGAATCTATCCTGTCAGTTCACAAGAACCTACACTTAAATGCTTAAGGAAACAGGATGCTCATTATGTCACTGAACGAGCGCACAAAAATAAAGTTGGCAATATTCAGTGAGGCAGAACTCTTATCTGTAAATTTAACATGAGCTTTCTGTTTTCTTAATTAAAGACTGTAAATTTCAAGGATTTTTTATCCCAATATTTAAACAACTGAATGCAGAAATAGGGAGAGACAACACTCCCATTTCTTTAACTTCTTTCTCTGTATTTACATGATTTGATAGCCGATGGTCTTTTGCAATTTCCAGCTGTAGTTACTAAAGAATAGCACAGTAAATCAATACCCACTTTAGCAGCACAAAGACTCTGAAAAATAAGGTAACCAATATTTTAAGAGGATGTTAGGCAAGAATCTTAGAGTGCAAAGCATAATGGGAGATCAGGGAATGTGTTCAACCATAACCACTCCAACCCAGCAAGCTGATGATCCTTCACAAACTGGTTTCACAAAGTTTCTGACCTTCATTCCAAGACTTTGGAGTTTTGTTTTTTTTTTTAAGATTTTACTTATTTATTCATAAGAGACACAAAAAGACAGGCAGAAACACAGGCAGAGGGAGAAGCAGGCTCCCTGCAAGGAGCCAGATGTGGGACTCAATCCCAGGACCCCGGATCACGACCTGAGCCAAAGGCAGATGCTCCACCACCGAGCCCCAGGCACCCCTCGTTCCAAGACTTTGATTTGTACTCTGTGACTACTCTTTGAGGGTAGAGCCACATATTAAAAATCATCATTTGGAATTGTTCTATTTTCAAGATTCTTCTCTAATACAACTAACTTATCTCTATTTCTTTTCATTTACACAGAACCTTCTGTACACATTCTGACCTCCAGACTCAAAGGCAGTTCAGACCCCTTCTGATCATACTTGCCTCCCTAAAAAAGCTAAGTTCCCAATGGTAGTGACTCCAGTTTTGCTCTTATGTCTCACTAGTTCTTTTATCCTCCCACTTCGCCCATTCAGTTAATTAGGTGCCCCTGAAGAGCATACTGTCTGGCTGAGCAATGCTGGTTAAAATTTTAAAAACGGAGTTCCTTAGTTCCATCAGAAACTTACTGTTCTCAGACACCTGCTATTCACCGACACATCTCCGTCTTCCTAGTACGTTCCTCTTTCTATTCCAAGTCTCCTCAATTACTCCCGCTCTTGTGTCTATCCAGGCTACAAAAAGTCTCCTCCAACACTTTATTTCCTTGACTGTCATGGCAAGCCACTGCCACCACTTGGCACTGGTTCCTTCACTTAGCCTAGCCAATATTCAGATACATTCTTACCACAAAAAAGGCTCCTCCCTCCTCATCTCCCCAAATAAGCCTCTCCTGGATTGTTAACCAAGCAAGTTATCCTCCTCCCCCACCCCCTTGCCACACTTCTTGATAAGGTCCATCCTTACTGCTTCCTGGTTACCCTCTCACCTTAAACCCTGGCAAACTGGATCCAACCTCACAGTCCGAAGCTGGCTGCCTATGGTGACTCGATCTCTGGCTTCTTCTCAGTCATCATCCTCCTATACACCTTTGTACCATTTGCTAGTACTCTTCACATTTGTCCCCTCTGTTGCTAACAGTTCTCCAAGGCCTCCCAGAAATCATCCTCCATCCACATTCTGTGGTGGTGGTGGTGGTGGTGGTGGTGGTGGTTTTAATGACTGACTAGTCTTTTCTATGCAGAAAATTTAGGCCAGATCTCTTCATCTGCTGCTGGCTCAAATCTGGCCACAAAGGCCAGTGCCATCAGATGGGGCCATGATGGCAGGCTGATGTTTTGGGATACAGGAGGCTCAAACCACGGCAATTTGGGAGAGAGAACTCCTCCCTGAGACCAGTCTTATCTGACAAGGATGAGAGTAGAGCACTCACTGAACCATGGAAGCTCATCCAGTCCACAACATGTGACAGTTACCAGGAGGTGACTCCTCCCAGCAGGAACTGGGTGGGCACTTTTTCCTTCTGGATGCTCAGCACCCCAAACAGAGCCTGGCACGATGACACACCCAGTGAATGACTACAGACCAGAACTGCACAAAACCTGGGAGTCAAACTCTCAGAGACTATGTGTGGTTAGGTGACCGGTTGAGAAGAAAAAGTCCATTCCTGCTGCCATGACAAATTACTACAGACTAGGTGGCTTTAGCAACAGAAATTGATTTCTCAAAGTTCTGGAGTCTGGGGAGTCTAAGATCAAGGTGCCAGCAATTTGGTTCCTGATGGTGGACCCTCCTCCTGGCTTGTGGACAGCTGTCTTCTTCCTGTGTGTCCTCAATGGTCTCTTCTGAGTCTCCGGTCAAGGGCTAGGCTTGCTTTTAGGGACTCCTTTTGCTGCAACTTGTTGTGATTGGGTGGGTGGGCAGGCGTGGGGGGAACCAGACATATAACCTCTTTCTGTGCGCCTCAGTTTCCTTTCCTCTCTTTTCATTGCTTCTCATTGTTGTTCCTTGACCTCTTTCTCTGCACTTAAATCGGGGTGCTCTGGGCCTTCTGGACTGAAGGTCAGCTGGGAGCCACACCTGCCTCAGGTGGTTAAGGGAGAGACCTGCACAGAGGTGAAGACCAGATTCTCTCACTTTCTGGGGGAGTTTTCTGACTGTGAGTGCAGGATGAGGGGTCATGCTCCCCATTAAGCCAGCTGCCCTGTGTTCCCACCAGTCCCTTGTCCCAAAACAAAGGTCCCATTGGGGCTGCCCCCAGATGCCCCTCCTTAGCTTTTTAAAATCACTACTATGCCCTAAGTGAGGTTATCATGCAGGGATCTATCTGCAGACCTCTCTTCACTCTTGGCAGCTGATTCCACATCATGACCTAAATCTAAGGCCTTGATCAAGCTCTGGGCCTATGTTTTCAACTGTTAACAGACATCTCTATCTGAATATCTTATAGCAGCACAAACTCAACCACCAATATTAAACTTATCACAGACCCAAAGCCGTTGTTTTTCCCTGTGGAGTTCCTATCGGTCCCAAACATGTCCGAGTAAGCCCTATGTCCAAGGCTCTTCAAGGAGTTTACGGACTACATGAGGGAAAAAGTATAAAAGCAAATACAATTAACTATTATAGACAACATCATAGAAAATTTGGTGGATAAAATGTTAAATGGGTATGTGGCTTCAAGAAAGGTTTCACTGTCTAGGACATCTCCAAATTGAGGCCAAATGGGGCCAGGGTGGGAAGAGGATGGAAACACAGAGATGTGACTGACAGCTAAGAGAACTGAGCACAGGACAAGGAGGCAGCACAGGTGTGTGCTGATCCTGTGATTTAAAAAAACAGTATTTAGGGGCACCGGGGCGGCTCAATCAGTTAAGTGTCTGGCTTCGGCTCAGGTCATGGTCCTAGGGACCTGGAATGGGACTCAGGCCCTGTCACTGGGCTCCCTGCTCAGTGGGGAGCCTTTCTCCCTCTCCTTCTGCCCCACCCCTCTGCTCATGCTCTCCCGTGCTTAATCTCTCAAGTGAAGAAATAAAAAATCTTTTAAAAAACTGAAATAAAATCAACAGGCACAGATGTAAAAAAAAATAACCAAAATTTCAGGTTAATATAGTACTGAGAGGGAGAAAACACACAGTTTTCAAAAACTCCTGACTTCCTAATTCTTTCTGATAACTGCTGAAAATACGATTTAAATCATCTTATAGGGCAGTGTGGGTGGCTCAGCAGTTTAGCACCACCTTTAGCCCAGGGCGTGATCCTGGAGACCCGGCATCGGGCTCCCTGCATGGAGCCTGCTTCTCCCTCTGCCTGTGTCTCTGCCTCTCTCTGTGTGTCTCTCATGAATAAATAAATAAAATCTTTTTAAAAATAAATAATAAATAAATAATCTTACAAAATTAATAAGAAACTTGCATCATCTTTTAAGACCATCAGAACTTAATTTCCTTTTGTAGCAATTGCAGAAAGTAAAAGGAAGGAGTAAGGGAGGAGACTGGAAGGAGTACTCTGAGGGATCCCAGGCAACAGCAGCGTCTAGCTGCAGAGGTCTTCAGCAGAGGCAGCAGCGTGCACAAGGACAGGTGCAGCCTGGCAGTCACGTGCCAAATCTGCAAACTTCCTCTTACCCATTTGTTGCAGCCCTGCTCTCAGACTCGCCACGTCCTTTCTTCTTGGACAAGTTTCAAATAGCAGTCTCTTACTGTCAGTTTCCCTAATGAATTTTCCCTAATAAAAGCTGGCCTCTTTACTTTAACTTTCTATGAACTTCTCCATCAAGAACAGTTAAAATGCTCTCTCTGCTCTGATCCTATGACGTGAAATTAGTCTATTTCTCTCGGCATCTGTCGTCTTTTTCAGATACGATGACATTCCATATGTACTTGCACAATTACTTGGTGTGCATAGCTTTCCTTCTGACTAAACTGTAACCTCTGAAGGCAGGACGGTTTTGCTCATTTCTCTATCTCCTGATGACCACTATAGCAACAGCACCTTGCCATGGAAACTGCTCACACAGGATAATTGAACTGAACTGGAGCACATGTGGCAATTCACTGAAGCTACGGGTCCAACAGCGAGGCACATTTGGGTGCCAGCAAATGAGCATGTCCATTCTTGAGAAGCAGAGATCTGTCAGCACTCAAGTGTATGCCTAGCCCACCACCAAACAGTAACTACTGGGCAGCCCAGGTGGCTCAGCAGTTTAACACCACCTTCAGCCCAGGGTGTGATCCTGGAATCCTGGGATCGAGTCCCATGTCAGGCTACCTGCATGGAGCCTGCTTCTCCCTCTGCCTGTGTCTCTGCCTCTCTCTCTCTCTCATGAATGAATAAATAAAATCTAAAAACAAAACAAAAAGCCAGTAACTATTCAGCAGGTCCATAATGTCTTTAAATTTTTCATTCCAGCACTTTTCTGTACTTGCTGACTAGGCAATTTACCCAGTGTTTCAGCTTCCTCATTTGTAAAATGGAGATAGCACCATCTAACCTCCTAATTTTATAGGAGGTTTAAATGAATTGATACATGAAATATCTTAGAATCATCCCTATGTCTTAGTGCCTGGCACTTAATAGTGAACACTCAATAAACGACAACTATTTGTTATAATTAGCAGCAAAAGATTTTAAATTAATTTCCAATAAACTGTCATATTCAGCACACATTCTACAGTACCTAAGTTAGCCTACCAATACAGAAGACACTTAATAGATATTTATTAAATGAACAAAGACATTTAATTCAATATTTCAATGTGATGGGGACACCTGGGTGGCTCAGTTGAGCATCTGCCTTTGGCTCAGGGAGTGATCCCAGGATCCAGGATAAGGCCCCCATGGGGCTCTCCACAGGGAGCCTGCTTCTCCCTCGGCCTGTGTCTCTACCTCTCTTTCTCGGTCTTTCATGAATAGATAAATCTTTTAAAAAAAATTTCAATGTGATGTCCATATATATAATGACATCTAATAGTATTTAGAAATTAAAAAGCAAGAGGGGCTGTATCACACAACCAGAATTTTATAACAGCTGATCTATAAACTAGATGGGTCTACTTTTAAAAAGAACAGGAGAAGGACACTCCAGAGAGAAAAAGACTTTCTTCTTACAATTAAAATTAGATGATTAACTATTGAAGATTCTTAGAGACTTAAAGATAACAATTAAGAAAATTAAACAGCAACCTGGAAAACTCTTTGTGACACGATACTCATGGAGAAACACAGAAATACACATCTATCCAATTATTATAACCATGCAGAATTCACATAGTATAAATAGACACAAACCAGAAAATAAAGAAGATGAGTTAATTTGTCAGAGTAAGCTACAGATTAATTTCTTTCCTAAATGCTTTGGGTGTTATTTAAGAATATAAAACCAAAGAATTTCTCTTCAATTGTTAGGCATTGACTTTGATCTATCTCCATTTTATTAAAATTGCAGTGCAACAAAAGAATTTGCCAACTCTGATACTGACCTACAATATCCCTATCAAAACTAGGAACAGTTCTTAAAGTTGTTAATACCTATGATCTAGGTTATACTACGCATAGAATGTATACTGAGCAGCATTCACTGGCTTAATAATCTTTAGTTTAAAAATGCACTAGAAACTATCAAGTACAAATGATCATTCTCATATCTTCAGTGCTGGCCTGAGCAAAAAAAAAAAAAAAAAAATAAGAGAACAAATGTAAAGAGAAGAAAAATGGCACGCTACACAAAAGACACAAGCACACATAACAATGATACAACTTTCTCAGAACTTGATCACCAGAAAAGGAGCAAAATGGTACAGCCCTTTGCATGGAAAGGAAAAGCTTCACGCACTGTCAACAGACTTACTCTCTCATAATAGGAACTGTTGGGACCATCTGGGAGGAATTAAATGTTAAAACTAGTATATTAGATTAAGCCATATGAGACTGCTATTTTTATAGATGAAAACCAGTACAGTATCAGCAGTTTCATATGGCTGAACCTAATACAATTGATTGAGCTGAGCATCCAGATTAAGTATCCTAAAAAAGAGCAAAATGGAACCCAGGACTCAAGATCCAACATTAGCTAGACAGAATGAGTCAATTTAACTTAATGGAGGAAAAAAAATAAAAATGCCTCACAATCAGAAATGGACTAGTCAACCAGGAAAGCCCAGGCAAAGGACAATCATTAGAACAGAAAAAGAAAATGTGGCCTTTCTCATTAAGCACTGTTTAGGAGAGAGTATTCTAAACCACAATGAAATTCCAATAGTATTTGTATCCTGTAAAGAATTATAACACTGATATTAAGATTTTTTTTCTTTTGAGTTATCAGAATTAAGAGCAGAACATTTATGGTTTAACTCTACCTAATGCTCCCAAAACACTCTGAACAATGCGTTATTATTGCTCCCAAGTCCTAGGTGAAGTAACCAGGTCTGTGAGAGGTTAAGAACAGCCTGACTACGTTAAACGTTCCAAACATACTCTACTACTTGTGCTGCCTATATACTCACTCAGCAACCTTCTAATTATAATGTGGCTTCCCAATGTGGCAAATCTATAGGGAAGGGAATGTGCTAGCCAAGACCTGAGAGTCTGTTTGCAGAGGCAGGTTTTGTTTTGTTTTACTGTAAATTAAATAACTTGACATTGTGATTTTTATATCCATCTCATGAGCTTTGATAATATGAGCCTGACCAAAAAAATCAATTATTAGAGTTTAGATGAACTGGGTTTCAAAGCCTGAAAATCTCAGACACTCTGCCATGGTAAATCTACTAAGGGATACAACTCCCATCCTGGGAGGGCCCTTTGGGGGGATAGTCAATCTTCATTCTCCCAGGAGAAGAAGAGATGTCTCAACATCATCATTAGCAATCTCTTCCTTTCTAAAGTCTCTATAGAGTACAGAAGAGGCAATAAGGAAGGGACAAGATCCTAATCCTGACTCTACGTACTAATATTTAATCCTAAGCAAATCATTTCTCTTATTCCTTGAGCTCACTTTTCTTATGTATAAATAGTTGTTATTATCTTAAACCTTTCTTATCTAACACCTATGGCTCCCTATCAATTTCTAGTCCCCCTCACCCTACTCTCTGAGCATTCCTTCTTCTCTGCCATCTACTTTCTGCTTCTGCACCCATCCCAGCAAAGTCTGGGGTCCTCTACTCTTATCAGTACTCAAAGTTAGGACTGTAGATCTGTAATTATAAACACTGCCTAGTCCTCATTATCTGACTACTATGGATTATATAGAATCTAGCATAATGGAACGCCTGGGTGGCTCAGTGGCTAAGCGTCTGCCTTCCAGCTCAGGGCGTGGGGATCGAGTCCCACATCAGGGTCCCTGCATGGAGCCTGCTTCTCCCTCAGCCTAGTATGATATTTGTATATACGTGATATATTGAAAAGCTATGCCTTTATCTGAAAGACCTACATGGAATGCAACTGTCTTAGGGTCAGGGTTTTAACAGGTTACAAGTGTTTTCTTTTCCAAGTTTTGTCTCCTGCTTCCATTCAGTGTGCCTATGAATCTATACTTTCAAGTCTCATTTCTCTCTCATCTCCAAAACCTTGATGGTAATTTAATTTTTAGTTCTAACCTCAAGTTCAAACCTCAAAACTCCATTCCTATTACCAAAAGCCAAATTCCTCTAGACCAGCCTTTTCCAAACTGGTGTCTTAGGGAAGGCTAATTTATAGCATGGTAATAGCTATGATGTGAAAAGGTCAGCACAGTACATAGGTTTCTTTAGTTAAACTTTTCATAGCCTTGCACATTTGTGAATTTACAAGAGGGAAATATTATATGTAGCATTTCCTGAACTTATTTTTAACCACTCTTTTTTTCCATGGAGCACCTATTAATATCTCCTGGAACCAGTGTTTCACAGAATACTTTAGGAAACACTGTTCTATTCTTTCCTGTTTCTAAGTGTCAACCACTTAAGCTCAAAAACACCTCTGATTCTCACTCTCCCCCCAATATCCAGTGAGTAGCTCAATTCCTTTTCCTTCCAAATCTTGTATTTATCCATTCTATTCTCTCTATAACATGGGTTTTCAGACTCTGTCATATGTAAGAGTTATAGATCAAGTCTAGAAATAAATATTAGAATTGTTGCTATCAACTCCTTAAAGGCTGCCATAGGATGAAAAAAGAATGAATGTAATATCCTTAACATGCCTCTCATAAGCATCCAACATTACTCCTTTATTACTCCTTTATTAAAATTTTAATTTTGGGGATCCCTGGGTGGCGCAGTGGTTTGGCGCCTGCCTTTGGCCCAGGGCACGATCCTGGAGACCCGGGATCGAATCCCACATCAGGCTCCCGGTGCATGGAGCCTGCTTCTCCCTCTGCCTGTGTCTCTGCCTCTCTCTCTCTCTCTGTGACTATCATAAATAAATAAAATAAAATAAAATAAATTAAAATTTTAATTTTAATTCAAAGCTTAAGGAGAGCCATCCTCATGATAAGGGCAACTGGGCTTATATGTACCATCCATGATTGGAAACTTTTTCTTTCAGTTTTTATTTAAATTCCAATTAACGGGATCCCTGGGTGGCGCAGCGGTTTGGCGCCTGCCTTTGGCGCAGGGCATGATCCTGGAGACCCGGGATCAAATCCCACGTCGGGCTCCCGGTGCATGGAGCCTGCTTCTCCCTCTGCCTGTGTCTCTGCCTCTCTCTCTCTCTCTGTGACTATCATAAATAAATAAAAATTAAAAAAAAAAAAGAAATCCAGTGTGTGTTAAAAAAATAAATAAATAAAAAAAATAAATTCCAATTAACATACAGTGTAATTTTAGTTTCAGATATACAATATAATGATTATTTAACACTTCCACACAACACCTGGTGTTCATCACAACAAGTGCACTCCTTAATCCCCATCACCTATATCACCCATACCCCCCCAACACACACCCTCCCATCTGGTAACCAACAGTTTGTTCTCTATAGTTAAGTCTGTTTCTTAGTTTGCCTCTTCTTCCCATTTGCTCATTTGTTTCTTAAATTTCACATATGAATTAAATCATATGGTATTTATCTTTCTGACTTATTTCACTTAGCACAACTGATTAGAAACTTTTAAATGACACACATTAAGAAATGCAAATAATATGAGTATAGCATGAGTACAAACAGTGGCACATACCTAGCATTGGGTACAAACAGTGGGTGTCATACCTAGCATTGGGTCACCATGCCCTTCAGATTATACTCAGGCAGTAAAGAATCAGTAACAGCCTATACCTCATTTCTCATTTATTCAAGGTCGTAAAGTTGCATTTTTCTAACTCAATCTATAAACTGCATACCTCCCTCAATGAGCCTAGTTACAGAAGAAGTAAAGACCAACATTCAAGTACATTCATTTGTGATCCCTTACTAAGACTAGCATGAAAAGACAGAGATATTCAAACACTTTCCTCATTCAAGGTGTATCTGAGGGATAGGTTGAGGACACAGTAGAGAACAAGATAATCATCCCTTTCTGTACAGAATACATTCTTCTGGAAGGGATATATGTGAAACTATAATTGTATCATTATTTAATTGTAATTGTAGTAAATATAAGTCATTTGATTCTTTTAATAATTTGGAGGGAAGGAGGAAAAAAAAGTGGGCATTAAGTTCATACAGGGTTCAAGACTGTCTCACTAGAAATTTTCAGAACTAGCCAGAAAATGCAAAATAACAAGTATTTGGGCCAATACAAGGATGGACAGTTAAGGGTGGGAAGGAACCTTTGGCCACAAGGTAGCATTAAAAGCAAATTCTTTGAAAGTGTATCTGAGAGCAAAAACACTTCAAAGTACCTCTTTGGTTTGTTGCCAAATGTAAAAGAAAAACCACCCAATTTTGGATATTTACTATATAGAAAACACTGTGCTATCAATTTTACGGGAAGCTGAATGATTATCATGAAGACACCAACAATACCAACTAACAGTTCCATAGTGTTTTAATTTACCATGTGGTCCTACGAGATTGGTACCATTACTTTCCATTTTAGTAAGTAATTTGTACAACAAAGCTGGAACTCACCCCCAGCCAGTGGGGTTTGCTTCTCACCACTCTACCCTATTTTTGCATGTACATTCACAGAGGCATGGTACCTGACTTCCCTGAGATGTTCACCCACTCAAAACTTCAGCACAATTATCTGTCACTAAAATTTTCTGGGAGTTTTAATTCTGAAGGATCCTATGTTGAACAGATCAGGAAATTTCATTACAATCAATATTTGCTGAAGCTCATTAGATGAAAAGCATTATATGTTATAAACATAAAAACATATAAAAAAACAGGCTAAAAAAGGGAAAAGGTAATGTCGAGCTTACATACCAAGAAGAGAATTCTTCAAAAAAAGACTAGAAAACCTCAATTTGTTCCAGCAATTAGGCTTATGCTCTCGCTTTTCACAATTAAAAGTGTGCAGTCTGGCACAAGGTAGGCACTTAAATTTTCACTACATGAACTGAGTACTATTTAACTTTATTTTCTAATGCTAGAAAAAGTATGCAAATATTCAATTTATACCCTTCCCAACCACTGTTAGAGAATTCACAACTGAAGCAATGAAGTATTTTTTACTACATTCCAGAAAAGTGGCCACAACTCAAGTTCATGATCATCAAAATATTTCACGTGATCCAACCACTGGTTACCAATATTAGAAACATGAAGGAAAAGAGTCCTTTCTAGGTTGCCCATGCTCCATTACGATTCTAGTGGTTAGGTATGCTATTTATCTTCTGGGAGAGGATACTACTTTTACCTCAGAGTCCTAACTAGTCAGGACTCACTTTTATGTATAATTATTTCAAAAACAAATGATAAAAGGTTCTGAGAAAATAATGTTACTTAAAGAATACTTAAATCTATATAGGTCAAAAGATTTATTTTTACAACCTCAGAGATTTACTGTCATCAAAATGTTTTTCACTGCAGGAAAGGGGTTAATTAATAGAAAGGTGTTGACTTTTCCGGCAGCTAATCCATTGCTTGTGAGTGCCTATGATGTAAACAGAATCCAAGCTGTAGATGGGTAGTGGGGATAGAGAACCTCCTGATCTCCCCTCTCTCACTGCAGGAGCTCTTGACGTCCCAGAAAGTACAGAATAAAAGGCTAAAACCAAAAGTTTTCCATTTACTCTCAACAATAAATATTTCCTGAATTCACCTGGGATACCCAGAACCACAGCAAGCACTGTAGGGAAAAAAAAAAAAATACAGACACAGTTTACACAACTTATGGTTGCAGAATTACTGGTGATATATTTTGTTAGACTGTGTGTGTCAGTATCTGATATAACCGCATGACTTGGGATGCTCATTTAAAAATTATGTTCTACAAAAGATCTGAAAAATAAACATTTACTACAATTTTTAATGAGAGGAGTGTTTCTACTTTGCTGTTTTTGTAGATATCATTTACAATAAAAGAGTAACAAAGTGGGGATCCCTGGGTGGCGCAGCGGTTTGGCGCCTGCCTTTGGCCCAGGGCGCGATCCTGGAGACCCGGGATCGAATCCCACATCAGGCTCCCGGTGCATGGAGCCTGCTTCTCCCTCTGCCTGTGTCTCTGCCTCTCTCTCTCTCTCTCTGTGACTATCATAAATAAAATTAAAAAAAAAATTTTAAAAAAGAGTAACAAAGTGATACATATGCAAAGTCTGGGGAACACAAAGTCTTCTCTAAGGCACCACTTTTATTTTGCCAAAGGTACAGAAGTTGCAAATAGATGGAGCTTATTAGTTGTAGACCTGCTGCCACATTCACATAAAACAAAATTTTCTCTCTCCCACATTCTTAAGGTAATTACCCTTCTAAATTCACATAAAACAATTATAATTCCCAGATTTACAAAGCAGTCATTTTTAGTTATTATTATTACAGAACAAAAAACAAAAATAAAGTGTTTTTTGGTTTTCTAGGGGTTTAACAACTTTGAGTCACAAGTTCTCCTTAGAAGAAAACTCCATAGGAACCAGTCTCCATTATGAATCAAAAAAATATTCAGAACCCTCCCAAAACCAAAAACCACTACCACCACCATCACCACAAAACCAAATCAAAATAACAAAAAACCCAATCACAGAGCCAGTCTAAAAAGTATTTCACCATTTTGAATAGTAACAAGTACTTCATATACCCAATAGTGCCAGGAAAGCAATAAAGAACCAACAGATAGCTTTCTTTATCACTGCCAAATGATACTGAATACAGACCCTGCAGGACATTAAACACCTTGTATTTTTCATGGATTCAGGGTCCAGTTTTTGAGGTACTCCTATGCAGAGCCCAGCTGTTTTGAGTGATTTATCCACAGGAGTTTAATTTCGATTGTGTGCTGGGAAGTGGGAGGCAGTGATTATACCCTCCCCAAATCTTTCTAGCACACTAATGAACATTTTAAGAAAGTTTCCAACTGAGATTAATTTGTCTTTCAAATATTCTCCTCCTAACTCACTAATGGCAATATCTGATTCACCATACCTTAAATGGAAGAACACAGGACCAAGCTTATAATGACACTTTACTCATTTTAGGGCTGAAAATGCCACAGAACAAATCTACTTCCTCTACTATCTTCACAGGAAAACTGCACTGGCGGAAATACTACTTACACTTCCTTGAAAATACATGAAGCGGTTCCTTCCATTCTTTTTGTCCTTGCTTATTTCTCCTGGTACTAAATGGCACCAGTGTTCATTTCTTCTCTATAGTATCAGAAAATCAGATGTGGCTATTCATAATTTCACCAGGAGTAGACTATCAATTAAATTATACGTTCATCCTGTCCACTGTCTTTCCGTCAAAAACCTAAATGAAAACATGGAAGACACACAATTTTCAGATGCCACAACTAGGGGAGATCTCCTAGATTGGTGGCAGACTGCATGTTCGATGTGCGAGACAAAAAGGGAAGTAAGGTGAAATCGTATAAATGTTAAATTCTGCACTTAGATTTCTTTAGAGGGGGGAAAAAGCCATATGTAAGTACAGAATAGCGAAATCTGGGGAAAAACAAAACAAAACACAAACCTAAAAGGTTTCAGTTCACTGTAAATTCAACCTAACCCTGTCTGGTTACCATTACAATAAATAGGTAAGGAAGACAGCAGTGGATCTTCAAGTTTCCTAGAGAAACTAATTGAGGAAAAGAATGATTTGCCCGAATAGGTCCTTTGATACTGAGGAAATAGCCAGTTTTAGAGCACGTGATTATATATTCAGGGGACTCTAGGGGTTCCATGCAAGACTGAAACGCCAGAAGAACTCCCTCTGTGTGGGGGGCAACAGTCAAGGAAACTTCATGGTGAAGTCATTTCTAAAGAAATCTCAACGCAGTCGTTCTTATGAGAAAGCACACAAAGCATGCTCCTGTTAAAAACGAGAAACAAAAGCCATCTTCACGTTTCCTGGTAATCAAACAAAAGTCTCGGTAAATGCAACTCCTCATTACCTAATTCATAGGACTAAATATTAAACATTCTAAAAAGGTAACTGAATAGAAAACAACATTCTTAGTTATAGTTAGAGAGAGAGAGAGACACTATTAGGTTTATCCTTAACGCTGAAATGTTCCTTCTTTTAAAAAAAAAAAGGGTTACTGGTACAACTCACGGATCAGAGATCAGATAGGTAAGAGGTGCCACCAGGTACATTCATTCCCAAGCTCAGCTGAATAAACTAGCCCTTGATTAACACTGAGGGAAGCGGAGTGGAGTTAGAGGAGTTACACTACTGTTCTTATCAATAATGAAAGAGATTATCATTGAAATAAAAATTATATAGACTGGCAAAAACTTTCCTTCATTCCTCCACATGAGTGTTTACTGAGTGCCAGGCAGTATTTTAGGAACCCGGAACTCAGTGGTGTAGATGACGGTGTTCTGGCCCTAATGAACCTTGAATTCTAGCAATTATCTGTCTCTTCTGTCTTCTAACAGTGACAAATACCTGAAAGAAAGTGTGCAAGGAACGGGCACTATTTTAGCATGGGGTAACAAACAGCAATTGAGAGTGTCCTCAATAAAGACAAGGAAGCAGCTAGAATTCACTGTGGGGGAAGAACTTCCCTGGGGAAGGTCCTGAGGTGGGAACGAGACTGAAATGTCCCAAAGAGACAGAGGGAAGGCCAACGCGGCTCGTGCACAGAGTCCGGAGCAAAGACCCACGGCGGGTAAGCTGGGAGAGTTGGAGAGGGCCAGATTCGGAGTGAGGGCCCTGTGGGATGTGGCAAAGCATTTGATAATTTTTTTTTTTTTGCGTTTGATAATTAATTACAACGTGCTATGGTCTGATCTGTGTTCTGAGATCACTCTTGCATCTATGAAAAATGGACCCTGGTGCAGGAAGAGGGAATGAAACTGTTAACTAGTTGTGTCCCCTTTTCTTGTTAGGTAAGGAAATGAAAATCATAACATCTTTAAAATAGTGGAGGAGTCAAGGACATTGCATCAGGCAAAATTACAAACCTACTAACTACCCCGCCTCCCTACACAAACTAAGAGTTTATGTGAAAGACTTTTTTTTTTTTTTAATTTTTTACTTATTTACTTATGATAGTCACAGAGAGAGAGAGAGAGGCAGAGACACAGGCAGAGGGAGAAGCAGGCTCCATGCACCGGGAGCCCGATATGGGATTCGATCCCGGGTCTCCAGGATCGCGCCCTGGGCCAAAGGCAGGCACCAAACCGCTGCGCCACCCAGGGATCCCAGGGATCCCGTGAAAGACTTTTAAATGCTGACTTCATCAGTGAATAATGTAGATAAATAGGGTGACTTGTGACCAAAAATAAAGGTGACTGAGAGAGTACTTTTTTTTTTTAACCCTATGTTTCAAACCAAAGTGATTCTACAATTGGGCAGCCCGGGTGGCTCAGCGGTTTAGCACCGCCTTCAGCCCAGGGGGTGATCCTGGAGACCTGGGATCGAGTCCCAGGTTGGGCTCCCTGTGAGGAGCCTGCTTCTCCCTCTGCCCCTCTGTGTGTCTTTCATAATAAATAAAATCATAATAAATAGAATCACTTGTTTTAAGTGATTCTACAATGGAAACCAATCCTTTCATGGAATACAGAAGGATTAAATGATGTGACTCTAGAGTTTAATAAAGGCATTTTTAAAAAAGTGGCCATTTGACCTCTATTTCATGTTTTCTTTTGGAGGGCGGAAAGAGAATCTGTCAGTGACTGACATTCAGAAATGGCTCAATGAGTAATGAGCCTGCTAATTAAGCCTTACTCCTCCTCACCTCCATGCTGTTATTCATACTTACCCTTCCAGAATGATCTCTTTGCTCCTTAAGTGAGTCTTACACAGTAAAGCCTGTTTAAAAGTAACTGCTGGGGAATCAGAAGTGGTAGAGATAGCCATACAGTTAAGATTTCATGCACCTTCTCCAATACATTTAGACAATATGGTAACAGCCTTAAGACTAAAAACATGCCCTCTGGTCATGGGAATAGGAAGCTATTTTGCGTCTGTCTTACACAAATCAATAATTGCCTTAAGAAGCAACTGAACCTGTATACTGCCAGAGAAGCTCAATATCAGCAGTGCAAAAAGTCAAAAAAAATTGGTATAAATTCTTAAAATTTAAATAACTCTGGAA
This sequence comes from Canis lupus baileyi, assembly GCF_048164855.1. Classification (NCBI taxonomy): domain Eukaryota; kingdom Metazoa; phylum Chordata; class Mammalia; order Carnivora; family Canidae; genus Canis; species Canis lupus. Next base: position 31,919,917 of record NC_132850.1, read on the forward strand.
AGATATCTGCAGTTTACATATCCTCCAAAAGCTCCTCATTCATGTACTGACACACAGTGTGGTGGTCAATATACTCGGCACCTATCAAAATGCAGTATTCTGTCAAATCAGGTGTTTTACAGGGACTATATAAAGTTCTTTTGTTGTTGAAGCAGCTACTCAGTAACATCTACATTTACACTTGCCATTGCATATTGCTACTTCCACCTGAAGGCCTGCACTGGAACCCCTATCTTGGTTTACACTAGTGAGTAGATCCAAAGTTGCTTACAGCATAAAAAAAAAAAATTAAAAAAAAAATACTTTTAGGCGCTCAGAAAAAAGTAAACATTACATGAACTCTCAAGCCAAGTTCGGAAAGAGACATTTGAAGATGTTCTTAAACTGGAGTTAACCAAAATTGCCCGCAGCCTGTTTTTGCAAGGCCTAAGGCTAAGAATGATATTTTTTAAAAAATAGTTTTAAGGGTTTTTAAAAAAAGGAAGGATATGCCATAAAGACTAGTCATGCGCTCAAAAGCCTAACAGCTGACTCTTCATAGAACAGGTTTGTTGATCCCTGGTCCAAGGCAAGCAGTTCCCAAAACTAGCTGTGTAACCAAACCATCTAAAGAGCTTCAAAATAAATACAGAGTCCTAGGTCTCTGAGTCTCTTGGTCTCATACCAAGAGAAGCAGTCCTTAGGACTAAGAATCTGAATTTTAAAACGCTCCTCTAGAATTTCTCACTCAAGAGGGTAATGGTAGCAGCCTTAATACCAATCTCTCCCTCTCTTTCTTCCTCTCAAAAATACGAAAATCAGAGCGCAAATAAAACTACACATGACCCCACCCCCCCATCCTCAGCATTACCGGGAGACTGAATACCACAAATTTCAAATTACCTGCAAAGTAAACAAATAAATATCTAATCCAACAGAGAGCTCCCACTGCCTCGCAAACCTATAGCTACACTGCACAGGAGAGGAGAAACTTAAGAGACTCCATGGAAAAGAGAAGGGACCAGAGGACACAGAAAAAAAAAAAAAAAATCACCCACAGTCCAAATCAAGTGACAAAATACTGAACACTGGAATTTGGTAGTTCCCATCAGCAGCAACACAGAAGGGGACTGAAGGGGACCAGCGATGGAAATGCAGGCTCAAGCAAGCAGTGCTTCTGAGGATGAAGTAGATGAAGAGAAGAGAGGTGCATTGTGGAGATGTGGCAGGAAAGGAAAAGATATGGCAGGAGATATGGCAAGTGAAAGAAAAGAAGGGAAAATTAAGGATCCTGAAGAAACCAGAAAGACATACGTATTCCCACCTAATTCCTTCACTACTACCATCATCCATTATAAATAAATAAATAAATAAATAAATAAATAAATAAATAAATAAATGGACTGAAGGCATTTATGAACGAAGAACCTGTCCACAAAATGCCTAGGAATAGGGAGGAGGGAAAAAAAACAAAAAAACAATTCTATACAAAGCTATAGGAGAAGGACAACAAAATGCAAATCACAACATTTCAGCTGAGGAACATTCTCCCCACAAAACTGACAACACACACTAAAAACCATGAAACCTTAGAAAACTGTAAAGTAGTATCTCAAATTGAGTTAAATATCCTCAAGCAAGTATTTGGAAATACTAAAAACAAATATTAACTAGAACCAAAAGTACAAAAATGGCACAAAAATCCAGTAGGAAAGGCAATGAGAATTGATCAATCCAGAGAAGAGGTAAGAGAAAAAAAGACAAATTTCTGAAATTAAGCACAAATTACAAAATGTTCAAGGAAGAATGGATCTGAATGAAAATCTAACAACAGACATTGAAGAAAAGCAGGAAAATAAGAGAATGAAAATGAGATAAAGGAGCAAAAAGAGTCAAAACAAGAGTGTCTGAAACATAACTCATGCAAGAGATCCAACATTGTATAACTGGAGCCATTTATGAAAACAATGGAGCAAAATTAATATTTAAAATAATTCAAAAAATCTTTCTAGAAATTTTTTTTAAAGAATCTAAATCTGCATACAGAAAGCATTCAATGTATACCTGGGAAATCTGACCCAGAAAAATCTACTTTCAAGACATGACTTGGTAAAAATACTCAAGTTTAAGGGCAATGGAAAAAAATCCTTAGGGGGGGGGGGAAATCAAATTACTTTAAAAAGTAATAAAATTAGACTTCAAAAATAATGTACAAAAAATATTAAAATGGAGAAATATTTTCAAGAAATTTAACAATGTACGAGCCAAGCTTTCCTTCAAAATTAAGTCTACTGATAGAAAAAAATAAATTTAAATGTAGAAGAACTCAGGAATACTCTATACACCTTACTAAAGAATTTACTAGGAGATGGAACTTCATCCAAGAGATAACTGGAGGAACTTTAGCAAAAGAACAAATGAGCATTCAACAGATTTAACTGCAGAACAAAGGTAAGAACATAGTTAAAATAATAGAATATATGTGTTATACATGCTGACAAAGTGGATAGAATGCACATATATATTGAATAAAATGACAAAAAAGGAAACTGTGCAGACAAAATTTCAAAAAAATAGTCTGAGGATCTCTATGTAAATAAATCTTAAAACCTAGATGAAATGGATACTTTAAGATAACACTGCTTACCAAAACTGACCACAGCAGACATAAAGAAACAGAAAGTTACCAAAAAAGACTTGCCCAAACAGCACCAGGTCCAGAGGGTTTTCAGAGTAACCCTGCTAATAAACTTCTGGAGATCAACATCCCAATACTACATAAATTGTTTCAGAAAATAGAAAATAAAAATTTCAAGTTTCTTATGAAGTATAACACTGATTATCTAAACCTAATAAAGACAGAATGAAACCACACACTAATATCACTTACAGAAATCGATTCTAGTTTTTTAAAAGATTTTATTTATTTATTTGAGAGAGAAAGCAGAAGCAGGGGGAGCAGCAGAGGGAGAAGCAGGCTCTCTGCCAAGCTGAGAGCCCAATGCGAGGCTCTATCCCAGGACCCTGGAATCATGACCTGAGCTGAAAGCAGATGCTTAACCAACTGAGCCACCAGGCACCCCTCTAGTTTTATTTTATTTTATTTTTTTTTTTTTTGAGAAAGAGAGAGTGGGCATGTGCAGGGTGGGTGGAGGCAAATAGAGAGAATCTTAAGCAGGTTTCCTGCACTGTGAGGAGCCCAATTCAGGGCTCTATGTCACAATCATGAGAAGAAATCAAGTCAGACGCTTAACAGACTGAAGCCCCAGACGCCCCTGATTCTAATATTTTATTAAGGACTTCTTCAAACAGACTCCAACACCACGTTAAGTGAAAAAATACACCACGGTAAAATGATATTTATACCAGGAATGCAAGAAGAGTCTAATATTAGAAAAGCTAATAGTAAATAGAAACAAATGTATACTTAACATGGTATTGGTCAGTTAATTGATGGTGAGAAACCAGAGTCATTCAATATATAGTCAGAAACAAACTCCCACACATCCATTACTATTTAACATTATTTTGAAAGTATGAGCCAATGAATTAGACAAAATAACCAAAGAACTAGAAAAGAAAAATAAAACAATCTCTATAGATAATGTTATAAATATATCTGAAAGCCCTAAACTCCAGAACTAAGGATCAATGAAAACTAACTTAACAATGAAATAAATAAGGTATAAGGGTTAAAATCAGTGCCCTCCATGTACATAACTAATAACCAAGTAGAAGACCTAATGCAAACCGCATTACAATAGCAACCAAAAAAGACTGAAATACCTACAAATAAACTTAAATGTTCAAAATCTACATTAAAAAAAAAAAATCCTGTAGAAACACTCCTGAAAGACAACAGTGTAAACCTAAACTGGAGAGATATTCCTTATTCACGATTAGGATGATTAGGACATCTCAACGACATCAAGATGTCAGCTTTCCTAAATCAATTTGTAAATGTAATGTGATCCAAATAACAACAGCAAGCTTTTTTCTGGAACTAGATAAATTGATGCTAAAGTTTATACAGAAAAATAAACACAAAACGAGTCAGGAAACCACAGCAAAGGAAGAACTATGATGGAGACATTAGCTCTACCAGACATTAAAATGTACTGCAAAGCCTCTATGAATGAAACAGTGTGGTATTGATACATGAAAAGCCCAAAGGACTAGAATAGAAAGTCCAGAAACCGGTCTAACTACACACTGAAATTAGTATATAATAATGATAGTAACTCAGATTACTTGACGGGGTGGGGAAGCCAAAATAAGCTATTTCATAGATTGTGTGGGGATGGCTGGACAGTTATGTAGACAAAGGTAAAATCAGATCTAGCCAGCCCCCATACCATATAAAAAAAACTCCAAATGGATCAAAGACATAGTAACATACAAAGTAATTATAATATACAAAAACTAGAAGAAAATGTAAGCCAATCCCTTACTGGAATATAAGGAAAAATTTTCTATGACTTAAAAATACGAACACAAAATTAATCTGCTACATGGCAAAACACACTGTAAGCAAAGTCAAGACATAAATAATACGATGAAAGTACGTGCAACATCACAAAAAAGGGCAACTTCCCCTAATATATTAAAAGAAATGTTTTTAGTATTAGAAAAAAATTCCTATAGAAAAATGAGTAAAAAGTCACAATTCCCAAAAATATAAAAACAGCCCATTAAAAACAGGGAAATGTCACTTATAAGAAAAATGCAAATGAAACCCTAGAGTGAAATACCATCTCTTATGAAACATGTTAACAAAAATTCAAAAGCTGAGGGATCCCTGGGTGGCTCAGTGGTTGAGCGTCTGCCTTCCACTCAGGGCATGATCCCAGGATCTGGGATCCGAGTCCCACATCAGGCTCCCTGAGAGGAGCCTGCTTCTCCCTCTGACTGTGTCTCTGCCTGTGTGTGTCTCATGAATATATAAATCTTTAAAAAAATTTCAAAATCTGGAGGCTTTGGGGAAACAATGAATTCACCAGCAATGTATGCAAAATGTCATGGGGCAGTTCCAAAATACAGTTGCAAATTTTTGACAGTAGTCCCACCAACAAGTGGGTCTAGGCTCCCACCCCTGAAGACAGTAGACTTTGGGGCTGCTTCCACCAGCAGAGTACCACCAAAGCAACACCACCGTACTCAAAGTTAGGTTATAAAAGTCTGTGTAGCTCCTGTGGCTGTCTGGGAAGGCTCACTCTCCTGACCCGCCCTCTGAGAACTCAGACTGCCAATTCTGTGAAGAACAGAGACCATGTGTACACATTCTGGATGACCGTCTGAACTGAGCCCAACCTCAGTCATCTCACTCCTGGCTGAGTGACGGTGCTGCCATATAACTGTAGACCCAGTGATGTGAGACACCCCCCTGCCACCCCCCACCCCCCCCCGAAGCTCTAGACACCATGGGCCAGATCTGGCCAAGAAACTCTGCTCTCCCCTGCCCAAACTCCTCATCTAGATTTTAGGAGTATAATAAAAGGACTGTTCTATACGATTAAGTTTGGTGTGGGCTTGTTAAAAAGGAACAAATAACCAGAACACAGCACATCTCTGTGGAAGGGAATCTGATAATAGCTAATAAAACTACTATTATTTACCCTCCATCTCTGCAATCTCGCCTCCAGGAATTTACTTTGAAGGTGTAACAATGGGAAAGTACATATGCACAAAACTATTCACTGTAGCATTATCTATAACGTCAAAATGCTGGAAACTACCTAAATGTTCAAACAGAGGAGAGCGGTTGCATAGAGAAGAGCACAAACAAACAGAATACAATGCAGCTATAAAAAAAGAATGGGGAAGATTTCTGCAAGCCAGTATTGGAGGGCTCTGCAAGATATTATCAAGCAGGGGGAAAAAGCAGAGGGTAAATAAAACATACATCACGTTTTGCATTAAGAAGAAGTAAAACATAAATAATTCAGCTTATTTGGGAGAAAAGACACAAAGAATATACCAGAAAATAAGAAAATTAGTTACTTGCAAAAAAAGCAAGGGTAGGAGGGCTGAAAGGAAAAAAAGAATGGACAATTTTGAGTATATATTTTTTTTAAGATCTTATTTTTTTAACTGAGAGAGAGAGTGAGAAAGAGAGCTCCAGCAAGGGGAGGAGCAGCGGGAGGGAGAAGCAGACTCCTTGCTGAATGGGGAGCCTGCCACGGACTCCATCCCAGGACCCCAGATCATGGCCTGAGCCGAAGGCAGCCGCCTAACTGACTAAGCAACCCAGCCGCACCTTGAGTACACATTTTTTATGTGTAGTTTTGACTTTTGGAAGCATACTCCTGTTCTGCATCTTTAAAACAAAATTGAAACAAAATGGTTGGGGGAGGAGCTAAAACTAGAAACCTAGGTAAAGGAGCACCCAATTGTATCCCAAATGAATAAAGGGGCCACTCTGAAGGGGATGGGGGGAACCCCGATGCAAATAACTTTTAGACAGTTTTATTTTTACGGTCCAGCCTTAGAGTCTGAGGACAAAATGGAGTATGAACAAATCTCAAACTTCTCTCCTACCTGTTTCTCATAGTGGCACGAATATAGAAGCTCTTAAACTGTATTATGCATACAACAGGACTGAGCAATGTGTTAATGTTGAAAGCTACAGTTCTCACTGTGCAGAGAGACCAAAAAAATGGAATGAGGGAGGGCAGAGAAGAACAGTGTGGGCTAGACTGCAGGGGAGCAATCAGTACGAATTCACAATTTCACACACACAGGTTCATACAGATGAAACACACACATCGACGACGCCGTGTGCATGTTTATACATTTCCTAAAATACAAGAATCTTTAAGCATGAGAGAAATACTGGTCATTCACATAAGACTATTAAATGAATTAGGACTGTTTTAACATCCAGCAAAAACTGGCCACACGGGCAGCCCGGGTGGCTCAGCAGTTTAGCGCTGCCTTTCAGCCCAGCCCAGGGCCTGATCCTGGAGTCCCGGGATCGAGTCCCAAGTCAGGCTCCCTGAATGGAGCCTGCTTCTCCCCTTTGCCTGTGCCTCTGCCTCCCTCCCTCTCTCTCTCTTTTTCTCTCTCTCCCTCCCCCGGTGTCTCTCATGAATAAATAAAATCTTTAAAAAAAAATGGCCATACCACAAGAAAAGCACTTTTGAAAAGAAATGTTGGTAACTCTGTAGCACCTAATGACAGAACTTGTGTTCATTCTCTAATAGCTTAATTAATCTTCTCTTGGTCCATTTGAGACTGATGGGATAAGGAAACTTGGCACGGCTCCCCCTCTTTCCCTCTTGCCTGCTACCCTATATTAATGTAATGGGGACTCCCAGACCTCAGGCTAGAACTAGCAATTGAGCTTCATTTCAGAATTTTGTTGATCATGTTTGTAATCCCATTTCTATGGGAAAATTATTATTATTATTTTTTTTATTCATGAAAGACACAGAGAGAGGCAGAGACACAGGCAGAGTGAGAAGCAGGCTCCTCTCAGGGAGCCCAATGTGGGACTCTATCCCCGGACCTGCGATCAGGCCCTGAGCCGAAGGCAGACGCTTAACTGCTGAGCCACCCAGGCGTCCCTTAAGTTCTAAATAAACAAAAAATGAACTTTTGAAGGAATACCCAATTTTACTCATCGCCTACACTTTAACACAAAAATTTGTTTAAACTAAGTAAACATTAAATTCTGAGCTTCAGGCACCACTCTACCTAATTTAAGATTTTTCATTATAGCATCTGCCCTCTTCTCTTGGGATAGTCTTCAAATTTGTAGATACAATTTAATAGAATGGTAGGAAATACCTCATCAGGAGGAGAGGGAGACATTTCAGCAAAGATTTGAAGGAGATGATAAATATTCTGGGAATTTAATCTCTTACTAACAAAGTCTGAAAGTCAGTTTTCCTCCCATAACAGACAACAGAAATACTTGCTTTCAAACTCCAATCAAATACCATCTCTGTAACTCACTGAATTGAGAGTAACTAGAACAGGGAATAAGCAAAACCAACAATATTTCCTCAACATTCTATTTCCCACTGCAGCCCCATTCTCATCACTCCCATCTCCAAAGAGACTGCTCCTAAAAAAACAAAACAAAACAAAACAAAAAACAAAGAGACTGCTCCTTCTATCTTGGAGGCATTCTTCAGCAATTTCTCTCAATCCAAACAGGATATTGAGCATCAGAGATTCTCAAAGTTTGGTCCCCAGAGCAGCAGCATCAGCATCCCTAAGAATTTGTTACAAATACAAATTCTCAGACCCACTCCAGACCTATTAAATCAGAAATCCTGGGGGTAGGGCTCAGCAGTATGTTTTAGCAAGCTTTCTAGGTGATTCTGATGCATGCTAAAGTCTGACAACCATCTTTTCTCTTTAACTGTCAATTTGTGTTCCCCGTTATGGAGGAATCGTGCCTCCTCAAAATCCATTATGTTGAATCACTAACCCCCAGTGTGACACAGCCTTTGGAGACAGGGCTTTTAAAGAGGTAATTAAGATTAAATAAGGTCATAAAGGTGGGAATCTATTCCAATAGGACTGATGTCCTTATAAGGGGAATAGACATCAGGGATGTGAGCACAGAGAAAAAGCCACACGAGGACACAAGTCAACTAGCTACAAACTAAGAAAGGCCTCAGGAGAAAACCAAACCTGCTAACACCTTGATCTCGGACTTCCAGCATCCAGAACTTTGAGGGAAAGAAAAAAAATTCTGTTTTGTAAGTTATCTTGGCCTGTGGCATTTTGTTACAGCAGCCCTAGCAAACTAACATATTCCCTTTTTACTTCAAACGATATTTAATTTTAATGCTTTTTCTCTCTAGGTATGAAATGAAAACACTGGCTACTGTTAAAAGGAAATTCTCTGAAATTCCCTTAAGCATCTATAAAACTCGTTTTTCAACTCAATCATTCACCCTTTTTAGATGATAAGGATTTTATACCCAAACTCCCTTGAGAAAATAAACCAGAAGCATATACCAGCTTAAGTTGTTAGAAGTCTATTTCCGGGCAGCCTGGGTGGCTCAGCGGTTAAGCGCTGCCTTCAGCCCTGGGCCTGATCCTGGCGACCCTGGATCTAGTCCCACGCCAGGCTCCCTGCATGGATCCTGCTTCTCCTTCTGCCTGTGTCTCTGCCTCTCTCTGTCTCTCTCCATGTCTCTCATGAATAAATAAAATCTTTAAAAAATTAAAAATAAATTTAAAAAATAGAAGTCTAGGGGACGCCTGGGTGGCTCAGTGGTTTAGCACCTGCCTTTGGCCCAGGGCGCGATCCTGGAGTCCCAGGATCGAGTCCCACGTTGGGCTCCCGGCATGGAGCCTGCCTCTCCCTCTGCCTGTGTCTCTGCCTCTCTCTCTATGTCTATCATGAATAAATAAATAAAATCTTTAAAAAACAAAACAAAACAAAACAAAAAAACAGAAGTCTATTTCCAAGTACAAAATGGTGTGGCTTCCATCCATGCCAGTTGAACTTTGGTCTACTCTTTTACTAGACCCCGTTCTCTTGTTCCTTCTTCTACCCCTGAATGCCAGGTAACTAATACACTTTTGAGCACATTCACTTTTAGCTTGTAGTTAAGGGTATAAAAAAAAAAAAAAAACCACAACTGTATTTCCTCTTTTATCCAACGTAATGGAACACATAATTAAACCTTCCATATAATCTCCTAAAAGGATATGTTAGCAAAAATGGTGCTACATTGAGTACATTCTTTATTAAGAACTACTGACATGTAATAAAAGGAACATTAGCTAACCGATCACATTCATAAACAACCTAACCAGCCTAAGAACGAACACTCTACAGGAACAGGCCTTTTCCACGTGCTTTACTACACCTACATGGGTGCACAGCATATTTGTGTTCAATTCGAACACGGAACTACATGATTGGGAAGGATTTGGTGTTCCAAGTGTGTGATGTGTGAGTGCATAGATGCACATAGCGAATTTACATCAGCTAAACTGACAGTAAGTGCCACTATTGTGGCTGCATATATACTAAGAGAAAACAACTGGACATCCAAATAAAAACATACACCTGTCTCTACCATACAACCATGATTACTTTAACATTATATCTGTTGGGGTTACTTATGTTTTCTAGAAATACAAATTAGACTATTTGAACATACTGAGTAGTGGCCAAGGAAGTGGTCAATCTAATCACCCAGTCTCTTCTGAATACTAACATCATTTTCCTGAAAAGATACTACCACACAAAATACCTTTCTAAAATGAGATAAAACTCTCATTAATTAGAACTTAACCTGAATATTTATTTAATGAGATAATTTCTGCTCCAATTTAAAGAGGCAGTCAAGTTTATAAATGAGATCCCTTTTAAAAATATATTCCAAGTATTCTTGGGAAAGCATAAATTTAACTCAGTACATGATCTGATGAAGAATTGATGGTAAAAACTATGAAACTGGGGCACCTGAATAAAAGAAATGTTAAGTTTTATCCCACATACCCTATTTGCTAAGAGGAAAATATTAGCATTGGGGGGATAAATTTAAATAAGGGATTGAAAGAAAAGTTATCCAGCAATTTAATTTGCTAGATTTTATAAATTATAATACTTGCTTTTACAATGTTTAAACAAAAACATGCTTCACATATCTGGAATCCACTCAAAAGATGTCAAAATAAGAAGGCAAAACTCATATAGTGCATGCAAGATCATTCCATCAATTTAGTCACATGCAGAATACTAAGTCAGATGTGTTAAAAAACAAAAAGTCCAAAACATATAAGAACACTCTTCTTCTTCCAAATAAGTAAAGGAAAACAAGGACCATACTGCTGACCAATTGCAAAGCACCTATATAAGTACCCACCTCATTATACGTTAGACATCATTAGATCAAAATCTTTGGCAACAATCTAACCCAAGGAGAAGAGGAGGCCCTCATACAAGGTCTTTGTCTGTTCCTTGTACCAGAGGAACTTCTAGCATTTTCTTTCCTTCAACCACTGAGGTCTCATTTTATGTTAGTCTTCATTACTGAGGATAACTGAGTGAACTATAAGGGAACAGTTAAAGCCTATTAGTTGCACAAATTTTTAAGGTTATAAAATATTCGGAGATTGACATGAGTTTCTGCCAACTGTTACAAACTGCAGAATAGGGAAGTGACCTACAAGGATCAGAAGTCAGAGGTCAAGCTCTGGACCACTCAAGTTCATGAAAGCATTTCATCCTAAATCTTGCTCATTTAGCATCACTATTTTCAATAAATACGTGGAGGAACAAGAAGTTTGCATATATACAGGGCAGAGGCTACCTGCCTTATCCAATATTGACCCCAGGACCCAGTGTAGTACTTGAAACTATGCTTAGCACAACATAATTTTAATCCTCACCTATTACTCTGCTATATTAGTACTTCAATTCATCTACCTTACTCAGCTTTTCATAAATCAGTTCAGGAGATACTTATTTTGAGTTGCATCTTCATCTCCTATCCTTTCTTATGCACAGTGTACACAGTATTATGCATACAGAAGCTAGGCAAATGTATTCTAAATATTAAATGCCATTATAGAATAGTATAAATACAGATGTTGTGATAGTCTGCACTGAATTTGAACTGATCCAATGACAAACAAGCCTGGAATTCACTTTTTGAATTAAATTCTTATTGACTACTTGACTTTCTATAGTGTAAGCATAAAATGGATAGAAATTCTAGTTATGAACTTTCTAAATACTTGGATTCTTTCTAGCAAGCATTTACTGGACATCTAATAAATCCAGACCCTGCCCTAGATGCTGCTTACTATTCAGTATGCCTATAAATTAATAACTGATATTATCAAACTACATATAACACATACTACTTATTTTTATACCAATACTTAATAGCCTTATCTCATCCTAATAAGGCTGCCAATGCTAAAAACATCTCGTACAGTCTTATTCTGAAATTTCCTTTAGAGCCTACGTCACTTTTCAAAGAAAATATCCTCAAAAGCAGCAAATAAAGATCTTTCATCAAGAATAATTTTGTAAATAAGTTTCATTAATAAGGTGGATGGCTCAAGGAAACTGTTGTATACTGAGGCAAGTGTCTGTGACAGATATTTTGTTAACATGGAATTTCCAGGATCAGTTCAGAATGTCAACATCCTAAGCCTAAATGGGTTGTTCACACTTGTGAGATAAATTCAATAGAATTATGCTTTTTTAAAAAATTAGTAAACATGTTTTTAAACAATTTATCACTTACAAGTTTTGACATCAGCAATTTCTTGGATCTTGAGTGTTAATGTTTTTTCTACTACACACCTTAACTTTCCCCCCTCAGATAGCATCTGAAATACCACATTTCATCAACAATTATTCTTTCCTCCTACTACTACTGCTGGAAGCATAAATTGTCCTATTAAGGTCAAGATGATATCATGACTTCATTGTTTGTCACTTTAAATGTGTGACACAACCTTTCCACAACCTAAGCAAACTAGACTTAACTTTGGCTTTTGCAGTCAATATTTAGAGTAAGAATATACCAAATCCCTAGGCTCTTATACATTTTTCATCAAACCTTAGGTAAATATATAAGCACTTCAAGATTCATCCAAGAACATTTTAATTCCAAGAAAAAAAAAATGTACCTCTTGACATCACTTTAAACTTCTAGTAACAAGTCAGAGGCCCAAGAGTGTATTATAGCAGAAAGGGGGAGGCCTAGGGAGATATGCAGGGCCCACATATCTTCCTGGCCATCAGCATCTGGCCAGGTAAATGGACTCATGTCTCTACCTACCATTACCTGACTCGGAGGGCTCCTACACAGACCGACTGCTACATGCTTCTGACATAATCTATCCTAACTATAAAAGAAAATCAGATGCTTTATGTTCATGGCCTCAAATATTAAGCCAGTAAGTCCATTTTCTTTAACTAAGGCAGTGGTCTGAAGTCCGTAACTGTTACTGGGTACTCACACACTTCACGTTAAAGCCCCTTATTTATGCAGCAATATCAGCTTTAAGATACTTGCCCTAAGCTGAAACTTAACCTTAGAAAGACAAAAAAAAACTTTAAATATTTTACATAAAAGCTTCCAACAACATACCACAAAATTATCTTGGACAACTCTACAGTCAAACATAATTAAACTAGCAAGTAATCACTGAGGAGTACTGCTCATTTTTTTTAAGACCTATAATGTGGCAGGTACTAGGTGTTGGGAATGAATCAATCTAGACCTCATTCCCTTGAAGAACTCTGTCTATGAACTTGCAAACAGATACAGATAATAAATAATATTTTAGAAATGCCATATTTTCCTGGCTCAAATATATTTCAGGAATCATTCTTTCCACTTCCCAGCATTTTTAGCCTATAAAAAAGATAATTCTACCCTTTTTTCCACATTGAATTGATGGGAATTTGAGTCCCTAATTTTTGTTTTGAAAAAATATTTCAAATATCTGTAATTAAAAAGTAACACTGAAACCAAAAGCTAGTGTATACAGATTGCTTTTCACACACCAGGCAGGGCAATTAAAAGGATCAGAATTTGCCACCTCTCAGAAAAATCACACAGTTATCAAAGCAAAGGGTAATGTTTCTTTTTTTATGCATTAGCACTCCAAGTTACTACTACATGAAGAACCAAAAAATTTTTTAAAAACTTAAAGACCGTTATGAAATTGAGTTTAAACAATAGGAAATGCGAACAAAACCTATATACTTCACTAAGTTTCAAAGTTACAAGTCAACTGCAAGATGTCAAGGAGGCTAAGATCTCAGAACAGAGGTTATAAAAAGCAACATGTTACCATGTTATTTGTTTATTTATTAATTTTTAGAGAGAGAATATCATAAATAGGCTCCACGCCCATCAAGGGACCCAACAGGCTCCATCTCACCACCCTAAGATCATGACTTGAGGGGAAACCAAGAGTCAGATGCTTAACTGACTGAGCCATCCAGGCGCCCCACCATGTTGTTTGTTATTCTTAAGCAATGGCTAAAACGATTTACATGACTTGTAACTCAGAAAAGGCTTGGACTCAAATTTTTCTTTATTGAAGAAAGTGGAATATTCCTATAATATGCTCACGTCAGTTAGTAAAAGAGTTTCTGTGTATTTTTCATTTTACTCCCCACAATTATTATTAAATCAATTTATTTCCTAACCCATGTTTCAGAATCAAGAAAATATTTACTTAAAACAAAGTAATGGCAACCAACATGGAAAGGACCTTGCCTAGGGAGGCTGGGGCAATGCTTCATCAAAGAATGAACTAAAGTGCCCTGAAGGAAGAGTAGTTATTTTGTAATGTGAGGAACTGAGGCAAGGCGAGCCCGATGTACAAAGTATGTCACAGAATAATGAGCAGACTGGGCGAGTGGGTAATATAGTAACAAGTGCTGTATGAGTATGACTGCTGGTGATTGTGGTGACAGCAACGATGGGGCAGCAGAGGGCTCACAGTCTCACTTGGACACCAGGGAATTCAGTAAGTGCCAGGAAAGCAGTAGCTAATTTTTTGGACAGGTTGGGAAGAATTCACAAAGGAGTTTCGCGAGGAGTCCTAAAAGACAACTAGTCCGGGGGCGCCTGGGTGGCTCAGTCGGTTAAGTGTCTGCCTTCAGCTCAGGTCATGATCTCAGGGTCCTGGGATCGAGCCCTGCATTGGGCTCACTGCTCAGTGCGTCTGCTTCTCCCTCTTCCTGTGTGATCTCTCTCACGCTCACATAAATAAAATCTTAAAAAAATAAATAGTCCCGACGAGACGAGTAGCACAGAGCTATTGTTTTTGAACCAAATTCTCTATGACTGTTTTTTTCCTAAGTTTGGTGAATTGTTATCTTTGATCTTAAAAATCTCCTTATTTATTGTCAGAAGTCAATTTTCAATTCTTTCCTGTAATACTGGCAGCAGCCTGCCTCTGAACCATCTTTCCAGTTTCTCCAATTTTGCTCTCATCTTCAGTGTGCCAGGAAACCAGTTATCAAAATGTTACAGGAATAATTTAAAATGTTAAAGAACACACCTATTAAACACCTAGAAGTGAAGTGAGGCACTGAGAGTTTTGATGCATGGACTTCTGGCTTCTAAGAGGACTTTTCTGCCAATTTCCTGGTTCTCCACTTGTTTTACATGGTTCAGGAAGCCAGATAAATAATAGCCTTCAGGCTAGGAGGGAAATTACTCCACACCTCTCCCCATTCTTCTAGTCTCCTTCCTCTTTCATTCCTTCCCCTCTCAGAGGCATTCCAGATAGCAATTAGTCCAGTGATTTGCATTCCACAACAAGACTGCCATTATTCACCGACCTTGACATTATAAAATGCCAGGATATAGGTACTTTGGTACATTTTATCATTTTACACCTACCACTTTTTTAAGTAATTAAGAGGTAGTCCTGAAGAGAAAAAATAACACCTGCTTTTAATATTCAAATACATATATAGAAAGATGTATAGCTACTAAATGTTAAAAAGCTATAATCAACTAATCTGCCCTATTTTTCCTCCTCTATCACATCCCACTTCTGTAGCTATCATCTTAAAGTTCTCAAGGCCACCATAATCTAGCATCTTTTGAGGACTCCCAAATCCTTTCTGTACACATACAGCTTTCAGCTAAACTATAATCCCTAGCTAAACTATAATCTCTCTAGACCTCCCAAAACCACTCCAAATTTCTTCCTTTTTGACTCCTTTGGGCATCTGCCTCATGGGGTTACCAGGTGTTGAATACATTGGAGAGGCATGGCCAAAAAAAATCTCTTCAAAAAAGTTTTCCCTCTTCTCAGGACAAAGACCTTCACCAACACAGCCTCCCTTAGTAAAACATTTAATTTGAATCCACAGATATCCATCAGGAACAGAGACTGTAAGGGCAAGTCCAGGATTATGACACAACCCAAAACTGATAGCCTGGCTCTCTACCTTGGCCGTATGTGGAATTACAAGCAGAGCTCGGCACAACTCAAAAAAACCTCCAAAAATAATAGTGACAGAAGGACAGAGATCACTATCCAGAGTTCTAAAAATAGCTCACGGTGGTAGCAAAACTATGGAGTTCCAAAAACGTGACAGCTGACTCTAAAATGTCTTTCTTCTTTAAATAAGAATAACTGGAAACAATCTATCCCCATTCATTATAGGAAGAGATTAAAGACCACGAAGGGGACATGTGCACACACTTACATGGGTTCCTTGGAAGCACACAGCACCTGATGAATCACCACATAAAAAAAGAAACCAAGAAAGAACACTGGACATGGACTGAGGCCGATCTAAAGCTCTGCATAACGGTGTCTCTTCTTGACAGGTCACAGTTGGTACTATTTAGCACAGGGATCACAAAAATATGTTCTGAAAGAGTATATTCATCCAAAATCTTAAATTTTCCACTCAAAGTCTGAGAATTTAAAAAAAAAAAAAAAAAGTTTAGCTACAATGTCATAACCAGAGCCTGTTAGGACACCTTCCCAAAACTCCAAGGTTTTATTTTATAAACACTACTACCAGAACTTCCACTGCTGGGTATTAACATACATTCCCACTTAAAACTTACTTATATAGTTTTCTCCTCTGCTTAAAAAAAGATACATTAATCGGTAAACAAGCATTTTAGAAAAATAGAAGTGACCTCTATTTCTATGGGCTTCTAAGTACTCTATTCCACTTAGTAAAATCTATCTACCCTACTCTTAACAGTAAGGATAGCAGAACCGTTACAGAAAGAATTAAATTTATATATAGTATGGTTATAACAGAGTATTTCTCATCATCAACAGTGTCATTCAGCTGACATATTATTTAGCCAAACTTAAAAGAAATAGTGTCTTGTGATAAATTCTTACCACAAGCACATTACAGTTTCTAAAGACAGACAAAAGAAGCATTTTACTGGAGCCCAACGTCAGTGGATTCAAGCTTAAGACTAGACACAAGATGTTCATTCAAGAGTCATTATGAACCTCACAGGTATAAGGCACTGTGCCAGGGGCGAGCGATAGGAAGATTAACAGTTCCCGCTCTCAAACTGAACATCACACAGAGGTGTTAAACAAGTAAACAACAAAATGTGAATTTTTAAAAGCACTATGAGAACTTCAAAACGTAAAGCAAAAACCTGGGAGTGAATGGCATAAACTGTATGTATAGCAAGAAAAGACAGAGAATCCCAAATACCTAACAACCAGCCTCACAGAAAGAAGGCTGGAAGAAAAATTTTAATGAAGAGATAACAAACTACCAAACTCCTTTAAACCCAGTAATTACAAAGGATATAATCATGGATGAAGATAAAGATGTTTACTGGAGAATTATTTAACATAAGAGAAAAATTTAAAACCCAGATATCTAATAACAAGGAAATTAGCCATACAATGGAGTATCACAGTCATTAAAATGATATGAATGGAAAAAATGACATGAGAAAATGATAGTTTTTTATTTTTTATTTTTTTATTTTTTTTTTTTTTTAAATTTTTATTTATTTATGACAGTCACAGAGAGAGAGAGAGAGAGAGAGAGAGGCAGAGACACAGGCAGAGGGAGAAGCAGGCTCCATGCACCGGGAGCCTGACGTGGGATTCGATCCCGGGTCTCCAGGATCACGCCCTGAGCCAAAGGCAGGCGCCAAACCGCTGCGCCACCCAGGGATCCCCTGTTTTTTAAAAGCATACAACTATACCTACATTATCTCAAGCATGTTAATAGGTGTACAAATTTTTTAAAGGATCAAAAATAAACAGAGGTAGGATCATGAGTGATTCTGTTTCATTTTTACATTGGTCTATATTCCCCAGACATTATACCTCAGTGTTATTACATCTTTTTTTTTTCCCTTAAAGATTTATTTATTTATTTATTTATTTATTTATTTGAGAGAGAGAGAGAGAGAGAGGGGCAGAGACACAGAAGGAGGGAGAAGCAGGCTCCATGCCGGGAGCCCAACGTGGGACTCGATCCCGGGACTCCATGATCGCGCCCTGGGCCAAAGGCAGGCGCTAAACCGCTGAGCCACCCAGGGATCCCCTGTTATTATTACATCTTAAGTTGGTTAAAGTTATGTAAGTCACTGTATTTTATGTTTCCCTTTAAAACCATTAATAACCCTTTTCATTTTCAGGAGTGAATTATCTCATCCCAAAATTCCACAGAACCCATGCATTTAAACAGATTAATGCTTATAAATTGTGTAGAATACTTGGTGGGTAGAAAGCAATTAATTACACAGGTATTCACTTTATTCAATAATTGTAAATTCCCTTTATCTAAGTCAAAGTCACTACTGTGTTTTGGAGCTGGTCCTTGGGACCTTGGCAAAAGAATGTTAGTTTTTCCTCTCTGAATTCTAACATCTCTTAAGAAATGATTCCTATCTCTCCCCCAGATTCTACTTCCTTCACAGAAAGAGCAAAAGGAAAAAATACAGTCAAATATCAAGGAAGAAATTCAAATATCAAGTTCCTCAATGGGAAGACAGGAAATTAATTAAGGGAGTAAATTTTGAAATATGGTTCATTCTTAAGACACACCTACAAGAGTGTACTCCTTAACAGACTTATTAAAGTGTCTCTCACAAGTCAACATTCCAGGAGATTGTACTCTCAACACCAAGCAGAACATATATTTATCCAGATGAAGAAATGGAGAAATCACGTACCAGACTCTTATCAGGGAGAGCACTCTATAAAATTATTTGGGGAAAAATGTCTTTGTAGGTTTTTAGGAGTTGCTTGGGGTGTGTGTGGAAGAGTGGAGGTGCAGTAGTGGTGGTGGTGGTGGTGGTGTGGAGGATCTAAGGAAACTCAAGAAACCAAAGATGGCAACCACCTGTTAATAATAAAGGAATGAGGAACATAATAAAGGAATTTGAACTTGCAGAGGAAGACTTGCAGAAGAAATAAAGGCCCTTGTGTCATTGTGGACTGTTTTATTTTCAGTCAAGTCCACATTGTTCACTTACGTTTTTTTGTGAAAATTGATTCTTTTACCCAAAGTAATATTGAATTCTGCAACTAAGTTGCACAAGACCATAAACAGACACAAGAACTGAATTACAGGTGGCATACCTGGGCTATCCACACATACAAACTTAGTCCATAAATGTATTCACTTTCAGTCTTAACAAATGACTATGTGAATAACATTCATTTAGAAAAACAGTTCTAGGGATCCCTGGGTGGCGCAGTGGTTTAGCGCCTGCCTTTGGCCCAGGGCGCGATCCTGGAGACCCAGGATCGACTCCCACGTCAGGCTCCCGGTGCATGGAGCCTGCTTCTCCCTCTGCCTGTGTCTCTGCCTCTCTCTCTCTCTCTGTGACTATCATAAATAAATAAAAATTAAAAAAAAAAAATAGAAAAACAGTTCTATAAGGCTTTTTTTTTTTTTTTTTTTTTTTTTAGCATCTCTTTTAGTTTCCCTACTCCATTCTCCACTGAGAGGGAATGGGGAATAGGTAGGTGTTGTTTGTTTTAGTCCCTAAGTCCATCTCCACGAATAATCCTGCCAGTGCTACAGCTCACTTTCAGGTGGTATCAGTGGCTATCTACACCATTCTTCCTCCCACTCCCAATACAAACAAAAGTGTTTCCCAAAGAACTTTATCTAGAACATAAAAAAACAGTAGTTTCTAGAACAAAGAATCTACAACTCAAGAAAGGCCAACAACCTAATCACAAAAAGTGAACAAAGATCTGAATGGACACTATATGTGACTGGAACCCAAAATGTCCATCAACAGGTAAATGGGTAAACATATTGTGGTATATCCATACAAGCAAATCCTTATCACCAATAACAGAAATTGAACTCTTAATATATGCAGCATTGGTGAATTTCAAGTAACTATGCCAAATTAAAACACCCCAAAATAGCACATACTGCATGATTTCCATGTACAAGAAAATTCTAGAAAATTCAAATTAATCTATGACAGAGGGCAGATGAGTGGTTGCCTGGTGAAACAAGGAAGGACATAGAAAAGGGGAAGGGAGGGAAGATTACAAAAGGGCACAAGAAAAATTTTAGGGGAATTTTAGGGTTAGGGAACCTAACCACAGTGATTATTTTTCACTGCAAAATACATATCAATTTTTAACTTTAAATATGAACATTTTACCATATGTCTATCACTCAATACAGCTGTATTTTTTTTTTTAACTATGAAAGAAACAAATAGGACTTTAAATAAACTAAATAGGAGTTCTCAACTTACATGTGGAACTTTCTATGGAGTTCACTATAGGGGATCAGACTGGGACCTTTTAAGATTTTTATTTATTTATTAATGAGAGAGACACACAGAGAGAGGCAGAGACACAGGCAGAGGGAGAAGCAAGCTCCACACAGGGAGCAGACCTCGATCCCGGGACTCCAGGATCAGGCCCTGGGCTGAAGGCGGCGCTAAACCGCTGAGCGACCTGGGTCACCCAGACTTTTTTTGGACAAACCACTCACACGCACAGAGAGCCAATTCCAGAATCTTCAGGTCCTTTCCCCTGAGCTGGTCAGAGTCCTCAGAGAAGAGACTTCAACTCTGGCCAAAAGCCTGAAAGCTAAGAGAGGGACGAAGGCTGGGAATCTTAACATTAATATGTAAACTCACACATTCTCACATTTTAGTATATTTTTGGTAGGGAGCAGAATTAAATGCAGTTAAATTCCACTTCTTTAAGTAGAAGTCTTAGAAATATATATATATATTGAAAAGCTAAACTATTTTCATGAATGAAACACAGTATACACAGATGAAACATCAAATGATGATAAGCTAGTTAAAAAATCATTAGAAGGCAAAGCTTAAAGAATAAAGAATTAAATGGCTGAAAATTCAGGGCAGAGTGGGGAGACACCTACAACAGTCGAAAAAAATGTTTTAAGTTGGGGCATCTCCGTGGCTCAGTGGTTGAGTGTCTGCCTTCAGCTCAGGGCATGATCCCAGGGTCCTGAGATCAAGTCCCACAACAGGCTCCCCGCAGGAAGAGTCTGCCTGTGTCTCTGCCTCTCTCTCTCTCTGTGTCTCCCATGAATAAATAAATAAAATCTTTTAAAAAAATTTTTAAGTCAAAACTTCCAAGAGAAACAGTTAATAAAACTCCTTGATCTTATATTTTGTACTTTTGGGGGAGGTAATAAGAACACCCAGTGATATATCCAAGGTCACTTGGCTTTTTACTGGTGAAGATAAAACTCAAATTTAAATCTGGAGAAATCTTAACATCACAGAGCAAAAACCCAAATCAGAAATTTTCACGTTCAGTCACACATACCACAACGACATAGGAGTATCATAACATAAAGACACACAGGCTCCAAGAAAGACGGGTAACCCAAGCAAAAGGAGTGAGGAAGCAAGAGGTCCAGAGGCAAAAGTGGATCAGGTAAGTTCCAGCATTCAATTACATATAGTGGAGTTTAAGCCAAAGGCAGGTGAATTGAAACTTTACCCTAAATCCACTCCGCACCCAGAGAAGGGTTGCCTGATTCATGTTTGTTTTTGATACCAGACATTCTGAGAGGTTGATGCTAGGGGATCTCCCTTTCCTAGACCTTGCCATCCTCTCCTCTTTCCCATGTCACTGTCTGACCTTCCCTGTATTTTGTCCTTTACTTGCACCGTCGCCCTTTCACTCTATAGTTCTCCACTATGGTGTTGTCAGGACTGTCAAAAGACCCTGGTTTGTGATTCACTTTTTAAACAAAGAGTACTTCAAACATCACTCACTTGATTTTAGGTGTAAGTGAGGAAGAAAGAATTATGGGAAAGAAACTGAAAATTACGCATAACTCTAGGTAGTAGCAGGGCAGCACGGAGTATGTGCCAATGTCATCCACGTGTCCCAGCAGAAAAAGATGATGCCCTTACCCATTTCAACATTTACTAGTTTTTTTTTTTTTTTAAGATTTATTTATTTTTTCATGAGCGACAAGACACAGAAAGAGGCAGAGACATAGGCAGAGGGAGAAGCAGGCCCCTCACAGGGAGCCCCATGCAGGACTCGATCCCAGATCCCAGGATCACGCCCTGAGCTGAAGGCAGATGCTCAACCACTCAGCCATTCAGATGTCCCTCAACATTTACTAGTTTCATTGATTTCTGCCTTCACAGATTTTTTTTTCCACTGTCAAAACCATTCCACGCTCCTCTTTTGATCAGCAATTTTAGTATTACTATCGCCATGTTAAAGTAGAAGCAAGTCTTATAATTCCTTCTAAAATACTAACTTTACCAACAATTAAGTCTATACGGTTTACAAGGGCTAGAAGAACAATCACTGGAAAATGAATGAGCTCTGGAGAGCAACTTTTCTCAAGTGTTAATATAACAGCTTATATGCTACATCTATATAAATCATCAATTGCTTGAATGTTTGAAATTACAACTCAAGTATTACATGACCATTGAACATAAATGATGAAGTCAAGCACAGGCTTTCCTTTCTTGTCCTAAAGACAAAAAAATAACCACATTATACTATGCTTTAAACTTCAACAGAGACCATATACCTATGCTTCTTCCTGATGCCTACAATGATCCTGCACCAGGTCATAAGCAAAGAGTTCATTCTCAGTTCATGGAAAAGAACCTTCTCTTGGAAAAATTAGAACCTGCAGCAACACATTTAAGAACTTCACTCCCACGGTATTTCTTTAAAAAAAAAAGAAAGAAAAAAAAAGATTTTTTTATTCATGAGAGACGGGGGGGGGGGGGGGGGGGGGGGGGGGGGGGCAGAGACATAGGCAGAGGGAGAAGCAGGCTCCCCGTGGGGACCCTGATGCGGGATTCCGTCCCCAGACTGGGGGATCATGACCTGAGCTGAAGGCGGATACTCAACCACTAAGTCACCCAGGCGCCCCTCCAACAGTATTTCTAATAAAGAGCAAAAATAAGAAAATCATAATTTAAATTTTAAACCATAATACATGCTTCAAATTATGGCATCTTACCTCATGCAATATGCTAATGAACTACAGATCAACAAACACATCTTAAGAACTTTCATCCTGATGAAAGATGTCACAGAACAGAAAAATGAAATTGGTCATTTTAAGATACAAATTTTAGGTAGTATAATGATTCATTACAGTAAGAATAAAACCTAAAAGAAAAATTAAATACTGAACTGAAATTAAGAAATGGAAGGCTGGGATGCCTGGGTGACTCAGTGGTTGAGCGTCTGCCTTCAGCTCAGGTCATGACCCTAGAGTCCCAGGATCGAGTCCCACATCGGGCTCCCCGTGGGGAGCCTGCTTCTCCCTCTATGTCCCTGCCTCTCTGTGTCTCCCATGAATAAATAAATAAAATCTTAAGGAAAGAAATGGAAGACTTCCTATATAGAAGCTAAATTCTACTGTTCTAGCAACATTCTGCGAAGTACAGCTGTCTTCCAAAAGTAAAACAGGTTATCCTAGGAGTCCATCTAGGTTAAAACTGCAAAGGTAAATAAAAAGACTTCAGAAATTCACACACACACAAAAATTCCTCATCCTTATCTGTTTCACCTTAACAAGGCAAGCCACGCAATATCTAAGTCCTAAATCAAAAATGCCAAAAAACACTGACTGGACATTTGCTAGAAAAGTCCTATATATCCTAAGGAACCCACGGTCTTATCTCAACTCCTCTATATTATCTCCAAATGAAATTAATGACAAAAAAGCAATTTATAATAAATGGAAGTGTATGACCCAGACTACAAATACAGAAAAATTCAAGACAGGAAGTTAATGAGTGATGACTGAGGAAGGTAGACTACTGCTGAGTTTTGAAGGATGGAAACACTTAGGCAAGAGCAAGGGTCTTATCAGGTGAGAGGAAAACCATAATGAAGTCACAGCAAAGGGAATGAGAAGAGCGTATACAGAAGACTACATAAGACTTTATGATTGTCACGCAGTGGGCAATCGCCAGCACTAAGTTACTGCAGCACTGCTCTCACCTCCAGGAAACAGGATTTATAGTTTGACCTATGTGAACAGCACCCCCTCCAGGGTGTGGTGAAACTGTTAAGTAATATAGAAAAGTAACAAGTGGGATGATCCACTAAAACGGATTGTGTGAAGGGAGCAAAGCATTAAACACATTTACATAGATTCTGTCCATATTAGCAGATTAAAGGATGGGAGAAGAACCGACCAGGAAAACTGCATAAACCAGCAATCTTGGGATTTTGGTTTGTCCCTCTTCCCCTAAAAGACTCCTTATTAACATTTCTTAAAAGTCAGTGTTCTAAGCACTTCGGAAAATAAGAACGACTTTATAAATGGCCTTCAGAGTAAAGCTGCATGTTGATAAAGAGAAAAATGAGGAGCCATTCAAAGTTTTACTGAAGAAATGACAGCAGGAAAGCTATTTAAAAACAAAAATAAAGTTCTGGCACAAATATGAAAGACAGATTAAAGCAGCAGATCTGAGGATTTTGAGAGTAAAAGACTGTTTAATATCCTTCTGGGACAAATTCACGGAGTTAGTACAATGAACAATAAATCCACACTGTTAATAATAACCAAGTTATTTAAAAAGCATCTTCTAAATAATAAAATCCTTTTGAAGATCTATTTTGCAGAAAATATAACTATTCCTTCTAAAGTTACCAGGTCTTTACAGTAGTCATACCAGTTTACAGTTAGGCAGTATAATCTCAGATTTCACAATGTAAGCAAGCACTGGTCCATTCAAAACTATCTTTATTCTTTCCCCCAGAGGCCCAGGTGACAGTAATATTATTACAAAGCAGCTATCCTAGAAGTTGAGATCCCATATTGTTGGAAGTTATTGCGCTTAGAAATACCAAATAATATTTTTGCCAAAGAATTAGCTAAAAACACTGCATATTGTTTAAAATAGTTAACAGTATCCCAGGAAAAATTTGATAAAAAATGTTCCGAAAGAATATGGTGAAAAGTTTACCCATAGTTTGTCTGGATCTCTCTCTGCCAAAAACTTTCATTAGTTTCGATTTCCATAGTCATTTGTAAATTATAACCCATGATTCCTAAATATATCCTAAAGCACAGCCAACAAGCCAAAGCTTTTGGAACAAACAACAAAAAAAATGTTCAACACAGTCTTGAAATGGGTTTACTTTGAAATTAATTTCATTATTAAAATGCATTTTAAATGCAGAAACAGGCTACTCACTGTTATAATGAAGCAAAAACTCCTATTTTAAGACTGGTCTTAAATAGAAAATAATTCATACGTGGTATATAGTATTAGATAAAAAGTTTAAAAAGTCAAACCAGTTTACGTCAGTCAACTGGACCTTATAGTTAATTGTCATACAAACTGTTATTTAGCTTGTTAGTAAAAATTAGTAACTTCTGTTTTAATGCATAGAATAGTAAATTATCAATTAGCCTTACATCATTAATATTATTGAAAAATCATTAGGCACTAATCTGCTGTTAACTGAAATTCGTAAGGACTACTACTTATCCACAAATTTATGTCCTTTTAGTTTGAAGAAACATCCAAAGCTTTTCCTCCTAACAAAAAATAAGAGCTAGACTAAAGCACAGATATTCAGCGCTGTACTAACATAATATGCATTATTTTTACCAAAATAAGTCCACATGTTCAAATCACTTGGAAATGGCAGACAGGAGGGCATGAAAACAAAAAGAGAAGAACATTCTTTGTCTAGGAGTTTACAATGCCTGATAAGTAACTTAATAAATAACCACAGATGGATCTTCTGAGAGAAAACAGTGAACACAGATAACAAAAATATTTTCAATTTATCAGGTTTACAACTGTCACAAAAACCACCAGGTCCACAAGTCAAACTTGGCTACAAGAGTCAAAACTACATGAAAGCACTAACTCTGCAATATTCAAAGTCAAATAAATCAACAATATTATTAAGGCATCTCTACTATATAACTTGACTCTAGTTATAAATTTAACATGTTTCTCAAAATGCAGACTGCTGGGCCCCGCCCCAAATCTGCTGAATCAGAACTGCAGGGGCAATGCCAGGGAATCTACACTTTCAGTAACTCCCCCAGGTGATCCTCAGGCACACTAATGGTGAAGTGAGATTTATAAAAGGCTTTTGAATTTCAGGAACTAAAATCTCCTCCTTTGGGACCTTTGTAAATTAAGTGTCATTACAAATTAACATTTCAAAAAGATTTATGTAATACATATGTTTGGCAGAAAAACAAGTGCATTTAAAAAAATTATAGCAGGAATTAAAAGAAGAAACTTTTAGTATAGGCCATCTTATTTTTGACACATGATTTAAGACACCCCCAACCATTTCAAAGACCAACAGGTCTTTGAAAACAAAATTCCTTACTTAAAAACAATCCAATCTACAATATTAAAAAAAAAAAAAATACAGTACTTCAAATATGTTCAAATTCATTTTACTCGGCTCTTAATAAGTAAATCAGGGTATGAACTGTTTACATTATGCCAAATATGAGCAGTAGATTATATTTACAAAGCTAAACCCAAATAAATCTGTTTATAGTCCAGTATTAAATTTACTCTGGTCAGAAACTGATTTTTCATAAACTTACATAACTTTCACAGACGTACATAAAAACATGTATTATGGAAAGAGCAATGGAGCAAAAACAAGAAGCCACCTAGAGTCCAGTTCTGGCTAATCCGGCTGCTAGCTCTGTGACCTTAGGGCCTAAACAAATCATTTTACCTATCTGGGATGAGTGGGGGAAGGCACAAGGCACAACTTCTCTATTTTACTCATCACACAGGACTATTTATTGTGAGACTCAAATGAGGTAGTATGTGACATATTCTGAAGTATTGTACAGCACTTTATAAACCAAAAGTATTATTACTAAGAGAGCAAAAGTTGAGAGACACGTATCTTTAGGAGCCTGCTGGAAAACAGACTATTACAGAAACAATGAAAAACATAAAAATTACCTTTCAGGTTCCATTAGATATTGGACATTGTTGTGTATTCTTGTAAATTACAAATAAAATACACATGAATTTCACTTCGGTTACCTGTGAAATGTCCCCGTTTCTAACAGATCTCATGCATAAAGATAGAAATGAAATCAGATGGGCCACCAATTGACAATTGTCAACACTAGTCAAGAAGTATTCTTTCTCATATTTGACAATTGCCATAATAGTCGTTTAACAAAACAATGCATTTATGTAAAACATTTGTAAAAGCTAAAAAATAAATCTTTTAAAAGTCTTTTCATCTTTAAAAAAGTTTTCCCGTAACTACTGAATCATCTGCCTTCAGTGTTACCACAGATTCTATACATCCCAAAGTAAGCTACTCACAAGTACCCTTTTATATATTAGGACACCTACTAGAAAATAATATTCCCCTCCAACTGGGCAAGTAAGGTCTTAACTAAGGTGCAAAAATTTAATTAAGTTTCTGCTTCCTGATCTTTACTTCTTTATTGTTTTGCTCATTCATTACAAAATTCAAGAATTATAAAGTGAAAACAACCAATTTCAACTGCATGTAGATGCAAAAAAAAAAGAGGTAAATACTTCTTTGGTTGTACATAAAAGACTGATAGTTGTAATTGTCCTTTCCTCTTAAAACCTGTTGACCTATACAACTCAGTGCACATGGAAAGAGAATGCTTCATTCACAACGGATGTCTTTCAGAAAAGGCATTCAGTAAATTTAACCCCCAAATCAAAGATTCTATCAAATGATGCATAACAATGTAGAATTACTCTGCATACATCACCCTAATTGCTCATATAATGTCCTAACATGGTGCCATATTACAGACTAAAAAAAGCCTAAGCTACTCTTCATCTCAAGTAAATGTTTTATTCAATTTTAATTTAATAAAGCACCTACAGCTTAATAGCTTATGCTTTACATCCAAAGAAATTTTATATATGAAGAAATTACAAGTGTTCAATTAAAACCTAAATGCATATAAATGGGCAATAATACCTTGCGAGCAGTAAACTAGTAACTTGGACACTTCATTCATCCATTCATTCATTCATTCATTCATTCCTTGAGAGCTAAATCTTGGTTTCTTCATGTCACATCCACAGTCACAATTATCAAACAGTATCCTGTGCCTAAAGAGAGTGTACCTTGAATTTTTGGTTTGGAAGAGAGAGGGACAGGAGTGAACAAGTGGGCAAGGAAGGAAATCTCACCAATTCAGCTGTCACTACAGCATTTATCTTCTAAGCATTAAAAACTCCATTTATTTTTGTATGAGATGCATTTGAGAGGAGCCATATATAGAAACCACTTTTCCCAACATGGTCTTTACTAAGTTCGAATAGAAGTACTCCTGCTGGAAGCCCCTCATTTGTGTCATTTAAAAACAAGTAATTGTAGAACTCACAGTAAAACCATAAAAGACAAGCTGTTGGAAGATGGAAAAAAAAAAAAAAAACCCTACTATATAACCTTACTCAAGGTTAATAATTTCACAGATTTTTTGCAGGCTTCCTGTAGAATCTGTCAATAGCACATAAGGTAAAAACAAACAAAGGGTAAAACTACTATCATGCTGGTAGGTACCTTGATTTAGTGGCTATAGCTGGATTTAAATATCTATTTATAATGCAGCTATTTCCTTATTTCTCTTCCTAAGTAGGTCCAGACTATTACTCCTATTATCATAAGCACAAATCAAAACTAGTTTCTCACCTCCTCTCAAAATCCTACATTAAATCTCAAGCTTCAATAAAAAAAACCAAGATCTCCCATATAATTGGAGGAATCCCCCATTAATACAGAAAAAGACCATTTCACTTTATACGTCCAAATGGGGATGTCATAGCGATAGCCGCTGTCATGAAAATCAGGAAGGCGTACACTGAATTTTTACATTTTAATAAAAAAAAAAAAAAAATCACGAAATTTTTTAAATTAAAGGTGGCGCTCTGTCCTCAACTCACCCGCCGATTGTGACTCACTTTTGCAGACTATATGGTAGGAAATAACAGTTACTTTTCAAAGATCTTTGCAGTTACACCCAAACCAAAATCAGGACAGAGATCCACCCTTAATTACAGCAATTTAACTGTCTCATCCAACGCAAGGTAGAAACTAAAACGTCCCCCTGAAATCATGGCTGAATAAGCCCATTTCACACACTAGATTTTTTTTTTTTAATTTTTTTTAAGACTTCTTCTAAGAAAGACGTTTCTTAATCTACTTCAAATTTGAACTCACCGGGATGAAAAAGATAAAAAGGGAGGGGGAGTACCCAAATGAAACGCACAAGTACAAAAAGCAGATTCTCCTCCAATCCCTCTAATTCCCCCAATCCGCCTCTGCCACACACAAGGACAGGGAGCGCCTGGGGAAGGCAGGCTAGCGGCAGGGCAAGCGGTGAAGGCCCTCTCCTGACTCACGTGGGCCACCATCCAAAGGGTTACACACCCTCTGCTCCAGGACAGCCTCTCACAAAGCAGATCCTTAAAAGTACTTCTTATTATAAAATACACCCACGTTGAGCAAGAGCTTTATTTTAAAATAAGGCTGTCCTCAGGTGGGGGAGGTTAAAACACAACAAAGGCTTCCATGTTGAAAGACAGACAATCCGGACACATGCATATACCTACACACGTATGAAAAAAAAAAAAGGAAAAAAAACATCCGTATAACTAATTCATCGTGAACAGCAATCGATACCGACAGGAGCCATTAGATTATTAATAAACCCAGAAAAGTAGCATGCAGAACAGCCAGGGGTGATTGCTCGCTGCGCTCGAAGCCCAGGCAAAGGCAAAAAATAGGCGTGTGGCGTCGGGTCCAGCGCTCCTAGATTTAGAGCCCCCCGCCCGCCCCCGCGCCCTGCCCCCCGCGCCCTGCCCCCCGCGCCGCCCGGCCCCGCCGCCCCGCCGCCCCGGGATGCGAGCACCCCCAGCGCCCGAGTCCCGCAGAAACTGGTGAATGAAACGCGCACGGAGCCCGGCCCGGCGGCCGCGGCGCCGAGGCAGGGTCGCTCACCAGCTCGGCCGCCAGGGCCGCCCGCAGGACCGGACCGAGGGAGCGCGCCCCCCGCCCCCGCAACCGGAATGCGGCTCTCTCCTCTCGACCCCGGCCAGGAGCGGGCGGAGGACGCACGGTGTTCCGTGGCGGCGGCGCTGCTCTTTCCTTTTAAACTAAGTCCAGAAATCCGAGTCGGAAGCAACCGTGCACATCCTGGGGGGCCAGGCAGGAGACGCCGGGGGCGGGGGGGGGGCAGGCGGCTCCCTAACTCCCGCGGAAGCACCGTCCGGGGTGACAACGCATCCATCCAGCAGCCGCGGCCAGGGGCCGCCCGGGGCCCCCGCCCGCAGCCCGCCGGGCGTCCGCGGGGCCGGAGCTGGGGATTAGAGGGTGACCCTCCCGGGGCGCGGGGACACAGCGCCGGGCACCGCTGCCCTCAAGGTCACCACGCGCCGGGGCGGGGGCGGCCGGCGGCACGATGGGCTCCGGCGCGGCCGAGACGGCCGGGGCACGCGGAGCAGCGGCGGGTGTAGACACGGAGCCCCGCGGCCGGACCGGCGCCGAGGAAGCCGCTCACCTTTCCGAGCGCCCGGGGCGGGCGCGGCGGGAGCCAACCTGCGGGAGGCGCCCCGAACGCCCCCGCCAACTTCTCCCGACCGCGCCGCAGTCCGCGGGGCACCCGGCGGTCAGGACCCCGGCCGCCGCGCCCCGGCCTCCCCCGCAGGTGACCCGACCCGCCGCCGCCGCCGCCGCCGCCGCGGGCGGCCGGCAGCCGCCACTCACCTCGCCCGGCAGCAGGAACCATTTTCCGAGGGGGGGAGGCAGGGGAGGCTGCAGGGGGGTCGGGGGGCCGGGCGGGAGCGCCGAGGGGCAGCGCGGAGCTCGGAGAACCGGGGCTCGGTCGTCCGCCCGCCCGCAGCCGCCTCGCGGGGCTCGGGGCGCCACGCGGAGGAGCGGCTGCACCTCGGGGACGGGGCGGCCGCGGAGCCCAGAGGCTCGGCGTCCACCAGCCGGGGCTCCCTACTCACGCTGCACCGCGAGGAGGCGGCGGCGGCGGCGGAGGAGGCGGCGCCCAGCCCGGCCCCCGCCCAGAGCCCGGCAGCCGCCGAGTGGCCGCCCGCGTCCCCGCAGGACCCGCCTCCTCGGCTCCGCAGAGCCGCACACAGGGCGCGCCGCGCTCAGCACGGGCAGCTCCGCCAGCCTCACGCCGCCGTCCGCAGCGGCGGCGGCGGCAGCGGCGGCGGCGGCGGCGGCGGGCGGGGTGCGGCGCCCTCCGAGAGCCCCGCGGCCACCCGCGAGCGCACGGCCGAGCACGAGGGGGGATGCGCAGAGCCCCGGGGCAGGGGCCCCCGTGTGCACCGGGCGGCCCGCAGGACGGCCGGGGCAGGCAGGGGGAGGTGAACGCTCACCCGTTCCGGTCTGGCGCTCCCTTCCTTCCACACCCACACGCCGCCCGCTCCACGCTGGCGGCGCAGCTGCTCCCGCTGCCACTGCCGCCGCCGCCGCCGCCGAAGCTCGCGCCGCCGCCGCTGCCGCCTTGGCTGGGCGCGGTCACGTGACGCAGCCCGCGGGGAGCCTGGGGGCGGGCAAGCGCGCGCGCGCCGAGGAAGCGCGGCTCGGCCGGGCGCTGGGAGCCGAGCGCCGCGGAGAGGGCGTTTAAGGGGAGGATCCGGCGAGCGCGGCCCCGGCTGGCGAGCGCGCGCCCGGCGAGGAGAACTTGCCGCGCGGTCGGGAAAGGGTGTCCGGAGCGAGGGGCGGGGGCCTCGCGCCCCCACGCGCCCCTCCCTCCCTCCCTTCCTCCCGGGGAGCCGCGCCGCGCCGCTGCCCCCGCCCCCTCCCGCGCGCTCCTTTCCTCCTGCCGTGGCCCGCGATTGGCCGAGGGGCTCTGACGTCCGTGTTTCCATGACGTATCGCGGCGGGGGAGGGGCGGCGGGGGAGGCGGGGGCGGCCCGGCGCGGGGCGGGTACTGCGGCCGTCCCAGCTGCCGTCCCGGCGCGGAGCCGGCGGGCTGCGGGCGGGCGGACGCGGGCGCTCGTCGGCCGGCGCCCCTCGGGAGCCCGGGAGCCCGGGAGCCCGGGAGCCCGGGAGCCCGGGAGCCGGGCCGCCGCGCGAGGGCGAGGGCGAGGGCGAGGGCGAGGGCGAGCGCTCCCGGCCCGCGCGGGTCCCGGGCCGCCCGCTCGCCGCGTCCGCGCTCCGCGGTGCACCGGACTCGCCGGCCGGCGGCAGTGCCCCAGCTGCCTCCCTGCCCGGGTCCCGCCCGCGCCCCCGGGGAGCCCCGCTGCAGCGCCCGGAGGCTGAACGCGGGCGCGCCTCGGGATGGGCGCTTAGACTTGCCCCCGGGCTCGTGTAGGGCTTGCGCCGTCTCCCGCTACCCCAGCCGTTGGGTCCTTGGGTTCACCGGGCAGCATCCCGACCCCGCACCTTTCTTTTCGCGTGGGTGAAAAGAAGAAACGGTAACACACGGAGGAGCGTGCGGGCTTGAGATGGTTAAAACGTAACCTGCTTTGCTCCAAACTTCGAGAGGTCTTGCAAGTTAATAGACACTACCCGTAGAGACATCTCCTTAAAACATAAAGTGCAAAGGAAAAAAATTCCTTCCTCCGCAAACGTGCACACACGTACGTAAAGATTCGGGTTCTGCCTAAGACACCGAGTTGCATCTTCTTCCTCCAGCCGCCTCTATTTGAACTAATCGTCGCCGCTCGTGCAGAGACCTTATCAGTGTTATTTTCAGCGTCACTTAATCAGAACAAGAAGATAAATTCTGGAGCCTCCTCCCTTCTCTTAACTCCAGGACTGGAAAGTGGAATATTTGCAACGTCTTCCTTAAAAGCCTACAGGCGATGCAAAACACTTTATTACGCGTGCTCACTCTCTGATAGCATTTGTTTTTGAAATATTTTTAAATTTTTAAAAGCTTAGGAACACAATAGTAAAAAGTTTCAAAACCAAAGACTTCCTTCCAAGTTAACCCTGTTAGAAAAAATTTTTTTTTGATTCATTTACAGATCTTACCAGGTTAGACATTACCTTTTGAGCTGTGCCTTTGAGGTGGAAAATTAGCACTTGGGCAAAATGACACAGTTTTCCCTCTTTAATCACTGTTAAGGAATTGGTTGGTGTGCTACAATAGCCATTCCTCACACTATTTCAGGACTTCTTAACAGAAGAACAGATTAACTTTTCAAAACGCTTAGAGAAATTTAAGAATCATTGGCTTTTATCCAACTTTTCCTCCAAGGAAGTCGCAATAGAATATTGAATTATTATCCTACTTTAATCAAGAATTTGACATTAAAGTAATATATGAATCATTGCTACAGTACACTGGCAAAATGGATAATAGATTAGAATCTGTTCACTTTGTGGATTTGTTGCAATTCCAAATAATAAAATACATGCTCTTAGAGCATTGTGGTCATGAAAAATTACTCAGCATCTTCATTTTAAGACATGATTTCAGTAGGGTTTTCATTTATGGAGATTATATACATATATATCCTAGAACATATTTATATGCATTTTAATGAAATGTGAGTCACATACACTGATATACTTTCACTGTCATAGTCAAGACGATTGTACTGTGTAGTTTGGTTTTTATATTTTCATTCTTCAAATAGCAAATAAAGCCTGAAAACAATATAGAAATAACGGCACACATTACATAAGGAAATTCAATTTTTTTTCTCCAAAAGGTTTATTACTGAAACTACCTTAATGACATAATTCTCAATGTAAAGATCAAGAAAATATTGTAATTAGCACTTCCTAAAAATGGAACTACTTGAATTCAAAGATGCTACTGTATAAAATATACCCATATTCTTTCATCTCAGACCTCACTTATCCCAGAGGTCTAATTGACCTGGACATATATTAGTGCATGTTAATAATAAAATAATGCAATTTTTGTTGAAATACTTTGAAACTGTTCTTTTAATATACTTTAAATACCTGAATATCTTTTTTTTTTTTTAATTAGCAAAATTTATAAAGGTCTTTAAATCCTATGACGTTACTATTTGGGATATTAACATTATTTAAAGATAGGCCGTGTATTCAAACTAGTGTATTTTGCAAACTACTAAAGTATGTTCCATTTAGTGGAGCAAATCCAAATTATCGACCATCTTCTGATAAGTCGATCGATTCAACATGAACTAATCGTGTATAATCCATGGAGATGGTTTTCTAAAATCCTCAATGTAATTAAGTGTAAGAGGCAGCGTTAAGATCTTTACCCCAAGAATTGTCACATGCATCTAGCAGTAGGACAAAATAAAGGCATACCAACAGCAACATATATTTGAAACCATATCATTTCCCCAATTTACACGTATGTGAATATATCAGTTCCGATCATTGGAGAACGCTGAAGAGAATTGACACATGTAAAGAGGCAGGAGAGGACAAATATTCAATGCTTCATAAAAAGTAGTATATATTCTCAAATTTCCATTAACCTGGATCACCAGAGAGAGATGTTGAGAGAAACATTACTTAGCTGAAAACCACAGAGAACTGTTATCTATTAGTAACAAATTAATTACATTTGCTGAATTAAATGAAGTATGATTTCCGGTAAGTCTAAAACGAAAATTAAGACACATAATGGAAAACTTTCATAGATGAAAAATGCAAAATGGTTAGTCGTCATCGTTTGACAGGAATTTATTTAACACACTGTACTCTTTTCTACCCCAAATGTTATATAAGCTGGGTCATAGAGTATGGTCCTAAATTTAAATTCCAGAGAATCAAAAGAGGGAAAGCTCATACGTAAATGTCTAGGAAGTTTTCCTAAAAGAGGATTTAGACTTGATATGTGCCACAAAATACATACAGGATTTAAATTAATGCAAAAGAAGATGGGCAGGAAAAATGTCCAGGAAAGTACCTGGCAATTAACAAAGTTCACCACATCCATTTTCCTATCCTTTCATTAGCCATGAAACATTTATTTACTACCTTTGATATTCTTCACCTCGATATGACGAATTCATTTATTTTTCAATTAATAGTGGTGAGTTATGGTGTATCATAGCGCTGTTGTGAGGTTTTGGTGAGATTTTTATACAAAGGTCTTAACGCTTAGTTAGGCATAGTCACTGCCCAATAAATGTTGTCATTATCACTCATAAGCATTCATTCTTTATATCTTCCTAACAAATAAATGTACTGTAAATTAAAATGTACATTTTCACTTTATTTTGGTGAATAGGGGTTTATTATTCTCTCATTAGAAGTCCAGAGGTAGGTGATGGTATGATTGATTCAACTGCCGAGCACAGCCATCAAGGATCCAGGCTCACAGCTTTCTGCTCCCCCATCCCTGGTGTATGCTTACTTGACTATCTTTTCATGCGAACAAGAGGAAAATCAGCTGGATTTTTTTCACAGTCAGGGAGAATCTTATATTTTTCAGATCTTTTTAGTGCTTATGTTTCTATAATTTTTCCCACCTTTTCTTGGACACTCTTATTTTTCATGACACTAGAATGTACAGAAGAGTCACCTGTATGAGCTTAACCATGCAGATTCCCAGGGCCATACTCACAGGGCTTCTGACTGAATATGTTCAGAGTGGATCCAGTGAAAACACAATTCGGACAGTCCCTCTATGTGGTTTTGAAGCACCTTATCATCTCTTTCTCTCCATTGTTAAAATGCTGTTTTGTTTTGTCCTTCATTAGTTCTTCCTTCTCTTGCCCTGGCTAGTTCCAATACTAAATTCTATGCTTGAGCATTTTTCTATATCCTAATTTCTATAGAGTTTACCTATTTTTGTGACGTCAGCCCCTTGAAGACAAGACTGTCACTTATACATGTATTCATTAGCCAATTGTTGATCCTGGCAAATGCCCTCTCAGCTTACTAAGGTAGGAAAACAAAGAAGATGTCTATTTAGAGGATATTAGCAACAAGGCGATGGTTCATCTATCCATTTGTACAAACAAACTAACAGAACCTGGCCCATAACAGGTGCTCAAAATAAAAATAGATTGACATGAACAAATGAACAAGTGAACTATCACCGTTCCAACGATGAATTCTAAGTTTATATCCACTGCCTTGCTCTTTTATTCCAGTGACCCGAGGGAACTTCTTTCAATGTCATTTTTTTTTCTTACCTATAGAAATGTTAGAAAGAAGCCAATTTACCAGTAATTGAAAACCAAGTCACTGAAAGTCAATCTTTTGACTTCTGTAATTTTGATGGCAGAGATGTGGGGGCAAGGGAGGTAAGATGAAAATGCTGAGGGGAGTGGGTGTAAAGGTCAGATGAAGGTAGGATCTAAATCAGATAGAGGGTGTTCACCTTAAAAAAAAAGAACATCCCTTTCTCTGGTGATGTAGAAGGACCAAAAAGAAAAAAAAAAGAAAAAGAAAAGAAGAAAAGTGTTAAAGAAAGGTAAAAACTGAAGGTTTTTTGTTTTGTTTTTTGTATATTTTTGTATTGGAGTTTGATTTGCAAAACTGATGTTTAGAGGAAGGATGACATAGGTGCATAAATGGCATCTTAATATTTCTTATATAATAGATGTTTCTGGTGATTAGCCAGAAATGAGTAAGGCTAAGGACTGGTTTGGGAGCTTAAAGAAACTAAAGGATGAGCAAAGGATAGAGAAAATGTTATCCCAGGCCCAAATAAATGTAGAGCATGATTTTACAGCAGTTGAGGTTTGCATGATATTCTCTGGTGACTCAGAGTTGGGGTTTCCCATTGCGGTTACAGTTGTTAAGAATTTAAGAGAGTCTGGCACCGAGCTTCTCAGTAGGGATGGACATGGCACTGATACCCACACTGTATTAGTCCTCAGGGGCTACCGTAACAAATACCACAGCCTGGCTGGCTTAAACAACACAAATTTATCCTCTCACTGTTCTGAGGGTCAGAAATCCAAGATCAAAGTGCTTTAAGGATTGGTTTCTGGTGAGGCCTCCCTTCGTGACTTGTACACAGCCACCTTCTTGCTGTTTTTACATAGCCCCTTTCTTCTGTGTGTATACATGGAGAAAAAGATCGTTGATAGTTTCATCCTTTTCTAATAGTGACTCTAGTCCTATGGGATTAGGACCCTACCCTTAATATCTCATTTAATTGTAATTACCTCCCTAAATGCCCTCTCCAAATCCAATCAGACTAGGGGTTAGGGCTTCAACAGAGGAATTAGGAGGGGACACAGGTCAGTTCATAACACAAACTCACCTGGTGAGAATTTTTCAGAATTCACACCTCAGGGTCCTTCCTCAAATCTACTGGATCAGATATTTTGTGTTACACAACCCCACTCCTCAAATGTGTATGTGTGTGTATGCATGGCAGGAGGTGATATAGCCAACAAATGCTGGAGGAAATACAGCCAAACAGTGTTACTATACAGTACAAAATAAGTACAAAAAATAAAAGAATACCAAAAAGCACAAAAAAGAAGAAATCTGCAGTGCTGGAAATAGAGAACTCAAAGGTAGAACAGCCATTATGCAATAAGCAGACGACAGCCCATGAGGACTACCCAACCTGGAAATAAGTCATCAGCGTTAGTGTACAGTTTTAATGATAGGAGATGTGGCTAGACCTGAATGAGGCAGGGAACTGGAATTGAACTCTGCGTAAAGCCAAAATCCTGCCTTCTAGACAGTGATGTGCTAGTACCAGTTCCTACCATTGGCCTTGCTGGGCTTTTCCAAAAACTCCCACATGTCCCTATAAGACAGTCAGTATTTGGATACCTGCCATGCTGAAGGCATCAGCTGCCAAAGAGGCTTGCAGTGGAGTCTAGCCAAGAAAAAAGATTTTGTCCTTTTCTTCTCCTCCTTCCTCCTTGTTCTCAACACTGAAAGAGCCATAACTTGGAGAAGGGAAGGCAGAGGGGAGTAAAAGAGCGCAGAGACGGAGGAGAAGGAAAATACCTTTGACTCAGATGGAGATTTGACTTTGTAAAAGTAGTAGGCTAAGTTTTTATAGTTGAAAGATCCCCCAAAAGTTTTTAAAATCTGCTTCAGGTATTATTAAGAAATAGGTATGGGGGATTCATTAGATCACGGTTGAATTTAGTTCAAGAAAAATACCTCACTGAGTTGAGTTGAGGCCATAACTTAGTGGGTAGGCAAATGTCATCAGAATAAGAATATACCAAGTGAGGGAGTTGAAAGAGAAAAAGCAATTTCAAATCATAGTTAAATAAAATGAAAAAATAGCTTCAGTGGTTTTCAAGATAGAGGCCTGAGGTGACAGGTAAAGAGTTCTTTTGGGGTAAGAGACAGGGAGGGGGCACCAACTCTAAAATTTTGTAGATAAAACTGCTGAATTATTATCACCATGAAAGCTTGGCAATAAGCCACATCTAGTCAGATGCATCTTGCTATTTCTATCTTCAGACCTAAAAATACTTAAGTCTTTATGAAATTTCTTTATGGTAATGATGGAGAAACTTCTGGAGACAACTTGTCATGGAATCAAATTGTTCTTTCTACTCTGTTTGCACGGTTATTGTGAGTTTCCTGGTTCCAGACTGCCAACCACGTGCAGAATGCCAATCATGTGCCTTGCCTTTCTCTTTTGGAACTCATGTTATCCAGGTTCTCACCCTTTGCTCCTGAACTCTAGTAACTGTGTCCTCTGAATCTGCTGCTTGCCTACCAATTTCTGACCCAATGATTAGACTTACTTCTCACATCTATATATACTCACTTCTGCTTGCTTATTACTTAGTTTCTGACCTCACCGACTCATCTTGAACTTTAATTATGCCTGTTTGGGGGGGGCGGGGAGGGGAGGGTGGAGTCCCAATGGCTGATTCCCTTGTCTTGTCAAGATTCTCAATTCCTCTGCAATTTTGGCCTTCTTCAGTTCCAAATCCTAACCCCATTATTTCTCTGCTTCTGTCATACACCATCCCAACATTTAGAGTTCAGTGGCTTTGTCCACTATCATTTTAGTGCTTATTTTATTCACTTAATTTCGTGTTTACGTTTCTCAAATGCCTTGTTTCAATGTAAACTATGTGAGTTCACGTCACTACTGAACAAAAAGTTTATCGGAGCAAAATTGTTTTTCCCACGTAATACTACCTTGTTTATAGGACTACAAAAATATGTGTACACTAAATCTGCTAAAAAAAGGATAAAGATTTAGTCATTCTGATTTGGTCATGTTAAAGTCTCTCTGAGCTACCCTATTCTACTGATAAAATAGCATGCATATGTAACTTATATTCATGATGCTATTTTTGGGGGTAGTTCTCATGTTACTACAGATTGTATTGTTTTTGGCTCTCCTAATTTCTTAAATATGCTGTGTCTTCATTTCCCATCATTACATTAATGCCTGTTTTCCATACATTTTGCTATCCTTTTCGGTGATACATACTCTCACTATCCTTTATAATTCCTAATCATGCCTCTAAAAATAAAAGGCTAGGTATTTAATAGCTTCATATAGTCTTCCTGTCTTGAGGCTTAGTCATCTTTTTCCAGGTATTTGGGACCTTAACCATTACTATTATAAACAGAGAAATAATTAACCTGCTTCTCCCATTTAACTCTTTCTAATCTGCAAGAATTCAAATAGAAAACCAGATGTTGTGCCATATAAATGTGTATATTCTTTGTATTTTTTGCCTAATATCTTTGGCATTGGATATTTATCATTAGATATTTCCAATACTAGGCATAGATAATTATCTACATATTTCTTTTTTCCTTTCCTTCTCTTTCTCTTTTTCAATTTTATTTATTTATTTATTTATTTATTCACGAGAGACACAGAGAGAGAGGTGAGACATAGGCAGAGGGAGAAGCAGGCTCCCTGCAGGGAGCCTGAAGTGGGACTTGATCCCAGGACCCTGGAATCACAACTTGACCTGAAGGCAGATGCTCAACCACTGCCCTCTTTCTCTCTTTGTTGTAAAGTAGGCTCCATGGGGGCACCTGGGTGGTTCAGTATGTTAGGCTGAATCAAATAAATAAGTAAAATAACAATCTTAAAAAATAACAATAATAAAGTAGGCTCCATGCCCAGCATGGAGCCCAACGTGGGGCTTGAACTCACAATCTTGAGATTAAGACTTGAGCTAAGATCGAGTTGGACACTGTTAAACTGACTGAGCCACCCAAGCACCCCTGTATATTTCTTTCTAATTCAAACAAAAGGATAAGTATAGTATAAAAAGTGAAAGAGAGGCACCTGGATGGCTCAGTCAGTTAAGCGTCTGCCTCCATCTCAGGTCATGATCCCAGAGCCCCACGATGGAGCCCTACATTGAGGAGCCCTACTTAGAGGAGAGCCTGCTTCTCCCTCTCCCTTTGGCCCTCCCCCACACCTGTGCACACTCTAACTCTCTCTTTCAAACAAATAAATAAAAACTTAAAAAAAAAAAAAGTGAGAGATATCATACCCCAACATAACGAGTGTAAAAAGTTGTATAATTTGTCCAGAGTGGTTCTTGCTATGAGGGCATAAAAAGACGTAGAGGATATAGTGCCTGGACTTAGGAAATACAGACATGTAGTAGCCTTAACAAGTTATGAAATAGCAAGAAAAATAATTCCAAAGACATATATAAATATGTGATGGTTTAGTACACACTGCATAAATTCGTGCCGAGGGAATTAAAATTCACTGGAAAGGTTATTATAGGAAAGATGAATCTTAGACTTGGCTTTGAGGAGGAGGTAAAGTAACATTTAGAAAAAGCCCAAGCTTTGATGTAAGGCAGGCCTGGATTCAAACCCTTGTTCTGAATTTTATCAGCTATGTGATCTTGGGAAGTTCCTTAACTGCTCTGATTCTTTAGTTTTCCCCTTACGTAAAGTGGGGACATCTTTTAGTGTTGGTATGAAGATGAAATTAGATCATGTAGTTTTTGATAGTATTCACTCAAAGAATAGGTGTTTAATATTCTCCATTGTCCCACATAATCTGCTACACCTTCTATTAAGTCTTCATACTCTCTAGTGTATGCAAAAATACCATTTCCTAGAAAATGTAGAAAATACAGTTAAAATGTATACAGCTTCAAAAGAAATTTTTAAATGTTATAACCCATATGATCATTAAAAAGGAGATTTTAAAAATGTAAAGGATTTTGAAATGGTAAAGCAGTTGAGATTTAGGTCTTATTTGTATGACTTATATGCTAGTGAAACAAATAACTCAGATGATTTTGGGAATCATACACAATCCCTCCATGCCTAGAAGATTGCCACCATTTGTTATGTTAAGGCCAAATCAATGGCTGTATAGTCATGGCAAGAACACTGGTAAATGTTACTGGGTAATGATTAAGCAAAGACATATGGTCTCTCCCTGAAAACAAAGACAAGCAATTCTTTAAGAAAGCTTAAAATGACCACTGAACTCTGAACCAGAGCCCAAATAATGAATACCAAGCTACCTCCTCAACAAGAAATGTTATCCCAGCAGTGCAGCTGCGAGCTAATTAAAAAGCCCAGACCGCTGTGCTGAACTTTAGTACTGCATTTACAGAATTAATTCAGAGGACATGTTATTAAAGTCTGGGGTTTATCAGAAGAAGGCAGCCTCTTTTTTGGAGCAGCATTTAAAAAATTAACATACTGGATAAGCTGCTTATTATAGATGGAACCTATGAGATCCTTCATATAGATGCAAAATCTAAGCCACAAATTTCTAAGCAAAATAATGAGGCTATTGCACTCTGACATTAAATCCAAAAATAGCACAGGAGATATCCTGAGAGCACTTTCAAAAATAAATTTATATTCTATATGATGATTTCTAAGATTCTAAAAGACAGATTGATGACCACTAATACAAGAGGAGCCAACAGCTGGATATGTATCCAAAGGATGTAGCAATTCTGTACTTCATTAACTCAGAAATAAATCAGGAATAATTGGAATTTGTAAGGGAAGAATAGTTTATTTAAATATTTTACTGTAAAGTATACTACTTTCCTTCTAATTAATCTTAATAACTGGGCTTTAGAAATCTATATCTAGAGACCTAAATAATAAATAAAAGTACTGCTTTATCAGTCAATTCTGAAAGCTGTCATTATTTAAGTTATTACATGTGGGCAGGGAGGGTGGTAGTAAGGTATGGAGACGTTGAGTGACCGGAAACTTTTTGGAGGCCATAAAATCTGCTACATCATTTCAGACCCCTCCTTGTCAAGAAGACAAGGAGCAAGTCAGTGAATTCATTACAACCCTATCCACTCCTGTCTAAAATGGAGAGAGTGGCACTTCTCTTCCATTCCTTTAAGTGCTCTAACAAAATAATAGCTTTTGAGAAGCTG
Organism: Canis lupus baileyi; assembly: GCF_048164855.1. Lineage (NCBI taxonomy): Eukaryota > Metazoa > Chordata > Mammalia > Carnivora > Canidae > Canis > Canis lupus. The sequence continues at coordinate 31,962,090 of NC_132850.1, forward strand.
AACAGTTTGTGCATCTGTGATGTAACAGGTAAAACTCATTCTGGAAAAACTGACATGAACCTAGGTAGACACTTCATGCTGACAAAAAAATAAACCTCCCTACGATATATACTCCTACCTCTAAATTTAATGGATAGCCAATGAATTAAGTAAAGCTGTGGGTCAATGTGAGGGAAATTTTCTGCATCTCTTTTCAAAGTTATTTTTAATTTTCATTTTGGATTGTGAAAATTTTAAGCATACAGATATGTATAGAAAATAATACCATGTATACCTCGGCACCATCTCTACTTTTCAACTGGGGAGGCAAAGGAAATCTGATGGCAACCTTGTTCACAGGGTCGACTTATTGGACTTCTTTAAAAAGCAGGTATACGTATCTGATCTTACTGTTCCATACAGATTCTACCAGAAAATTACTTTCTAGATGGAAGAACAAATCCATCTCTCATATAGGAGTGCATACTTTGGTCAAATAGTTGATTTCCTCTCTAGATCCTCCAAATGCCTTCCTAAATAATCCTAAGTAGCAACAAAAGACCTTTGCAAGAATTAGTAATTTGCAAGAAAAACTAATTAAAGGAAAACAAAGAGAAAGTTTACTAGCTTTTGCCAGATTTTCTGGCAATCTTAACTTTCTGAGCTAAGACACAGAATTTAGAATTTTACAAATATCCTCTTAAAGCTTACCCAAGCCAGACACTCCCTTGATAAGACACCATGGTAAGCTCTTCCCCTTGTCCCTCTACCACTGCTGGAGTCAGTTGACCTAAGTGTTTTGTTACACTTAGGATGTAGCTTGGAAGAAGGCTCTGAGGCAAAGATTTCATGACTTGGTAAAATGTAACATCAGCATTTTTTCTTGGAGGGAATAGCTTTAGGAGTAAGAGATGACTGAGGAAGTGAGTTGTTCAGAAGTTGTCTAGTACTACTCTTCAGAAATGAGCTGGATAGATTTTTTAGATGCTATGTTAAGAATTTTTGCAAGTGCAAGGTCAGAAAGCAAGATGGGATTAGATAGGAAATCTGTTGGAAAAAGGAGTTTTACCAAGGCAAAGATGTTCAGGATGATGATCAGGATGTGGATTACTGGAGAGGTTGAGAATAAGAAGATACATTCAGAAGAAGATACATAACAACTATCTTCGAATATTAGGGTTATTATCTGGAAAAGGTAGGAGCCCCATGCATAGGTGTTTTGTTTTTTTGCTTTTTTGGGTAATAGAAGTATCCCTCATGTACATTCAACATTGAGTACCTAGTTATATTGCAAGCACTCTACCAGAACAGTGGATAGTGGGGATGTAAGGCTCACAGTCTAGTGGGAAAACAAAAAAAGAAGATGATTTGAAATCAGTGTGGTATGTACAGGGATGAATGTGTGCTGTGGGAGCTTTGCAGAAGAAACCAAGCCCAAGTTGAATTTTTAAAAATTAGCTTGGCCAGGGGAAGTGTCAGGTTTAATCTGGTTGATAGTGAAATAAAATAGAGAGGCGAGGCAAAAGTTGGTCAAGGCAGGCTTTTAATGGATGCGCTCTCAGGTGAGGTTCTGTGGCCCCACAAGGGAGTGAAGCTGGGGAAGTTGTGGGGCAGGGGGGAAGTCATGCCCAGGGGAGTACAAGTGGGCTTTTTTAAGGGGGAGGGGGATAAGGGATTGTGTCTGTATGGGGTGAGAGGTATTAGGGCATATTACTGGAGGAATCGGTATGGGGTGATAACTGCTTATGCCTTTATATGGGGGTTGGGTGAGGTGCAGTTCAGGTTCCCTGCATAGGCCCTGTCTCCCCCTGATGATGTGTCCTTGGGCGGTCTGCTGGTGGTGGGAAAGTTCCAAGGCGAGGGTGACAAGAGGGAGGCCATTTTGGCCTCCACCATTTTGTTGGTGCCTCCCCATCCCCCTTGATCCTGCCTGCCCAACAGGAAGCAAGGGGAGAGGCTTTCCAGGTAGTAGGAATAACATACAAAGATGGGGGAAAAGTGAGGAAATGCTAGCTCTTTACAAATGACAGGTTATTCATAATGGCTAGGGCACAGGATATAGTGGAAACTTGGATATGGGAATGAGAGTGAGGGAGAATGAGGTTGGCTGGGATCAGAGCTTTCCATATGATGCCAAGAAGTCTGGTCTTAAGCAGTGGGTGACAGGATCAGATTTAGGTTTTAAGAAGTTATTCTGACAGCATTATGAATTAATGATTGCCAGAAGTGGGGACAACTCTCCCAGAAGGCTCGGCCATTTCAGGAACACAAGTGGAAGTGAGGAGAACACAAACAGCGAAGTGGTGATGGGAATGGAGATGAGGGGAAAGATCAAGGAGTTGGACTCTATAGGACTCTACAATCAATTGAATTGGAGGGGGGAGAAAAATAACAAAGAGGAAGGATTCAAATGCATTTCCAGGGACACCTGGGGGGCTCAGCGGTTGAGTGTCTGCCTTTGACTCAGGGTGTGATCCGGGGTCCTGGGATGGAGTCCCACATCGGGCTCCCTGCATGGAGCCTGCTTCTCCCTCTGCCTGTGTCTCTGCCTCTGTGTGTGTATGTCTCTTATGAATAAATAAATAAAATCTTTAAAAAACAAACAAACTCATTCCCAGTTAGGCTTGGAATGCATATGCTTACAAAACAGTGAGTTCCTTATCTCTGGAAATGAGAATTCCTTCAAGCAAAATCTGCATGATTATGTCTTTGGCACTCAGTGGATATTTGGAATTCCATGATCTCTCAGGACCCTTATAACTCTAAGAAAAGTCCTATTTACATTTGTATTGCTAGAAAAAAAGTTAAAGTATCAGAGAATCATGTTAAATGGATAATTTCTCTAAAAATAAAATCTATGTGTTTTCCCATGTTTCTTTAGTAACTTATACAGGCCCATAGGGATGTTTCAATAATCCTGTAGATGTAAGTGCTCATCTAGACAAGAGTAGCCATCTAGGCTGACTATCCTAAGATGTTAAATTAAATTTTGAAATGTGCCTATGCATGTCTTTGTCTCTATCTCTATGTCTCACACACATATACATAGATACATAAAACAAATTTGAAAGTTCTACATATATAAAAGTTTCTACAGTATATACATATGGTTCTAATAATCACTCTATGTGAACCAAGCTCCAAAGATTTAGGTAAAAATATATTGTGGATTTGATATAAATCTCTGTAGATTAAAGCATTTACTCCATCTAAAGCTGAAAGTTGTCACAGTCAATAGCCATTAATGGTGATTAGAAAGAATTGATCTGGAAAGGAGCCAAACTGCAAAATTACTTTCAAAAAAGAAACAAAGCTTTCACAATAAATACATGAAACACAACTCTCTGGCGGTACAAATAATTGAGGCCAAAATGGCCCAATTCAGGAATTAAGATAAAAAGACCAAAAATATCAAACTCCTGGGATGGATAAAAATAAATAAATAAATAAATAAATAAATAAATAAATAAATAAGATAAAATAAATTTGCCTCAAAAAGCAGCAGAAGCAGGAGGAGGAGGAGGAAGAGAAGAGGAAGAAGAAAAAATAAATTTGCCTCAAAAGGAAGAAGATAAAATAAATTTGCCTCAAAAAGAAGGAGGAGCAGGAGGAGGAGGAGCAGGAGGAGGAGGAGGAGGGGGAGAAGAAGGAGAAGAAGAAGAAAAAGAAGAAGAAGAAGAAGAAGAAGAAGAAGAAGAAGAAGAAGAAGAAGAAGAAGAAGAAGAAGAAGAAGAAGAAGAAGAAGAAGAAGAAGAAGAAGAAGAAATCAAACTCTTATTCCCTTTGGACCAAATTCTTGGACAATATTAGAAGAACTATTTTGGGTGCCTTCCTGCTCCTGCCTGCTGACCTTTCTGTATCATCTCTTGCAGACAAAGCACTTTTGTGCTGCCCAGACTCCTCCCTGGTGCTCCACCCTGGCTTCATTTACCAACAGCACTAGGCTCTTCCTTTCCATCTGTAGACCTAAAGGGATAAGTGATGGTGTGAACTGTACACACCTCAGTGAGTAGGCGACGATTTTGGTCAGAAAAGCGCACACCCCTTTGGTTGGGTCTCAAATCATAGAACACATTCATGACGCTTTCTTTTCCAAATTGCCTTATAGAATATTCCACCTGAGTTGCCATTCATTATTTGCCCTGATGCGAACATGTGTCACTCTCCTTGCCGCGTAAAAAGAAGAAAAACAACAAAAGCATAACCCCACCAGGATGTGTAGCAATAAGCTGGTTTACACTCTTGCCGCAATGATGACTCAGGGTATGGATCCCCATGTGACTTTCAGACTTTCCCCTGTCACTTTCCCACTGTATCTCATTTAGTGGGTATGCTAATCACAAGAATTCTTAGTACAATAGTTTGTAAAATTTTCCATGACTGTAAAGAGCCACAGGGTTCTAGCGCATGTGAATACCATCCCTGAGAAAAGTCCACTTTCCTTTGATTTTTATTTTCTCTTTTGGCTGCCAAACTTAGTGATAGTGACTTAATGGGCAAAGAGTAAAAACCATTATCCCTTTAATTGGTCTCCACTGGTTAATTCATAGGAGGCTTCTAGAAATGCACTGATTGTATAATTAACAGAGAACTGTGCCACCTTTGTAAGTCACTGGCCATAGCAGGCTTAGTTTCCTAATTGCCCATCACCCATCCTATTGCTGTTTCAGCAGCAGTTTCACCTTGGGGGATTGCATTCTCAGAGTCTAAGCAGTGTCCTTGATCATCCATGTATTCTCTCCAGGTTTTGTCTGAGATCTGTTCTCTTCAAGATTCCAGTGCTTCTGCTGGTCTCCTCATTGGTTAAAAAAAAAAAAAAAAGGTTTGGAATTTTCAAGAAGATTAGAATAATCAGATTTCGTTTCCTACCCATTTCTCTTCTACAATTATTGTATCTTCCTGCTTTAGAGTGATCCTCCAACGCCAAGATTCAAAACTCTAATTTTGTAATTTAGGCCATTATAAAATATAGGCTAGAGAGTAGTTTGATCTTCAAATGAGGGTCTTGTAAATATAGCTTTATTAGAGTTCAAGAATGTTTTCCTCCTATGTGTTTGTACTTGTGAAGGATCTATGCTAAACTATTCTGCACTCGACCTCCAACTACTTTCCCCTCCTCCTTCTAGTAGTTACAAGCTGTATCCACAGGTTACTGTAAGTTGTCCTGCTTCTTCCTTATTCTACTGGTGCACTTATGTTCTGTATACTTGGACTGTGTGCTCGCACTCAAGCTTATTTCTCAACATTTTTCAGAGAATACAGAATTTGAGCATGGTAAATGCAATCAATTTTCTTTGTTATTTGACAGGCAAGTAGCTAATGTAAGCCTTAAAACAGTAGTATAAATTATTATACATAACATTTATAAGTGGCTGAGGGCCAATCTTGTGCTTTTAGCTGGAGAGAAGAAGATTTTCTTATAAAACTGTGACTATATACTGTTGGTATTAAAAGACATTCATGCTAACCCTTGTGGTAAGATTGCAAAAGTTAGAAATGGTGATGCCCTTAATGTCACCATTTCTCCCCCTGTGATACTTAGTAGAACATGGAACTGAATACTAAATCTAGAGCATTATTCTTTCCAATATTATTTTGTAGGCCATTCTAATTCTAATTTTAACTAAAAAGTAAGCCTTTTCTAAAACTGTTTCTATTGCCAATGAAAAATTGTGTTGACAGCTCCCTACTACTTTGTCAGTGGTAACCTTGCTTTTGTTAGAATTGGATCTGTTGTCCGCATCAGATAGGAGAGAGACTGCACTGGCTAAGGGAGATAGATAAATCTAAATTTCTGGAATATCTCCCCTTTTTTCCCCTCTCTGTATAAATATTTAATTATGCCAGGAGAAATTCTGAAAAATTGCGACACATGATGGGATTGATTCCCCTATAAGTAGGGCACTCGGTATGTAGCTGAGAAAGGAACTAACACTTTTGAAGTCTAAGTGATGGCTCTATTCTAGGTACTTTAAAATATTCACTTTCATCTTCACTGTATCCAACAAACTAGATATCATCAGTCCTATTTTACAGATGAGTAATTAGGGTTAAATAACTTGCCCAGAGTTGTACAGTTATCACTAGGAAGAGATAGGGTTATGACATGGCTGATTCTAAAGCTAACATCCCTTTTACTTTCTTAAAATAGTTTCCTTCTGCTCATTCTTTGGGAGAAGTGTCAGCCTTGCAATATATTATGATGTCTACTGTAAGAGCCCTATAAGTTCAGGGCTAAGAGTTGAACTACCTGGGTTCCTGTCACTCACTAATTGTGTAATTTTGACCAATTACTTTATGTCTCTGTGTCTCAGTTTCTTTATCCATAAAAATGGTATGATTAGGATAATATCCACTCAGTAGTGTGTTTGTGTGGGCTAAATAAGAATATATATAAAATACTCAGCAGAGCGGTCAATACATTGTAGAGTTTAGTAGATATTATTTTCTAGGAGTTTGTTCTTTATGTGGGTAGAGAAAAGAAGTCTGGGTTGTAATTTCTTCTCTTCTTGGCTACTTATGTCTGGTTCATTTAGCAATCAGTGTTTTGTTTTAGATCCCTACCCAATTTTACGTGTTAATTTTTTTCCTTCATGCAATGTAGAAGATTAAAATATGGCCATAAATTCCTTGCTAGGCTTCTTTTTGAGAGATGGGGTCTAATTCTCCTTCTCTTGAACATAGGTGAGACTTAGCGACACGCTTGATGAATAGAATATGACAGGGTGGGACTTTTGAAACTAAGTAATAGGAAGTCTTGCATCTTTTGCATGTACTTCTTTGAGTGCTCACTTTGGAACCTCTCACCTACCATGTAAGAAGCCTGACTGCCTTGGCATCTCCATGTTGGAGAGGTCATGTGTAAGCATTCTAGTCATCATGCCCAATATAAGTCCAATCTCCCAGTCATCCCTGCCAAGGAGTCAGAAGTGTAAGAAAAGCTGTCTTGGATACTCCAGACCAGCCCCAACCACCAGCTGAATATCACTGAAGCTCCTCAGTTGCCAGAAGAATCTCCCAGCTGAGGCCTGCCCTAATTTCTGAGCCACGAAATCACAAAATCATAATAAAATGATTGTTGTTTTAGGCACTTCAGTTTTGGGGTAATTTATTACATAGCAAGGTATAGCTGAAGCATGTGTTTATTTATTTAAAAAGAAGCTATTATACCAGCACCTGTTCTAGGCACGGTGGGATGTATCTGTGAACAACCTAGGTAGGCAAGGCTGCTCCTCTCACAAAGGTTACACTCTACTGAGGGAGACATACAATAAAACATGAACAGGTAAGTACATACATAATTTCAGATATACACACACACACACATACACACACTATGGAGAAAAAATAAAACAGAATAAAAAAAACAGAGACTGACAGGTGTAGGTATGTGTGGATATTTCAGTAGGCTGATTAGGAGGGGCCTCTCTGAGAACAGTTCATTTGAGCAAAAATTTGAAGTCTCAAAATTATGCATTCACTCACTCACTCATTCATCCATCCACCTATTCAATGAACAGGCAATGATTAACCAGTAGTTCCTGTCAGGCACTGTGCTAGGTGCTGAATAGGATAATCCTAGTGTCTTGTGAGGCAAATAGGCATGCAGACCTACTAACAGCATCACATGAATACACTACCGAAGAGATATGCAAGTGGAGCTTTGGAGACACAGGAAGATAGAACACCTCCTTAAGTAATATGTTTCTCAACTGTGGAAACTGAATACTTATTCAAATGATGCTTATTCAAATGTGCTGTTGCCTAAAACACATCCAGAGCTTCCTTTTTGCTACTGTGCAAGTCAAAGCACAGCGCCTGACCCAGACACTGCAGGAAATATTTGTTGAATCAAAATTGCTTTAGGGTACAGCTATAAGTCATATTAGAATCTTTCTTGCTCCTTGCTACTCTTCTCTTTTGAGCCAAAGTGATTTTATATAATATGATCATTCATTCCCCTTATTCATCAGACTTGGCCCCGGATTTTGTTTTGCTCCCCCCAACAAATTTATCCTGAAACACTGAAGACTTGCCAATACTGAGGATATTCAAAAGAATATCTTGTTCACTTTTTAAAGGATGGCCCAAAAAAGGAATGTTGAAAATATTTTTAGCAATAGTAGAAGCGGAGCCAGCATGAGTGCAGGGCCTCCTGAGGTGACTCATTTGAAAGAAGCATCATTCATTTGGATGTTTAAGTGATGCTGGGTTTTTTGAAGAAGCAATTGTATTACTTTATAGTCATGCCCTGTTCTTGCAGATGTTCATTAAGTTGAGCCTGATTTCATTTGTGCCCATGTTTTCAACCATCTTCTATGTTCCATATATTCTCTCAAAAATGTCTTCTACCCCAAACTTCTGGGTTCTTACCCCCAATACCCCTATACCCAAAAGTTTCCCAATCCTAAAACTGTTTCTACTAAGCTTAGCTAACCATCTAGTCTTCTGAAATGTTTACTTCTCTTTTAATCTCTACTTAATAAATGGTATTATCACCAACCTAGTTGTAGAAATCATCTCGAACACCTTCTGCTTCCTCTACATTCATAACCTATTTCTCAACAAATCTTAATTCTACTTTCAAAGTATATCTTGAATTTCCAATCATCCTCTTCTACTCCAATTGTCTTGATTCAATATTTTATTAGTTTTTTGTTTTTTCCTTCTGCCTGAAATGCTTTTACCCACCTTGACTACCTGGTGAACACATTTTTAAAAACTCAGGCTAAACTCACCATTTTTGTATTCCTTAGTGTCTTATTCATGCTTCTGTAGTATCTTTAGCCACACTTGTAGTATTACTCATTTGTGTTAGGCCTGTCTTCAGTTTCCTTTTCTCACAGCATACACAGTATTCCATTTATCCATTTGAAAAAAAAAAAAATATATATATATATAAAACATGGGGCATGCAGTGTGCTAGATTCTGCTATGCAAAAGCAGACATGATCTTAGACATTGCGGGACATATAATATAGTGAGGGAGATGGACAATAAAAGAAATAATTATAGTAATGTACAATGAGCATAATGATAGGTGGATGACAGGCTGCCATGAAAATATATAATATAATTACATGGGGTTAGAAAAAGGTTTTCCTGAGGCAATAACATTTACTCTGAAACCTGAAAGATGAGTTAGAGTCAGCCAGATTTAGAGATGGGAAAGTGGGACTAGAGGGGAGAATATTCCATTCAGAGTGGATAGCATGTGCAAAGACCCAGGGGTCACAGAGAAAGGGCATTGAAGGAATTGCAAAAATACCATAAGGCTATCATTAAACATTTGTTAACTGAATATAGTCTGGGGACATGAGTTCAACTTTTATGCTGAATTTTCTGAAAAACACAAAATGCTTTTTAGTTTAATTGTACAGAAAACTTTTACAATAGCTTGTGGACTTCCCTGCATTCTTAAAAAGAAACCACATAATTTCACTTTTATTTGACAATTCAAGATGATCAATAATAATTTCAGTAGTTGCACTGATTTAATAGTCATTGCTAGTTGCCTCTATTCATATTCATTCCAACCTCTCTTCTCACTTCTTAGCAAAACCTGATTTGATTGGGGTGGCAATGTGCTCTGCCCCAGGCAATAGATTGTGATTTGCTCTAGAGTTGCTCTATTCAATATGGGAAGCAGCTAAGGAACACTAGGGCTACTACTGAGGCTGGTCCAAACTGATGTGCTGTAAGTGTAAAATATATACTGAGTTTCATTTACTGTGAAATCTTGCTTTGTGAAATATCTTTGTTAATCATCTCTGAAACCACCCTTTCCTTAGCATACAATACGGTAAACAATGACCTGGTCGAATTTCCTCATTTTACAGATTACTATGTTAAATCTTAGAGAAGTTCTCTGAGTTGCTCAAAGTCTAAAACCTACTAAGCCACATAATTGTAGAGCGTAGGCTGCCGTCCTCAAAGATAAGAGAGAAACTCTAGAGACAAGTGTCTTCCAGAGATATCGGTAAGCAATTAGAAGATATGCTAGCACATTCTAGGCAAGAAGAGATATCAATCTTTCAGAGGGTTTGAAGCAGTTGAAAGAAGGGGATACTAGCTGAATTCTCTGAGCTCCAATGTGTTCAGGTTCTGAATCTTTGCACGCTGCTTGTGATTTTGGGCTGTGGCCGGTTGAAAGAGCCTATGAGAGCAGAAACATTTTTCTCATCACATCATCTCCTAGTCTTTTACCCTCCAAAATCCTGCAGCTTTTCATCTAGGTGTCACAAGAGAAGCTTTTAAAAATAGAAACACTGGACGAGGAATAAGGGTCTGGGACATGAAGGAAACGGTATCACTTTGTTCAACAGCCGTTGGAAATGTTTGAACTTTTCAGATCTAATCGTATGGTGAGACTTAGCCCACATGAGATGAAAGATTCAACCCGTGTGAGATTTTGGAAGACAGAATTTCTATGAGTTAGGAAACATAGACCTTCTTGGACCCATTTTGTGGCTGGCACTTAAATTCAAAATAGAGACGATTCATTGGGTTGATCTAATTGTGCTTCCTCTTTCCATGGAATAATGGCTCTGGAGAGCACGAGGGATAAATAAAGGCTCCCAGGGTCTAACTTAAAAGTTCACCTATGTAAGCTCCTGGACCTCTCAACCTTCCCACTTCTCCTGGCTCATCCCTCTTCCTCAGTAGCTGTGCTGTTTGACATTTGCTTCTGTTGCAGCTCCTCTTGCCAACTGGCATGGCCCTTCTACCTCTCCCCTCCTCCAGCTGCTAGGCTTCTGTTCTCGGAGGCGTGGAGGGGCCCCTCCTCACTACTGCTCATAGCTCTGTGCTGAACCCCAGTGTAGCCTGACTTCTGGCTTAGGAGCAGTTCTGCCAAAGAATCTGGAGCGTTTCCTAGAGATTGGAAGAAAGTAAATTTGAATGACATAATCCTATGTCTTTCTTTTTTTTTTTTTATTTTTTTGTTTTGTTTTTTAATCCTATGTCTTTCTAAACTGTTTTCTTCCTCACTACTATGAACAGGTATCACAGGATGGATTTTAAACTTTTTGACTTTTTCCTATTTTAGTTTAGCCATGGTTGTGTAACAATACGAAGGTACTTACTAGGACTGAACTCTGCGTTTAAAAATGGTTAAGAGAGGGGATCCCTGGCTGGCTCAGCGGTTTAGTGCCTGCCTTTGGCGCAGAGTGTGATCCTGGAGTTCCAGGATTAAGTCCCACATCGGGCTCCCTGCATGGAGCCTGCTTCTTCCTGTGACTGTATCTCTGCCTCTGTGTGTGTGTGTGTGTGTGTGTCTCTCATGAATAAATAAATAAAATCTTAAAAAAAAAGGAAACTGCATTTCTAACATGAAAAACTTTATAAAAAATGGTTAAGAGGGTGAGCTGTGTGTTATGTGGATTTATCACAGTGAAATTTTAAAAAACCCAACAAAAATTAAAAAATGAAAACATAACTTTAAAAAATACATGAGTAAACAACAACAACAATAATCTCTGCCTCTCTGGAGCTTATAATCCAGCCGGGAGAGCTGGACAACATATTACTAAATTATTCATATGTTAGAAGGTGATAAGCACTATAGATACAAAAAGTAGAACAGGGTAAGGGGGCTTAGGCAACATGAGGTGGGTTGCTATTTTAAGTAGGTTCATCAGAATAGGCTTTACTAAAAAAGTGACTTGAGCAGAGACATAGAGATGATGGAATTAGCCACATGAATACCCGGGGAAAAAGTATTCCAGGGCAGTGGGAACAGCCAATGCAAAAGTCCCAAAGTGGGAGCACACCTGGTATATTGAAGGGACATGAGGAAGCCAGGGTAGCTAGGACAGCGTGAGTGGGCAGGGGTGGTGGGAGAGAGTGGCAGGAGTTGAGGTCATGGAAGTGAGGGAACATCTGATCATATATGTTCTTGAGACCATTTGAAAGACTGGTTTTTGCTTTGAGGGAAATAGGAACCACTGCAAGATTTTAAGGAGAGGAATCACATGAGGTAACATATTTAAAGGATAACTCTACAGAGAACAGATGCAAGGGGGCAGAGGCGATGCAAGGAGACCTGCTAGGGAGCTGTTGCATTAGTGTCTGGGTGGGAGGTGATGGTGGCTGCAACCAGAGTAGTAGCAGTAGAAGAGGAATGGGGGGAAGTGGCTAGATTTTCTGATGTATCTTAAAGCGAGAGCCAACAGAATTACCTGCAGGAGCAGAGGTGGAGTGGAGAAAACAGGAGTCAAGGATGGCTCCAAAGTGTTTAACCTGAGCACCTGGACAGATAGAACACGATTATGGGACAGGCTTTGAGTGAGCAGATTTTTTTTTTTTTTTTTTTTTTTTTTAGTCCTGGTAAGGAGACCAGCAGTTCCATTTTGGATACACTGAGTTAGCTCTGTTATCATTACAACTTATTTTTTTAAGTTGCACAAATGAGAGCCATGGAAAGCATGAGTCAGTGAGATAGCATCTGTCCCATAGTATTGGCTCAGAGTAGGTGTGTCTTTTTGGATGTGGAAGGAAAAAGTGGATGCAGGATTGTAAGAGCTCTGTGAATGACTCATACTTCTCATGACCCTCATTTGTGCAACTTCAGAAAAATTAACCATCATGATAACAGAGCTAATGTTCGTTGAGTTCTTACCATGCATTAGGTATGTGACATGTTCACTCGTGCTTCTGTGTGTAATCGGAGGAAACATTACATTTCAGTTGGAGCCTACTGAAAGCAGAGGTGTAGTTTTGTTCTCCATTCCAAATTCATGGAACCTTGTCTTCTATCCTTGGACTCCAGGGTAAGACCCCTGAAATGCTTTCGAGTTTACGAACACCCTTTCGTGTATCTTATTCATCCTTATAACTATCTCCTAAGGCACATCAGTGAGTCTATCCTTCTCATACCCAAGATGGCTTGCCTAAGGTGAAAACACCAGCCTGAGATTTTAGGCTCTCTGACTTCAAGGCCTACAACTTCCCAATACCCCTGCTGTCCAACTGTTTACATAGAACATTCCTAAACCTCCAAGAATTTTAGAAAAAATGCAATGAACACTTGTATATCCTTTACCTAGTCTACTCATTGTTACTTTGCCACATTTGATTTATGTCTTAAACACACGCACTTGTATATACACACAGTTTTTGGTGACCTATTTTGAAAGTAAATCGCAGACATCCTGTCACCTCCAAATGTATCAAACCTACATTTCTTAACGGTAAGGACACTCTCCTACATAACAAATCTTTCACATCTAAGAAATAACATCATCTACCATAGCATCTATATTTACATTTCTGTAACTGCTCCCCAAAATTTTTATGGCTCTTTTTTTTTTTTTTTCTATCGAGAAGCGGATCTAGGGATCATGCCTAACATTTGAGTTTTGGATCCTTCATCTCTTTGCACAGGACAGTTTTCCCACTTTTTGTTTTTCATGTCATTATCGTCTCTGAAAAGTCAGGCCACTTGTCACGCAGGGTGTCCCAAATTCTCTATTTGTTTAATTGTTTCCTCACAACCGTATTTAGGTTAAAATATTTTGGGCAGGAATGGTACAGAAGTGAAAGTCAGGTTGCTCCACTGTTGGAGATGCTTCATTTGATTATTCAACTTACACAGCTACTGCCAAATTTCTCCTTAGTAAATATGTACTTTCTCCTTTTTAAAAGATTTTATTTGTTTGACAGACAGAACAAACACAAGCACAAGCAGGGGGTGTGGCAGGCAGAGGGACAGAGAGAAGCAGGCTTCCTGCTGAGCCTGGAGCCCCACACAGGACTCAATCCCAGGACCCTGGGATTATGACCTGAGCCAAAGGCAGACACTTAACCAACTAAGCCACCCAGGGACCTGAACTTTCTCCTTTTTAATTAGTAATTTATCTGTGGAGTATTAGAGACCGGGGCTTTAGCATCCACCACTGATTAGTTATTGCACTGATGGCTACCGAACTCCCATTTTCTATCTATGCTACCTCTAGACCTGGAATCTTCTACTCCCGAGGCTTTATTTCCAGTACTGGGAGACCATTATGTCTAGTACATTCCCCTGTGGACATGGGTCATGACATGATGGAAGAAGCAGGAAGTGAGCCATGGGATCACATAGCAGATCAGATAGCAGATAGAGTGATCACCATGTTCCAGAAACGCTGCACAGGGCATGTTACTGTGAAGCAGAAGGGTTACTTTGGTGACAGAAAAGTTTCAGTTCTATAATTCTTGAGGGGTTACAGTTTGGTTTTACATAATGTAGCCAACTTTTTCTTCAAAATAGTTTCTTTTGCTTTTTTTTTTTTTTTGGAAGTAAAAAGAGTTAAGGCAACATATGTTTGATAAAAATCTATTTTTAATCTCTTTACTTTTATTCTCTGATCTTTCTTTTTCTTCCTCGTTTTCTATTCCCTTCTTTCTAGAAGCCTTCCTTCTTTTAAAAAATCTGCTTAAAATTTCTCTCTGAAATTCCTATTTTTTCAGTTTGCCTCTTCCAATTGATCAGTCTCTACTCTTTCCTTCTAGTTGATCTGTCCCTCCTACTCTTCTAGATAGAGAGAGGGCTACAGAAATTAGAAGGCAATTTTAAATTATGACATACAATACCAAAGGTTCAACTCTTCATGTAATAAAATATCTGGTTTTAGAAGATCTTTATTTAAAAATATAATATAGTCTCAAACAACCACTGGTGAACAACAACTGAACTTAGTTGTCTCAACTGGTCATTTTAAGACACATTATTTTATTAATTAATCACACTCTCTTTCTATACAACTGAAAAATAGGAAGGTTTTTTTTTTTTTTTGCATGTCTTCTTGATAATTTCTAACCACATTTTTACATAGTGGTTTCATGTAAGCAGTTCTTGATAATCAACTGACAAGTGTTGTTATGTACAGAAGTCACCCTTATGAAGTATGAAAATGATTAAGACATTTGAGAAAATACATATTTAACTTTCCAAACATCAAGTTCCTATGGCAAGAAACACAAATAGAGGGATCCCTGGGTGGCACAGCGGTTTGGTGCCTGCCTTTGGCCCAGGGCGCGATCCTGGAGACCCAGGATCGAGTCCCACATCGGGCTCCCGGTGCATGGAGCCTGCTTCTCCCTCTGCCTGTCTCTCTCTCTGTGTCTCTCATGAATAAATAAATAAAATCTTTAAAATATATATATATTTAAAAAAAAAAACCACACAAATAGATTTTTCTCTAATGTGTTTACCTGCCCCACAAATAGCCCTTTGGTTGTTCAAAGATCATTTTAATGATCCACTTTGTAATTTAAATAAAGATATCTTTTCTTTTCTTTTTTCTATTCTTTCTTTTCTTTTGCCCCAGTGTATTTTAACTATTATTTTAAAAAATCCCACAGTTTCCAGGAATTCTTTCCTGAATAATTTATAACTCAAAATAATAATAGTACTATAGTCTATGGCATAGTTTCAAGTTGATAAACATAATTTTATTGATTGCTATGATTTTAAATTCAATCTCTGAAACAAGGTTAGGAATGAGCCTGAGGCTTATGTGTAGGGATGGAAATAGGTCTTCTGTATCGGCAGTACCTGCTGCACCTGCTTATCGATCTCTTAGTAGTTCAGAAAGAAAGAGCTGCGGGAGATGTTTACTCTGCTTTATAGGGACATCCTTGGCCCTACATCTGGTATGTGGTTTTTCCAGACAAGGAATGTTACTTTCTTCCAAATGTTAACCCATTCCCTACGTAAACCTTCTGCAGCTAGAAATTCGGGCAAATAGAATAAATTATATTTCAGAAGAATAGATTATCTGAAGATCAGCTTTGAAGTCTGTTTAGGATTAAACAAGACTTTTCCAAATTTAGTTGACCCTGGAAATTATTCCTCTTATTGAATAAATCAAAACAACACAAAACACGTGTTTTAAAAGAAATAGTGGCACTTGTATTCTACAAATACACTTGGGAAATTAAAACTTAATGACTCTATATTGGAGGTTAAGTCCTAAACCAGATAGCTTTTGAAGGTTCCTTCAATTCTTATAACAATAAAACTCTAGTATAACGTGTTAACAAGATCTCATATTCAACCTGAAATGTTAATAAAATATTATAGATTTTATACATGTATAAAAAATAAACGTGTAAAATAAAAAAAAATAACTATGTTGTTTACTAATGTAAGTGCAATTTTAAGGGGAATTAAAATGATGAGTTTTAGTTATATGACATTTTATTGTATGGTTTAAAGTGACATTTTAAATTGAAAGAATATTTTATTAAAACCTAACTATTTATTGAGTTTATGACTCATGTTTTGATTATAATTTTTAAAAGCATTCTTTTGTAGTCTTTTGTAATGAAAACCATCAAAAGGTCAAAACTTGCTATTGCAGATTTTTCTGATGTCTAGATCTTACCTTTGAAATCTATGGTACCATTCGAAGAAATATTAACACATATTGTTGACTTTTTTTTTACACTTGATCTTAGCCAAAAGGCCGAGAAGCGATGTGACTTTTTTAATAATTAGATGCCAAAATGATTTTACTATACAATCAAAAAATATAAGGAACTTGTAAAGGCATAAATGCTCTAGATTAGTTGAAAATATAAAAAAAATATATTTCTTAGAAAAATATGCATTTTTTTCCCCATCAAACCAACCCAGGGGACAAGAGTGATATGAAAATAACAATCAGAAAGCAAGAATGCTCTGGGATTTTTTTCCTTTATTCTTTGGAGAATTCTAGTTCTCCTATATTTCTTTAAATAGTCCTTGGGATCCCTAGGAAATGTTTTCACATGTAAATGGGAACTAGTCCTCCTGACTACCATGTGGGGTACTCCATTTCCTCTCCTCAGGGCTCACTGTGATAACGACACCAAAAGTGGCAATTATGTCACCCCTACTCATATCTTGTTTTCCTGTTTTGGTTGTTCAATGTTGATGTTCAATGAGGATAGCTGATGGCTGTGTTGTCCTGTTATTGCCAAAGCCACCAACAACGATAATGAGGTTGATCAGTATCTCAATGACCTGTAGAGATTTCAGTTAATGAAATGTCTCTTCTTTTTAGTTTTTACCCTTCACCGTATTCAGGACTCTCTGGGGCTGTCCTGAAGGAAAAGTGTTAGTGAACGCTACTATCTGATTGGTCTTTGAGTTTCTCTGCCCTTGGGATGAATTCTTTTCCTGAAGACTTCTCACTTCTCAAATAAATAATCCTCTAGAATTTCTGCCCTACAAGTTCTCCAGGTATGTCCAGATACACCTAAATCCTGGGATGAAAATCCTTAATATTGAAGCCTGGAGCTCTATTAAAATATATTGACACATGAAATATAAAAGTTCCAAATTGAGAACAAGAATCTGCATCCCCAGAACCTATATAGATATCCAGGTAGATGGATTTGAAGTTGAACCATAGACACAGCTGGCCCTAGGGATTTAAACAGTATGACAACTCCATGTTTTCCATTTCCTGTGCAGGTTAGGTTTTTTTTTGTTTGTTTGTTTGGTTGGTTGTGTTGTGTTTTGTTTTTAGAAAGAGAGAGCATACAAGTGAGAGAGGGGGGTGGGGTGGGGAGGAGCAGAGGGAGAGGGAGAGAAAGAATCTTAAGCAGGCTCCGCATCCAGCTCAGAGCAGGACCGGGGGCTCTCTCTCACAACCCTGAGCCATGACCTGAGACTAAATCAAGAACTGCCTGCTTAACCAACTGAGCCACGCAGGCACCCCTTGTGCATGTTAGTTTTATTATCTCTTGCTGAAGCTGAGATTTTTCTGTGTGGTAGAAAACATATTTGCCAATTGCTCTTGGGTTTTACAAATGACCCCTTCACTTCAGCTGCCTGGACTGTCTGAATTCTATTTCTGAAAATCCCCAGAAAGGACTCTTGTTGGTCCAGCTTGGGAGATGTTGGGACCTGTTATGGGTTGAATTGTGCCCACACAAAAGATGTTGAAGTCCTTATCCCCAGTACTTGTGAATGTGGAAATAAGGCCTTTGTAGATAATCAAGGTAAGATGAGGCCATCACGATGGATCTTAATCCAATAGGACTTGTGTCCTTATAAAAAGGGGAGATGTGGATACAGAAGAAAATGGGCACATGGGGAGAGCACTAGATGAACATGAAAGCAGAGATGGAGTGAGGTGTCTGTAAGCCAAGGAATGCCAAAGATTGCCAGCAAACCACTGAGAGAGAGAGGCATGCAAAAGATTCTCTGTCACAGCCTCAGGAGGAACCAACCCTGCTGATAACATTTATCTTAAACTTTTAGGCCCCAGAATTATAAGACAATAAAGCTCTGTCATTTAAGCCATCCATTTTGTGCTGCTTTGTCACAGCAGCCCTAGCAAACTAAAACAAAACCATTTAATGGTGGCTTGGGGTGGGATTATATAGCAACATGGGAATCAGGTAGGCGGGTGGAGGTCAGTTCTCAGAAATTGCTACTGGGAGGGCACCAGGGTGGCTCAGGAGTTGAGCACCTGCCTTTGGCTCAGGCTGTGATCCTGGGGTGCTGGGATCAAGTCCCACATTGGGCTCCCCACATTGAGCCTGTTTCTCCCTCTGCCTATGTCTCTGTCTCTCATGAATAAATAAATAAGATCTTAAAAGAAAGAAATTGGTACTGGGAAAATCTCACAGATTTGCACTGTAGATCTCCCAAAGTCATTTATTATGATTTGAAACTCAATTCGGATCAATGAGTTTGAGATTTTTGACTGTGAAAATTTCCCATTGAAAGGATTATTTTGGTTAGGAATTGGGTAAATAATCAGAAATAACCTACAAAGTAATTAGCAGGTGGTTTTATCTAATGGTATCTATGCCTCAGCTTACTAGTCACCATAATTGTCGAGGATGTAACAGATCTGCTTTGTTTAGGGCAGGTAGATATCTGTAGCAAAATGGAATTTATGTGAGGGAAACAATAATGTTTAAGAGTCTGCTGATGAAGGATGGTGATAAGCAAAATGGTGGATTCCTGTCTTAAAGTGGTAATTACTCCGATTCTGAAATGGCATAGGTTCTTTTGCAGTAGTTTATTTATGACAGATTTCAGTCAGGACCCAGTCTTGTATTTAGGGCTACCATTCACCTTTCTCCACCTATCCTTTATAAGTACTGGTATTCACCAAGTGAGACTTGATCAAAAAGTAATTTGCATCAGAGCAAGTAGATTATCTTTCTCTGCTTATGTTTTCTAATCTGGGAATATGATACCTAAGATTCTGGATCAGGGGTTGAGCAACCACAACCCTCAGGCCAAATCCAGCCCACCAGCTGTTTATGGAAACACAGTTTTATTGGATCCCAGCACATCCATTCATTTACTTACCATCTATGGCTATTTTCATGCCACAGCAGCAGAGCTGAACAGTTGTGACAGAGACTATACAACCTACAAAGCCTAAAATATTTACTATGTGGCTTTTTATAGGAAAAGTTTGCCAAATTGTTGATGTGAAGGGGAAAAAATATATATATATTTTAAATTAAGTCTACCAGGGACAGGTTTTTTTAGTTTTTGGTGTAAAACACAATTCCCACATTACTAATGACCTGGACTCCACATTTCTGAACTGGAACACATGGTTTAAAATGCTTCATTGAACTCTGTTTTTCTTATTTACAGTTGCTTGTAATTAGTAGTTACTTTGCTTTTATAATTACTTTTTTCAATTGCTAATAACTTGTTACAGAACCAAAGAATGGAATGGTTATCCAAAGGCATCATGTGTTTGGAATGTTTTTGACCTAGTGTTTCTTGAAGCCAGGAAGATGCCTGTGCTCACACCATCAGGGTCTTCATTTTCTTAGAGGAAATCACCTAGGGCACATGGTAGCAATCTCAGTATATTCTTGTTGCTTAATTGATTGATTTGAATGAACAGAAATAATGAAAAAGATATTTCTATTTGGGAAATGAATTAAAACAAAGCATTTATAATGTGACTTTAGAAAGTTACCTAATTTCTCTGAGCTTCAGTGACTTTCTCTGTAGAATGACAATAATAAAAGTACTCACCCCACAGGGTTAGGAGGATTAAATGAGATGGTCCATTTAAAGTGTTTGACAGAGAATTCTGCATATAATTAAGGTAGAGGATGTTTAACTCTTATTATTATTGATCTCTCTTCAGTTTCATATTCTAATTCCCCTGCCCTATTTTAGCTGCACATAGCATTTTTCACTCATCCGTTTTGTTTATTGATTGCTTACTGTGTTACTACTCTGGGTCTGGTACAGAAATATAATCGATAGGACAGGCACACACATGTGTATATGTATATATACATTTATTATAAGAAACTGGCTTACACAGTTCTGGAGGCTAAGTCCAAGATCGGCAGAGCAAGCTGGAGACCCAGGAGAACTGATGGTGTGGTCCCAGTTCACGTCTCAAGGCCTAAGAACCTGTGAGAGCTGAAGGGGGAAGTTCAATCAGAGCCCAAGGGAAGACCTGAGGTTCTAGTGGGAAGACAGGCAGGCAGAGAGCAAATTCTCTCTCACTCTGCCCTTTTGTATGGTGATTGGCAGTGAATTGCCTAGAGGCCAGGCGAGAGGACAGATAGCTACAAGTCTGGTGAGGTATCAAGAGTGGTGTCAAGGGTGGTGACGGAGAGGGAGTCTGTTAGTCTTGTGCTAAATATTTCATGAAGTTTTCATTCTTTCTTGAATGTGCCATGGTGTTGTTTCTGATACTTGCACACGCTCTTTTTGTTTGGAATCCTCTTCCTCCTCTTCTCTGCTTGGAAAATTCCATACATTCTTCCAGTTTAGATGTGACTTTCTCTGAAAGACCTGTACTAATTTTCCCCATATAGGTTGCATTTCCTTTGGGATCACACACCACTTTGTAACTACTTCTATCATGACATGAAATGCATCATAGGGAAAGTTTTTGCCTATGTCCGCCTCTTCAGGTAGACCATGGTGTCCCAGAAGGCAGAGATTTCATCCTATTCAACTTTGCTCCCATTCAATAAACATTTGTCAAACGAATGCTTTCCTGTTAGAAGATGAGCAAATTGGGCAGCCCCGGTGGCTCAGCGATTTAGCGCCGTTTTCAGCCCAGGGCCCGATCCTGGAGACCTGGGATCGAGTCCCATGTCAGGCTTCCTGCCTGGAGCCTGCTTCTCCCTCTACCTGTGTCTGTGCTTCTCTCTCTCCGTGTCTCTCATGAATAAATAAATAAAATCTTTAAAAATAAAAAAAGAATATGAGCAAATGAAGGGTGTTATTGTATCACCAGTGCATATCACAGTGTCCAGCAACAGTAGAGTCCCAAAAAATATTGACTATGTGCCCCGGTCATTTTTCAAAGGAAAAGAAGCCAAGATCTACCAACAGCAATTACTTTCAACTGTCCACAGTGGTCAAATACTTGATAGCATGAGCAACCCAGTTAACGTCTGACTGCAATAAAATATGGATCCTATCTGAACTTTTCTATCTACAAATGTTTAAACCATACCAGCTGACTAATATAAGGCAAATGGAAAGTTAAACCAAAGTGAGCATTTACAGTTAAACTTTAGGAGAGACTTGGAGGGATTTAGATTCAAAGGTTGGGTTGGTTTGCAGTGGAAATATGCTTGGAATTTACTGCAGCTGCTGAAAGGGGAATAGCCCGGAGGTGTGCACAATGTGGAGCGACAGCTGTTTCGTGGAGCAAGGAAACCGAGGTAACCCTTCTTAGTGGTCAGTTCTCCTTATCAGGGGGCACTTTTTTTTTTTTTAAAGTTTGTAGGGCAATATCCTAACTAATTCTTTTCGGAGAAAGCTCAACCACGAACCATTTTCGTATCGCTTATATCAGAATTCTCAATCTTGCTTGTGTATTAGAATCACTTGGGGTGCTCTTCCCCACCACCCAAGCAAAGAAGGCTGGACTGGACTTTCAGAGTTTCTGATTCAGCAAGGGTTTTTTTTTTGTGTGTGTGTGTTTTGTTTTGTTTTGTTTTGAATAAGGTTTCACAGGTGATTCGGATGCATGGCCAAGGTGGAGGGCTGCTGAAATCAAGTGAAGTTCCAGTGAGGGAATTTATCGGAAAGGATTTCTTCTAATTCCCACATTCACTGAAATCTTTTGTGCTTCTGAGATTACTTTAGAATTGCAAGTTGAAGAAGAGTCAGGCTCTTTGGTGGTAAGGTTCCTATGATGTTGTGATTCATCCATTGCAAAGAACCATTTTGTCTTCCGTGGTGCTGATACAGGAGAGCTTGGTTCTTGTCTCACGGAGTTGAAGAATGAATCTTGGGGACACAGGAGAGTCAGTAAAACGATAGAAGTTTATTAAGCAAAGGTACGGAGAAAGCTCTCAGGAGTGAGAGGGATTCTGACAGGGTTGCCACTGAGGGCTTTTTTGACTGGCCTTTTATTGGAACCTAACCAGGGACCCCAAGGCCTTGAGATTGTGCTGCCTCAAGTGATTGACAAATGGCTGGTTGGGGGGTCTGGTGAATCTCATCTCTAGGATTGTCTGGTAATCACCAAGGGGAGATACTCCCTAACACCTCAGAGCTAGGAGCCTAGTTTACTTTCTTCTCTGTTTTTATTGTCTTATCTCTGTTTCCTTGGGTTGGAAACAGCCTTGGGTTGTTGGAAACCCTTGGGTTGGGTTGGATAGGAGCCTGACGCTGGACCATTTGGTGTCCTTGGGGTTTATGGGAGCCCACAGATTTATGGGAGCCCAACTCTGGGCCTTTCCCTTATCTTTCCCTGCCTAGCCCCAACTATCCCTAACTCCTTCCCACATCAGCATTGTGCGGGTCAAGCGTGCTCATTTGTGTGGACAGATCCTTGAGTTTCTGTCTTTGAATTTCCTGACAAGGCTTAGAGTTGATGATGGCCCTGCCCTCAGGTAAGTGCTGGCAAAGACCACGTCTGCTGAGGTAGAGAGGCAGACTATGGCATCTGACACTCAGACACAGAAAAAATCGTCCCCAATTTCCAAATAATATGGAAAATACTAAAATTTCAGATTAAGACATTTTATCACTTATTTTCATCTTTTTTTTTTTTGACCTCAGGAAGTACTCTAAATCTTATCACAGGATATGAGATCATTTTTAGATTCTGTGTCAGCACATAAGAGATTAAAAACAATTTACACAACTGAACGCATCTTTCTCTTATATCCTTTCAGTGTAAATGCATCCAGCTTATATTTTATTATTTTACCTTAAAATTACTCCCATTTTCTACATATGATTTTGCTCTTCAGAGACAGTGGTCTATCTTGTACCTTTTCTTCCTTTTCTCTTTTACAAGGACTCTCTATAGCAGGTCCTTTTCCTTTTTTCATCATGTATTTAAGGAAGAACCATACTCTTTTCCAAATACAAAAAAAAATTTAAAAATAAATAAATAAAGCAGAGGACTGAGGTTTGAATCCACACTCTGCCATCCACACTGACTTTACTCAGCCTCTTTGAGGTTCCATTTCCACACCATTAACATCCTTTTGATGGTGATTATAAGGGCTCCCTAGGGCTGTGGAAAGGAAGACAAATTCAGATGGCCTGCATATATCATGCTTGTGCTTATTAGTCCCTGTATCTGTGACTTTATTTCCTTCTTTCTTCTGCAAGAAGAAATCCTTAGATACATAGTTCCATGCAGAGCCTCTGGGTACTTGGTCAGGTCCCTATGTTCTTGAAACCATTGTCATTTGCAAATTTTAAAACTTTCAAAATATGCCTCAGGGTTGTCTCTTAAGGATATAGTAGGGAGTACAATGTCTCGTAAAAATTCAAATTAATCAGGGCTCAATCATTTCTCCATCTTCAATTCAAAGAAACTCTTGGAAACAAGAGATAGCCTGTTTTCAGTAAAAGGAAAACCATTTTACAAACATTATCAGTGCACTTCCCTTTGCTCCCAAGTACACTCAAAAGTAGCTCTACAAAAAAAAAAAAAAAAAAAAAGCTCTACAAACTAGCTTTCCTATTTAGTCAATGGTACCATCATTGATACAAGTAACTACAATCATTGGGACCACATTTGTCTTTGTTTTTTGCACTCAGCACATACGGATCACCATGTACCAAACAGTCTTTGGGTTCTTTATCAATGACTCAGTGTTATCTCTAATGTGAAGCTTCACTGTGCCTACCTTATGTTGTTGGCTCTTCTAATACATCTGACACCATGTTGCTGGGTTATCTTTTCCTTTATTCCAATTCAGTGTGATTTGCTGGATCTGGGCCAAACTTCTTGCCTGACATAAAGCTCCTGAAACCTTTTCATCTCTTCTGCTTTGTCTACCACTACTACCTTACTCTCCAATATGTGCCTTCTACCCCCCTGGCATGGCAGCCTGGTCGGTGTCTCCTATCCAGAAGGCAATGCCTAAATGGTATGATTTCATCTGTGCTGGCCACACATGGAATCCAGGCTTTTCCTCATCTGCCTCTACACATGTTAGGGACACATGAAGCCCTTGAACCCATGAAAAGTCCAACTCTTAGGAAAGTGTTCCTTTCCACTAAAAGAAGCCACGAGGATTTTTCTTACTAATTTGATGAAAGTCTGTTGTCTTATCTTTTCATTCAGGCAACTATGTTCTATTTACTGTCTGTCTTGTTTCAAGAGGTTTTAAGGAACATTTCTGTGAACCTCTTACCACAGTGATGAGCCTATAGGTCAATTTAGAGCAGAAAATATGTTATTTTTTGAGACAGAAGACCAAAGTTTGGGTCTCAGTTCTACAACTTATTAAGATTCTAGGCAAATTATTGCAACATTTCCCCCCTTGGTTAGTCGGTTTTGATTTCTAATCTCCAAAATGAGGAAAATAACATTGATCCTACTCAAACTAGCACACAGGATTATTATGTATGACAAATGAAACTTTTTCACTGTCAATACTTTGTAAATGGTGATAGCCATACACACTTGGAATATCTTAATTTTTATTTCTTTGTATCTACCAAAGTGCTAGCACAATGATAACCACTGAGTGGGGCTTACTATAAACTCCAAAAATTGGATTAAATTAATATTATATCTTTAATAAATTAACAAACACATGTGTAATTATAGCATACTCAGTATTAGGGTTTATTTTACTAGAAGGATGCAAAGGGGTGAATATTAGACGCCATTTAGAATTCACCAAAGCATTTATGATAACATGGTGTACTCCCGTCGGCCTTGTGCTGTGAAGTAGGCATGCAGGTTCCTAGTGTTCTGATATAGTAGTTGGTTGGTTGGACTGGTAGTGGGAAATCTGAATTTCTCTGGGTAATAATCAGAGGAGTGAAGGTATAAATGAATTCATCTTTACTCAGATAAATAAATAAATAGTAACTTTCATGACCCTTTCCTCTGCATAATACAATTCCCGACATAGAGGTGAATGGCAAACTGATAAAATTTGTTATATGTTTGTGACTAGTATGTACAGAGAGTCGGAGTCAGATTCAATCCTGGGTAGAGTTCTCAGTGGTATCCCAGCCTTTGATCATGCTACCAACACTTTAATTTTAAAAATGTGACAAGATCATTCGAGTGTTCTAAGATCTTAGTAGCAGGCATAGTACAGAGTTGAAAGCTGCCATGAAGTCTGCTACTTAGGCGGAATACTGTCCTCTGAGGCACTCACTGACAAAGAAGTAGAATGTTAAATAAAGAAGTCGAGAGGCAAATCAAGAAGAATAAAGGATATCTGGAATGCTGTCAAACATAGTACAGACTTTATTAGACACCAGATCTTGACCCAAATTATGAACTAGTGAGTATTTAAGGCCTAGATTTAATAGAGGTCTCATTTATAGCTCCAAGTAGTCTTATAATTATTTCCCCCACATATTTAATGTTAAATACAAATCAATGGTGATGTTCAAAATTCTGTTAGTATGCCTGAGTTAAAGAGGATTTTTTTTTTTTTTTTTTTTTTTTTTTTACTAAATAGGCATTCTGGGAGACTAGTGAGTCAACATAAGACAATTGTTATATCTAAAACAGAGTGGACCAAAATGATGCTACAAATCTGCCAACAACAGCATACTATAAAATACAAGTAGAACTGACTTCCAGCAAAAATTTAAAGCAGAACCTGTGTGCTTTCTTCTTGTCGATTCAACCTTCCCTAGGCTTCTGGTGTGCTTTGCGCTGCAGTGATTGTCCACGGTAGCACTTTTCCATCTCCCTTGTCCAATAGTCAAACACATTTGCTCAGTGTTTCCATTTCCCTGTGATCTCCTGAGTGACTAGTTACCAATTTTGAGACTGTACATTGGACTATTGAATTAATGTATTACTATCCCTCTTCTTCCCTGTATTTCATTTGCTTTTCAGTAGCATCTTTTTGTTGCATGCTAAAAATAATAATAATAATAATCATAATCATAATAATAATAGCTAATTTAATGGCATTTACTACATGGCAAGCATTATGCTAAACACTTCACATTTATTAGTGCATATAGTCCTTCTATCAACTCTCTAATATACTATCATTAGATCCATTTTATAAATGAACTGAAGCTTAGAAATGCTAAGTAGGGCATGAACTGAGAAGTGGTTTTGAACCAAGACAGTTTAACTCTGCAGTCCTTACTCTGAACTACCAAACTATCCTCCCTAAACATGGTGGTGGGGAGATATTCAGAGAATTATGGGAGACACTTGTACACTGGAGTCAGAAATACCTATTTAAATTCTGTGTCTGCCCCTTACCGGCCCCTTACCGGTTGTGTGGCTCTCTGAAATTAATTTTCTAAGATGTAGAAGAGTGACAATAGTACTTACATCGAAAGTTTCTCATGTAATTAAATCAGTTAATGCATATAAACACCTACCACCATAGTATAAAGCATTCTTCACATATCTGAGTGTACAACTGGTTGGAAATGGGGATGATATTTTTGTGCAAAGGGATTTTGCATAACCGTTTAGCTGCCCTTTTCAGCCAGTATATGGAGCAGGGCATATGTGGAATACTTCTAACAGCAGCATCAGATGTGTCAGCCCAGTGCTCATCAGTCAGAATTGGGAGAAGGTCAGGCCATATGAATTCTAGAGACAGAGGTGCTAGTTACCATACCTACTGACCAGAGGTTACCTGAATTACACTGTCATGAGATCCTCAGGTTGACATGCATTTGTTGGTAGCCAGCTTTTAGAAAGAGGTGATAAAGTTACTAAGCAGATATGTATAAAAGGGGGCTGTAGAGGATCCCTGAGTGGCTCAGTGGTTCAGCGCCTGCCTTTGGCCTGGGGCGTGGTCCTGGGGTCCCGGGATCGAGTCCCGTGTGGGGCTCCCTGCATGGAGCCTGCTTCTCCCTCTGCCTGTGTCTCTGCCTCTCTCTCTCTCTCTCTCTCCCTCTTTGTCTGTCATGAATAAATAAAATCTTAAAAAAAAGGAGGCTGTATCCTAAAACCCAAGTATATATGATATACTTACTTTCTATGTGACTGTACAATTTATACTTCATATAAAATCTGAAAACCACTGTAAATGTTTCTCCTGTCTCTACATTTGACATATCAGGTAGAAAGTAAATTATAATTTGTTTATACTTTCTTCATATGTTCTTTGAAATATAAATATTTTAAAGAACTATAAGCTTTGGGGACACCTGGGTGGCTCAGCAGTTAAGTGTCTGCCTTCGGCCCAGGGCGTGATCCTGGAGTCCCGGGATTGAGTCTCACATTGGGCTCCCTGCATGGAGCCTGCTTCTCCCTCTGCCTGTGTCTCTGCCTCTCTTTCTGTGTGTGTCTCTCATGAATAAATAAAATCTTAAAAAAAAAAAAAAAAAAAAAAAAAATATATATATATATATATATATATATATAAACTTTGAGATTTGTTTGACCTTTGTGTGAGTAATTCTTTTTTAACTTCATATGGTAAAAAAAAAATCTGTTAAGCAGCTCTCTACATTGTTCCTTCTGATTCTGTAGACATCAGGAAAGATGTTACATGTACCGGACTGTGGCATGCAAGGAACAATGTTAAGAGATCCACAGTAGCCAACGATGTCATGAAGACTGCATTCAGAGAAAACAGTTACTTCTGTTGTTGAACTAATAATACTTAAAAATGTTTATCTTTCAGAACTGAATTCTAATAGACAAAACAAGTCTTGTTATTTTAAACATGATTTGGAAAGAGCACTGAGAACATTTTGCACCTGATACATGTCATTAATAGTTTACGTTAGCTTCCCATATAAGGGAAGATACTACCCTACTTTATAAATAGGTCTTGTGGGAAAATTGCTTCTTCCTTGAGGTTAAACAATCTGATATACATTTTTAATGTAGGGATAGTGTAAGGCAATGTGAAAGCTAACCCAGGTTAGATTGTAACAATGCCAAACCCCCCAAATAACAAAGACTTCATCATTCATGGTGTTTTAAAGACTCATTAAATTTAGTTTCCATAGTTTATGGAATATATAAAGCAGCTAGAAAATACACTAAAAAAGACTAAATGATTTTTCTTAAGAGTTAAAAAAGCAGACATTAGCTAAGTGGGATAAAATGTCATATGGGGAGAATGTTTGGGTATAAATAAATTCTAATGAAGTTAAACATATGAAAATTATAAGAAGCAGGTGACAATGATTACCAGCTCTTTTCCTAACTCAGTAAGGATGGAAAAGGAAATGGTTTGAAATTGCAGTAGAAGAGATTTGGGTTAGATATCAAAAAGAACTTCCTTGCTGTGAGGACTGTTGATCACTAAATAAAGGATAGAGCACAATCTTAAAGAGCTCCTTGGAGACATCTAAGGATGGGATGGTTTAAAAGCAGTCCTAGGGATCCCTGGGTGGCGCAGCGGTTTAGCGCCTGCCTTTGGCCCAGGGGGCGATCCTGGAGACCCGGGATCGAATCCCACATCAGGCTCCCGGTGCATGGAGCCTGCTTCTTCCTCTGCCTGTGTCTCTGCCTCTCTCTCTCTCTCTGTGTGACTATCATAAATAAATAAAAATTTAAAAAAAAAAATAAAAAAAAAAATAAAAGCAGTCCTACCCAATCACAGTGGCATTGATAAGATTGTATCCTTAAGTCCTTTTTAGCTTTGTCGGTGAAAGTTGGTCCTTGTGTGTACATGTGTGCATGTGCATGCACTGTTTAAAGGTGAATTGGTGGATTCCACAGTACAGTGACAAAGCTAGGTAGCTGAGTGAAACTCAGATAACTTGTGAAGACGCAGAGTGATGAAACAAAGTCAGAAATCCTCAGTTTATGGAAACTAAGTACTGACTTTGAGGTTATTTTAAATGAAGCAGTACATTGATAGAACCATCTGTTTCTATGAAAATCAGAAAAATTTCCATATAAATCTCCCCTCTCTGCCCTGCCTTGAAAATATCATTTTAAAAACTGCAAATTTGTAAATAAAATAGAAAATCAGAATAAATCTTAAAATAAAAAGCCAGAGTGCCAAATATATCAGTTAGAGCTCGGCTCTGCGTCTTCCTTTGCATTCAGATAAGGAAATGAGAGCTTAAGAAAGCTCAGTGGATTATTCATGTTCCCTTGCTGATGGCAAAACCAGGGATAGACCCTCAGCAACCACCGTGGTGCACTTCCCGGATGGACCCCCCTCCCCAGCCCACCCTATGGTCTCATTCTGTCTCTTGGGGGGTGGGAGCGTTGGTTACTGAGACAAACAGCCAGTTTCTTCTCCAGGAATTCCCTCTTTCTCTGGGCATGTCCCCTGCCCAAGGCAGCTGCCTTGTCCAAGTCCATCACTCCTTCCTAGGGACAGCCTGTGTTCAGTGACTTACTTGATGTTGGGGCCAGAGGGAATTCAGAGGACCAGCCTCTCTGCCTCAATTCAGGACAACTCTGCAGGGCCATTCTGGCTTCAGGGCTCATTCCCAAACATCAGCTGAAGCCTTTGTGTCAACTGCCAACCATAGTTCAATTTCTCTATCTGTCCAGTTCTGCTTCTTCTACTTACAAAAGACAAAAGAAGTTTCCCAGAATGCCTGTTTCTCTCTGTGTTATCACCACTGTGGAAGGTGAAGGGAAGCAATGAGTCAAAGTGTTAAATTTGGAGGTGAAGTAGAATAGATTGGGAAGGTAAAAAGAAGAAGTGGAATCAAACTACTTCCCCTTTCCTTCACCATTAGCGCTATTTGTACCCAGAGACTGAGACGAGCGGATGGACCCAAATGTCTTCTGATTGGAAGGTGGTCTTTTGTCTTCACAGTCTCCCATATAATTTCTTATCACCTACCTCAGTTCCTTTCCTCTACCTATCCTTCAAATGTAGGTAAACTATTGGGTAATGTGGGCATATTCAGTAGTTACCTTTGAATTGTAAAATGAGGAGTTGAAATTTCTAGTCCCGAGATGATCATAAACTCAGCTTTTGTTCTGATCTACTCCTACTTTTGAAAAGCTCCTTCAAACCTATCTTCTGTACTCATAGCCACTAGCCAATGATACCCAGCATCCCTGCACTTCAGGATTCCTTAAATCCTGAATACTAACCATGTGCGATGTGATAGTAGGTATGCTAGTGCCTGGGGAGGTAGCCACTAGCCACCTGTGGCCATTTAAATAGAATTACAATTAGATTTGTTAATCAAATCAGATGAAATTAAAATTAAAAAATAAGTTTCTCAGTTGCACTAGCCACACTTCCAGGGCTCTATAGCCACATGTGGCTAGTGTGGCTAGTGTCTACCATATTGGACAGTTTAGATAAAGACTATTTCTAAAAAAAAGAAAAAAGAAAAAAGATATTTCTTTCACTGTAGAAAGTTCTATTGGACAATGCTGTGAAATCCAAAGTCTTCTGAGTATGGTCCTCACTATATTTTGCCTTATGTGGATAGAACTGATTGGTGCTGATGATTTGGAGTGAAGGTCTAGATGGAGCCAGGTTTTAGGCTCCACCAACTTCCTAAATAATTCAGCTGTGGTCAGAAAGTCTGGAGTCCTTTACCGTGTCCTCATCACACTGCATTCAAAATGACCCCTGTCCCTTCTCTTTCCATTTCCATTGCTATCCTTCTTATCGTCAAGATGATCACGACAGCTACAAGAAAACTGAGCGTTTTCTATGTGCCAGATGCTTCTTAGATATCATATTAACTAATTTTCATGACAATTCCTTGAGGTGGATTATCATCCCCGTTTTACAGTTGAGAAAATTGAGTCTTAGAGTAATCAAATGTCTTGCCCAAATGCAAACAGTGGCAGAGCTAGGATTTAAACCAACATCTGTCTGCTCCCAGAGCTCATCAACTGTAAGATTACACTGCCTTCATTATCACAGACTTAGATAGCTGGAAAGCATCTAGCTGCTTACCTGTTCTTACTTTCTTATCCTTACAGCTCAGACTAGGTATTTTGTTAGACTAATTTTTCTTAAATCCCACATTCCTCTTCAAAATCTCAAAAATCTTAAAGTCTCTTTGTCCTGCATCTACTCTGAGGCCTGGTCCTTTTAAAAAAAAGGGGGTTTTACTGGTTTTATTCTGGAATTCATAAATGTGTATACTTTATTTCAAAATGCATTAAGCTAATGACTTTTACTTCTCAGGATTTTTTTTTTGATAAAAACATTCATTTTATGATTATTCTTGTATACATATGATCATGTCCAGGCTTTAAGAGTCCTTTAAGTTCTACATACAACCAACTTGAACTTATTGTCCATCTTTCTTTAAGGAACACCTTCTTGTTTCTAAACAGGAGAGTCTTCTTGTATTTCAGAAACATGATTGTTCTCAAAGTATAATCCAGGCCCCACAGTTTGCCACTTAATCATATACTCCCTTGAATTGGTTACTGACTGACATTCTGTATTTAGTAATGTGCTTAATAAATATTTACTAGTTGACTAAAATCACACTAAAATAAATTTATTTATTATTTAAAAATTATTTATTTATTTATTTATTTTTTAGAGAGAGATTGAGAAAGAGAGAGAGAGAGAGAGAGCATGAATGGAAAAGGGGGAATGAGAGAGACAAGCAGACTCCACACTGAGCATGGAGCCTGATTTGGGACTCGGTCTCAGGACCCCAAGATCATGACATGAGCCAAAATCAACAGTTGGAGGCTTTACTGACTGAGCCACCCAGGTGTCCCTAAAATAAATTTAAATTATGCTTCTAAACTCCACTAACAAGAAAAAAGGCTAGAGATATTATTTTCTAGGAAATGCAAAGTGACTGGAACTGTTCTAAATGAGTATTAAACACTTAGGTATCGAATTTCTAAGTACAACTTTTGAGAAAAATTGTTGTGAAATGACCCACACGTACCATGATATAACCTTCCTTTAGCACTCAACCAATCAGGAAACATTTTACAGTTGTAGAGGAAACCAATTGCTGGCAAATAATCCTTTCAACATGGTATAAGCCTTGGAAAGAAATCACAACAAAATGAGTAGGAATGCATCTGAACTTTGGCTTCTCCACAAAGCTTTGGAAAGTGCATTAAATCCTCAAGAATGCCAGCCTAAAATCCAATTAATGGAAGTGTGGGTTTACATGTGGGTGGGGAAGGGGGAGAAAATGCAAGAGGGTCAATGCTGAGTTACCTTTCAGAACAAAATAGTCTATTGGAAGAACACTGACTTGGGTTTGGAGTGAAAATGATTTTGGGATTTGAGCCATTCTTTGCTAATTACTGTGTCTTTGCAAGTCTCTTATCTAAATCTTTGATCTTCATTCTTCTCTATAAAATGTGGGTAATGGGAACT
Organism: Canis lupus baileyi; assembly: GCF_048164855.1. NCBI lineage: Eukaryota > Metazoa > Chordata > Mammalia > Carnivora > Canidae > Canis > Canis lupus. The sequence continues at coordinate 31,994,721 of NC_132850.1, forward strand.
GTGGAAGGCAAATTAATGACACCCCCTGCCCATGATGTCTGTGTCCTAAATCCCTGGAACCTGTATGTATTTTACCTTACATGATAATAAGGGCTTTGCAGATGTGATTAAAGATACGCACCTTGAGATGGGCAGATGCTCCTGGGTTATTCAAGTGGGCTCAATCTAATCACGTAAACTCTTAAAGCAGAAAACTTTTCCTGGCTGAAATCAGAAAAATGACAGATGAAGCAGCAGGATATCTGAGAAGGACTCACCCTAATGTTGCTAGCTGTGGTGGAGGGGGGAGGCATGAGTGAAGGAATGGGGCAGCCGGCAGAAGCTGGCACAGCTCTCAGATGACAGCCAGCAAGGAAATGGGGACCTTAGTCCTGCAACTGCAAGGAACTAAATTCTTCCAACAACCTGAATAAGCAAGGAAACCGAGTCTCCCCCAGAGCCTCCAGGAAGAAATGCAGCCCTGCCGACACCTTGATTTAGCCTGATGAAACCCTCGTTGGATTTCTGCCCTACAGAACTGTGAGATGATAAATTTCCATTGTTTAACTCACTAAATTTGCGGCAGTTTGTTATGCAGCATTAGGAAAGTAATACAACAATACTATTCCAGCTACTTCACAGGGGTGTTGTGTGGTCACATGTATAAAAATGCATTGTACATTGTAAAGTGGCATAGACAGTCTGTTATCAGTGACGTCTTTCAGCAGCAGCAGCATCAGGCTCTATCCTGCTTTTGAATTGCCAAGTTTAAAAATGTCAGTCTTAGAAAATAACAGTTTCCATTTACTAAGTTATCTGCTATGTGCAAGATAATCAATATGTGTGATATAATTTCACCTATACCCTGATCCTATGAGATAGAAGGTGTCACACCATTTTAAATATGTGGGACCTGGCCAGAAATGGACTCTGTTGGATTTTACAAAAATTTACATTTCCCTTTTTTTATTTTTTAAAGTTAAAACATTTTTTATTAAGGTATAATAGACATACAACGTTATATTAGTTTCAGATATGCTTTATATTTCTAAGGATTTATTGGCTTTCAGGAAACAGTCAGGGTGGGAAAAGTTTAGAAATGTAGTTCCAATGGCAAAGTACTAGGAAAAACTGATGATAAGTTTTTCTTTGCTCTTTTTTGATCACTAAAGAAAAAATTAAACTGGAAGTTATCAGAGAGAAAGAGATGCAGCACTTGAAAGTGATTAAATATAAGTTTTTTTCCAGAGTGGTGTTCATGAGAATATGCACAGTTTACCTTTGGATCTTGGCTTGGAAGATCCCTCCTGCTGAACTGTGGGCTGTGATCAGATACAGGTCCCAGGGAGCTGTCTGTCATATGCACACGCTGTGTGATGAGAGAAATTAAAGGAGAATGCTCAGCTTGAAAATGAGGCTTAAGGTACAGGGCTTTGAGTCCTGAAATCCCAAACACATCTCCATGGAAGAAAATGTCCTTTGAAAATTAATTGAAGACTTCAGCCCCACGCTTAGAGATGTTCTTACAAACTGCAGCGGACTTCAGTGATGTTCTTTTATGTAGTCAGAAAAAAACCCTTTGTTTTTTGATAGAGAATGCTGGAAATGGCAGGTCATAGGGAGGTAAGCAAATAGGGAAGGTAAGCAAATATCCTGGGTTACTTAATGATTTAGGTGCTATTTTCCACATTTAAACGATGATGTCAGTGGGCATGTGCTCTGAGTTTTTTAGTAATTATTTGAGTCTCTGCATTCTGGTTCCTCAATTCTCCTTCTGCTGCAATGTGTTTGTGTCAAGTTTGGGGATGTAGATTGTGGCCTTGGGAAAAAAAAAATGCTGGACAAAGTTAAAGAAAACACACCCATACACTCATGACTTTAGTTCCAGGGCTGGCCCTAGCGAAAGCTATGAAGTAGGCAGATTTCCTTTCTCCTAGGAGTTTGCACTTCCCTATTCTTGGCTCTCTCCTTCATCTCAAACTCTTCTACTGCCAGACCCCAAAATACTCTGTGTTACCCCCCTCCTTAACAATACTTAATATTGGCTAAAGATTAAATAAAATATTAAATAGAATAAATAGAAAATATTAACACTGATTTACCCTGTGTTATCAACATACCTAAGGGTGGTTACACTTTAATGGAAACCTTGGTAAGTGTGGTTATTTCAAAGGCAGGGATTTTTAATGGTGACACTGCAGGATTTATGGGTAATGATGCCTTCTTGGAGCTTTTCAAAATATCAGTTAGTAACCAGTTGCCTAGTTCAACTCACCTCAATATTGTTCCCTTCTTAGCCTGGGTGCCGACTGGGTGCAGCTAAGCTTCCTAGGCATAGTTGCTAGCTGTTCAATAGAATCCACCAGTATTTGGATATTCCAGTTATAATTAACATCTTACCAGGGCTGTGAGTAACAAAAACAGCTGTGATAGAACTCACATTCATTAAACACTTAAATCCGTATTCACAATTAGTCCCACAAAACTTAGGCCATTTTAAGAAATATGGCAGTAATGCTATATGCTTAAGTCACGATTTCCTGCGGAGGGTGGATTATCTGACGCTGATTATAAGGCTAAAGTCAATGGTAGTGTTCAGTGTGTGTTTGTTGAGTGGATCATGCCTTAAACAACTGGGCTTTATGTGCTGCAATAGGACACATGCGAGGATCAAAGACATGGTGCTAATTGCTTGTGTCGATGACTGTTCGTGATTGATGGACGCCTGTAAGACATGTGATTTTCTTTTTCAACTCTAGACTGGAAGAAAATGTTTTGCATGAGGGTAGAAGACTTTGGAATGTTCTCTCTCACAGCTTGCTTTCCCCATCAGTTCCAGCTAACCACTCTCTTACAGCTCTGAGCTACATTTGGATTCGAAATACTCATATGCTATTTTGAAAGATCTCTGACTCCTATACCCCAAGGAAGACTGGAGAAGAAAGACTCGTTTGCTGGGGGCATTCTTTCTTTCTGTGCTGGGTAAATCCACCATTGCTGGCTTCTCTGCGGAAAGGAATGAATCTCAATATCACTACTGATGATGGAGAAATTTAGGATCTTGTTTCGGATCTACTAATCGTTAATTGGCCATGACAATCCAATGTCGATGCAATAGAAATATAATAAATAAGTTATAGAGATAGATATTTGGACTGTTTGGCCAAGGTACATTAATAGTATCAAAATTGTGATATCTGCCCTATGCAGTGGTCAAAGCCGTAAGTCTCAAGGTCATTGTGGACACCTCACATATAACTCAGCACTTCAATCTTATTCCATTTACCTCCCATGTATTCTTGTGTATGGCCCTCTCTTTCTAGCCCCACTGCTATTGGTTTAGTTGCAGCTCTCATCATTTTTTATTTTTTCTTTTATTTTGACATAATTCAGACTTAAAGAAAAATTGCAAAAAATAGTAAAAGAACTCCCACATCCCCTTCACCCACATTCCCCAAATGTTAATGTTTTATGATATTTTTTCTTTCTATATATTTTTTTTCTGAACTGTTTGAAAGCAGACAGGAGGCATCTTTACCCCTCAATACCTCATGGTATGTTTTTTAAAAACGAAAGCTTTTTATTACAGAACCACAGTACAAGAATCCAAATCGGGACATTATCATCAATATAATACTGTTACCCGGTTAAATACCTAGTTCAGATTTCACCAGTTTGTCCTCTAATATGCTCATAGCAGAAGAAAATCCTGTATCACCTACAGCACACAGATGTCCTCTGTCTCTAGCCGATCTTCACCAGGACAATTCCTCAGTCTTTCTTTGTCTTTCATGACATTTAGATTTTTGAAGGGGGCAGGCCAATTATTTTGTAGACTGTCCCTCAGTTTGGGTTAGTCTGAAGGTTCTTCACGATCAGATTCAGGTATGCATTTCTGGCAGGCATACAGGGATGTCACGTGTGTTCTTTGCCGCAAATCATGGAGGGAGGCACCTGCTGTCAGTTTGCCCCATTACCAGTGATTTCAACTTGATTACCTTTCCAAGGAGGAGTCTGCTAGTTTCTCTACTGTGAAATTACTAATTTTTTTTGTGTGTGTATTTAATAAGTATCTCCTGGGGAGGCCCTCATCATTATTCACCAAGATTACATTAGAAGTCTGTGCTGGATATCTCCTGTCCACCCTGTTGCATCCTGTCTTACTCTTCTCCATCCTGCTGGATGGCCTACGAAATTGACCACTGTGAACTGTGCCAACTTGGTCCTCTGCTTTCCGGCTGGGTTTGCCCAATGGGAAATCCCGCAGATTAGAAAAGGTTGGAGGGTGAGGTCTAGGGACATGTCCCCTGGGTCTCCTCCCTGTAGTTTTCCTCCCCTAGGACAGGGGCAGTGCCTCAACGGAAGGTCAGGACATCTCTCCAACCACAACTCCCATGTTCTCTCAGGTGTAGATACCACTGGGCTTTCATAGACTCAGTCCTGACTTGTCCTTATGTCCATCCTGACCCAGGCAGGATGGACATTCAGTGCCAAAGACATCAGTGAATTTGATCTAGAATGAGCCTTTCTGCTCTGTAGCCAGTCCTTCAGCATGCCTGGAGACTTTTCCTTACTCCCACATCCCCGGTATAACTCGTGCCAGCACACTTCTGACTTGGTTTTCTGCTTAGCCTCCTGACTGCCTATGGGGGTGGAGTCCTCCCCTGACCTTTTTTCCCTCTTCTTTCTTTCTTTTTTAAAAAAGTTTTTTTTGACTAAGGCTCCAGTATCCTGTTTCACTCTGCTGGCCTCTTTCTTCAGAATTCTGGACCCTCATCCCCAGACTCCCACGTATTTTGGAGGATGCTGTTTGAAATAGAATATTCTCCCAGATGTGCTGTCATTCTCCTGTGTGCCCTGCCAGATTCTTCTTCACTCTTTTTCACTTTGAATCTCTCCCCCTCCCCTGCATCCATACTGACCTATGTAGACTTACCAACCCTGGTCTTCCAATTTCTCGCTGGGTTTGGCCAAAGGGGGAGCCCTGGTAGGAGATCCCAGGGAGTGACTAGATAAGATGGGGGCAGTCATATTATCAGTTCCTTCCTGCTGGGGTGACCTCTAGCTGTCTACCTCCTTCTACTGAAGGTCAGAGACCTTCTCTAGGTGGTAATCTGCTTCTAAATTATAGGAACTGCTCCCACTCCTCAGTCCTTCTGGCCTCTGATGGTTACAGCCTAGCTGCATTTTCCCGTGTGGTTTGGTCCTAACCTTTAGAATATAGTTCCTTTATCAAACCTTCTTGAATCATCCTGAGCAGGACGGATGATTCCTCCTGGACCCTGACTCATGTAGGTTCTATGGTGACAGACCCAACCATTTCAGCAGATCACCTAGTGCTCAAAACCTCATTTTGCCAGACTTTACCTGCTCAGTGGATCTCAGATACTGATGACTGCTATAGCCAAGTGCGAGGATCACTGTGCTCTTCTGGACTGGTCATTTGGCTGTCGACTACCTCCTTGGGCACCAGTCCTATAGCTGGGTCAGTTTCTCCCTTTTCCCCTGCCCAGTCCTGGCCTCATTCCTCTTATCATTTACTCACACGTTGAAACACCAGTATGCCTTGCAGCAGAAGCAATGCTTGCCTAGGTGAAAACCCTAACCTCCCTATCTGTAAGCTGCATGAGACAGACTTTTAGTCTGGACCTGCCCCTTCTGAAGGTGGGACAGACCCCAGAAAAGTAGTCTTCGAATCCACTTCTCCTGTGGATTCAAAGATGTATCTAAAATATTTATTTATAAACCACCAAGGACATGCTTTCATTATGGTTCTATAATTTAGTTTGCTAATTTAAATTGATGGTTGCTTTAGATATTGAAAAATGAGTATAAATGAGCTCCATTCTGCTAGAATTTATTGTCAAGAAAATCCTGTACTTACTAGATACTCTTATATGTGTCTCCATCTATGTATATCTTTGAAAGTATTTAAAAAACTAAGCTGGTAGATTACTAGTCATGTTTTAATGTTTTTGGTTTACTGTTGTTTTAGGATAATAACATTTTCACACAACCCAGAAATGTATCTCTGTGAGTATCTTAAATTGTGCCAAGTACAGAGGATAGTTTTTAGTGAAATGCCCTAAATTACAATATGTTACTTTGAAGCATTTTTGGTTCAAATCGTATCATAAAATCACTACTTTTAGAGTTTCCTAGTCTGTTTCTTTAATAGCATATTAACTTGTTTGTTGGTAATGGGTAAACCCCATACCTTTTAACGGATAACAATCCACTGTGTCCTACTGTGACATTTTGGATTTGCTACTTGTACTCAGTTTTGAGTTGGTAGGTTCGTGATTTGATAGGCTTTGCTATTTGTCTTATGTTAAATGACTGATGGTCTTAGTCCAATTCTTAATGGGCTTGTGTTTATTTCTGTTGATGTTGGCATTAATAGGTCTTCTCAGCAAAGATGCCAAGGACCGACCTGGAATAGACTCTAAATTAATTTTCAGCTCTGAAGATGTTCTGTCTAGGTCAGGATTGAGGCCAACTAGTAGCGCAATGTTCTGGAACAAAAGTGTCACTGCTGTGTTTCCCTTACTCTGTGAATTGAAAAAACCATCAACAGCCATCAAAGATGTTAAATAAACTCATTAATTAGAAGGCACACAACATCTGGGATCTCACTCAGAATGTTTTAAGGCCCAATGCATTTAAGATAGATATAGGACAATTTTTCAGTAGATTCTATACGCAACTGTGTGGAGTTGTGATTATGGCCAGTGCTTTAATATTGAGAGGTAGCCTATATTGCCCCCTCCCGTCATTTTACTGATGAATAATGGACAAATATAACTGTGTATACTTGAAGTATATAATGTGATGATTTGACATACATATATATTGTGGAATGATTCTCAACATCAAGATAATGAACACATCCCTCACCTCACATAGTTAACTCTTTTAAGGGGTGGTGAGAGTGGTTAAGATCTACTCTCAGCAACTTTCAAGTACACAATGCTGCATTGTTAACTATAATCACCACGTTGTACATTAGAGCCTCAGAACTTCTTCTTCTAACTGCCCACATCTCTTTTTGTCTATGCCATCTATTTGATTTTTCTTTGCCGTTTGGTCAGTTACAAAGAATAATTAGGAGTAAGAGAAAACATTTAGGAGAAGAATAATTAGGAATAAGAGAAAACATTTAGGAGAAATGAACTGATAAAATTAGTTTTTAGAATTATCCGTTATAAGAGGTATACTGATTTTGCCCCAATTAAATTAAGAGCTGTATGTTTCCATTTACCATTTGAGGTAGAAGCATAGAATATTCTTCAAGGGACCCTCGAAATGACTCATCTCTGATTTAGAGATTAGGAAAGTGCTTGGACAAGTCACAGCTTCACTAGGTCTCAATTTGCTAATAACATTATCCTACCTTTTTAAAATGGCTGAATAAATAGGTGTAGCAATTCTGCTTGCAGATACGTTTTTTAAGTTGTTGGGAGTGGCAGTCTAATATTTTATGAATTCTTTTACTGGAAAAAGCTCTTGGTAATGAGGTAGAAATATCAGGAGGCTGAAAGAGGTAGAACTAATTAAAACATAGTTGGTTTTTTTTTTTTTTTTTACCCCTGTTCCCTAGGTTTTATTAAAACGTCTGCTTCTCCACTGCTTGACTTCTTGTAGACTTGGTCTAGTATATTGCTTGCTCTCGGCCTGGGAATCTATGCAGTCTAACTGTGTTGTGTTATACAATATAGAAGGCAAGTGGAAAAAAAAAAAAGGAGCCTCATGGTAAATGAGATTTGGACTCCCCCAGACATCTTTATCTAGAGGTGCAAACCAACCTGCTAATGGAAACACCGAAAGTCCTGTGCCCATATCGTCACTTCTAGATATAATGTGGCTGTGAAGTGGCAAGGGCAGGGAAAAGTATCAGTTCATGTATAGAAAACTGATGTTTCGATATCTGAAAATTGAGAGCTGAAATTTTAAGCACCCAAAATGAGAGGGCTGTCATGATGCTAACATTCAAGCTGGTTCCATTCAATCAGTCATGTTCTCATAGGGCTGTACCCCTTCATCCATCAAAGATGAGACAAACATAAGATGAGGCTATGACCTTCTGCAAAATAACTTCTGCCCAGATTGAATGCCTAGGTGACAAAGTGATAACATATTCATTCGTGTGCTAGATACATAGTGGGCCCAGCTGATAACTGAATTGAGAAACTACATTGCTGCTCTAACTTGGTTGCTCCTAAAGTAGGTTAATGGTTTACCTTAAGGCTAAAATCAATTTAAATAAACATGAGAACCATAGCTGAAAATGTTTCTCAACTCCCAACAGTGACTTAACCTGACTAGAGTATCTGAGCCCCGGGTCTTTGTACCCTGCCTCATTTTTCTTATCAACCAGCTTTTAGCACATGACAGTTGCAACACTGTGAGATTGAGGTCAGGGGAAAACTGGTCCCCAGACAGAGTTGAGTGTCACTGGCATACTGCTGCCACCATCCTGAGGCACTGAAGGGCCGACCCCAGCATTAGGAATTATTGAATAATTTTGAGGCCTAAGGACAGGACACATGGTTTGGGCCTTTGAACTTGATATTTTTGTGTCAAATCTAGCTTTCGGATATATGTGAACTGTCATAACTAATTGCCTTAGTTTCTGAAAAAGTGGCTTTGAAGCAGGAGAATATTAAATACAGTTAAGTAAAATTATATTACTAATGCTTTGCATTTACAAAATGCTTTCCCACGCATTGTCTTCTCTGACTCTTCTAATAATCCAGCAGGACAGGCCAGAGGATATTTTTATCCTATTTTACAGATGAAAAAACTGAGAGTTAGAAAGGCTGAGAGATTTTCCCAGGGACACAGCAGAGCTGATATTTGATCTTCTGGCTCCCAGTGCAGTGCCTTTCCATGGTGCCTCTCTGGTTGTCTGAGAGAGATAGACCTTCCATCAGCCAGCCGCTGACCAGCTAGAATGGACTGACAATGTAGAGTATCCAGAGCGATTTACCAGCAACTGTATCCAAGGTGTATCTTGTTTTTCTCTTTGTAAATTGAAAATGCCTGGGTAAATAATTTTATTTATTTGGCAATCGTGTTGCTTTAAGAGTATGCAATATAGCAAATTCAAAACAATTATCCTGAAAAATTTTATGTGTTTTTTCTTTAAGATTTTATTTACTTATTTACTTGACAGAGAGAGGGAGAGTGGCAGGCAGAGGGAGAGGTATAAGCAGATTCCCAGTCGAGCAAGAAGCAGGGGGCAGGGAGCAAGGGGCCTGATGTGCAGCTCCATCCCAGGACCCTGGGGTCATGACCTGAGTTGAAGGCAGATGTTTAACTGATTGAGCCACGCAGGTGCCCCTTAAAATTTTTGATTAAAAATGATATTCCATTGCACAGAAGTATAATTTCAAAATATATGTTAGGATTTTTCAAAGGCACTTTATTTTATTTTATTAAGTGCCTTTAGGGGAATAAAAGAACTCATTTACTTTGGACTTCATGAAAGCCTCAAAAGGTTTCTGCATTTATGAAAAAAGTTTCCATTTAGTGATCAGAAAGGCAATCCATTTTGCTGCCCATGGAATCAAGGAAAAGGAAACATGAACAGACCTAAAATGATGAAAGTCAACAAAAAATTATCTTATCTAATCCTGTATTATAGAAAAGAAGGAAGGAAAAGAAAAGAAGGAAGAAAAACTGGACAAAGTAGAAGTCTAAAAATGATTATTCTGTAATTTTAAATGTCTGCTAATACACAGACATTAACTTTGCTATTCACAGACATCTGAAGCATATTCTAGCTCTGTTTTCTGTAGTTTCTGTATTATGGGGAGTCTCTGCTCCCTGAAATCTCCCTTTTTTCCATAACTGTGGCTTTACTTCCAGAATGGTGTTTGCATTACCTATACTCCCCCCAGCCTTCCAGACATTTCACGATATTTATGAATAATCTTAGTCAGTCCTATTGCTTTCTCTAACAAAACTCTAACTTCAAAGATCAAAGAGTTAAGTTTATTTAAAAAAAAATTTTTTTTTAAAGATTTTATTTATTTATTCATGAGAAACAGACAGAGAGAGAGGTAGAGACACAGGCAGAGGGAGAAGCAGGCTTCATGCAGGGAGCCTGATGTGGGACTCAATCCTGGGGACTCCAAGATCACACCCTGGGCAGAAGGCAGGTGCTAAACCCCTGAGCCACCCAGGGATCCTAAGAGGTAAGTTTAGAGTTGAAAAAGGAAGCATGGGCCTCCCCTGATTAAGGTGGGTTCAAATAATATATAAAATTCACGCCTATGTCATCAAGATAGGAATACCAAAGGATGAACCCCTATGAGTGGCAAATATCAGGGTGACCATACCCATTCCTACTTCTTTTAATGGTCATGGCTTTGGTGGTCTTGGGGAACATAAAGAAGCAGAGTTCATTTGGCAAGACAATCTTGGGAGATTTTACTATTCCATGGTATTTACTACGCAATGGAGAGACAGTAACCTATAGAGTAAGCCTGATGATAAGGCATATTTTCATAAAGATTTTGAATTTCAGGCTTCCACGGTAGCCAAAGAAGATGTGAAACTGGCCTCTTGAACTAGAACTCTGCATGGAGAGGCGTGCTGGTCTTAATACCACAGTTCGGGGATATTATCCTTTAAGCAGATTTTTGTGAGATGCCATAAGGACCTGTCAGGTAAGACATCGATAAGTCACAAAAGGGGGATGTTGGTGGCTTTTCGTGAACTGCGTGCTGACATAAGAACAAAGACAAAATTGTTGAGGGGTGAAAAACTGTCCACTGCAGTGCTCTGGAATTTAAATGAAAGGTATTATTGATCAGAAGAGGAGGAGGTAGAGACAGACATTAGGCCTGACTCCTGAATTGCAGGATGGCACATGGGCTTAGAGAAGCTCACTTGAACACTAGGCCCAGCTGCAGAGAGCTCAAGAAAAGTGTGTCTTTTGGCCATAATTTCAGAAATAACAGACATCAGGGCTTCCAACCAATTGGGTGGAGCACATTGGCAGATATCACAGTGGTTAAAGCTCTTTCCCTATTTACTAGCTTCCTTGTTTTTTTTTTTTTTTTTTTTTTTTTTAAGATTTATTTATTTATTCATTCAGAGAGAGCGAAGAGAGAGGCAGAGTCACAGGCAGAGGGAGAAGCAGGCTCCATGCAGGAAGCCCGATGCGGGACTCGATTCCGGGTCTCCAGGATCACACCCCGGGCTGCAGGCGGCGCTAAACCGCTGCGCCACCGGGGCTGCCCTAGCTTCCTTGTTCAATTAATTTTTGTGGCTGCAGATCTTCGGATTCTTGGGTTATTTATTATTATTATTTTTTAAAGATTTTATTTATTTATTCATGGGAGACAGAGAGAGAGGCAGAGACACAGGCAGAGGGAGAAGCAGGCGCCCCTCAAGGGGCCAGATGTGGGACTTGATTCTGGATCCTGGGATCATGCCCTGAGCCGAAGGCAGACACTCAACAGCTGAGCCACTCAGGCGTCCCTTCTTGGGTTATTTAAAGGAATGTGGAAACTCTTTGTCTAGAATGAGATTTTCTTAACCACATGACATTTATCATGTTTGGGAGTCAGATAAAGCCCTAGTTCAAGCGAACATAAAACTTTTACAAAGTATTTTAAAGGTTTGATAGTATACTTTCTGCAACCTTCTAATGCTATTCCTCGCCTGCTTATCAGGGCAGCCCATTTAACAAAGAGAACAATTTTGTCCAGGGATTTTGAATTATTCTTTGTTACTTACAGACTTTCCATGTCATGGGATCCTGAGTTCTTGGAAGTTTATTCATCAGTTGCGTCAGAGACAGCTGGGGATAGCAGAGTTGTTCAAAAGTGATGAGTTGGGACAACAGAAACAACCCAAGGAACACAATGAAAGTTAGTATCTGGCCATTCTCTCTGCCTCAGTGTGACAGAAAACTCTTAGCAGAGAATTAGAGAAGGGGAGTCAGCATTCCATGTCTATTGAAGATTAGATACTCAACCTCTGTAAACTCAGATCAATGAAATCTTAATTTAGCAAAATCGTTCAACATTGAGATTGTCCAAAGCTAATTTACAGTCAGTGGGTCCTGGGTCACTGTTTTAAATCTTAGCTTCAAAATGTGTCCAATTTAAGACTGATTTGGAGGCACCTAAGCAATCAGAGATATAATGACATAGAAATGTATGGTTTGAGGATGAATATCATAACTGATTGTCTAGAAACTGATAATTCATTTGTCATAATACCGAAGTGCATGTGTGATGGCAGGAAGCAAGAATGTCTGATGGGCATCGAGACTCTCAGGAACTCTGCTTCGGTCTCACCTCTCAGGGTTATCTGTGTGACCTCTCTGGTTTCTGTCAAGTAAAGAGGTGTATCAGTGTTTCCCAGTTTTTTTTTTTTTTTTTTAATTCAAGCACTTTTCAGTTAAAAATATAATCTACCAAAGTTCCTTAGAAATTAAAAATATATATGTTATTTGTGGCCTATCGGATAAATGATTTGAAAGGCATGTAAAATTTTCAGATCGGGTCTTTAAGATTACTGTATAAATTCCTATTCCTTTCCTAGGTATTGTTTTTATATAAATTGTGGATTAATCACTGTATATTTAAATACATCTTTTGACTTAGAAAATGCTTAATTTTCTTGAATTTTCATGAATTTTATTGTATGGGAAAAGGCATAACCTATTGACAACCAACAAAAAAATTGTAATGTTTTATTTGGAAGTGAATGGACATTAAAACATAGCATAAAAGTCAACTGCCCATGATGCATGAAATCTTGACCAAAAATTGCTTTTGTGGGCAGCCCGGGTGGCTCAGCAATTTAGTGCCCTCTTCAGCCCAGGGTGTGATCCTGGAGACCCGGGATCAAGTCCCACGTCAGGCTCCCTGCATGGAGCCTGCTTCTCCCTCTGCCTGTGTCTCTGCCTCTCTCTCTCTCTCTGTCTCTCTGTCTCTCATGAATAAATAAATTAAATCTTTAAAAAAATTGCTTTTGTGTGTATCCTTAGAATTCTTATGTTTCACTTCAAAAAAGAGTTTATTTTTGTAATTTTTGCCTGTTTCTAAATGATAGGATTAAAAGAAAAGACTTCAAGCTGCAATTTCCAAGCGCTTACCCACAAATAACACATTGAGAGTTTAGAAGGTCTTTTATTCCTAACAAATTGTAAGTCGAATTGGATATGATATCATATTTTCCCTTTTCAATAATGGTTTTCAGAGTACTAGAGGTATGTTGATGTGCATCTAAAAACTTTGATCAGACATGCAATTTATGAATTCAGTGTTGATCATCTTGAAGAAAAATTTCAGAATTATCATTTTAATACTTCTTATCAGGATTGTATGTTGCGAGCAAAAGAAATGTATTCATGAAGACTCAGGCAGAGAGAGAATTAACTGGAAGCCTCTGGGATGACTCAAACATCAGAGAAGGCTCAAGGGCCAGGTATGAGAAAGAGCAAGAATGGTTGATGCTCTTCAATCTTGTGAGCCGTAGCTTTTTAATAGTCCTGTCATCAATGTGCCATCATAAAGATGAATTCTCTCCTGTTCTTGGTCGCTCAGGTGAGATTCAAAGTCTGAGGAAAGGGAATGAGATTGGCCTGTTCTGGGTCACATGCTCCCTGCTTGACTCTCGGAGAGAGACACATCTTGATTGACAGTCCCACTTAAATTGTACCCACTAGGAAAGAGGTGCTGATGTTCTCCTTTAAGAAATTGTGGTGCTATCCTCAGAAGGTACTGGGTAAACACGAACAATATATGTTAACATGTTATGTCTTTCTGTCTTTAATCAGTGGTCCTTTATGGGTGTTTAAATATGTAATAAATGATTAAGAATAGAAATAATTTAAGCTGAAAAACAAGTAAAACATTCAACTAGTAGTATTAATCTGGATAGTAAACTGACAGAATGAGTCATGAGACTATCCATCTGATCCCCATTGACTGCCATGAATGTTCATTTAGTAAACTCTTTGAGGCTCTAAGATGCTTCTAATTAAGGCAAAACATCTGGACAATTATTTTACTTATCAATTTCAAAACACTCCTCCCATGCATAGCAGACATTTGCCATTTTAGGCTTCTTGGCATTTACTGCACTCTTCCATGGCAACAGTATCCTAGCTTTCCATTTGTCTCGGGAGAAAACAACTTCATCCCTAGCTTTAGGGATGGGCCCCCATTGACCAAAGCCCAGGGAATCCTTCTGAGCACCAGGATTAGGTCCCATGAACCAGCCTGGTCTAAACACAAACCAGGATATATCTTTTTCAGATTTCTGAAAAGGAAACAAAATCCTTGTTTTTTCTCAGGATTTGTCTGGAGAGACATTTTCTCTGGATAGTATGGGATGTTGATGTGATGCTTGATATTGCTGTAGCCATTTTGCTGCAATGAGAGATATCAAGTCTGAAGTCAAAGTTGATGCAAGGAGGAGGGTAAATAAATTAAAAAAAAAAAAGTAATAGGGAAATGGATTTGGAACCCACAGGATCAAACTACTCCTGAAGCTATCACTACTCCTGAAGCTATCACTACTTGTGGACCTTAAATGAATACAAAATATATTTGATTGTCTATGCTAGTTCGAGTTGGAGTTGCTGTGATTGCATCTGAAATGGTCCTAATTGCTACACTGCAGAAAACCTCTGTGAGCCCTAGAGTCTATGAATTACTGATTGCAGAATGCTGGATTACATGATATGTAAGGTCATTTCTGACAATAACGATTTTGTCTTATTACTGGTAATAGGCAGTATAATTGAAGGCAAGTTGGAGAAATGTGAGATAACTGACGGGCATCCTGCAATGGATCTCAGCCTTATTGTTGAAGTACATTGACTATCTAATTAGCTATTTTTAATTCAGAAAGAGGAACTTTCTTGATTCATTTTCCTTTTTCTGTTCTGCATGGTCAAAGATTTGTGGCTTTTAAATATTTTTTTTACTATAACATCTTTCTGCATAGTTTCAAATTTTATTAATAATCTCAACTTTTGTCTTTTGTTGAGTAACCAGAAATTCAAGACCATAGTAGGTATTTAATAAATATATATTTAATTAAACTTATGATTTTATCAATAGTCTATGCCTAAACTAGTGGTTCTCAAACTTGGCTGTATGTTAGACTAGCCTGGGTCATTTTGAAATAGCAGTTCTTAAAGTTCAGGGTACATCAGATTATCTGATAGGTCTGAACCCATTTCACATTTCTGATTCAGTAATTCTAGAATGAGTCCCCAAAATTTGCATTTCTAACTAGTTCACAGGTGATACTGATGCTACTGGTCTGGCAACCACTGCTCTGAAAAATATTCATCTAAACTATTTAAATCAGAATCTCCATGGCGAGGATGATTTTTAAGACTCCCCAGATGATTATTTTTTTTTAAGATTTTATTTATTTATTCATGAGAGACAAAGAGAGAGAGGCAGAGACATAGGCAGAGAGAGAAGCAGGCTCCCTGTGGGGAGCCAGATGCAGAACTGTATCCCAGGACCCCAGGATGACAACCTGAGCCAAAGGCTCAGATGCTCAACCACTAAGCCACCCAGGTGTCCCTCTCCAGATGATTCTGATGGAGAACCAGGTTGAGGACCACTGTTCTAAACAGAGGAGGGTGGCTGGCTGGCTTCTATCTTTTGATTAAGTACTTACAGAGGCCTTTTATCATCTTGATGAAAAATTCTTTTTCACACCTCAAATGAACTCCTTGTCCATTCTGTACTATCACCCTAGGAAAAATTAATAAATTTAAATTTTAAAATCATTATTAAAGTTGATTACTCAGAAGATGCACAGGCCAAGTATCAACTATCTCTTGCTCCAAGGAGAACTGCATATCAACACAAAAGAATTTCTGCAATGATTTTATCAGTCAGAGTCCAATCAAGAAAACAAAAATCGTCATGTAGGAGATTAGCAACTGCTGGAGGGACTGAAGAAGGAGGTGATGTTATCAGAGCCCAGTGACCAGGGTTACCAGAGGGAAGCTGGAACCAGGATGGACTTTTATAGTGGTAGCTGGAGTCAAGGAGGACATATGGTTGCTGTAAGAAATGATCCCCAAGGTAGGAAGGAAATACCC